>NC_090440.1:1387968275-1388602506 GCF_031143425.1 Pleurodeles waltl | reverse complement strand
TAATACCAGATTGTCCATTATACGTCACCGATAGTGAGTTCAACAAGAGGAAAAGCCTTGATAGAGGGATGGCTCAATGGAGACAATGTTAACTCTTTCGATTGCATGCGTTCCATCTGCAAGCGAGACAGAGAGACAGGCATAGGGTAGAGAACTTCAAGCAATATGTCTGTTCAGGTCTAAGTGGTTGGGTCAATATATTTACTAGCATCAATTTGAGTAACAATAACTCCTGATACAGTGCCATGGCGTGGAAAGACAGCAGTAGCATGCTGTACTTCGAAAATGAGTAATTATTGCTTACATATGACACTCCGATTTCCAGTTTTAATGTGCTCCCTTCATTGAAAGCCCCCAGCTAGCCATGACTGTGATCAATATTGCAGCACATTGTGGATAGAAGTGACTCACGCCAATGATTTTTTCATATATATATATATATATATATATATATATAAATATATAAAACACCAACGTTGCCAGACATCCGAGGCTGCTAATTCAGTAGCGGTCCGGGCGTGGACCTAGCCATCCACATAATATTACCAACATTCCTCCAGTTGCATACAGAGAGTTCCTGGACACCAAGTGGAAGTCAAAAATGCTTTATTCACCAACACTTCCTACCAGAACAACGCGTTTCAGCCGTAGCCTTGATCACGTAACAATTGAGAGTATCTGACACACCAACTATATACCCCACCCAGCATACAAATTAAGATAAAAAGAGGACTATCAAACCACATGACTGCCCTGCAAAATGCAAGTGTCAACACCATCTTATAATATCCCAAAATACCCATATATAATACTGCAAATAATCTTATAATATCAAATGTGTCCACATTACTTACTATATTTGAACATTAATTAATTATAATCATTTAAATAATTTAAGAATTAAATATTAATTAATTATAAACATTCAAATAGTTTAAATATTACATATTAGATATCAAATATTGAATATTATCAATATCCAAAGTGGTCCAAACAGATAAAAGCATAATATACATTATATCTAATGTGCACCCTTATGTTCATAAATATAATGCTATCTTATATTTATGAACATAAGGGTGCTAATTGGTATGCACATGTACCTAGACAACCCTAAAATTGATATTCAAAATTCTGTATATATGTATGCGGATATGTACATCTTACTGTCTGCCAAAAAACACACCCCCACACGTGTCACCTCTATCATAAAATATACCATAAAACCCACTAAATACAGATAAAATACAATGAAATAAAATGACAAAGATACATAACCAGCAACTTCAGTTAACCTAAATGTACGTTCATCTCCTCACTTGAATTCAGACCCCCAGGGCTCAGGGTGTTAAGTCTAATAATAATTTTAGATTCCAAAATCCTCATCTTCTTCTCTCTATTACCTCCCCTTATATTGGGTTTAATCTGATCAATAACTGCAAAACTTAACAACCTCTCATCCCCATTGTGTTTCTCATGGAAATGTCTTGCCACTGGGTATGTTCAATCAAAATTACGAATCGCGCGAATGCGGAGGTAATAGAGAGAAGAGGATGAGTATTTTGGATTCTAAAATGATTATTAGACTTAACTCCCACAAAAGTGTCAAGAATCACAGGGAAAAAAGGCCTCGCGAGCAATCAGGGGGCTTCATTTTTTAATTTGCTCTCCTGTGAGAGGCTCGCAGGACTCTAATGAGATCAACCATCTAGATATACAATTATGTTTTTTTACCTCTACTTTTCAAAAAGTACTGAACAGATTTACATCAAATTAACTAAATCACAATCTCTGAACTGAGAACTAGCTTCCTGCCAAATTTGGTGTAATTCTGTTCAGCATTTTTTGTTGTAGCTGTGATTAAAGAAGTCTATGGAAATGCATGGGGATTTTACGTTTTGGAAATCCCTCCTTTTTCCTCACCCCTGCTTGACGGATCGCCATGAAACTTTCCAAGAAGGAGCTAAGATCACTTTTTTTCTTTGTAAGTTTCGTGAAGATTCGTCAAATGGGCCCAAAATTGTTAGCAAACCAAAAAACGCTTTGTCTATGGGAAAGCAGACTTTATTGTAACTTCCTATATATATATATATATATATATGGGCAACAGTAGGTAGGCAGTTATAGTTAGGCCCTAGTTTCTATAGGAAAAGTGTTTTTTAAGTTGCTAATAACTGGCGTCATTTGACAAACCTTCAAAAAAAATTCATAACTAGTGTACTGGTCAATTCAGCTGCTGTCTAGAAAGTTTTGGGGTGAGTCGTCAAGCAGGCACTGGGAAAAAGTGGAGGTCTCAAAATGCATTTTCCCCATGCAGTTACCCATATGGATTTTAGACACAACTACAGCCCGAACTGATGAACGGATTTACACCAAACGTGGAAGAAAGCTAGCTCTTGGTCCAGAAAGATCTCTTTTTTATAGTTTGGTGTAAATCTGTTCATTAGTTTCGGAGTCAATAAAGGAACAAGAGTCATGTATATCTAGAGACGTGGATCCACCACAGCTGATCCACGTGCCAACAGCAATGCTGTGATTGGCTGGCCACAACCTGACAGGAAAGTTGTGGCTCCCATTTTGTCTATTGGCTCTCAGTCTGGCTGGGGTGGGGATAAAAATAACATAGGATATGAGCGGCCTGGATAGAGGTGTCCTGACCTCACTGGACCTCATGGGCAACAAATGGCCCAAAAATGTTTTTGGGGTGCCCGAGGATCCCCAGATTTTTTGCAGTTTTGAGGGTGGCCCCAGTGTGAATCCTCGATGGATCACACTGATCCCGACTCCACTTCAAAAATATACAATCACTCACACACCCAGAAGACCACCCAGTCACGCATCCATACAGCCACTGACACATCCACTCACAGTCCCACACACCCATTCACACTCTCACACTTGTTCACACACCTAGTCACTCACCCACTCACATATCCACTCATTCACACACACGCGCGCACACACGCACACACAATCACAGACCTACAAAACCACACCCTCTCACATACCCACACAGCCATTCACATACCCACTGACATTCCCAGTCACACACTCAGGGGTCCGCTCACACACTTTTTCACACACTCACAAAACCACACCCCACCACAGACCCACTCAGCCACTCTCACACCCATTGACACACTCACATACCCATTGACACACTCACAGACCTATTGACACACTCACTCACACACTCATTCAAACACCCACCTACACACTCACACAGCCACTTAAACACCCACCTGTACACCCACACAACCATTCCCATACAGCCACTCACACACTCTCTCAAAGACCAACAAAACAGCTTGCACACCCTCACACAGACCCACACAGCCACTTATACACAAACTCTCACACTCAAGTGCCCACAAAAGCACTACCACACCCCGCCACAGGCCCAAACAGCCACTCACACACCCACCTACACTCCCACAAAACTACTCACACGTCCATACAGCCACTCTCACACCCAACCACAGACCCTACACCACTCATACTCCTACGCCCAGAACCACACACCCACTCATACACACCCCCACACACCCACTCACACACCCACAAAACCACTACATCACCCAGTCACAGACCCACACAGCCACTCACGCACCCACTCTCAAACACCCGCTCACAGACCCACAAAACCACTACCACACTCCTCCACAGACACATACAGCCGATCATTCATGTAGTCATACACCCACTCACACACCCATTCACACACTACCACACCCACTCACAAACCCACACAGCCACGCACACAGCCACACACACACACCCGTTCACACACTCATAGAGACCCTTTCACACACCCATTAATACACTCACACACCCGCTCACACACTCATTCACACACCCTCTTACACACACACACCCACATATACACCCAGAGACACTCCCACCCACAGACCCACAAAAGCACTACTACACAGTCCCATATAGTCACTCACACACCCACTCACAGACCCTTTCACACACCCACTCACACACCCATTAACAAACATGTTCACATAAGTACATCCAGTCAGACACTCATTCACACACGCACACACCCACTCACAGTCCCACAAACCCACTACCACATCCACTCACAGATCCACACACCCACCCACACACCGGCACAAAAATACAACAACTCATACATGCATGTAGCCTTTCACACAACCACTCACAGACCCACAAAACCACTACCACACCCAGTCACAGACCCACACAGCCGCACACACAGCAACTCACACACCCACTTACACACTCACTCACCCTTAACGTATGGTAATTAAATATTACTTTACATTTAAAAATCCCTAGGATCCACTGAGAAAACTAAAGGTTGCAGGGACATTGTAGTTAGGTTCAGATTTTACACACATAAAACCGTATAAATTCAGCAGTTAAAGTTATACTTCTCTGAAGAAACTATAACTCATGCCCTAAGGTAACTATAATTTGTGCCCTTACCATGCACTGCAATTACCCCACATATTACATCAGTAATCTTCTATGAGATCATTGATAATATCACTGCAACATTTGCAATAAATTATTGATGAGAAAACTGTGCATGTCGGGGATCGTCTAATTATAATTGATGAATTTCTATGGTTGTTTGTGTGTAAAATATGAATCTAACTATAACATCCCTGTAACCTTTGTTTTCTTAGTGTGTGTGTGTGTGTGTGTGTATATATATATCTCAAAAACGAAGTTGTCCTCATGTGAAAGCGCACTCCCAACAGGTTATATAAACGGGAAGAAAAAGCAAAGCCAGCAACTCTCAGTGAATTCTTTAAGCAGTTTCATTATTCCAGGCCTTAAGTTATAAAAGCATCTCTGAACACGTGTTTCAAGGTCAATCCTTTCTTCTGCAGAGAAAAATATAAAAGTGTTTCACCCTCGTAGGTGCAGCCAGTGCTGGAGGTGTTCCAGGCATCTCTTTCTTACTGAAAAGACCGGCATGGCTTCAGCTTGTCTAATTACAGGCACCTGATTAGTCTCTTTAAATACTAGTCCGCCCCAGTGGGCCTCTCAAGTGAGCAGTGCATGCTGGTTGTGGTGGTCCTGCAATTTTTTCATTTTGCCCCAAGTGTGTTGCTGGAGCCAAACAAAATAATGACCCAAAGTGCAAAACCTTTGTAGGCGAATCCAAAGTAAAATTGTCAGATTTGCTGTGAATAACCCAACCTGATTGCTCTTATGTGACAATCCATTTTTAGTCACACAGACCTGCTTCGATGTGCAGTGGAGCTGCCTTCCCGGCTGGACAGGCCAGTTAATTATGGCTGGCTTTGCTTTTTCTTCCCGTTTATATAACGTGTTGGGAGTGCGCTTTCACATGAGGACAACTTCGTTTTTGATATATATATATATATATATATATATATTTGTGTGTGTGTCTGTGTTTTTAAGCTGGGTTGGTGAAAACCACTATACGGACATTGCGTGTCTCAAGGGACTTTATATATAATATATATACATAGAGAGAGAGAGACAATGTTGTATGTGAAAGTCAACATGTTGTGGTACATGTAAGATAAAGGCATGCGTGGTAACAGTATGTGTTGTAAAGACATACAGCCCTCCGGAAGGACACAGCATGAGAACAAGTATCTCGATTTGACTTTGCAAGGAAGGCTAACAATTTCTCCTGTTGCATTAGTAATATTTGTACATATTCCACTTGTTTGGAAAGTCTTTGTTCATAAGAAGACCACTTCTATCTTTGTGCCATTCAGCTGGGATTAGAGGTGAGCTATTACAAATACTCACATAGATGTGGTCTGCCCGTTTTACTAGCCTTTCGGTGATCAAACATCAAGTGAAGAACCCAGAAGCCCCTTACCCGGGGCTCTGTTGCTTTGTATCTAGATTTGCACTACTTTTTAGCTTTCTTGATTGAGCAAAGACTTTCTAATGTTGCTTTTTCAGACCTCATACAGCAGAATATGTGCAACCATTTCTGCACTTCTTTTCCTATTGTTTGCGACTAGTAGGATGCCAACGTGCTTCATGTTGCCAAAAGATCAAACTTGAGTCTTGGGTTTCTCCAATACAAATCACTGTTCTTGGGTTTCTCCAATACAAATCACTGTTATCAGGTCTGTTAATCCAATTTATTCAATGGATGTAGCTCGAGATGTTAAATCCCAGAATGTATTAGTCTATCAAATACAAGCCTAGCACTAGGAACAAGATGTCTTGGTGACATGGGCAAGGCGGTAACCATTGCTACTCCGTTATGTTGTTTTAAGCAGGGTTAGTGAAAACCACTATACAGACATTGCGTGTTTCAAGGGACTTAAAAACGGTGATAACTCCTCTCTAAATCTGCTTAGTTCTTTCCCGATTAAAACATGCTTATGATTTGCCATTGCACCCCTTTAATTTTACAACATTTTTAAGAACTCCATTGATCTCCATTACATAGTCTTTCTATTAAGGTTTTGAAAGTTATATGTGAAAAAATTGCCCATGAAAATGCAATTTTACCTGTGCGCTGTAATAATGATAATGGAACAGTTCCGAGAAACGGTTGTGAAAATTGCTTCCAGAGGAGGAAATCGTGAGAGAAACTCGAGAGACATTAGAATAATGGTAGAAGTTTGTTATTCTACGCCCCGCCACGTCCCCTAACTCCCTCCCTTTACCCTCCCGCCAACTTACCTCTTAGGGATATAGAGCAGACTACAACGACATGTTTCTAGTTTCTCAAGCAAGATTTCTGGGGAAGAAAAGTATGTTCCTGTGAACATTATAAGACTCATCAATTGAGTTTACATTTAAACTTATATCTTGTTTCTGAGGTCCAAGAAGCCAGGTAATCGACCAACGATGTGTTATGCAGACACCATGCACCATAATGGCTCGACGATCGTGCACGAGAATGAACTCCAGTTTGAGTGTGTTAATTATTAACTCAAATTTTTGCTAACAAATTCATATTCTACCTTGTATTGCCTGCCTTCTAGGGCTGTTTAGGTTTTTTCAGAAAGGTTTTTGAACCACCGATTTCGAGCCTTCATGAAGTTAGCAGATTTACCTGCTATATCACTGTCTTCCCTGTAGAAAGTATTTTTGTAAGGTTCAATGTAATTTTCACCATTAGACGATATCATTTCCACTCTAATCAAAGTCAACCAAGCAGGAAATTTTATGCAGATACTTTGTCTGCTAGTTTACCTTGTGCAGAACCTTTTCTGTACCCATTTGCAAGAACACTAGCTGGGTTCTTCTAAGTGTGTCTTATGTAGAACTCTTGTTGAAGTTCTAATATTGTTACATAAATTGTTATAAAAGTTATATTTTTATGTGGAAGTGGAAGGGCAAAAACCTTAAAACCAGTGTTGTGCAAAAAAAGTCTTCACAACTTCACCCACAAATTCTCTGTATGCATTCCCTTCACATTATGGTTCTTTTTAATGAATAAGAAAAATAAACATTGACTCAACCATTGGCTACTTTGTGTGGATTGGTGACTATTTGTCATAGAATTTGCTTAAGAACAGCTGTTCAAGGTATATTAGGAGCGGCTGCAAATGGAATACCGGCAGGATTTGAGATGGTAAAAGTTTTTTTTTTCATTTTGGGAAGAACTAAAAGTGGCGCTATAAGAAAATAAATAGTTTTGAGACATATGGGCTCCAAATTGCTAGTGTTGGGCCTTAGGTTAGGCCTCTACAGTGCAAAAGCCAAGACACTACAGATCACAGCTATCTGCCTATCCTTTTAAACTCAATACATTTAGAGAATACGTTTTCCTCTTCCATGGTTCACTGTGTGTTTCATTTCATTGTGTGTGTTTTCCTTACTTGATCACAATATCCCATTTATTTTGTCACATCCCTATTATACGGTCCTCTCCATTAAATAAGAACATCTGGGAGCCCGTCTTCTCAGTTTCCTGGGTGTGACTAGTTGTGAGGTACTCCGACTCAGCCAATGGCATAAAACAGAATGACGTGACCCCACCTTAGAATGTGGTGAAAGACCACTTAGTGTTCAGTATGTGGGGCTTAGGCTGATGGATAGCCCTGAATGTTTAAAGCCCCTTGTATCACATAACATGCACCTGATACTTTACAGCCACATTATTGCTACTGCACTCTACCTCGACGTGCCAGCTTTATTAAAATATTGCACGCATTGGGAGCAGCAGTGAAGGAGTAAGGGATTTTATGTCAAGAATCCTCATCTCCTGCTCCATAGCTCACCGTTTCACAATCGCAGTTTTAATTACGGTCTTTATTCGCAGGACACACAGCATATCTGTTTTCCTTTGGCATAATTATTCAAGAAATTCATAGTCATGTGGTATATATGAAGAACCGGAAGTGCCTAGGGAAATAGGATTCTTGTTAATCGCAATAGCTAGGCCTCCCACTTAACAACATGACCTGTTTCTCATGGGGTGGTTTCCTCTTCCGGAAGACACTACATATTACAGAGCTTCCTCCAAAATTGTGTGGTTTCGCGACTGCTTATCAGTTTATGCCACCAGGGTCGTAGAATCCATTGGTGCAGCAGGTACACTATCACCAGGCCCCAGAGGCCTGAGGGGCCCACTGAACCCAGATTATTACTGCATCTCACAGTGCAAACATGTTACTATTCAATGATTTCTGTTTCTAGGTGTTGGGCAGGCGAAAAACACTCAGATTCATGATATAAAATGGTAGGCCACATTTCGCATTTAGCAACTGTACAAAAGCAAATTTTGGGCTCTCATTACTAGTTTGCCAGTCTTTTTGGAAGAACCGCCATGTTGGTGGTAATCGGACTGCCATATTACGACTCACACCGTGAAGAATGCCAAAAAACAGCCACAAATCCGACACTCCTGGGAAACAAGAGGGTGGGAAAGAGGTGGTTCCACCAACAGCTCCCCCAGCCCGACACAATTCCACGCACCAGATTACGACCCACAAATCTTGTCATATGGGTTCAGGAAGGCCCACCATTTCATCTGTGGAGTACTCTCATCCTAGAAGCCATTGCCAGTGTATTTGTGAGTTAACTATCGTGGGCAAAGAAAAAATATGTTAGATTATTAGGCTATAGAGTCCAGACATGAATCCTCTATAATTCTCCCATATTTTAAAACATTGTGAATGGTTGATATATGCAGTATGGTGGTATATTAAAATATCAACAATAGAACATGATGCTTCCAAAATATTGTCGCGGAAATATTAAGAACCAAAATATTGTGAAGGTAAGCGCAGATAGGGAAGTATAGATGTACTACTCTTAACTCCACATCTATGAACAATAAAATATATATATATATATATATATAGTGCCCCTGTCTCTTTTTTTTTTGGGGGGGGGGAACTACAACAGAGTTGGAAGGAACAAAGTTCCTGGAGGAAGAAAACAAGACACACACCACACACACACACACACACACACACACACACACACACACACACACACACACACACACACACACACACACACACACACACACACACACACACACACACACACATATATATATATATATATGTATTTATTTATACATGCAAGGTACATATATGTGACATTAGGTAAAGTAAAACTATGCAAACCTATATAAACTTATCTTCACAATATTTCGGTCCTAGATATTTTTGCCACGATATTCTGGTGGCAAAATATTTTGCTGTCAATATTAAGGTGGAATAACACACTGTATAATCTGTTTTGCATCAAATTGTCATGTAAAACAATGATGTAGTTGCCACTTTGCCGGAATGTGTATTATTTATTCCAAGGTCATCTTTGAGAGTTTGGATGACTATTGGCCATTATCATCGTAAAAAAGATTTAAATGTATTGCTGCCTAGGCTTTTCAGTTCTTCTAGAAATGTATACTCCCACTACACATATGTCAGCATTATTCCATATGTGTGCTTTGTTGTGTAACCTGGGATTGATTCCCAATAGTCTGTGTGCGTGATTCCAATTGGTAAGCTTGGCTGTGGTTACTGTGTTCGTGTGATATTTTGACACTGTTATCTATTTGTATATTAAGTATAATTCCCTGATACAACTCACCTCACTTTATTCTTACCTGACTCATAGAGGTGATTCCTCCAGTCATTGTAGGTAGTACATCAGTTGCAGTTACTGCTGCACTAGGTCCACCTGTTTCCATATGAAGATGTAACTTAGATGGTCCCAACTTTGGTCTAATGCTGCCCTATATAAAAGTCTTAATATTTTTGTCAGTATGGTTCAATAGTGTCTTGTGTATAAGAAGGGGTTCCATGCCATATGTCTCGTTGTGGTGTGGTCACACTGACATTTTAATCTCCTGCCCCTTTCCCCCCAAAAAAAGTTTCAGCTGGTTCCAAAGTGCAAATTCATCTTGGGTTCGTTTAATTAGGTGATCCAGGTTGTTGCAAAGCATATTCTCCAGCACCCTGTTTAGCAAGACACCTAGATATTTCAACCCCTTAGGCATCCATCTCATCACATAACCACATAAACTGACCTTGGTGGTAATTCAGGACATTGGTAATGCCTCACACTTATACTTATCCGGTGTAAACCGACACAACTGTAAAAAGTCACTTTTTCAAGGGCGTCAGTAGTGGTAAAGATGTATTTGTGTGGGTAAGTGTTGGTAAGACGTCATCCACATGTAAGAAGGACTTCTCTTGTCTAACTGTTGTATCAATCCCCACTGTGTCCTTAGATATAGATACAGCCAGACAGGCATCTCGCCAGAAAAAAGAGCAAAGAAGAGAGGAGGCTACCTTGTTGCGTCCCCTTACAGATTTCACATTGTCGTGAGAGGATGCCCCTATGATTGACTTGCCCCAATCGATGTTCATATAGCCATTTCACTTTTGAAATAAAGTCCTTACCCAGTCCCGCCGTATGTAGGTCCTAGTCGGCGCTATCAAACAACTTTTCAGTGTCCACGAATAAGGTGACGGTTTGCTCACAGGATGACCATGTGTTTGAGGGCCCACATATGGTTGCGGGAGGAGCGGCACGGAACAAAGCACTCCTGTTTTTCATGGGTTAAAAAAGGACTTACCTTTCTCAATTTGTTCACCAAAATGTTGCCTGAGATTCTTATGTCAAGATTAGTTACTGGGTATCAACTTCACTTCTGCATTCCAGTGGATCCTTGCCCTCCTTGGTAAACGGGGAAATAAGTGCTTTATTGGTGATAAGGCCCAAGGTTCCTGAAGATTCCACTTCTTTAAGGCCGCATATAACATCGGCACGAAAAATGTTGAGCCGGTTTTATAACACTTTCTAATATAATCCGACCTCCCGTGGAGTAGATGAACCTCTAATGGCTTCTTGAATTTCATCTACGATATTTCACATTTCAGGAGTAACTAGGTTGCATAGGAATGTAAAGTCTTTATCTCTCTAATATAATAACTGCCTTGCATCCAGTGGAGCAATGAGATGGTCATTGGTATGGTCCTGTGATGTTTGGACATGTATACCTTCTCAGTTGAAATTTGATTAAGGCAAACTATCCAAAGAGTGAAAGAGTAATTAACTACTTTACCGAAATATGTGGAAAAAGGTATGTCATCTTCGGAATGATGTAGGTGTATAAGATTAAACTCACTAACAACTCGGATACACATTAGCTGTTATCTGCGAGCTCTACTGGCCCCAATATTACAGGCCTATCTGTATATCGATACCTACGTGCAATGCACATACAATATAAACTGCAAGCTCCAGCTCTGTTGTCGTCAAGTTGTTGAAAGCATCACACAACCAAACTGTTTTTGATCACCATCAATGGTGTGTTATGACATCTATCCTATGATTGCAGCCTAAACCCTGTCTTCAGCTTATGGGCTAGGTTTAATATAAAACAGGACAGTGTGCTTAGAATGTCCCTTCCCCAATATGGTGTTACAATGTATTTTTATTACTGGCAGAGAAGTCGCCAATGCTTCATCAAAGGGTAGTGTTATGAGGGCTGTATATGAAAATTCAGTGGATGTGTCTCTTCTACTTATTATAAGCCATACTCAAGCCTCACTTCTCCAGGCAGGAGATTTGGTGGATAAATAGAAATGTCTGGGGTGAAAGGGGAAAAATAGACAGCTAAGATATTATTATCAAAGGTCTGTCCATCTCTCTGTTAGCCAAACACCTTGACTATTCCCCAATCCTAGGATAAACAAGTTTAAGTCATAGTTCTTATGGAGTGGCTCTTACTAGGAGTATACATGCTGTGTTGCATACTCAAACTTTTAAAGTTGATCATGATATATGTGTAGTTCTTCATAGTGATACGTAGTATGAACAGGCCTATTTACCTGTTTCACATGTGTGTTACCTACTGACCCAATCATGTAAAGTTCTGTGACTATGTACTTAACTCTCCCTTGGCCTGCAAAGATTGTGTGTAGAACTGGACGTGTGTGTGTGTGTGTGTGTGTGCTGGGAGTGTGTATGCCTGGGTATGGCACATAACATGGTGGCCTTTGGGTTCCAGTTTATGAACACAGGGCTAAGAAAAGTTAGGAAATGCTAGGATAAGTGAGGACTGCAAACTCTAGAGAGGAGATGTGTATTGCTCACATTTCCGAGGACTTGGGTGGGAGCACATACTGAAGGGGAGCAGAGCATCCTCTGTGCACATGAAAGGTCTCCGATTCCACAAAGAGTTGCTAGTCATTAGGGTCTGTGTTGATTGGCAGGGATATTGTGGGACTGATACGTTTGACACTGTGAATCCGGGAATAGAGAGTACAGCTTAGTCCTTGAATCTTTGTGAGCCATTTTTCAGGAAAGGCGGACAGCCAGGTTTGATCCCTTGTTACTTCCTTGGCCAATGTTGTTTGTCAATCACAATTGGAGTCACAACTGCTGTGGCAGACTGTTCTTTGACAAAGGTCAGTGCAGACAGGAGAGCACTTCAAAAGACATTGAGACTCATAACCCGAATTTCATAGGATCAAACACTAAATCACATTTGTATCTGGAGTAAGACTATAAAGGTGGGAGAATGTACCCACAAGTTGTTCAACAGGAGATATTGCCATGACTTCTACTTGCTAGAACCAATACTGTGGACCAAAGTCTGCTAATCTCCCTGCTCGGTGAGAGGCCATCTCCCATGAAGTCAAGACACATTGCCCTGAGCCTGGAGAACTAGCCTCCTGCCCATCTGCCAAGATCAGTGGACTCTGTGAGGAGCAGGAGAGTGCCTGGAAGGAGTGAGGCCCAGCAGGGAATTCTGCTGAGTGGACCAGGTGAGGAAAGGGTGAGACAAATAGTCCAGTGAGACTGCTGCACAGACAAAGTCAGTGACCCATGTGTGCCAGGTGGTTTCGGGACTAGCCCGCAGAGATATGCCCTGGTCCTCTTGCGTCTTCCTAGCTGCCATCGAGTCAGTTAAGACCGTTTAAAGCCAGCAGGCCTGTTGAAGACTTGCATGAACTTACAGCATAGTGCTGTTGAAGTTGACTCTTATGGCCAAACATAGACTTTTTTGCTGAGGACTAGCGTGGTCACCACCTGCGAGTGGCCTCTAGTAGTGAATGGGTAATAATAGAGGGACACTAGATTACTGCCCATGATTTTGCTAGCTTAACCACCTTAAGAGACTGTGAATATTATTTAGTATGTCGCTCCTATGCTTTATGTGCTCATATTAAAATACTACTTTTTTCATAAAATCATGCATTTGACTGGACAGTCTTCCAATTGCTGTTACTGTTTGTAATTTGGTTCTTGGGCCTGAGTATGCCTTACACCTACCACACCGCTCCCCCCTGAAGAGCCTTGGGCTGTGTGTCCCGCTGTCACGGAGAGTCAAGTGTTGAAAGGGGTAGTACTTTGCCTGGTTACTCAGAACCTATAGTAGGTTAGACCCCACGAAATCAAGAGAAAAGGGCTTCAACCCCCATCTTAAGGCCTATTAACTCCTGCATTCCCCTGTGGCTCTTTGAAATGGGCTCTGACAACAGTTAATTCCCTGGAAATAAAAAGTTTGAAACAAGATTGTGATTTTCTGTTCCTGCTCCTTCCTGTAGCTGACATAAGATTTTAATGGAATGGACAGTTCAAACTTAAGTACCAGTGTTGTAGGTTGTGGTGTTCCAAATCCGAAATTATACTCCACTCGATTATTTGTCCAGTACCATTAAATGATCATAAAAGATTGAGACCCCTGTTCCAGAAAAGGGGTGTAAAAACTGTAGAACCTCTTCACAGAGGCAATCTTATAGTTTTATTCTGAACAAAACTCTAGGGCAAAAAGATATGAAGGCACTCTTTGATATGTGCCTTAATATTGTACTACCATTTGATAACTTTAATCGGCTTCCAATGAAGTTTGGTGTAAGTGAGATTTGTAATTGAATGGTGCCGTGGGCATGATTAACTGTGATTTTAGTTACTATCCTAATGGCAGCACCGGCCCAACGAAGGAATGTTTAATCTGATTAATTCTGTATAGCATAATCCTTTTTAGTTTTTTCACAAACTATTTAACATGAAAATATACTTTTTTTTTTATTATTCTAAAATAACTGTTATTATTATACATTAAATGAACATGCCTCCTCTACAACCCAGAAAACCTAGAAAACATTACCAAGAAAATTACCACTTTCTTTTTAAAGTGGGCTGGGTGATTGGAATGCACCAGACATATGTAGCACAAGTATTTGAAAGAGTTGGAGTATAGGGGAAGGGAGAGACTGTTTTCGGTGTCCCCCTTCTGAAATATAAGGAGCCTTGTTGACAAATGTGATAAATATCAAGTGGAAATTATGGCTAGGTAGTGGGTCACTGTAATAGGTTTCCTGGCATGCGTTTATTTATTTTGACAGAAATCAGGGAAAAAAGCTTTGCCAACTTGGTTCACCTTTTCACACTACTAATTGATTCAGTAACGGCATTTTTTTGATTACAGTGAAAACGAGTCTAGATACTACAGAGAGAAATACTTGGAAAAATAGGCAGAGTCAAGGAGCCCATAAGTATAACATCCTATTAAAAAAATATCACCCGCGCAACCTGATTGCTCTGTACTCTACCATCCCACCCACCACCCTTACACAGCACATATTTGTAAAAGTACATTTAAATCTAAGAAGTAAGGACAGTGTGCACTATAAAGTGAATTGCATGGAAAACGAAAATAAATTGTATGACATAAATTAGCTGTCCTGTGGAGAAGAGAATGTAAAATGCAGTTAAGAATGTCAGTTTAAGGCCAGAATTATTGATGTAGAATTAAACGAATATTAAGATACGTGAAACACTAAGTCAAATTAATTTCATCTTTATCGGGCCACTCGGGACACAAAGGTAATAAGGAACATAACAAGAACATTGATATTGAAGTCTGAATGGAAACACACTCCATTGAGACCCTATTACGTATTTAATGCCCAAACCAGTATGTAACAAATTTAGCCATACTGTTGGACTTTTCTGCTTATGCAGGGTCATCCCCAATCTTTTTGCCTCCTGCCTCCTATCTTTTCTGACCTGTTGCTGTTGGCTTTTGAACTCTGAGCACTTTACCACTGCTAACCAGTGCTAAAGTGCATATGCTCTCTGGGTAAATTGTATGGTTGATTGGTTTATCCATGATTGGCATATTTGATTTACTAGTAAGTCCCTAGTAAGGTGCACTAGAGGTGCCAGGGCCTGTAAATCAAATGCTACTAGTGGGCCTGCAGCACTGGTTGTGCCACCCACACAAGTAACCCTGTAATCATGTCTCAGACCTGCCACTGCAGTGTCTGTGTGTGTATTTTTACACTGTAAATTCGACTTGGCAAGTGTACCCACTTGCCAGGCCTAAACCTTCTCTTTTCTTACAAGTAAGGCACCCCTAAGGTAGGCCCTAGGTAGCCCCAAGGGCAGGGTGCAGTGTATGGATAAGGTAGGACATATAGTAATGGGGTTTATATATTCTGGCAGTGAAATACTGCCAACTTCGTTTTTCACTGTTGCAAGGCCTGTCTCTCTCATAGGATAATATGGGGGCTACCTTTAAATAGGATTAAAGTGTAGATTCCCCTAGAGAGTAGATGGACATGTGGAGTTTGGGGTCCCTGAACTCACAATTTAAAAATACATCTTTTAGTAAAGTTGATTTTAAGATTGTGCGTTTGAAAATGCCACTTTTAGAAAGTGAGCATGTTCTTGCTTAAACCATTCTGTGATTCTGCCTTGTTTGTCGATTCCCTGTCTGGGTCAGTTTGACAGTTGGGTTGTTTTTCACCTCACACTAGACAGTGACACAAAGGGAGCTGGGGTGTAACCTGCATTTCCTGATTAGCCATCTCTGCTAGGAGGGAGGGGTGGAGTGATCACTCTCATCTGAAAGGACTGTGCCTGCCTCTGACAATGCAGACTCCAACCCCCTGGTGTGTGTCTGAGGCCTTGCCTGGGCAAGGCAGGATTTCACAAGTAGGTGTGAGTCCCCTTTGAAGAAAGGTGACTTCAAAGTCTAAAATGGGTATAAGAAGGGCACCCAAATCTACAGACTTTAGAAACACTTCTGGAACCAAGAGGAACCTCTGCCTGGAGAAGAGCTGATAGCTGAGGAAGAAGTGCTGCCCTGCCTGTGACTGTGCTTTGTGGAGCTTTCCTGCAGTGCTGCTTCTGCCAGAGTAAGAGGGCAAAGACTGGACTTTGTGTGCCTTCCATCGTGTGAAGAAATCTCCAAGGGCTTGATTTAGAGCTAGCCTCCTGTTGTTTGAAGTCTCAGGGACAGCAAAGACTTCTCTCTGCCAGCATCCGGAGTCTCTGGAGAGACTCCTGCTCTGACAAGTGGTGCCCTATCCAGTCCCTGGGCCCTTGAAAGGAAAGCTGGTGGAAATCCAAGGAAATCGACTTCGGACGACTCCGGACCGACGCCGCTGCTGAATCCGGTGACCCCGCCTGCACCCGATGCCGTGACCTTCGCTGGAACGCGACGCTCTTTGCAGGCCCGACGCCGCTGCAGCCCCGCTGAAGTCCGCGACTCCGTGGTAGTCGCCGCACCACGTCGTGACTGACGCCGCTCGAAGTGCACGGATTCAACATTTCGCACAGACGCCGCGATCCCCGACTTCGCGCATCGGCTTGTTTTCACTCTTCACCAAAGGTACTGTACTTGGGGGTCTACACGACTCCGTGTCCGGTGCCGCTGGTGTCGGCTTGTTGGGAACGGCTCCGTCACGACGCCGTGTTAACATCTCATCGAAGCATTTTTGTTTCTAAGCGCTATTTTTGAGTTTAATCTTTAAAAATTCATAACTTGACTTGTGTATGTTGGATTGTTGTCGTTTTGGTCTTGTTTTGTTTAGATAAATATTTCCTATTTTTCTAAACTGGTGTTGTGTCATTTTGTAGTGTTTTCATTAAGTTACTGTGTGTGTTGGTACAAATACTTTACACCTAGCACTCTGAAGTTAAGCCTACTGCTCTGCCAAGCTACTAAGGGTGTAAGAAGGGGTTAGCTGAGGGTGATTCTCTTTTACCCTGACTAGAGTGAGGGTCCTTGCTTGAACAGGGGGTAACCTGACTGTCAACCAAAGACCCCATTTCTAACACATACCCTTTCCGGTTGCCTATACACTTTTTGAAGGAACATTTGTGGTAGACTAGTCATTGGCGTTGGAGTTACTGATTAACAAAAGTTGACATTCTAATGGATTACTGAATCAGTCTTTGCTACAGAACGGCGAACAATGTTTCCATAATATCAATATTCTTGATAACCTTATTTATAAGATGTTCACAAGTTTAGTGAGAGATTATAGTCTAGTTCTTCATTAAACTCTAAAATAAGCAGACATTTGACTATGAACCAATGTTGACTTTGCTTGTTGCATGCGCTGCGATCAAGCCCTATGCTCTATATCCAAGACTTTCAGCACCTGTGGAGGCGGATCCTGTATGCAATACTACAGGGTATGGTTTGCGGCCAAGCTGGGTACCCTTAACCTTTCCTTCTGTGTTGTTCCTTATTTTTTGTTATTCATAAATCAGTCTGCCCAATCGGTGATTCCCTGGGGCGTATTTCAGTCTTTCTAAGTAAGAAGGCCTAACCACAAGTTTGCATGTTGGCTCATGATGACTTGGAATGCCTGAGTCACTTGGCTAAAAAAATCATTTTTTTTCCAAGCGTTTGAGGCATGCTCTTGTTCCCTGGAGGTGAGCTATGCCCACTTTACAGTCATATGTCTAAAGAATATTTCTTTTCATAGTGCAACTCACCTATTTCCAGGCACCATGTCCAGACTCGCAGATCACACTGGTGGCTGGGGCAAATCCGTCCAATTCCTTTAATCTGAATAGATTGCCTTAGTCGGATTCATATCATGACTCTTGAGCATACTAGCAACACAAATATACATGTTTTTATCAATGTTTTTTTTTAATCGACTGGGCTCATTTATACTGAACTAACACAGCATTTTATGCTGGACTAAAAGTCCTGGGGCTCTTAGTGATAATGTTATTTTGGGGCAGCTTGTGTAGTTTCACGTGCAAAGTGGTAAATTTGAAAGTGATGATAATTGTTGATCTGTGGAAGTGATATTGGTTCAAGGTGAAGTCAGGAACGCAGGCAAAACAGAAAATAACTGCACATGGTTACTCATGTTGCTTTACCCTGTTTGGTTCTTTGATGATTAGAGTTCCACTCATGGAACCCCTGATGCACGTTGTTTTCTTTGGCACTTCTGTTTCTCGCTAAGGAATTTAAAATGCATCTTGCTCAAGTGCGTGAGTTTGACCCGTCTCTCCCCTGTGGTCACAACCGAAATGTATTTAGATTCCTCTGCACCAGTGGAATGTGATTCTGTTTACTTTCTGATGACCCAACTTATGCCCATAAATGCGCGTCATCTAAAGGTATGTGAAAGAGACCACAAGAATCTTCCATCTCCAACCAGCAGTGATGTGTCATACATACCTGGCGGCAATGCACACATCTGACCTACGGACCGCGATAAACAAACTGTTAGACTACAGGAATGGGCCCCAAGCAAAGATGAGCAATCTGCATTCCGTCTGGCCTCTTTTGTTTTTTGGAAAGTATATCGTCTGTTGTTTAAGAAACAATGTTTAGTTTTAAAAAGGTTATTGCAGGTATTAATATGGCTTGAGTACAAATTCTGTAATAATACCATTACGTCACCTTCCTCTCTTGCTCCTCGCTGCCTCTGGTGCCCTTTTATAGGCTGTTCCTGATTTCCTTCGCTTTACGCATGCTTTCTTGCCCTTTGTGCTGAAGTGAAAAGGAATCCTAACAAAGTAAAGAGTTGGCCCAGTACCAAAGCTCGTTTTCAAAAGAAAGTTCAATTGTTTTGTTAAATACACAATCTCCAAATAAAGTATTCTATTTTGCTACTCAAACATGGTGGCCATTTTACGTAGGTGCCAATGCCCTCACTTGCCGTGCAAGATGAATAGACGACCCTTGCCCAATGGAGGCTCACCTTAGTGGTGTGCACGAGCCCCTGTCTGCCTAATACATCTTCCACAAGATCAAACCACACAGGGAGCACGCAAGAGTGAACATTATGTAGACTTCAGCTTCGAGGGAAAAGTGTGCCTAAGTGCTTTTTCAGAGTCACGTTTTTCTTGTGTGGTATGTTCATAATATCGCATAAAACAGGTATGGATGTAGATACAAGGGCACTTAGGTTGGGGGGTGACTGTTATATCTTCAGCTACCTAATCAAAACCACCTCTTGTTAAAAACAAAAAAAGTAATAATAAGAAACGCAGGCGGGCAACTTTTATCTTACGAGCCCACCTTCGGCTCTGCTGAGTTGGTATTATTATATAAACAAGCATTGGCGATGCGAATAGTTCTGGCTTTAGAGCAGTGGTTCCCAACCTTTTGACTTCTGTGGATCTCCACTTAATCATTACTGGATCAAATTATGCAGCAGATTATTATTATGTGGCAAATGAGGCTAATCCATAATTATGCGAAAAACGATGCAGCCACAGAATGTCATAATTCCAGTGTCCCTGCTAAATCTGTGATTTCACCAAGACCATTGTCTCCTACCTCCCGGGCCCCAGATCGGTTGTCTATTAACATTTCCATCCAGAGAAAATTGATAAGTGCTGTTTTAGTTGTTGATATTGTCAAATGTCTGTACGCTGTCCACCAGGCCATGAGTTTCTTCTTAGGTGCCTCCACCACAAGAGTATTGTTGAACTAATAAAGCTTTGAGCAGTTTATCTACCGGCTGAAGTCTATGAGGTCCTGTGCAATTTCCCACAAATTATGTTCGATTGTTTAATAATAATAATAATAATTGTTTAATAATCCATGGCACTTAGCAAACTGCGAACCTCAGCAATGATTTTTCTCTCGAGAGACACCATAACGGAAATGACTATATTAGCAGCCCTTGGCATTTATTGATATGATCTGAGCTTTGTGCCGTACCCCTTGTGCCTGTTTATCTACCTACCGTAAAGTAATATGAAATTTTGGCATCCCAAAAAATAGAGAAAAAAGATTATTAGGGGTGTGCAAAGTTGTTGCACAGGGAAGTCTGCCAATCAAATACATAATAATTGAAAAACAATTGCTAAATGTTAGTTTTTGATGCAAAAACAGAAAAAAACAAGTTTAGGAGTGTGATTGTCTTTGAAATAACTTGTAATTAGAAACTTCTCTCTGAAACATTTCATTTTGGCGAGGAAATCTTCACAAACTTGGTGCTTAATCTGTAAAGAAAAATAAGTGCCAGGGTCCATGATGGTTTCTCAGGAGGACACCACAACTTGCATCACCCTTAGTCCTTATCAGTGCTGCCAAGTGCCAGTACCAGCACCACTTTGTAAAGCACCACACTTGGGCAGTGTGACAATTTTAACTATTTCAGGTCACTCAGAATTGGAAGAATGGCCCTGATGAGCGGTTGTTTTTCATTGTTTATGTATATAAGATTGGTAAACAACCTGATGGTCTCTGTTTAAAATAGACAGAACCACCATATTGTGGGTTGTCATAAATATGTGGTAATGTTAAGAAGTGTCGATGGTGAGCACCAACAAACATCAGCACAAATTAAGCACTGTTGTTAAATTGGGAGTTGTGCTACATTCCCTCAACTTTGAAGGTGCAATTTTAAATATATCCACATGTAGCAATTATCTATCTCATATTTCAACAGCTGCCTTTACAGTCCCCACTTGGCAAGTTGCAAACACCCACAGCCTGAATCAAAAAAAGGAGAAAGAAATGATGTGCCCACGTGCGGATCCTTGTACTGGTATTAATGAATTTTGGTGCAGAATCAGCAGATGGGGGGGCTCACTTAACTGATGGGTGGAGGAAGAACATAATTTCTATGATGGTCGGAGTGTGGTGAGGTGTAGGCTACAGAAAAATTGGAAGTTTAAAAAGTAGCAAAATATCTTTGCAATAGGAATAGATTCCTCAATACAAGCTGCTGTATTCTTGAAATACTGAATGATATGTGGTGGTATCCTTGGACGCACAGTTCCTTGTGTCCACTCTGTATCTAGTAAAGTGCTCCTTTGAGCCACTGCTAGATCTACGCTAAAGACATGCGATACATATATAATGAGAAACAGATCTAGGGTGGGCATCAAACTACAGGCCCTGAATTTAAAACCGACTGAAGATTCAGTTGATCTCTGTAAGCAAAAGGTCTCCCAAAGTGCCAGCGATCAAGGACCAGTCCTGGTCATTAGGAAGTACCTACATCTGCACCTCACCTTGGACATATATGTAAAAGCATATAGTCAGTATGGTTGATTCTCCACTTTGCACAGTATCTAAAGATCCTCCTTCATACAGTTCTATTGTTTCACCACTACCAACCTCATCTGTTCCACCATTCTAGGGGGTGTCTGCAAGGCCCAGTCTCAATGCAAATGATAAGGAATAGTTCAGTTTGTTAGGTGTATTGTTACACAATGTGTATCTAGAGAAAAGATGGCGTCCCCACCAAGCTCCAGAGAGTACAGAACTAAGCTGCTTGCCTTGTATTTGGGGTAAACCCTATGATCATATATCCCCTGCATTCATATCCCTCTATTGCTTCCTTTTGAAACAAATGAGGGGACCATTTAAAACACTCTGTCTTAAGACAATACATGACCGATGTCCGATCTACAGTGCTCCTCTCTTTGTTGATCAACCCGGAGGCTTTGAACAGCTAAAATTGGTATTTTACCAACAATTCAGACACAAAATACATAGTGTCTGCTGCCTTCTTTTCCAGGATTCCTTTCTCTGGTATGCACTACCTATCCACTTAAGATTTGAGGAGAGGTAATTTAATTCCGGAAATCCCTGAAGATGTACCTTCACACTGGAGCTTTCAGATAAACCCATTATCCCTGCAGCTGCAAATTGCAGCTTCATCCTAATCCTTCAGGGTGGGTGCCTGAAGCCAGACACCCTTTACATCCATGCCCTAGCCTTTCTGTCACCCATGGCTTTTACATCAGTGTGAACTCTTTAATGGGGCTACTATATGCATCATCACAGAAGGCCTTTCTGGGACACATTCTTATATTAACTGCCACCCGCTCATCCATTGGCTATCACTTCTTGAGCACCCAGAGGCCACCGATTTGGGTTGGTTGTAGCACTTATCAAAAACCCCAAATTGATAAATAAATACAAGTATTAATAAGTGTGCTTTGCCTGCGTCAGATAAACAACATTGCACATTTAAAGTGTTATTGTGTTATTTAATTTTGAATCCCTACCTGTGTGGGTGTACATCTGATGAAGTGCCATAGGTTGTTTGAGCATTTGCCTAGGACCTCATGAGAATATCGACACTTTTGAATTAATATAATATTGGTCTCAATTGTGTGTGTTACATGATGAGCACTGACACCTACTATGTGGTTGACTGGCACTATATAAAAATGGAAAATGTAATAAAGAAAAATAAACTGCTGGCAATCCTAGTATGCTGTGACATAATGGAAAGTGCCTTCTAATACCAACCGTGGCAGGTTTTCTTTTTGCTACGTGCGGTGTTTAATTAGATAAACACAAACTGCCAGACCAAAAATACAATCTTTGTGATTATTAATAGCACTAATCCAACACTTCCCCGTCATCAGTTGATAATTGTGCGTTTTTGCATCATGTGGTCGTCGGCACACCGTAAGATTTCAATACATGAAATAACATTGCTTTTTTATTGAAGATATAAGATCCAATTCACAGTTTTGTATAAAGCATGTAGGGTCCAATTCTCAAAGATATTGTTTTTCAGTCGGTTTTGCCTTACTGTTGTGGCACTACTGACTTACTCCTGGAATTCACATGGGTAAGTTACAGCGAAATTGTTGTGACTTGGACCCATTAATCACATAATATAAACTATCTTTATGCATGTGTGGACGTGACCACTTTTTCTTTGCACATAATACCTATATAAAGAAGCTGTAAAATGTATATATCATAATATACTTAGGGGTAGACACGGTATACGCCGAGAATGATTTCCTATAACCCATTTTCCCTTCTCCATACTTGCGTAACATATGAAACACGTGCATATCCAATGTAGAGTAAGAAATCTGGAATAATGGAGCTTTTTGTCCTTTCCACGTCTTGTAAGTCCTGAATTAACCTACCTCTTACCCTCGATTTCTAAATAGCTGACACCAGGTCATTAGATTGTGGCTTAGGTGCTCCGAAAAGTGTCGTAAGTGCATATACTAAATATTTATGAATGTTACAAGAGTCACCATTTTGTGAATTTTATTTAAATTTGCATTGCTTCCAGGAGCGGCTCGCAGTGCTACAGACAGGTAGGCGGCACGCACGTGATTTGGGTGGTGGGAGATTAATAATTAAAAAAAATAATTACCTGAATCATTGCGGCCACCGCCGTCACTACCGTGCTTCTCCTCTCCTGTGCAGACAGACTGCAGGCACAGGCTCCCAACCTGCGCTGCGGCCAATCCTGACGCTGCTCAAAGCGGTGTTAGGATTGTCTGGGAGCGCCCAGCCAGCGTGCCCCCAAGCAGACTGGAAGCCTGTGCCTGCTCTAGCCAGCCCGGCAACACCGTGCCAGGCTGGAGAGACCCCACTGCGCATGTGTGTTTGGCATACATGCGCACTCCCCCTCAGTGCTCGTCACAGTCTGTGGCCCCACCCCTTTTACCAAAAATTGATAATAAGCTTAGTTTATTATCGTTTTTTGGTAAAAGGTTTGCAGCTGCTGGCGGGGGTGGCGCTCCTCCGCCCTAGGGGAGGAGCTGCACCTGATTGCTTCCCCTCGGCCACGGCTCTGAAATTACCCTTTTGATCCCCACATTTCGAGTAACATTCTCCGGTAATGCCTGCATTACATACATTGTGCTCACAAGCACAACATATATTCCTGATTTATATTTCGGATCATGTATTATGTCTGCTCATATTATATTCTCTTTACGATGTATGTGTTTTATACAAATAAAATAATTGTGACTCCATCCATATTTATTTGTTATTAGATAATTTTTGTTTAGAGTTGACATTCTCTGGTATCTAAGCAGACGATTCTTCAGCTTAAGTCTTTAAGGTATTTATGGTGTGGTGGTTCTTCAGCTCAGGATGATTTTGCTGAAAATAATACTTCATTGCTTCTGAACAAAACTTTTTGTCAGACTCTAATTGAGAAAGATACTTCTAACCATCATACATCTCCTCCTTCTGGCTTTCCTCACACAATTTCAATGGATATATCACTTTTAAGGAAAGTCACAAAAGCCCCATAGGACTAGTAAACCTAAAAAAAAGAAATAAGTTGATTCATGTATGCACGCATTAACCCAATAAGTTGGATTTGCTACAACCACCTGCTAAGGATATTTACATGGTTCAAATGCCCTTAAATATTTTTCTTAATGGTGAATGTACTTTTACTTTTCTGTTTGGGAGTTTCTCAGACACCTTTTCTTGACTTAAGCTGATCATTTGCGTAGTCTTTTCAGGAGCTTCATGAGGGTAGAAAATTGCATTTTAATTTGTTGAACACCCAGAACTGATGTTTCAAAAACAATAAAACCACAGTCAAGATGAGGGATCAAAAATTATTCGAAGTCTTTCATAAAAAATATAATATTCATAGTTCTCTTAGCCTTTCATTTTCTTGTAAGTATTGCCCTGCTTTCACTCCTAATAGCTTTCATACTTAGCAGTCTCCTTTTCCTATCCTTTGATGCTCTCTTTGTTCTTATATTCTATTTCTTTTTCTCCAGCCCCTTCTTTTTTCTAGTTTTTTTATCTTATCTTGACCTAGACTTTTTTTCAGTGCTGATAAGCATCTTTGACCCTCATTACTTGTGGCTCTTATCGGAGTTACCGCATAACTGAAATTATGGCCCTCATTATGAAATTGGTGGTCAGCTGACCCCACGCCGGTGATGGCGGTAGTACCATACAAACCATTACCTAGGTACAACAGCAGTAAGGAACCCAAACGCTACCAACTGCATACCTACTGGGACTAATTAAGCCGCCGGCTGTGGTCCCCCAGGGTCTGCATGTCCTTGGTGATGGCACCCACAACCCTTTCTTTTGATGGGTGCTGACCTGCAGAGGAGACACAGACAGAAGGACACCATGGACTATACAATCCAGTCTGTCACACAAATGGTTCACATACTGCATTTGCCCCTCATCAAGCACTCACATGACCCGTACCTCTGCATACACATTCCATGCAGCCAAACCCCCCCCCCAAATGACACACTGCTAGCACGCACATACATCTACATGCAGATATACCCATCCAACTTACCCATGATGTATTCACCTGTTGGTCTGGATACCCATAGAGCAGCCCATACAGGGGTAGGACCCCATCCACAAGCTTCTCCAACTCCTCTGATGTGAAGGCTGTGGCCCTTTTCCCTGAAGCCCGGGCCATCGCAGGTTCCAGACATAGGTCACAGCAGCACACGCAGTGGAGATGTAGTACCGTGGGGAGTCAGGAATCAGGTGAAGTGGTAGAAGGAAAATGGCAGTCACGTACACAGCGGTGAACACTGTCACCGCCAGCGTGGATCATCATTTGTTCCTGTACTCCATAGAGCCCCATGTTAGCCAATGAGGAATAGCACGGCGGTGCAGACCACCTTCCACCATGACACCTAACGCCGGTGGAGTGAGGTCACTTCCACCTGTCCCTGCATACAGGACAGGCGGTTGCCATTTTCTACTGCTAGTACTCATGTTTGGAATAAATATGTGTGTCATTGGTATCGACTGTTCAAACTTAGACAATTCCAGTCTCCTACGTACGTACATACTGTGTACTATGATGTTATGTGTCCATAGGTCCTGCAGTCACACCCATTTTACTTTTGGCTCACTTAGATACCAACCACTGCAAAGGATGAGGATGGGGAGGCAAGCACCCATCTACAGACCCCTTGTGGACTTGGCTACACTGGAGGACTGGCACATCATACTTATCTATTGTCTGGACAGGGCCACCATCGCTGAGCTGTGTGCACAACTGGAGTCAGATCTAATGCGTGCTATCCGTAGCACTACAGCTATTCCAACTGTATTACAGGTACTCTCAGTGCTCCATTTCCTGGCAAGTGGTTCATTCCAGGTGACAGTGGGCTTGGCTGCAGGAATGTCACAGCCAGCGTTTTCGATAGTGCTTGGAAGGGTTTTGGCTGCCTTGCTCAAACACATGAGCAGCTACATTGCATTCCTCCAGAGGGAAGATTTTCCCACTGTGAAGGGTGGATTCTACGCCATGGTACACATATCACATGTGATTGGGGCCATTGACGGAACCCATATTGCCTTGCTCCCTCCCAGAGCAAATGAGCAGATATACAGGAATAGGAAGAGTTTTCACTCAATTAATTTCCAGATGGTGTGCCTTACAGATCACTACATCTCCCATGTCACTGTCAAGTATTTTGGATCTGTACATGATGCCTATGTCTTGAGGAATAGCAGTGTCCCACAGGCACAGAGTGTGGCTGTTAAGTGAACATGAGTCTTCACACAATGTATGTCAGTGTACGGCAACTGGAGATGTACTCCATGCCATTGTAAATGGGTAATGTGTGTCCCTCACTACTTCCAGGTGACTCCGGCTACCCAAACTTGCCCTGGCTGTTGACCCTTGTTAGGAATCCGAGAACAGAGGCTGAAAACCGGTACAAGGAGGGACATGGCCGTACCAGAAGGGTTGTAGAAAGCACATTTGGTCTACTGAAAGCCAGGTTTAGGTGCTTTTGTTTGACAGGTGGGTCCCTCTGCTATGCCCCTAAGAAGGTCTGACAGATTGTGGTGGCATGCTGCATGCTGCACAATTTGGCCCTCAGACTCCATGTGCCCTACCTGCAGGAGGAGGAGGGTGACAATGCACCTGTGGCAGCAGTGGACACTGAGGACAATGAGGAGAATGAGGAGGAGGAGGATGTGGACCACAGGACACATATCATACAGCAGTACTTCCAATGACACTCAAGTAAGATTGTACATCTGTTCATGTCCCCATTTCTGTTGAGTGCTGTGTGCCAGCTGTGTTTAACCTTTCAATTGACTGTCACTTATGCCTTCCCTTTTTGCAGATTTTGGTGTGATCACAACAGTGTACTGATGTGATGGCTACAGACTGCGTAACAACATTCACATTTTACAGGACATTTGCACAGGATAATACAGTTCATTATATTGCACATTTATGCCTGACAAAGCCCTATTACTCCAGTTGTGTTCAAGGGTGTTTATTGAAGTGACAATAATAAAGGGACAGTGCAATAGAGTGGGGTGATGGTTGATGTAAACCACATCTTAGTGATCCAGTTGTTCTGGAGCACAGGTACAATGTCCAGGGGTCCATAGGACGAGGAGCAACGACAGTCCAAAGTGAAGAAGTTGACTGAGTTGCACACAAGGGGGACATTCTGGAGGAGCTCATTTCCTGGCGGTGGTCTTGGTCTTAGTGACAGTCTCTGGTGTCTATCTGGGTCACAGGAAACGTTTGTGGGGTGCTTCTTCTGCTGCAGATGGAGGCGTGCTGGTGGTCTGTGGGTCCTGTGGCAGGTCCTCCTGTACACTGGCTGCAGCAGATGTTGATGGCTGCTGAGTGGAGTGGCTAGTGGTAGTGGGCAGCTGGTGTGCTCTGTTCTCCCGCTTGGTGTTGGCCATGTCACTCAGCACCCCTGCAATGGAGGCCATATTGGTATTTAGGCCCTGCAACTGCTGCATGACCTCCTGGTGGTGTACCCCTGCAGCCGCTGGTTCTCCTGTATGATGGTGCTGACCTGGTCTATCCTTTCCTGGGATTTTTGGTATGCCCCCAGGACATGTGTGAGTGCCTCCTGGCCAGTTGGTCCCCTGGGCCTGGTCCCTCTGGCACACATCTGACCATACACTGTCCTTGGCCCCCTGTGCCGGTGTGCCCACTCCCACTTACACCAGGACCTTCTTCGTCTTGCCTGTGTGGTGTCGACTCGAGTCCCTATACAGGTGGGCACACTATTGATCGACGTGTCGTGGAGACAGAGGATTGGGGACGTTGGGTGGCTGCTGTGGTGTTTGAGTAGGAGGGGCGGGCTGTGGTGGACTGACTGTGGGATGTGGAAGCCGACTGACCTGTGGTCCCAGATGGGCCAGGGAGTTTATCCAGCTTGGGACATCCAGAGTTGCTGTCATCACTGGGGGCATCTTCTTGTGGAGGACTGGGTTGCCATGGCACCTGCTTGCCACTGACATTGGCTGGGGATGTAATTGATTTGTTAGGGTCTATCACATTTTCCGCATTTCTAACTTTCCCTATGGGTTTGGTGTTGTCCTCCCACCTTTGGTAGTGTATGGTGTTGGATTGTGGGATTGGTAGTACTAAATGCTGTCCATGCATTGCTGGTGGGTGTGCATGCAGTGCTGGGAGGTGTGTGCCTGCAGTGGGTAGGGCATGCAGGGGTACAGATTTACATGTGGTATTTGGGGTGATGGACTGTGTGGGATGGGGTGGGGTGTGGGAAGTCGGGGTGGAGAGTGACATGCCATGCATGAATTGGTGGAGATAGGATCGTAATGATGACTTACCCGTGTCCTGCCCTCCATTGACTCCAGTGAGGTCCTCAGGATGCAGCATTTCCATGGCTTGCTCCTCCCATGCTGTCAGCTGTGGAGGAGAGAGTGGGGGTCCACCGCTGGTCCTCATGATTGCAACCTGGTGCCTTGATGCAGTGCACTGCACCTTCCCCCGTAGGTTGTTCCACCTCTTTCGGATAGCGTCCCTTGTGTGTGGACGTTGTCCCAGGGAGTTCACCCTGTCCACATTCATCCGCTATAGCTCCATCTGCTGGACCTGTGCACCAAACAGCTGTGGCTCTACCCTGACGATTTCCTCTACCATCACCCGCAACTGCTCATCTGTGAAATGGGGGTTCTTTTGTGGGGACATGCCTATTGTGTGTTGTGTGTGTTGTGCAGAGAGTGTTCATTGTTATGGTAGGGTGTGTGGTGTGTGATGCGTGACGGATGTATAGGTGGATTTGGTGTGTGTGTGTGCAGTTCTGTAAGGGACTGGTGTGGCAGTCTTTTTGTGTTTGCAAGGGATTGTGGGTTGTGTGGGGGGTGTTTTATAGAGCTGTTGGTGTGTGTCTAGGGTGTGTGTTTATGTGTATGGTGTGGGGTTTTTGAACTGGCCAGTGTTGGCTTGTAGTGGTGATGGGTGCCCAATTCCGCCGGGCCGGTGTGCGCTGCCAATGGTTGACCGTTGTTGAATGTCCGCTGTGGTGATTTGTGGGTCATAATTTGGAGGGTGGTGTTTTGCTGGCATAGCGGTGTGGGTGGTGGGTCTGACAGTTTTTTGCCTTAGTTGGGTCTGGCAGACCTGTGGCTGTGGCAGTTTTCTGTCGGTTTTGTGTTTGTGTGTCATAATCTGGTGGTCAGATTACCGCCTCCGTGGCGGTCTGTTGGCAGCTGTCATCACTGCGGTCTTCGGAATAGGCCGCCAAAGTCATAATTACCAGCTATATGTTTTCCTGCTAACACCAGACTTCCATATTATTTCCCCTATAAATTATACAGGCCATACAGGCTGGAATTTAATGGGGGTAAAAATTCCCGGTAAATTACCTGTTATATGTAGAGCTTAGTACAGTAAGTACCACAAACCCCATGTTATTGTAGGTTGTAAATAGGCACTTTTTTTAATCACACCAGATAAATTCTGCCTTCACTATATACAGTGGTAACTCAAATAAATAGCGTGTAGCAAGAAGTCTGTCTGAATGGAGGATTTCTTACTCGCTGTGAAACAGCTGACAATGCAGGGATGCATGCAGGATTGTAACTAAAGTTACACCTCAGTTTTTTTTACTCTGGCTACAAAACAATCAGCCTTTGTGCAGTGCTTCCTCCTCCCCATGCCAGATGTGATGGAATGCAGGCTCCTACATTCTGACAAGGTAATCATAGCCCTTGCCCCACCCTTTTCCTGTTGGTGTAACATAGGGTGAGATAGAGTCATTCACTGTGGCACCCGGAAAGGCAAGGCTTGTCTTTCCCATAGCAGGTAGTTTTTTTTTCTGCAGATATTTCTGTTTCAAAACTTTATTTACAGTTTTCCGCAACATCTTCCTCAGCACCAGCATTTCTTAAACAACATAGAACACATTGCTGTGCCCAAAGCTGAACACTAGAAAAGCCACTGTGGGGATTATCAAGCTTTCACAGGTTAGCTGTCCAGGAAGGTTGGCCGTGTATGAAGAAAAGGGAATTCTCTGGACTCATTGAGGTGAGTTCATCAAAATGCAAGGGGTAGCTGAAATGACATCGCATGTCCATCACGAGCACTTTGTCCTTAAATGTTTCTCGCACAGGTGCTTACGGATGCATCTACACACTCTCACGTGAACACTCACCCAACTGCAAGCACGCACACAACATACATTTACAACATTGTTTATAATTGTGAGCTGCCACCGTGTTCCAGACACTGATTTTGCCACCTCAGAGGCCAGCGGTCGCAAAGGCAGTTTTAGGGACTGCAAGGGGCGAACTAGGGGTCGCAGCCGCCACCCCTGGCGACCCCTAAATGACGTCCATGTCTGGACTCCGAGTAGCAAAGTGCTTCGGTAGTTGTGGGGTGAACCTGTTGCCCTGGGCAGGGGACTGTCATAATAGCGGGAGTACAGCACTACTATTAGACATACACTTCTGACCATCCTGACAGAATCTGGTGGACAACTTTAGCTGTGATGTTGAGTGTGTAATATTGTGCTGTTAGTAGAATAAACAGGCTCTTTTTATAGGGTAAGGCACCGGTAGGGCATTGTTTATTTTGCATTATTTTTCCGCTATGCAGAGTTCTTAGTCTTTATGCTTACATCATCTCCCCGACTTAGCCTGGACATTCTGACTAGCCTTGAAGATCAGTTGTAAAGGGGCGTACTTGGTGTCCCATTTTGGGTCAGTACTAAGGCGGACCCAGGACAACAGAGGTAAAATGTCCTATTTGACACAGTTGAAGTAAAGTAACCTCTGGTTGTCCTGTGGCCCTCAATCAGTTCTCACAGTCCTTGTCACACTAACCTGATGCACAAGGAACATTCCTGGCAGAGCCGCCCCAGAATGCCTCAGCTTCACTGGCACAGTTGCCAACTCGTACCCACATTTCAGGATTATATACATGGCATTGGTATCGTTGAAAGTTTTAAATGAAAATGCTTTGAGCGACCGGTGCAGAAATTATATTTTGCACCACTTTGTCAGTCTAAATATCGATGCAGTTTCCAGCACTGCAATCTATGCAGTGCTAATCCTTGTGCTTGAATAATCATATAATCAATAAATAAAATATCTGATGTTTCAATTTCAATACCACTGTGTTTTCTAAAGTTTTTGTACAGAACAGTTCTCTTACTTACAAACGTGTATTTGGTTTGGGGCAGACTGCTCCATGACAACAGGCGTCTAGAAACAACTTGTGGTTTCCTTGGTAACTGGGGATTCTAAGGGCAATGGTTAACTCGCTTAAAAAATGGGTTAATAATCATGTCTAAAGGTAGATCAAATTTATTATGGAATATTTATGTCATCCTGTCCCAGGCAGCATACAAATCAAAGTAGCTGGCTGTTCGAACGCTGTAGCCTAAAACATTTAAAGAAGGTCACCGTTTGTACATACTATGGCAGACAGCTTGCCACTGATTTCTGTTTATTGCAAAAATGCACAAAGCTATTCCAAAAAGAAAAAGAAGCCTTTTTTAGCAGCATGAGTTGATGGTTGAGGTTTTTGATCACTACTAAGATTTAATGTGACAGGAGGGCTTGCTATACTCTGTGTTATATACATCTGCTTAACCGACTTAGAACTAATGCCATATATGCTATATATACAAAGACAAATAACAAGGATTTTTTTCAAAATGTTGGAAATTCTGCCCCATCAAGTCACACAGATGGTTGTCTGTTCATCTACTTTATTGTCCCAGTTGTTGATCCGCAGGGTTGGCACCCAGCGTATCAGGCAGTCACGGCTCGCGGTAGGGAAAAGGGGCAAGGTGGTGCCGTGCATGGCGGGGAGGGTGTGGGGGATCCCAAAAAAAAATAAAAAAAAAGTTACCTTTTTTCTGTGCTGACTGTTCCATCCACTCTGCTCTGTCACTGCAGGCACAGGCTCCCAGCCTGCCCTGTAGCCTATCTTGACGCTGCTCAAAGCAGCGTTAGGATTGGCTTGAAGCGGGCAGCCAGGGCACTCCCAGGTAGACTGGGAGCCTGTGTATGCTCTCTCCAGCCCGGCAACATAGTGCCGAGCTGGAGAGACCACAGTGTGCATGTATGTTTGGCTGGCCCGAGACAGCACTCTCCCTCTGTCCACGTCACGCCTGTGGCCCCACCCACTTTTATAGAAACAACATGACAAACTGAGTTTATTATGTTTTTTCTATAAAAGTTTTGCACCTCCTGCTGCCGGCGGGGGAGCCGCCCCTGGTATCAGGATGATCCATGTGTTTCTCTAAACTTTTGGTCATGGCAATGTTGCACGTGACAGCACTGTTTTTCGTGCACTGGTACAATGGTTCCCCTTCTTCACCTTACAGAGAAACTGGCTGGGGAGATTCTAGTGTCCCTAGCTCTCTTGTGTGTCTAAATGAAGACTTCCTCTTTATCTCTTCACTGTCAATATTATCAAGTTTTTCAGTTTCTGTTATGTCCATAGGAAGTGTGAGCACCCAGACCCAAGACCCTCCCAGGTATTTAGCACCGCAGAGCCAGCTCTCTGTTAAACATTGTATTGATGTATAAGGGATGGTAATGTATTCCCGCAGGTACCTGAATTCTAACTCTGTCAATTGTATTTGACCTCCAGAAAGTAAAGTGCCATTTTGTTTTTAGGTTTGCCCTAAACCTTTCTTCCCAGTTATCCTCCGGCGTGATGTATTATTAGGTAAAGCTAAACATTTCCAATACCAGTGAAGCTCTCCCTTCCCATTCCATTTTACAAGAAATCCCATAGGTTCACAGAATGTTTTCCATCTTTATCAGTAGGTGCTAAGTGGTGGTATGTTTGTGATGTAAGTCAGGAATAGAATCTTGTTTTAAGCATTGCTCATTGACGCTCTATATTCCAATCAGCTGCTGGCTAGCCCCGGAGCGATGGCTAGTGTGTGTTGTTTGCTTTTCTTGTCTTATGGGGAGAAAATAACTGTTTTATCTATTCTACTAGTTTTTACCTCGTTCTCTTCGTAACATAAATTGGCGACAAGCAGGGAATGAATCCGGTGTGTGAAGACAGCACTTTCATCTCAGGCCAGAAGCACTTAGCGCGTTCGCTACATCTGCGCCATATACAGCGTGCATGCTTTTTCTCCTGCTGTAGTTGGTTATTAGTGTATTTTGGCCAGAGACTCTCACTTGTTTAGCCCACCCATGGGAGGGCAGCCAAATGCATTGAGAGTGCACACTATTGTGTGCATAATTGAAGTACCATGCCAGGGCCTTTGATTCCTCTTCACGTGTATTCCACAAGGCAACCTCAAACATACCTAGTGTGTCTTCATCTCTTCGCCCTTAAGTACTGTGTATCATAGTCTGCACGCTTTAAGCATCACACTTGTCCAATATGTACTGGGAAAGTGCCAGCCGTCTGTACAGTTATATTCAAAGAAAATTACCTGAAGATGATTCATCACAGATTGCCTCTGGTTACCCTTGCCATTTGGGATTTTCTCTCAATCCTCATTGGTGACTAGTGACAGCCATAACAAACTTATTAGTGGAAACTTCTCTAGGAGCACTGTTGACTGGCTGTAGTCGCAGTGAAAGTTATTCGAGGATTTCTCTGCATGTGCTGTGGAGTCGTATGTTCCTTTGAAATAGGCATCTAGGTACTTGGAACAAAATGTAGACTACAAATCTACCAGCGTCTTTTCTCCCTGAACCTGGCATACAAACGAATGAAGCGGTAGCAATGATTTAAAACCTGTGGCAGTTACTTAATTGGAAATTGATGGTGTTAAATTTAAGAATATCAGAAATGAAGCTATGCTTTACAACTGTTTGGCAGTAGAATGTGAAATAATTATTGGCCATCTTTCTATGTTTCCTCCTTCTGATTCAGGGGACAGAGATGTTTATACAGAAACAGTGAACAGACTGGAACATTACTTCTGGGAAGACACTAGTTTATAGTTGATTATAGTAGATTCTTTACACACAGACATCAAGAATTTGAACCAATTGCCAGATTTGTGGCTTCTACCTGTGATTTTGAAGGAAATGTGTATTCTTATTTATGTGACCAAATTGTAGTCAACGGTTTTGACAGAAGGATTCATGGAAATGTGTTATGTTGCAGAAACCCTAGCCTTTCTGGCAATTTGAAAATTGTCAGGGGTATTGAAAGATCCATCATGGCATCCAAAGAGTTGGGGAAGTTTAAACAAACCACTTGGACTGAGTCTATAAATATAGTGCTCTCTAAATCCAAAATCACATTTTATGAGGAAAAAAATTGACAAAGGAGTTGATATTATCAATCATATGTTTTTTCAGTGTAGATCCAAGTCTCGTCTAGCTAATGCAAAATGTTGCCCTGTTGTTGGCGAAAACTGTGTAAAATGTAAAAAAGTATGTTGTTTTGGAGGGTGTGTAAGGCTTTGCAAAGAATGGTGTTAGTTAATGAACATGGCATTAATTCTGATCAGCAAGATGAGTAAGTGAAAGCTGCAAGTAGAGTGGTTATTTCTATCCGATGATTAATTTTCAAAGGAATGGTGACAGTGGCGATCCTGTATGTATCATTCATATTGATGATGCATTGGTTGGAGTCATGGTGGATTCTGGATCACCGGTTACCTTTGTTACTGATAAGTTATGTTTCAAAGAGTGGAGTCATGTTTAGCTTTTGCTGCCTGACATTCGCACTGTTGGCATTTAGTGGGTTTTCCATTGGCATGATTGGCATTTCAATGAAAAGATTGTTTATAAAGATAGAGAGATTTTTACTAAGGTGCCTATGGCTAAAGGATGAAGGTCCAATATTTTAGGAAGGAAAGGTAGAGTTTGCAATGGTTTTAAGCCTAGGTACTGCATGCTTAATTTCTTTAGCTGAGGTAAAGGGTTCTCCAGAAAAATCGCTCAACCTACTTTTGAATCCGCACAAGCTTTTATTTGAAGACAGACTAGAGTCAGTAAATGGATTTGAACATAGAATGATGCTAAAGGATCAGGATGTCTTGGTGTTACAGAAAGTTGAAAATGTTCCATTGAGCATTAGAAATGAGCTGAAAGAAAATTTCAACATGTTATTTAAAGATGGTGTCATAGAACCTATAGACTTATAAGAGTGGATTTCCCTTATGGTGGTTGTGAAAAAACAACTGTGGAGAATAGACTATGGAGATCAGGACCTTCCGCAAGAACATTCTGGTTGGCTGTTTTCCTCTGTCAAAGATCCAAGAAATGTTATCTACATTAGGTGAAGCAAAAGTGTTCTATACCCTGTACTTAAAAATGTGCGTATCACAAAGTTGAGTTCATTGAGGGCTCTAGATCTCTTACTACTTTTAACACCCCTTCTGGTGCGTTTGATTTTTTTGTTGGTCTTGCCTCTGCTGTATCAGTCTTCCAAAAATTAATGTACAATTTGTTTGGGGACATGGCACGTGCTAGTTTATCAAAATAATATCCTCATAATTACAGAGTCTGAGCTGGAGCATTTAGTTGTTTTGCAAAAGGTATTCAAAATATTACAAAGCAGAGGTTTTACTCTCAAGAAAGGCATGTGTCAATTCCTTGTGATAGAAGTTGAATATATTAGCCATTGCATTCCGAGGGGCTGGGATCCGATTCAAGTTGAGTTTGATTGAGGCTATAAAAGATTGTAAAGCCCCAAAGCATAAATATCAACTAAGATAATTTAATGGGTTGTATGAGTATTATTCCAGTTTTGTAGACCCTTTTTCTCTGCAAACAAAGCTATTGAGAAAGCTGTTGAGGAGTAGTGTTAAATATAATTGGGAGGAAGAGGAAAAGCTTAAGAGGTTAATTATCAGGGCTCCAGCTTATCATCCTTTTTGGAATTATGTCATTTCCACTGCAACTGTTGATGCTAGTACAGTGGGGTTAGGAGCGGTTTTGATTCAGTTTGTTAATGGAAGAGAGTTCACTATTGCATTTGCGTCTCTCTCTCTCTCTCTCTCTCTCTCTCTCTCTCTCTCTCTCTCTCTCTCTCTCTCTCTCTCTCTCTCTCTCTCTCTCTCTCTCTCTCTCTCTCCCCCTCCCCCTCCCTCTCCCTCTCCCTCTCTCTCCTCCTCCCTCTCTCTCCCCCTCCCTCTCTCTCTCTCTCTCTCCCTCCCTCCGGAAAGGGATTACAGCACTATTGTGAAAGAAGCAGTGGCACTTGTCGGGGCAACCAGGCATTTTAATACATATTTTTGAGGAAAGAGGTTTATTTTTTAAACAGATCATAAACCTTCAGTAAAACTGTTGAATGAGGGTTTCAACAAAGCCAGCCCAAGATTGGCAAGGCTTTTGTCGAAAATGTATGAATTACATTTTCAGGTCAAGTCGTTCAAGGGGGAAAGAAAGTTAGAGCAGATTTTCTTTCCAGATGTCCATTAGACAATCTCAGGAAGAAAGTAACATGGGTGAAGTGGAATGTGTGGGTATGATTGAAGTGATGGTCTTATCAGAGAAGGTTATATCATTTTAGGAGTGGGCGATTATATCTGGCCATGATATGTGCTTAAATACTTTTTAAAAGTACATTGCTGAAGGTTGGCCTACAGAAGGCTGTTAGGAAAATGAGCTGAAGGTTTATTGAGTTGGTGATTGAGAGTGATTTGGTGTTACGCTGTAATTGCTTAATTCCTCCAGGGGAGTTGAGGTCTCATTTTTAAATCACCATGTGGGGCATGGAGGCATAACTTGCATAACCTGCATTAAGGAAAGGCTTCAAGAGTACTTTTGGTGGCCAGGAATGGATACAGAGGCTGAGACTTATGAAGCGTCTTGTGTTGAATGCAAGGGCATGGACAGATCCCTTCACACATACAACACTCCTCTGTCGCCTGTGGATTTCTCTGAAAAAACGTGGAAGAAATTGGGAATGGATTTCATTGGTCCCTTAAAATGATTGAAGGAAAGTATGAGGTGTGCATTTGTTATTGTTGACTATCATTCTAAGTAGATTGAATGTAGCTTCATGAGAGTGCCTTCTACTAAATCTGAGTTTGATTGCTTTAAGGGTTTGTTTTAGTTGGGGGGGTTACCCGGGTACCTGGTCACAAACAATATTATGCAGTTCAGGTCAAAGGACATGGAAACATTGTTGTCTTCAGTAGGTGTGAGGCACTTGTCTGCAGCTACAGCCCACAAGGAAAAGGTATGATGGAGAGAGTCAGATGGTCAAAAAATCAATGCATTTGGCAGTGATGTGTGGTTGAAATGTTCGTGAGATGGTTGGTGAGAGATTATGGAGTTATCACAATACTCCCCCTTCTACTACAAGGGTGGCTCCATTTATTTTACTTCAAGGCAGACAATTAATTAATGAGTTATGTCCTAGATAGGTGTTGGAGAGTATGCAAGTGAACTCTAATTCTAATGTGGTTAGTGTGCAGGATATTTGTGAAAGGGTGGAGTTGGCACAAGCTAAAAGTAAGTCAAGATATGATGAGCTGATGAAAGTGAAGGAAGCTTGTTTTGAAGTGAGAGATTTAGTGAGAATCAGAAGGCCTCCGGGTTTAAGCAAGTGTAAGTCAAAGTTTTATCCTTTGTTCTAGAGTTGTGAACATTTTTAAGCATGACGTTTTGGTCTCAAATGGTAAATGGTGGAGAACCAGAAACTAGAATAGTAAACGGTGGATCAAGAAGAGTGCTGCCTTGATTAAAAAGGGGAGTAAGGAGATTTCTTTCACTGAAGATAACTTCCAAAATCGGGTTTGAGAATGAGTGGTGGCAGTGTAATGTTGATGAGGCTGTCAGTTGCAGTGAGGTAATTGGACCTTCTGGGTTTTCTGGTGAGCTGTTGGGTCCAAGTGAAGCTGGTGATTTCGCTACTTTGTGTGGGGATGATTCCATTATGGAGGGTTTGTTGTCAGTGCCGTCAGCCACATTTTTACTCACAATGTCTTCTAATAAAGGTGTGGCAGCAGACAGACCTAGGAGAAATACTGATGCTCCCAGATAAATGAATGATTATGTTTTATTTTAAATGTTGTTATGCCATCTTTAATGTTATTTGTGTCGCATTTTTAAGTTGTTGTAATTCGATTTGGGGACTTTGGGATTAGGTGTGTTATGTGGTGATATTTTTATGATGTGTGGGTCAGGATTTGAATCTTAATTTAAGCATTGATCAGTGACACTCTGTGTTCAAATCAATTGCGGGCTGAGACCCGAGCCATCACTATGGCACGTTGGATGCTGTCTTGTCTTTCAACTTGTATAAACTGTTTCATCTGATCTACTGGGTTTTCCCTTGTTTTCTACATAACTGTACGGTCTTCACTGATGTCTTTTAGACTCTTTAAGCTTCAATCATGAAAAAGAGCAGCAAGCACCCATTGAGAGTTCTGCAAACATCCATACTGTATTAGCCTGAATTGAGGCTATAAGCTCTGGCCCTCTATTTAGCCAGCAGCTTGGAACATCTCCCTGTAGTCACACGTTCATCAACGGTAAATGTTATACTGCAACCTACAAGAGTCCATTCTCCCTTAAAAGTTGCCTATGACCAGCTTAATTTACTGGACGCAAATTTTGATACTAAAAGCTCTGAGTGTTGGTTGAGTTTATCCTGACAAATGACGTCACTGACGAGGTAGGACCCAGTGATGACGCATGCCACAACCTGTGGGTGAGGATCCTTTCATCAATAAAAGGTACATCAGAGATCAGCCCATCTCAGAGATTTTGTTAATTTTTAATTTTGCCAGAGTTTACTATAATTATTGTGATATGTAACCCGCTATTGGTATCCTGGCTCCCAGAGGTCCAAAATGGGTAAGGTACCTAGATATTCAATTATCAACTTTCTGAAATTCAATTAGTACATTTAGCATTTTTCCTAATTCTATATTTTCCCTTTGAATGCATCAAGTCACTAACCTTGCAGGCCCAATCCAACAGGATTGGTATCCACTGCCACACGTCTAGTTTATTGCAAAATATACACCTAATAAGATGTTGGATAGAAGTAGACCCAGAAAAAAAGTGATTTCGACAAGAGAGAGAAACAAAGACACTGACTGGTATAGCTGGTTAGTCACACAATTTGGCACTCTTCAACCACTCTGGTCCCTCCAGTTAGCTGGACTCCTACTCGCACACATCCTTGCATACATAGGAACCAAAACGGAGGTCAAGCCTTCACTTTAATCGCTCCTAAAAGCTGGAACGACCCCCCCCCCACTCCATATCAACGCCTCCTTCATGCTTCTTGAATTTTGTAAGAAGCTGAAGACCTGGCATTTCTTTCTAGCCTCTTTCTTCCACAGAGCCAGGGGCCAAGCAACCACTCTTGTTCAGTGGTGGGATACCCTCACATATGATTTTACGCTTTACAAATATACATAACATAAAATGAGGAGCATTATGCTGCAGCACCTATTTACTAATATTGCATGTGATATATTTAAACCATCTCTATGTCTTCTACTCTGAGGTCTACAGAAGCACAGTTACCATCTATGACTTTTACACTACTTAGCTTCCTCTGTTTTTATGCATTTATTTAATTAGTTCCTTGTTTTGACTTATGCCCATGTTTTGGTTTGCATTATCAGAGTCACCGCGCTAAGGCGTCAAGATCAGGCAACAAAGACAAACAAACGGTAGGTGTTCACTTTAGGTACTTTCCCTCTTCATGCTTTCGAGGGCATTGTTTATATTAATTACTGTCCCAAGCCTTGTTATCTATTGTTATCTACGTCAGGGGTCCAAGTAGATCTGTATAAATACTCCTCACTGTAACAGATAGTCAGAGGGATTCCGATCAGATGCCATCGCTGCTATCGATGCTGCACATCGCCTTGACGCTGACCCAGTCTTCGTGTCCCTATGGAGTCTGAGCTAGAGACCTCATTCCAAGGTAACAAGGGTTGGGGGCTCTTCTCATGGACATGTCATTGGCAGATTGAGGTATAACATACCTAGCTCTCTTTTAGGTTAGAGGTCAGGTTCGCGATGCTCGGTTATTAGGACATATCACACACTTCATGTTATTTCATAATATTGAAAGATAGTGAGGGTCTTTGTATTAATGTCTCTTGTCTTTGCCATTCTGTTTCTTGCACTGTTCATTATCCTAATCATTGCAGCCCATGCAACTTATCGCAGATTCCAGTTTACTGCATCTTCTTCAGTGCCTGTGTGTGTGACTGAGACATGTTGTTAATGTGAGAAAGAGGTAATCTCATTTTAACTGCAACGCTCCCTGAGATGTCACACTCTTGAATCCATGCATAAAGGCTGCCTTTGACTGTTTTGGGTTTTTGGTGAGGTACTGCTTGTGAGCCGGAAGGGTTGGGACGACAGTTGCGTTTTGTTGTGGGATTGGCATAGTCGTCAACAAACTTAAACCAGCAGTCTTGCCTACAGCAAGAGTCCAACTATGACATGTTCAATCCTCTAATGCATTTCTCCATACAGACAACTACCTTCTGTGTTTGAAAAGCATTCTTTGTAATTAAAATTGTGTATAAAATGACATGTTCATAAATTGCAGCATAATATATATTACTATTAAGGAGTTAATCTGACAATAAGCAATTACTTTCCCTTCTTGTGTCAGTGTCTTAATGCCACACCTAATTCAAAGATGCACAGATGAAAATCTTTTTTTTGCTACTCTTCAGGAAATAACTAGATGCAAATTAATGAGTTCATAATCCTCAATGTATGACTCCTTTGTGTATTTTTTTAAAGCTCATTCTACCTCAGTAAGCACAAATATGTTTCCAGAATACCTCTCTTTATTCTGTTCTTCAATTTCAAAGAATAACAAAATACTTCTCTTTAACCTGTTCAGTATTTCTTCAATTTCTAAGAATGACAACAGCCGTCCAAGTTTCAAAACGCTGATATTGAGGTCTCAGCTGCTGCAACAATATATCTCAATTGCCCAGCAAAGACCCTGTGGACCATGAGAGACTTGCACTCGGCAACCATTTCCAAGTCTTGTGAGAATCCTGTAGCTTCATAGATATATCGTTTTTCTTGACCTCATGCTCCTATCCGAGACGTGGAGCTTCTATTTCTTTTTTAGTGTTCTGGAAGTTTCATTCACTTTGACGCCACTGTCTTTTTTTATCATTGAATGTTTATTTGTACTATTTTTAATTTATATTGCTTTTGAATCCGCTAGAAATCTAACTTCAGTTTTGTTCTTTATTTCATAGTTCATTGTTGTAATTCTGGCTTGTTTTATGCCCTACCTACCAATACTTTCTTAGAGGTTTTTCTTGTCTGTAAGGTGAGCAAAGTTTCTCCTCTTGGACCCATGTTTGTCTCTCTGGACTTGATTGGTGGGGGCGCAGGGTTGTTGCTCATAGTGTTGTCTTGAGGATTTTTGGGGCAACAGGCAAGACATATTTTGGGGCCTCCTGTTCATGGCAACTTTGAATTGTATTACCCACTTTTGAGCTAACTGTAGCCTGCATGATGCAAAAAAAACTTTAGGTAACAGACTCTGCACAAAAAGAGTCAAGATATTCCTTTTCGAAGACCTCAAAAATCGTCAAGATGATATGGGCAAGGAGAGACACAGAGGTAGGCAGGGAGAAGAAGGGAGGTTCAGATATAAAAATAGACACAGGTGAGCTAGAGATAGAACGTTTAATTACTGAAGAGGCCCCCTGGAAAGTGGGGGCCGTGGGCAATTGCTCACTTAGCCCATTCTTAAAACCTCTGATTGCTCAAGGGTCAGTCTCAAACTGAGAAATTCTCTTCTTGGTTGTATGAAAATGAAAGGATATATTTTCTCTCAGACTTCACCCTGGCTAAGGTTTACTTCATATCAACTCCAGGAGGCACCTTGATTCCTGGAAGGGAAGCTATTTGATATGGTCATGAAGGACGAATTCTGGTATGCTTCTGCATTCTCCTGGTCTCAGGAACACCCATAGTGATCGATCTGTATCCTGGTAATGGATTAATTCGACATTACCCCATATATATGGCATCTTTAAAGATGAAATTGACACTGATTCTTCCTGCCGACGTTCTTAGATGTATTTACCTGTTTATTTATTTATTTGTTTGGTAGTTTTATTTATTTATTATGTTTGTCTGCGCTCACTCCCACCCGATAGTTTTCCTGGTGCTGGAGGAGAGCTGAACACTCAAACATAAAATGTTAGAGCATATGTAGAGGCAGAGTGAACATCAGCTAAACTAAACAGAACAAATGAGTGGCTAACAAAATTAGGTACGTTTTTAGAGCCTGTGGATCCGAAACTAATTTTCAATTTGCCTGAGGTTTTAAGGCAGATTGTTCCACACATTAGGCTTTAAATATAACAATTGGATGCCTAAGTAGGTTTAGCCGGTTATATCCTCTTGAACGTGGAAGACACGGCATTACTGTGCTGCATAATCCACAAGAAGCAACTACATGAAATAAACATTGCATTCTAATTTTCCAATAACCTACTAGTAATTTTCAATCACCGCAGCATATCTGTTGTACTTCCTCGCATCCAAAGCATAGCTCTGTGGGTGTTGAATCATTGGTCTCTCATTGTAAGATAGGAATTTATGATTTTTTTGCACTGCACCACCGTACTCCTGTAAGCACCCTGGCACTAGGAATCAGCAAAAACATCCACTGAAAGATATCATCAGCAAGGAGCAACAAGACCTGCACAGACTAAGAATAACATTTGCAGAACGGGTATGCCTTCACTGCTAGGTGAATTAAGTGGTCAGAAATAGAATGGAGCGGAAGAGGCAGGCCATTGGCCAATTTGATGGTATAGGACTAAAAGGCACTACCTACAGATGCACGGTGCTGAATCTCAAATACCTCACAGGGATAAACTTTGTCATGAGACTAGTTAGAAGATGGGACAAATCCCTTGCCGTGGTCGATTTATTGAGCAGAAATAATTAAGTAAATGCTTAACTAGCAGTCAGATTAGTGACTCTCAGGCACCCGAGGCATCTGGAAAAATGGGCCAATTTCAGTAATGCACCTGCTATATTAACCTCCATATTTTGATACCCTTAGTCCCATTACCATGATATATTGGTTTGCGGACCAGAGAAATAGGGTCCTTTGTAGCAAACAGAGCTGCAGGAGGTTCAAAGTCCATCTCGCCTTCACCTTAGTATCTCACACAGCAGATCATGGTAAAAGATAGCTCCCAGATTTCTCACCTTAGAGCTACGATCTGGTGGGGAACCTAGAGCACCAGGCTTCAGTCTGACCTGAGATGCTCAGTATCCGGGATGGCCCTGAGTCTGGGTGCACACACTACCTCTGAGCATACGAGAAACTGAAAGAAATACTAAGGTTGACACAGAACAGAGAGGTGGGACTTTATTTAGACACAAAAGTGGGCACCATAAATGTCTCTGACCAGCTTCTCTTCAAGAATAAGACAAGCATTTGCAATGCAATGGGTCTCACATTCACTTGAGTTAAAGCTATTAGGGTTGTAAACTCCTAACCGGACTTTTCTTGCCACATAAACTGAAAAGTAAAACAGTTTCACATAAGCAAGCCGACGGCCGCCTTGAGCACGAAGCAGACACACAAAAGGAAGCAGAAGTTCTCTTGCAGTGAAACATATCGGCAAATGTGCAATTATCCATCTAACCGGCAAAAGTGCAAATATCCATGTAACAGGGTCGATGGCATGCACAGCGCTCTACTACTGCTCAGTGAGACTGTGCTGCCTACTAAATAGAGAAAAAAAGTACAGAATCCATACGGAAAACATGGAGTCTTGTAAGTTTTCAGTAGTTGGCAGGTGTGCTGAAGGTGTGCTAAACACTGGAAAAGGCATGACATATGTATGCCTTTAACTAATTAAATCAAGCTAATTTTAAAAGACAAGCCCTCAAACAAACCAAACGGATAAGCTTGACAAGAGTGTGGTTAAAAGCCCACAGAGAGATTACACCAGGGACGGAGCACTATGCGCTCGACCCTAAAAAGGAACCATGGTACCCGTGTCAAAAGAAACAGCACTTTCAGATGCCAGTCCTTCAGCTCCTCAGGATTGCAACTGTCCCAGAAATACAGGGATGGTGTCATCCCAACCAAATTCCTCTAGAGGTATTGTCACAAAGCACCCTCTTTCGGGCACTTTTCATTGTTTAATTTGCCATCTTTTCATCACCGTGTAACCTCAGCCGGCGTTATTTGGCATTAGTAGCTGGCTCTGAGGCTCCACCAAAACCTGTCACCTAAAATAACATTTTTAATGGAGGCAACTTATATATTACATTCACTTGTATATTAATTAGTCTGCAAAAGGGAAACATGTGATAGCATAGTGATCAGCCATGGTGGCAGCACAGATTGCCTTCATAGCAGATTGTTTCTTGTTCCTTTCGACCAACTCATTTCAGATATCCCCAAGGATAAAGTGCTTGATACAAGCCTGCAAATATCAAAGCCAAATATTTTGTGAAACAACATCCCTTTTAGTCTGCTGCTCCTTATGCGTCCTGAATTGATACAATCTCGGAGATGCAAATGATGGCGAGGCAAACAATTCTGATAAACAATTACCCCATTTAAGATGCTGCTTCTTGTATGAATCATCTTTGGCAAGCATTAACGACCAAATTGACTTTAAGGGGTTTGTATGCTATCTCGACCAAAATGTCAAGTTATAATGTGCCTTCGTGATTGATACCCAAATGATGGAGGCCGAATTCGTACTAATAGACATTAAAACTGGCCCTTGAACCATTAGATACTGATGTGCCATCCTGCCCAATGTACTGCTGCCTTTTGTTCTATTGAAACATTCACTCCTAGTCAAATGTTTGCTGTTAAAGGTTATGATAGATGTGCTACGCTTAATTCATCTAGCTGGTGGGTTGTACCATAGAATGTCGACTACAAGAATATGGATGACAGAATATTCAAGGGGTAAAATATTGAAAGGTAAGTGCATACAGACATATATATATTTACTATTCCTAAACTCATATCTATGTACCTTGAAGATATATTACCACACAGGTACATATATGAGGAGTTAGTTATAGAAAAGCGTGCTTACCTGTTGATATTTTTTTTCAATATTTTGCCCTCAACATTGTGTCCCATTGATATTCTGGGTTCAGCATTCAGGGTGCACACATAGCCTGTGTCAATATGACACATATTTTAGTGGTAAAGCGAATTGTCTTAGGGTCTAATGTGCCATTGGTACAGTTGATGTTTGTGCATTAATCTTTAAGTAACTGTATACGTTTTTTAGCTGAGAGGTGGTATTTAGGAGGAATTAAAAATAAACTACCACAGACATTGCAGCTGCTGATCAGCATGCTATATGGTTGTGTTCCATGTGTAGGGTATCGGTTCGTATCCTCCTAAGAACTATACTTTATCATTCAAACTTAGTCTGCACAGTTATTCAATGAGTGTTAATAAGAATGTTACTGCATTTAATTTGACTGGCCTTGCACATCGCCACCAGATTCTCTAGCAGTCCTCCTTTGTGGTTTAAGTTTGTTTCTAATCTAGGGGTGATCTGAAATTTCAAAGTATCACTCCACTGAATTCTGTGGAGTTACATGAAAATTCTGCTAGATTCTGTGAAGTTCCGCAAATGGATGGAAATCGGCAAGTCATGTCGATTTTTAACAACTGGAGCTCATTCCGCTCTTAAAAATCAACGTGAATGACATCATATGGCACGCCAGAGGGTGCTGCCGCTCAAGTTGATTTTGCTGCCACTCGAGTAGATTTACTACTCGAGTGGCAGCTTTCTCACTGCTAACGGTTGCGACTGCTTGTAACCGTTCACGGTGAGGAAATCTTGCCGGGTGCCCCCACAGCACCCGAAAATCATGCAAGGGCGCGCCATTTCTCGCTCATGTGCATCCACCTACAATTGGTGAGCTGCATGTGGAGTAAAACTCCACCACACAGTGGTTGGCAGAATTTAGCCGGAAGTCAGCATTACAAGCATAACGCAGAGTGGCCAAAATTCCACCAACTTCACTGGCAGAGTGGAATTTATCCCTACTCATACTCTGCTCTTATGTGTGTCAGATGCACTCAGACGACATCCATTGGAAACTGTAACACAAGGTTCCTTGGTGCCCAAGCATGTCTACTTAGTGTGTGCAGTCACACAAGAAAGTCCTTGGCTCTCCGGTTCAATTGCCTACCCCTATTCGCATTGATACAGTTAAGAATGTTCCCCACTTTAAATGGCCATTTTTGACTTCCAGTGCATCAAGGAAATAGCCATGCAGTCCAGGACTAATTAATCAACAAGTTTGTCTGATGTGAACTTGGAAAGGCATTTGTTGTTTCCAAGACAAGTGGTTGGTATGCATGGTATTGAGCCACTCTTGTTATAAGATAGAAACGTGTTCCTTGTAGTGGGTCATTATTTGATTGTGACACTAGGAAAACAAACTTCACAAATTAGGCCCTTAAGTTTTAAGATTAAGTGATGTTTGGTACTATTCAATTAGAGGAGGGTGTTGTGGGTGGGATAATTCTTCTTAAAATCTTTAATCCTCTTAAATCTAAAATGACCATCAGAAGAGGGGTAAAGAGATAGGAATTTGCATTAATCCCACAAGCACCCTACTCCGGAAGTAACCTCATTGGAAGACACAAAGAATGGGGCCACCTAATAGTCAGTGATCCAAAACGTGACTCCTCTTGAGAGTCAATCCTGTGGAAAGGTGAGGATTCCTACCATGGGCACGAAGCACTACTCAGCCACCTGCTGACATTGTCTCACTACGTGTGACATGGACAGCAACATTCTTTCTTCTGGTTTCGAATTATTGGGTAATTAAAAACTAATATGACAAGGATGCTTGGTCCCTTGAGTTATGTTCTAGAGATGTTCATCCAATCATTACTTTCTTCACACCTTCAATAATGATTTGGAATTCTGGACAGTATATCAGCTTCAAACTGATAATGCAAAGACCAATTGTTTTTAAAAATATAAAGTTGCCAGAGTGAAGTTTCCAACGTATGGCATATTGTATAAGTGCCGTTGTTCAGCCAGTCAATTATCTTTACAGTACAACGTGTAACAAAATGTTCTACTACAATATGTTGCCAAATATGTTTTTAGCTGGTAAATAAGGTAAAAAATTATAAAATTCCCATACATACTCCACCTAATGAAGGAGAATGAACAGTTGCTTTCATATCCAATCTCAGTCACAGTCTAGAAATACATGGTCCAACTTCCTTCTGTCTATTAATTCAGCTATAGGTCCTGCATCCATCGATCAATCAAGATAAATGTCCATCCATCCATTCACTCAAGATGGATCCATTCATTTGTTGATCCTCTATTAATAGATCCATTCATCAAGAAATCTGTTCGGAGATCATCAATTCACAAAATATATCCATACATCTGTGATCTTTAATTCATCCATCCTGTCATAGATCCATCAGTTGAGGCATCAATCCATTCACTCAATAATAGATCCATTCATCATGCTACATATCATCTAGCTATAAATTAATTGTTCCTTTTACCGATCCATTGATCTATAAATACATTCATCCCTCAAGGCATCTAAAGATTCATTCATCAAGCCATCCATCAGTCCATCCACAGATACAACTGTAAATCATGAATTCATAGATCTATCCATAATAGTTCTATCCATTTATAGGTCACCCGTCCAAAAATCCATCTATTGACAATCCATCCAGCAATACTGTTCTACTGTTCCTATTATGAAAATGGGACTGTGTATTAGGACAGCAGAACTTTGGGTTGTGGGAGACTGAGTCCTTCCACACCGTCAGAAATTTTGGCCCAATTCCTGGCTAGCTCACAGTGCCTCATCTGAACCCCAAACCAACTGAGGTGGAACTCAGCTGGTTCACCCCAGAACTACAGGAATCCAAACGGCTATGTCGCAGAATGGAAAAAACCTGGCACCTTGACCCTACCAACTCCAGCCACATTGCTTTCAAGGATGCCCTACGCAAACATCACTAACTGATCCGCACCACGAAAAGGACCCACTTCAAAAACTGCATCAACTCCAATGCTCAGAACAGTAAAGAGCTCTTCGGCATCATCAATGAGCTGTCCATCCCCAGGACCTGCTCCAATGAACCCCTGCCATCACAGGAGTTCTGCAACTCACTGGCAACCCACTTCCATCGAAAGATAGAAGAAATCCACAATAGCTTCAAACCCCAGACCCACCAGCTGACTACAAACACCCAAGAACCCAACGCTCCAAGCAACACCCACCTCGTCCACACCTGGACCCCCGTCAACATAGAGGACACCGCCACCACCATGGCCTCCATCCACTCTGGATCACCATCGGACCCCTGCCCACACCATATCTTCAATAAGGCAAACATCATCATCGCCCCCCACCTCTGCAAAACCATCAACAGCTCCTTCAAGTCAGCCACCTTCCCAGAAAGATGGAAGCACGCAGAAATCAACGCCCTGCTAAAGAAACCAAAGGCAGACTCAGACGACCCCAAGAACTACCGGCGATCTCCCTCCTCCCCTTCCCAGCCAAGGTCATAAAAAAATTGTAAACAGCCAACTATCCCGGTTCCTGGAAGACAGCAAGGTACTCGACACCTCCCAATCCGGATTCCGCAGAAACCACAGCACTGAGACTGCACTCATTGCTGCCACAGACGACATTAGGACCATGCTCGACGAAGGAGAAACAGCAGCACTCATCCTCCTGGACCTCTCCGCAGCTTTCGACACGGTATGTCATCACACTCTCCGCACACGCCTACACAACGAACGCTGCAATCCGCGACAAGGCACTCAATTGGATCTCGTCATTTCTCTCAGGCAGAACCCAGAAAGTCCGCCTCCCACCGTTCCTGTCAGAAGCTTCCAGAATCATCTGTGGCGTTCCCCAAGGATCTTCGCTCAGCCCCACACTCTTCAACGTTTACATGGCCCCCCTCGCCAACATCGCACGAACCCACCACATCAACATAGTTTCCTACGCAGACGACACTCAGCTCATCCTCGCCCTTACGAAAGACCCTACAACTGCAAAGAACAACCTCCACAATGGACTTTACGCCATCTCCAGCTGGATGGAATCAAGCCACCTCAAGTTAAACACAGACAAGACAGAAATCCTCATCTTTGGCACCAACCCCTCAACTTGGAATGACTCCTGGTGGCCCACCTCCCTAGGAACAGCGCCCTCACCCACCACCCACGCACGCAACCTAGGCTTCATCTTGAACTCCACACTCCGCATGACTCAGCAGGTCAATGCCATCTCCTCTTGCTGCTACAACACTCTCAGCATGCTCCGCAAACTCTTCAAGTGGATTCCCATCGAAACCAGGAAAACTGTCACCCATGCCCTGGTCAGCAGCCGATTGGTTGTTATTCCTGCATATAGGGCGTTTCCGTAGACCAAACTCCTAACAAAACTGCAAAGAATCCAGAACGCATTCGCCCGCCTCATTCTGGACATCCCACGCCGTGACCACATTTCCCCCCACCTCAGAGACCTTCACTGTCAAACTCCTCATCCACGCACACAAGGGCCTCCACAACGCAGGCCCAGCCTACCTCAACGACAGACTCACCTTCCACACCCCCACCCGCAATCTTCGCTCCGCCAGCCTCACCCTCGCCTCCATCCCCTGCATCCGCTGCACCACCGCCAGAGGAAGATCCTTCTCTCACCTAGCCGCCAAGACCTGGAACTCCCTACCGCTCCACCTTCGCCAGACCCAAGACCTCTTGACATTCAGGAAACACCTCAAGACATGGCTCTACGACCAGTAGCTCCCCCCCCCCCCAAGTGCCTTGAGACCCTAAGGGGTGATTAGTGCGCTCTATAAATCCTTGATGGATTGATTGATTGATTGGAAGGAGATTGTGGCAACATGACACACTGATATCGCAGGGAAGTCGTGGAAACAGATCTTAAGCTTTTGTTGTATTACTCATGCATGCCCAGGCGAGACACAGTAGAGATGCAAGATAAGCTTTCAATACATTTATTGAAACCATGGCAATCTAGCATAAAGCGAATGAGATGCGATAATTAGGCAGGTGAAACAAAGCAAAGTAATCAGCATGATGAACATGGGAAAGAAAATAAACAATCCATCCATGATGAATGTGCTTCTGGATGTTCTACAGGTTCCAGAAGTTCCTACCTGACCTGAAGACTATACTCCAAAGCATAGCGGATGTACCCTTCTGGCTGGCCCACTGTAAGGGATTAGCCCCAGCCATACCAGAGGATAGTGTCAGGAGTAAATCTGCAATGTAGATGGCAGTCCTTTTTAGGGCTGGTAGGTTAGCGCCAGCTGACAGCATGTCAAACAGCATTTGTCCCAGGGCGGTGGTGGCTGGAATGCCCTCTGCCCCTCCTGGGTCAGTGCATCACTTATGTAATAAAATCATACTGTATTGGAAGCACAATCCTGACGTAATGCTGTGTCTAGGTGTTAGAAGCTGTCGCCTGAACAGGCAACACAAGCTAGCATATTGTACAGTTTTCTTAGCCTGGGAAAGAAAGTACTTATTATATGTTGTTCAAAGGCTAACTAAACAAGCGTGTGTTCTCTATATTCCTTGCATAAAAGTAAGCTGATAAAATATGTGAAAAGATATTGCTAAAAGCAGCCATAGTAAAATGAATGAAATGTAAAGTAACGCTAAATGAAACTAAAACATGGGGAACCAACACTGGTCCAAGAGATCCTAACAGTACATTCATCCATCTATCCATAGAGTTATCTATCTTTTCAGCTATTCATCCAGCCATCCATAGATTGAACCATTGCTACATCTACTAACGTTTAGGTCCACTGTTCAGTTCATAGATTATTCCTCCACAGACACATCCATAGATACCACAGCCCATCAATCCAGCCATAGATCTGCCTATCCATTCATTTATCTAACCATCTCTTCACGGATCCATCAATGGCTGTGTCCGCTCCTTGATTCCTCCATCCATAAATGAATCCGTTCAGAGATCCATCCATAGGTGCAAACTTGATAAGACTGTTCACCCATAAATCTGTCTTAACATTTACTTAGCCACCCACCAAAGCATTATCCATCCATTTAGCAATCATCCAGCAATAGATCCATTCATTAAATCAAAGATCCATTCATTTAAAAAACTGTCTAGAGGATATCAGTACAAGGATCCAGCTATACATCCAAGACCTTTAATTCATCCATCCATTCCTAGATCCATCAGTTGACCCATCAATGCATTAATTCACCAAATCATAGATCCACCCCGCAATGTATAGATCTGTCTATAAATCAATTAATCCTTTTACCTAGCGTCTCATAGATCCATTCGTCTATAAATGAATTTGTCCATGTAAAGATTCATCCATCAAACCATCCAAAGACCTATCCATCAATCCATTCATAGATCTAACTATAAATTGCCAAATCATAGATTCACCCATCCATAGAACATATTGCCCTGGAATCCAGTCATAGACCTGTCCATAGACCCACCCACCCATCCATATTTATACCCATTGATCCAGCCACCTTCCCATTCTTCCATACAGTAGTCTAACCTTCTATGACTGGATCCACACATGGTTCTGTCTCCTCATTGATCAGTCCAACCAAAGATTGATTCATTCAGTGATCCATCCATAAATCCAGCCTCCATAAGACTGAGCCTGATCACCTGTAAAGCTGTCCATTCCCTTATATCGCCACCCATCAATCCATCACCAATCAGACTACCATACATCAATAGATTCATCGTGTATCCAATCCTTATCCAACCTTCAAGCCACCCATAAAGTCATCCATTCATCTGTCTGCAAATAAGTCCTACATTCATTCAACCATCCATCCATTGACCATTCATCCCCATCCAGCCACAGAACCACACATCCATTCATCGATTGGATAATTAATTCAGCGGTCTACAGATCATCCATCGATCCATCTGTATTCATAAAACTATTGATTCGTCCTTGTATCTATCCCCCATCCATCCTTCAGATTAGATCAGCATGGACAGTGGCACCCCTCTTGCAGGGATCCCAGCAGGAAGCACGGCGAGTTAGGTGGAAAGGCTGCAGACAGCTGTGCGCGCGAGAGCGGGGGGCGAAGCGCAGAGCGAGAGTGGCACAGATTCTCCCGCTCCCTGGACCCTGCTGAGCTCCGACTGCCAGCACCGAGCCTCCGCCGCGCCTGACACTTCCGGCTGCCAGTGCCCGGCCAATCGGCGAGGCGCCCTGCAAGCTGGAGCGGTGGCACATGAAATATGATAATTTTCTGCTAAAGAGCCCCGGGAAGGCGAGGCGCATGTCTCTGAGCCGGTGTGTTGTGCACTGAGAGGGGGAGGGAGAGATGCTCGCATGGCAGGGTTGGCACCTGGAGGGCTCTGCAGCCCATGGGGGGACGCCGAGGGCTGCACCTGCCGAACTTGAGGATGCTTTGGTCGCCGTTTCTGCTCAGGTGGGTTAGGCGGCGCCTGGCAGCAGGTGGAAAGTGCGGGGGGCCGACATGTGCCTATGCTTGCCCCTCCGCAGCCCTGATCTTGTGACTACCGCTGGTGCAGCATTGGCGAACCGGTTCCCGGCTCCCGTTGTGTTTGTGACAGCATCCCCTTCTCCCCCGCCCCCCCACCCCCTTGCGTTCCTGGGGCACACATCACCCTCCCTGGGCTGCCACATGGAGCGGGCACGGTGAGAAGGCTGCGCTGACTTCAGCATCCCTTCCTTGGAACAAAGAAAAGGACCTGAGACTCTCACTGTGCTGTTTTAGGGTCACCCTTGGTGCGTGTTTCGCTCCGTCTGCTCACTATCAAGAAAGAGCAGTTTTTATATCATTCTGTGCAATTTAATTTCCGACTTTGCATTGTTAGATCTCCGTTCCTGTGAAGAAAAAATGTGCAGTGCGGTCCTTGTAGATCGCTGGTGTCATTCAAGTTCATTGCGCGACATCGCTCTTGTGCTGTATAGCGCTAAAATCTAGCGCTAATTTCAACATTGTCATCGAAGCTACGAAGTGCCTCTAGCGATCGATCTGTAAAACAAATAAACACGACGCTGATGCGAGAGTGATCTCAGCTGGCACGTTACCGCGGTATGTCCTCAGCTGGCACCTTCCTGTCCTCAGATGGCACCTTACTCTTCTGAGCTGTTAAACGTGCGGAGTCGAGCGGCCAGGCTGTCAGAGTTCAGCGAGTAATTCCTTATTGTCACTGAGATGCAGCCAACGGCCGTGTCCCTTCCGGGTACTTAAGTCGGACACTTCAGCTTGTCAGGGAGGGAAAGATGGATAATAAGCGCCGTGCGCTGCTGAACAGTGAGTTCCTGTCTGGGCGCTGGAGAAGAGCGCTGCCCAACAGTTGTGTGGCCCTTGTGCATAAACTGCCTCCTGGAGTTCCATTGCTGCCTTGCTTCTAAGCTCTCTCTATTAGAAGGATAAAAATGGGCAAGCGAACTCCTTGATTTCATACATGCATGTCCGATGGCACCTTGAGACAGTCCTGGCATTTCTTTCAAGCGCATCTTGCGCAGGAGGAATTGTGTGTGTATGTGTGTGTGTTTTTTTTAATTGATTGTAGGGGCTCAGAAATTCCAGCGTGCAAAGTAATGCAAACAGGACAGGCTTGGGGTGCCCAACTTGGCATAAGGCCAGCTGGCAGCAAGGTTGGGCAGACAGGAACGAGGCTCGAGGTACTGTCCACTTAATGCGAAGTGTCTTTATCTATTTGGACAGTTAGCCTAAGTAGCAGTAAAGGAAAACGTGCGGTATTAGAAGCCCAAATCCGCAATGTGCCTCTTCTGTTAACAATACTAATAATTATAACATTACTAATAATGATGCTGATAATAATAATGATGATAGTAATAACAGTTTAAAAAAAATAAGTTGGTGTATATAGCGCCTGTCGTTTCTGTGCGCTGATGTAGACCAAACACAGCTTTCCGAGTCACCCTTTCTCTGTTCGTAATTAATACCAATTCGGAGTAATCGGGTAAAACAGCGACGGGAAACTGCTCTGGCGGGCACTTCCAGGTGGGGCGTGGGCGGCTTTCAGATTTGGGAAGCAGCTGTCCGTTCCATCCTCTGAGTGCACTCAGGGGTTGTTTCATTAGCGGGCACTCAGGTGTTCTCCCTGGGTTAATGGAAGTGGCGTGTGCGTTTGGGGGCACCTATCCTTATCTTGTCTCGTGTGTCTGCTCTCACGAGAGCATTAGGTAATGAAAACCTCCTCAGCAATGCCTGCTCGCGCCCCCCTCCCCGACCCCTCGTGTTATCATGCAGACTGTTTTCGCTGTTTCGCCGTGCGTGTGTTGGGTCCTAAAACGAGGCTTTCCTTCTCTACCTGAACAGGTGGTAACGAGGGACTGGGACCAGCGTAAGGTGCAAGGCTGAGGCCAGCTGTCAGTGGCGCGCCCCCGCAGTGACGGCGCAGCCTCCCCCGGAGGACAAAGGTAAACACATCTTGTGCCTACTGTAAGAGACTTCCGACTGGAGGCATTGTGTTGTGTCATTGGAGGTGACTGGCCGCCTGCTCGTGTAATGTGTCCATCACTTGGAAATTGAGTTCCCTGTCTACACGTGTTCGCACCTCCAACACCCCTCACACATCTGCGGCCGGTCCACCCATGTGCTGAGCGCTTCTTTACATGTGGTGCTGTGGGGCATTTTAAAGGGCGCGAGATCACCCCAGAGTGTTTCTCTGTATGCCTGTGTGTTATTGTAGGGAAAGGAGGGGCTTTAACTCTCACACTCTCGGGCTTTCTGTGTACACCTATGTGTGTGTGTTTGTAGATACTCTTCTGTGATGTCCGTGTACACCTGTGTGTGAGATTAGCGTATAGTACCTGTGTGCGGGTGTGTATGTGGTTAACTCTCGTGCCTGTGTGTGAGGAGGTACCCTCCAGTTGCCTTCTGTGTCCACCTGTGTGTATGTGTGCTTATAGCAGAGAGGCTTCTATACACACTGGTTTATGGGTATCTCACAGTGCATCCAGTGTAGTCTTGTGCGTAAACCTATGATAGAGGATGCAATCTCTAGGTCTGCTGACTTAACCGCCGTGCTACATTGATGGTTGAGATTTCACAGAGCATGAGGTAATGTCACAGTGCCATCTGTTTACAACTATGCATGCATGTTTGTGCGCGCGCGTGATGTGCGCCTGTGCGTTGCCTGCTGTGCACCGGCGATGGCTAAGATTTTACTGTGTGAGGGAGATTTATCTGGCATGGTTCCTTTAACCATCTCAGTGCCACGATAGAAGGATGCTCGGCACTCGTGCCTTCTTCTCACGTGGTTCTTTCTATTAAGGAAAGGCTGTAGGAATTGCAGTGTGGTGCCCCTGTTCAGTGCTACGCATTGGGGTGTTTGTTACATGTTCCCTGGCCTGCTTCTTTCATGAAAGCGTTAAGCTCCGGCGCTGTCCCAGTTTCCCATCCGCAACTAGAGAATATCCAATGTACTAATGGTGGGAGGGTTTGCAAGCAACATTCCCAAGAACCCTAAGCATCGTTACCTGTCATGACGTATGTCTGCAACCATACTGCATTGCTTGCCCCACTGGGCCTTGCAAAACCTTTATGTGCCATGTGGTATTCGACCTTTCTGTGTCTTGTGATATAAAAGGACAGTCCTTACATCTGTTTCTCGTTAGAATGGCTAGTTTTTGCCTCTAGATCAGAAAGCTTTGAAATGTTTTGGATATCACAGAATGCGCAGCTTTTTTTAGGTGATGTCAATATATGTTAACTAAGTTCACATAACCTGTCGCTTGGCCGGTGCAGGATCATTTGCTTACAGATGTTGTCAATTGAGAATCTCAATGGTTACAAACAGGTCAGAGTGAAAGGTAAGAATGTATTTACTTTTCCCTTTTTTTTTTTATATGATGGAGACAGTGCTACACTCACCGTTTTTTTGTCTGTCGCTTGGCATTTTTTAGTGGAGTTTAATTAAAAAAAAGCTTGTTTATGACAGCGGGTTCTGCAGTATATACAATGGAAAATGTGGAAGCAGTTTTTGGGGTCCATCGAGGTCCTAATATTAACAGGGGTATCCTCAAAGCAGGAATATTTATGAGAAGGTCTGTTTACCCATCCACCTGTAGCAGAGGATGAGGGTATGGCTTCCCCAAATTGCTTGGGTGAGAATAGCTGGTATTTTATGTCTGATAAGGTGATGTCCTCTTGGCTGCCAGTGCGGTTTCTCCTCTCGCTTCCCACCTTTTTAGAGTCCCCCATCAGATGTGACATTCGGAGTTACACAGAAGCAAGTCCCAAGAGGGCGACGTTTTGACGTTTTTTGTGCAGCCTTCACAGACTTCTATGGAAACTTGCTAACTTTGGGTTGCAAGATTGTTTGCTTTTCCACGTGCGAAAACAGTGGCATTTGTGGCAATTATGTCTCACGACCCTTTAACAGTAACACAATTATTCTGCATAAGATATCCTGCACAGATAACAGTGCTCTTTACTTGCAACATCCATTGTGTTTAGAAAAAAAACAACACAAGGTAAAGTTGAAGAGAAAAATTCTGCATACTTCTTCCAAATTGGCTGGTTTAGATGAGAGTTAAAATATCTCGCCAGGTAGTGAAATTGTCTTGCAAGAGACAACTTTGAACGGTGAAGGTAATCTGTGAGATGTGATATACTTTGTCAAGACAGAAATCGGTAACTTTGCAAAATTATGTTGACAAAAAAAAAAAATAATGAACTCCCGTAGTGCCAAGCAATGCATCATTCTTATTATAATCTATATTTGAGGCAACATATTTCATTTAACGGCTATGAATAAGGAATGGTCTGAATGGAATTGGAAGCCAAAGTGCTGCTTTTTGCCCACGCTTTTGCTTTAAGGAGAGGAGGAGGTGGCCTAACAGCCAATCATCCTGCTCTATTTGTTGCTATAAGTGCATGGCAAGAAGGAATGCAGTGTCTTAATCACCAAGGAGTGACAGTCCTGTCATCATTACTTTCCCTTGACTGCTCATGTTGTGCAAGCATCACTCTCATGAATGGTACACACCTTGCCTGCGCCCTCTTCTGCCTCAGACGGTGGCCTTGTGCAGGTGGTCAGGCCCTGCACCAAGAGCCTGCTGCGCGCTGGTCCATCATCTGTTCAGCTGCTTTAATGGTAGTCAGGTTGGCTATGTGCAGGTTGTTGCTGGAGGTCATCAACTGTGCCAAACCCCACTTCTGTGCACAGGTGAATCATCCTTTCAGATGCTTTATTAGCAGTCAGAAGGGCTTGGTACAAAGAGTTACTCAAGGTCATACCCAGACCACACTGCTGTGCGCAGGCGAATCATCTCTTTAGCTGCTTTAATAGTGGTCAGGTTGGCTATGAGCAGGTTGATGCTGGAGGTCATGCCCTGTGCCCAGACACAACTTCTGTGCACAGGCGAATCATCCTTTCAGATGCTTTATTAGCAGTCAGAAGGGCTTGGTACAAAGAGTTACTCAAGGTCATACCCAGACCACACTGCTGTTCGCAGGCGAATCATCTCTTTAGCTGCTTTAATAGTGGTCAGGTTGGCTATGAGCAGGTTGATGCTGGAGGTCATGCCCTGTGCCCAGACACAACTTCTGTGCACAGGCGAATCATCCTTTCAGATGCTTTATTAGCAGTCAGAAGGGCTTGGTACAAAGAGTTACTCAAGGTCATACCCAGACCACACTGCTGTGCGCAGGCGAATCATCTCTTTAGCTGCTTTAATAGTGGTCAGGTTGGCTATGAGCAGGTTGATGCTGGAGGTCATGCCCTGTGCCCAGACACAACTTCTGTGCACAGGCGAATCATCCTTTCAGATGCTTTATTAGCAGTCAGAAGGGCTTGGTACAAAGAGTTACTCAAGGTCATACCCAGACCACACTGCTGTTCGCAGGCGAATCATCTCTTTAGCTGCTTTAATAGTGGTCAGGTTGGCTATGAGCAGGTTGATGCTGGAGGTCATGCCTTGTGTTCAGACCACAGTGCTGTGCGCAGGTGAATCATCTGTGCAGATGCTTTATAGTACTCAGAAAGTCTATAGATGCAGGTTTTTGCCGAAGTTCGTGCCCCATGCCCAGACCACACTGCACACACCCAGAGGCTGTGCAGAGTGGGTAAAGTGGACAGTGGACTGGGCACCGATGGTCCAAAACTTGTGCACTTCTGGTTTTAGTGTTATTGAGGGAACCCAAAGGACACATCCAAAAGGCACATACTTCACTCAGATCCAACTGTGAGTGGCCAATGGCAATCACAATAATATCATTATGCCCAATATATTTTTATGAGCCCACGGTTTTACTACATGCAGCATTAATGCATTGCTTTATGGGAATAATTCCTCCAGGTCAAACACAGAGGATGATCTTGTCCACACACATAAGCAAATAATTTTGGGTTCAAATGTACAAACATTTGCAGTAGCACCAATGTCCACATGTTATGCCCCATTTCGCAGGCCCCTGTTGTGGATACATTTGTAATCCCCTATAGTATTGCAACACATTATTACCTATGCCTCTGGTATTTGTAATATTGGGGTGCAATACTACCTCACGCAGTAATACAGTAGCCTCAGTGTGCGGTCATGAACAATTCATTGGGAGCAATTAATATTTCATTACTCTAATAACTGGTGAACTGGTGAATTTCGGTGTTTTTCAGCTTTTGTGTTGTAACCATGGTATCCCTTCAACTGAAGTTGTGAAGTTGTTTAAGGGAATATGTTTGCCACACAGCAGTTAGTGACCCATAAAGAGTTCTGCAATTATGTTCTGTTCCTCAGTTAATTTATTTGTGCATGTGTGAATCAAGAAAGAATGTAGTGTACACAAAACAGTGGGATGTGTAATAATTCGTAATCCTTGGGAAAAATAGTTCAGGGTACAGAGTATGTACACCTTAGCTAAAAACCTACCCCATGGACACAAGAGTGTTCAAATGGGTTATCCATAGATGGTTATTCTTCTCACCCAGACCACCACAAAACTCCTTTCATACGATTCAGGGAAAATCACAAATTAAATCAACTAATATTTGAATATTTTGGCCCTGAAGTGGAAATACATATTCAGAACAGATATTGAACATTGACATTTTGATATGCTAATTTCCTAATAACAGTTCATTCATATTATAATCTTTTTGTAATATTATAAACTATTCTGCTTTTATTGAAAGTTGATCTTTATATTTATCTGTGCATTATCCAAAATTGAATGTGTATCGGATTCTGTGTCTGTGCTACAGGTGAGGTCAAAATGTAGAGATATATGCATACATTTCGTAGCAACGTTTTAAGGGAGAATGGCAGAAAAATATATTATGCCCGTGGCATACACTCCTATCTTTGAAGCAGAATGCTAAATTGAACATGTTAGGTTATGGGCCACATCGTTACTTTGGATTGTTAGTTTGCTTTGTGTCATTCATTTTGCATAACATATTAGTCATACATATTTCAGAAAGGCCTTGACAGAGTGCGCATGAGAGGAATAGCAGATGCCAGGTGGATGTGCCTGAGATCAGTCAGGAGTCAAGGAGTCACCCGAGTCCAGAGAAGCCTAAGATCTAGAGGGAAGCTTGTTCTAGACATTACACTCAGACTTCAGTGCCCAAAGGGGGGAAGCGCCAAGTCTGGTTTGAGCCAAAGACGAAGGGCTGCTCCTGTTCATGCCCCAGGTTCAGATTTCAAGAGGGGCAGAATCTAGTGATGTACGAGTTGAAGAAATAACTCTCCTAAATTTTACACTCCACCTTGGAAGGTCAAGAGGGGCAGAATCAAGTTACATTTGTTTTTAAACAGAAGTTTGCCCGAGAGCCGACTAACCAGGGTCGGACTGGCCTATGGGGCAATCAGGCAGTGCCTGAAGGGCTGGTCTGACAGATAAGTGTGTGAGCTGTTTGTGCTGTTCGTGGGCCTGTTTTTTGGTCTGGTGGTCTGGCTATTACTGCTGAGTTCTCTGACATTAAAACAAATATTGCCTGCAGCAAGCACAAATGCATGCCGTCTTCCATACCTTGCAAACACTTACACAGAATGTCATTTTAAGTTCAAAACTACCCCAATTTGTAATTATTGGCCACTATTTTAGCTTTTAAATTCACTAATAGGGCCACTTTTAGTTTGCTGCCCTGGCCTATTTTCTGTCTCAGTCCAGTGTAGTTTGTGTTTTAGCTAGAGTCAAGTTTCAACTGTTGAAGTAGGAGTAGATTGAGGAACCTTTGGAAAGAAAACATATATCTTTCCAAATATCACAACAACTAGCACTAGAAACGTCTAATAGCAGATAAACTGCTTACATATATAAAAAAAAATGAAGGAAAAAAATGGAAAATGTAGTGTCTTGTTTGGGTGGGTACAGTTTTTAACCGTGTGTCTAGTTAAGGAATGATGAATATGTAAGGCTCAAGAATAGGTTTGTCTACTTTCTCACATTACAAACTACCTATTACAGACGGGCCAGTAGTGATGTTTATAGTCTTCCATTGGTGGGAATCGCTGACAGAAGGAAGACACTGCTGATTATGAGGCCCATGGACTGGTTGCCTTCACATATGTATGGCTCATGATGCAGCTTATCTACTATAGAGCAATTATTACAGGGGACCTCTGAGTCTTTTTGAGGAATACAGGGCTGGGTGGGTCTCGTTGTCTCGTTGTATCCCGTCCTGTTTGTTTAAGAAGGCAACTGAACCTACCTAACTAGGGGCAGCAAGACAGAGCCTCAGTCTACTGAGAAGTCTAATTCCCGTCCAGCCAAGTAGAAATGTGATGGAATGAGGTAGAAAAGACTATGGGCCTCATTATGAGTTCGGGCCGGAACACTGCCAGTGCGGTCATGACCCTGCCGACCCCGCCGGCCCTATTATGCATTCAGCTCTGGGCCGGCGGGCGGAAACAGCCTTTATATTGACGCCGGCTCCTAATGGAGCTGGTGGCAATGTGGTGGTGCAGCCCGTTGCACAATCTACTGCCTTTAATTTGGGCAGCGGAATGCGCAATGGGGCTGTGCATGGGGCCCCGAGTCACCCATTCTGCCACCCTTTCCCTGGAGGTGTAAACCGCCATGAAAAGGCTGGCAGAGGGGGACTCATAATCCCTGGAGGATTACAAACGCTGAGATTGTGGCGGTGTTAGACACACCGCCATGTTCATAATATGGTGGGCGGACCGCCACAACCTCATAATGAGCGCCTATGTTTTTGAAATCTCTTGCCACCTGTGTTTCATCAGTAGGGCCACGATTACAAGTTGAGCCTAATGAGATCCTCGAATGTGATACAGCTTCTCTCACATATAAGTGGTAATTCCATATGGAATTTCACAAAGTAGTCCTACATTTGTAAGGTTATTCCCCATTCCAGGAAGATTAACTTGTATCAGCTGGATTTTTGTGCAGAGATAAGAGCCAAGAATGTCATTTCCAGCCAAATGGTATCGGCGCACAAAATCCACATGACCTAAATAGAAAATTATGGTAATGCCAACTGTGAAATATTTGTTAGAGTTAGAATTAATTTCACTTTATAGAAACTGAAAAATGTTGAATCAATCATGTATGTTTGTATTTGGATTTATCAATGTATCCATCAAAACAACACAAAATTGAAATCGAATTTCATGCTTTTTATTGATCGAAGTACTACCATAAGAGATATTTGTAGAAGACGCTCACATGTCTATTAATTCAAAAGGGACATTTTATTAAAAGTGTTTACATGAATTCACTGTCCTAACCTTTACAAGCTAATGACATATTCATCATGCTACCCATATGTACTCTGTACGCTTCAGAAATGTCTGAGATTTAGAATCTTAACAGCTCTTTATATTTAGGTGGATGGCCTGTCAGACCGCAATGGAAATGGAGTAAGCTACTTTGTTCCTATGGTGGAGAGGCTTCCCACCTAATTTATAAATGACCACCAAGCAGGCAGTCATTTATAAAGGTACTGGCAGGAATCACCATCAAGGCAGTTCCTTTAAATGCATTTTACTGTTTGCTACAGGGCTGTGTCGGAAGGACGCAGTCTTGTAGCAAATAGCATTCTTTTTTTTCTTTTCAAAAACAAAATCCTGAAAGTGGATTTTGGAAAGAAAAAAAGTAATGCTTCACTCGCAATTAGAGGCTTCTCCCATAGGGAGGGGAGTACTTTAATATTTTCCCTATTCTCTACCGCCAGGTTACCTGTCAGTAAGGAACAGTAAAAAAATGACATGTCTGCCCATGTAAATTGGGAAGGCAGACAAGTAGCCATTTCTCCGATGGCCATTACTCCCCAGGGTCGTCAGAGAAGTTTGACCACAACAGAGACAGAGTAGTGTCCGTTGGGGCCAAACTAAAGGTCCGCCCACATATAAATTACCATCCGTTGCGATGAAGAACGCATACTGCCAATATATAAACCAGGCCTTTAGTTTAGAAGGCCAGGCCCAAGGAAACTCCAATTGTCGAATTGTGAAGTTGATGCAATTCCAAATTGATAAGTATCAGAAAAATGATTGCAAAAGATTGCATTGGATTTAATATCAAACCCTTGTCACATTCATAAGCAGAACATGCAAATACTTTAAAAATTATGATTCCAAAAATAAAAAGAATGGAATATTTATAATTATATATTTATCGGGATTTGGAAAAAGTAAAGATTGAAAACTGGGTCTTATTTTACTTTTTTCTATATCAGTTAAGGGCCGAGCAGGATGAAGAATAGGTGGAGGAGTTCAGCTGCAGGAGACTTAAAGGGAGAAATTGCACATCCTTTTAAAAAAAAAAAAGAAAATACTGTGTCATGAGCCATAAATCTTTTAAACCTGAGTATCAAAATGTAGGTACATGAGAGCCAGATATATGGCAGATTTCAGAATAACCATTGAATATCTAAATTAGTTCAGGTTAGATTCACTTTATGCAAACTAATTTCATGTCCATATCACACAAATCTGTCATGAATCCAACCCTCCTTGACCAAGACCAGACACCCCCATTAAAAAGACCACAATAAACTCTACATTATTAACCATTAAAGAAAGCTCCTCTGTGGTTCAGCGTAATTTCTTAGAGTCTTCTGTCACAAGCTGTCTACAACACTACACTTTTTGCTTTCTTAATTGTAATTCTTTCACAGTTAATCGTCAGTATACACTCCGACGACTTGGTGCCACACGTTGCTATGCGTCTCGACAGGTTATCACCACAGGCTTATCAGGGCCTGCTACACCTGCCTTTTCTTTCGTGTCCATGACCCCACTCAGCCATACTTTTAATAAGCTCACTCTTAGAAGCTCTAATTGACCTTCCAAAAGCCCATACAACTGATTACGGGGCACCCTCGTTACTTACACTCGTTACGTACCACTCTGGCCGGATGGCCCAGCCTTGATAAAGTCACTTGTGTGACGAAACACGTGTTGGCTGTATCTCATTGATGGCACTCTGATTTCTAGCTTCCACAAATAAAGACATCTTCTGCAAACCAGACCTGAGACTCCATTCAACTCTTTCACTTCAACAACATACTACCAGGGATACCTATCCCTGCAACACTATTGAACTTTACATTCTGTGTGCTGTGGCCTTCTTGTATAAATTTGTCCTGGGGTATTCTGTTACCCATTCTTTGTGCCTACTGGGTAGTAAGGCACTGGGCCAGGTTGCACCAGACTCTGTTTACTTGGATACTTGTATCAAAATCATTGTTTTACTGCTTAGATGTGCGGCGTCTTTTCACCCTTACTACCCTTGTGTGTTGTTTCTAGATTTTGTTCTAGTTATATGTACACTACGTGCATCTATAATATTATTTTAATTTCAACACTTATTTTTAAGTTAAATATGCAGCACTTTGTTATGTTATAACTTACAATTTTGAAATTGAAATTGTATATATCCATGCACCCTTCTAGATTAAAAAAAGATATGCATATATATAAATTCATTAAAAAAAACAAAGGTGAAAGTAATGTTATGATTAGATGAATTTCTCAATGACAATGTTAATGTTTTGAAGAAAAGAAACACAAAATTTCACCAGTGATAGCTAGCAGCACTAATTATAACTTGTGCCACTGCCTTGCACTGCTTATAATCTCATGTGACATCACTCATGACATGTTCTGTGACATTATTTATGACATCACTGATGGCATCTCAGATGACATCATTGACATCACCGATGACATCTCAAATGACACCATTGATGACATCACTGATAGCATCATCCAAACTTTGTTTTCCAACATGCAGGTGTATAAATTACTATAGCATTACAGGTCTGACAGTAAGTAAGAAATATCTCAGGACAAGATCAGGCATAATTTCTACAAACACAGAAACACCTCTCTTAGGTGTTGAAAACAAGCATTATGTGCAACACTGACTCCATACCATACACTTTACACAAGACATAGTTCATATTATCCCTCAACCACAGATATATGGTATACCCTCATTGCACATGTTGTTCAATATCTGTACAACTGGTCAAAGAAAGCTAAAATAGTGAAGGCCAATTCCAAAACAAATGCCCTACTAGGGACAGATTTTATCTGTATCAAGCCTCAGGCACATACCAAACCTACATAAAGAAATAAAGTTCATATCAGTAGAGAGCAGAGTAATGTAGACAGTGTTTAGTCTATGAACAGAGTTGATTATATACCACACTGTTTGCAAGTAGTAAAAATCCTCATGGGCAATACACCAGCGAGTTTTCAAAAGAATCTAGTACGAGCAGTGTACATTGTATGCAACCGTTATTAAAAAAAAAAAAAAGACACTACTTGTTAAAAACACAAGATCCATGGAAGAGGCTAAAGATCATATTACCTGCACCCTTAATAATGTATACTTTACAGATAGGCCATCTTCAGAAGCAAAACAAGCAAACATTGATTAGTATCTGGTGCATACACTCTTTTATGTAAATTATAAATTATTATCCTGACACAATTCTCTCTAATAACTCAAAAATGCTTAAAAAAATTTGTATCTACTACATTGAGTATTTTTTCCGTTAGAAGCAGTTTCTGCCGAACCAAAAAGTTGAGTAGACCATAATGAACACAACTCAAGTGTTCCCTGCATGCAGTATTCTTCAGTGTAAAGATTTATTACATGCTCCATACCTCTACACATGCATGGTGCATTAGGTGTACATGCATTTTGTACACACAGCCATTAGCTGGATGTAGGCTGTACAAAATTAGGTAGAAAACTACTATTGTAATCATCTGCCACTATGTAAACTAAAACCAACTAGTAAATTTTGAATGATGTCATCAGTGATGTTATCAACAATGCCATTTGAGATATCAGTGATGTAATTAATTATGTAATTTGAGATATCATCAGTGATTTCACAAATGGTGTCTTAGAATATGTCATGAGTGATGTCATATGTGAGTCATATGCAGTACATGACAAGGGTGTAAGTTATAGTTAGTGCTGGTAACTACAACTGGTGAATTTCTGTGTTTTCTTTTACTTCAAAATGTTAACATTGTCACTGATAAATTCACCTAATTATAATTTTAATTAAACCTTTTTTTGTGTGAATTCTTAGGGTTTGTTTCTAATCGAAAACAGACTTTTTTTTTAATTACACATAACTATAGTGTTACTTTAACCTTAGGTTTTTATCAGTGAATTGCTAGAGTTTAAAAAAAATAAAAATATATTTAAAAATACATAGACACTAACTACTTCAACGACGTTCGTGCTGAAAATGTTCAACTCTTAATTTTTGTAACTCACATATACAGAAATATTCCCAGCATAGTTTTCATATTCTTTGTACGTATCTTTACATAAACCTCATATTTATTTATATTTCAAATAAAGACACTGATCACTTTTTCATATACTGCAAACTGTGTTTTCACTGTGTATATCTATTTCTAAGGTGTGTGATTGCTCTGCAGGAGGCTCGAGAGATCGCACTGTTGCATATTTAATTCTAATCTGTTGTGCAGAACTCTTTGTTGTCTTGTCAGTAATTATTGAATAGTAATGTTTAATAATAAAGCCAGTACAGTATGTAGATTGTATTAATTATTTTGTTTACAAATGTACGGCTCTTGCAAGTCGATCGTGGGAGCCAAACACAAAGTCCCCTGCGTGGACTACGAGACACTGTACTTCCTGTCTGACTCTAGATTGCACATTTGCAATTAAGTTCAAGTAAGACATGCGAAGTGTTGTTTAAAGTAGAAAAATATTTGATGTATTGTTGCATTTTAGATATTAAGAAAGTTCCCTGTTTTTTTACAATCTCCCGGGCCTCTCACAAGACGCCCGGGAAAAAGGAGAATATCCCCAGGACGAATTGTGATTGGTTCATACATATATTTTTATTTATCAAGAAAGATTCCTTCCTTGTTGAATCGTTTGCCTATTGGGGTTTTCTGTGATTACCTTTTTGTCTTCCTCTCTGACTGCTGAGTTTCGGTGATCAGAATGTCATCATCTGATTCAGATGAGAACTGTACTCCTGTTCCTGCAAGTCAGCCACATCAGCCACCCAGGGAGTCCTTAGTCTGGCATTTTTTTCAAATGAGGCCTGGTGGAAAGAAAAGTTTCTGCCAAATATGTAATTTGGAACATGTACAAAAAAGAGTTCAGTAGGGGCAGCCGGAACCAGCAATATTCCATGACTACCACTGGGATGTGTTGACGTGTGAAAGCTATGCATCCTTAACTTCTTGCTCAAGGAAAGTTAGCCAGTGCTGTAGAGGTTGCTTACTCATCAGGGGTGTCCACATCTTTTCAACCTGGTGAAAGTGTGCTTGCCCAGGTATTCACTGTGCTAGCAGATAACCCGGCATATCTGGACGGAGCTTTTTCTTTTGCTGCTTATGCAAGGAGATAATTTTTTCTTCTGAGACAACAGTGGTACACGAGGCAGGCTTGTGCAGGATCATAAATACCCACTTAGACTAGTTCTGTTTTAACATCGTTTCTACATTTTTCTCCTCTTTGTTTTGAAGGAGATTTTTTTTACTCCCAGTTTCTTGCTTTTGTACTAACCCTTTAAAAAAAAAGAAGTACAAAAAAGTTACCCATGTTAAACACTAAAAATGCAGATTTTCAAAATGTTACTTGAAAAAGCTCTAACAGATCTACCCTATACTTTCATTTTTACGTTGTTTGTACAATGTACCCCTTTTTTCCTTCTTGATGACTCTCGCAAGACACTTGCGAGAGCCATGACACTACCATACGTACCGTGGGTGATTCTTGTGAGCCCCTTGTGAGAGTCAGGCACACAGTCCTCCGTGTTCACTGCAAGGTGGCAGTGTTTGCTGGTTTATGTTTCGAATGCTTTGGGAGACTGTACTTTTTAAATGGAATTTGCATTTTCACTGAGTATATCCTGTGGTAATAAGTATAATTAATATGCACAAGATTTTCACTACCTTTTTTTATACAATCTCGAGAGACTCTTGTGTGATCGTAACGTTTTTTAAAAGTTATTACAGTACTTACAACTTTTGTTTCCTTCTCTAAGGTTTTAGGAAAAAGGGACAAATTCATTCTCATCTAGCCACAGTATAGCAGCAGTATAGTAGGGAATGAGTAGAGACTGGACTCTTAAGCATGTGACCACAGAATAACCACTCTACATAGTAGGTTATAATAGGAGCTGGCCATTCAGATGCGCATAACAGTGAGGAGAAGGACTGCCCTCAACACTGAGAACTCCTTTTTGGATGAAGAGTATGTGTACAAGGGTGTAGGAAGAAAATGGCTTCTACACTGAGACAACTCAGATCCCAGGTATACATAGTAGGGTGTGGGTTGGTACTGGCCTCTCCGCTGAGAGTTCGCTCTGGGATGACGGGTGCATGTAGTAGGGTGTGGGGAGGGACATGCCCCTATCATTAGATCTCTGTCTGTTGGATATTGTGTATGCGTAGGAGAGTGTTGGTAGGGGCAGGCCTCTCTGCTGAAACACCTCTGCTGAATGACCGATGTACAAGTATGGTGCAGAGAGAAAGTGAGCTCTTTACAGAGAAGTTTATTTTGGGTGACAATCATACAGACTAAGGCATAGGTAGATCCCTGGGTCAGCCCAGAAATGTCCCCAGAGTAACACATGTGCAAAATACATTGTGGGTAGTGAATGCGCTGTCTGTCCATACCTCTCTTAATGATAATGAATGTCATTAGTGAGTATGAAATGTAGTATCCTCTCTGACTGTGTCGTGAACAACCAGTGGGCATATTTGAATGTAAGGACATACTCATCCCTCTCTCAGACACCTCCTTATGGGGACAGGCATGTGCAGCAAGGTGTACACAGAGACAGCCCTCAGTGCTGAAACTAAACTTCTCTCCAGAGTGACAAGTATACATACTAAAATGTGGGAAAGAACTACCATCTCCACCAGCTGATAGCAGTGCATAGCATACAATGAGGGTGCATTTGCATTTGTGCCAAAACCTCTCTCCTGTATAAAAATCTTTATACTACCGTAGGAAGAAGCACTAATCTCTGTATAGTACCTTATACATATATATACATCAAGTTGCATAGTTACAGTTCTTGAAGATGGAACTGACACTTTAAGTCAACATTGCAGGTCTGTGATAATATTACAATATTTAAAATCTGTTTTTAAAGAAAGAAATCAGTTGTAACTTTAAACATTTATTACAAAAAACTATTTAACAACATTACAAACAGCTGCTACATTAACAAACTATAACAACAACCGGAAAACAAACAAAACTCCAAACTTAATTAATCTAGAACATTTTTTCCTCACTCTGGCAAAACACCCCCTATGCGCTTCATTTGCCTTCTGGGTTTTGGTGTACGCATATCTTTTCCTTTGTTTCAAACACCTTATCCTGCCAAACAATATTTGCTTTATTTGTCTGTTCCTGGCAGGCTAGTTGGCAAAAGAGTCACTTAAAATAAAATTAAATTTGCAAAAATGAGTTTAGGAAACTAGAAACAACAGTGTGTTATACCATTACAGGAATCTACAGTTGCTCAAGCAGATAACAACCTTCTTTTTCTAAATAGGGCACTTTTTGCTGTTTAAGTAAGCAGACCATATTGTCATCAAAAACAATTAGAGCTACACAGAGCATGTTTTTTATAAAGGTACAAATGTCGCCATAGGAAGGTACAACAACATCAGTTGTGCAATTACTTTTTTTGCAGGCTTTCTATACCGTTATTGTGCCCTCTTTCTTCCAAAGTGAACGCTTTTTGTTTTACTTCTTCATATATTTGGGACATGATACTTCTGTTTTTCAAAACTTCAGTTTTCCATTGTACACCTAAAGAAAGACAAGAAAAAAATCACAATATACACTGAAGTTCTTTTACATTTTCACCAACAATCATATATTTATATGTACTGTACCCCTATCTTCATATTCCTTTCTTTTGAAGAATTCAACATCCTCAACCAATGCATGTTTTTCACAATTAAGTTATAACATACCTTCAAACACGGTTTCATAAGAGTTTGTAAAGTAACACATTCCTCTTTACACACCTTTCCTAGTAGTGAGCACGTTTTACTATAGAAATGGCAATATCTACACTCAAACATCTCATAAAGGTTAAATATGTATACAGCAAGGTTCATAAAAACCAATATGCCCTGTAATAATTGCAGATGCTTTGTTTTAATAATTTCAGAAACATTGCCCCTTTTACTTACAACTATGTACAGATTGAACATTTCATTTATTAACACAACATCCAATACTTGGTGATATCTCTCAACATTCTAAAGTCTACCTCTCAAAACCTATGTTAATAAACATGCACCTCTACAAAGAGTTTTTGACTCACTAACCCCTGTATAAAATCAATTTACCAATAGTAGTTAACTTACTGATACTTCTCAACAAAGTTCCTAAAGTATATTTCCAATTACCTGAATGTAGAGCAGTTTATTATATACAGCTGAAAGCACCAGTCTGTCTCAGTTCAGTCACTTCTGCTGAGCACAACTCCAACAGGCTTCCTTCTCCTCCAAATTGCCAATAATAATTTGAGCTATGTCTGGTTCTGCACCTAGTCACATCACAGCATTTCTATAACCATGTAATAAAAATGGTAACTATTGGTTGAGTCTTGGCCTTTTTTTTTTTTACTTCTCCGATACGATTTCGAAGACTTTCACAGGATCGTAAAACACCTAATGGCAGGCCTGACATTTTTCATGTGGGTCTCACGAGAGGCTTGTGAATTCATAGGACGCCTTGTGGCAAGCTCACAAATTTCCTCTCAGGCCTCTGCACATATCCATTCAGCGAGGTCACTCATTGAAGCAGGTGGGCAACTCTTGTAAAAGTTTAGCGGAATCACAAAAAAATTGTGAGGACGTAGGACGGAGTATCCTCTCCAATGAGAACTATCGCTTATATGACAGGTGTGTGTAGTAGGGTGTGGGGAGAAACTGGCCTCTCCACAGAGACCTCTATCTTAAATGACATGTGAATGTAGTCATGTGTATGGGGGAACTGGCCATTTTTAGTGAGACCCTATTTTTGAAGATGGGTGTGCATGGTAGGGCATGAGGAGACACTGGCCTCTTCCCTCAGACCTTTCTCTCACATGAAAGGTGAGCGTAGTAGTGTGTCTGCATGGACTTCCCCCTCTTTTCACAGCTCTTTCTCAGATAACAGGAGTGCATAGTAAGGTGTGTATGTAGACCGCCGTCTCCTTCCAGACCTCTCTCTCAGATGATGGGTTTGTGTAGTAGGGTGTATGGAGAGAGACTGCCTCTCCACTAAGTCCTCTCTCTCAGAGGATGGGTGCATGTATTAGGATGTATACATGGACTGGCCTGTTCAATCAGACTTCTGTTTTAAATGATGGCTGTGCGTAGTAGGGTACGTACATGGACTATCCTCTCCTTTCAGACCTTTCTCTCAGATGACGGGTGTGCGAAGTAGGCTGTATGAAGCAAGACTGACCTCTCCAGTGAGTCTTCAACCTCAGAAGACGGGTGTGGTTAGTAGGGTGGGTACATGGTTTAGCACAAGCCTCTCCTGTCTGACCTCTCTCTCAGTTGACGGGTGTGCATATTAGGCAGTGTACATGGACTGACTTCTTGTGTCACAACTCTGTCTCAGATGACAGGTATGCTCTATGTGTGGTGAGAGAATGGCCTCTCTGCTGAGCACTCTCTCTTGGATGACAGGTATGCATAGTATGGTCTGTCCAAGGACTGTCCTCGCTGCTAACACCCCTTTCTCTGATAATGGGTGTGCATAGTAGGGTGTGGTAAGAGACTATAGCCTACCCACAGCTCTTACAAAGCTGATGAGCAATAATAGTACACAAGTATACTCTCCAGTAATACTCCTTCCTGCGGTAGCAAGTGTGCATATTATAGTGTATTCAAAGATCACCTACTCCTTTTTACTGTTCTCAATCCTGTGAGAGTCTCATGAGATCATAACTTTTATTGAAAAAAGGAATTATTAATCTACTTATCACAGTACTTATCTCTTCTACACTCAAAAACAATGACCGCAGTGTGCACTCTTACTAATGGAGAGTATTCAGAACTCATCTACCCCTTTTTACTCTTCACGATCCCCTGAGAGTCCCACAGCACCCTAAAAATTAGTTACAAGTAATATACATTTATTTTTTTGACAGTAGGTATCCCTTAGACATCTTCTGTCTAAATCTAGGGGGATAACATGCCTTCCAGCTGCCCCCATATATAGCTTTTTTTACTTCATTTCCACATCACCTCAAATTTTTCACAGTAAACATTAATGGCCTCCTTATCATTTCTAACATTCCAACAGCCAGCCAATCAGATCGCTTGTGAGACTTGTGGCAGCCTCTCGCTCCCGTGAGAGTGTGAAGGATCACAGGAAAAACGGGCATCGCGACCAATCATGGGGCTCCATTTTTTCATTTGTGTTCTTGCAGGGTCCCATAGGATTCTCAAGAGCCCAAAAGTCCTAATAGACAAATATTTTTGACACTTAATTTCTCAAGTACTACTGAAAGGATTTACACCAAATCACAAAAAAGCACAATCTGCAGACCAAGATCTAGCTTCCTGCCAGTTTTGGCATAACTCCGTTCAGCAGTTTTTGCTGTGCCTAAAGAAGTCCATGGAAAATCATGGGGATTTTATGTTTTAGGACCCCATTTTTTCTCAGCCCAGGCTTGATGGATCACCCCAAAACTGTACAGGAAGGTGCTGAAGTGGATGAACTGTATTTTTTGAAAACCTTTAGCAATAATTGTCAAACAGGGACAAAGTTATTAGCAAACCAAAAAACACCCCATCTATAGAAAAGAAGACCTAACTATAGCCACCTATTGGCAACCGCCAGTAGGGAATATATTATCTTGTGGCGGTCACCGCTAGGTAGTTATGGTTAGGTCTGCTGTTCCATAGAAATATTGCTTTTTGGTTTCTAATAAGTTTGGCTCCGTTTGAGGGATCTCCACAAAACTTTCTAGAAAGGTGCTACTTTCCGGCAGTTTGTACATGGAAAGTTTTGGTGTGATCGGTCAAGCAGGGGCTGAGAAAAAAGTGGGGCCCCAAAATATAAAAATCCCCATAGATTTCTTGGGTCAGCTCACTTCACGGGAATCTAACTCCCCCAGGAGCACTGGCTGTAATTGGCTGCAGCAACATGTGAAAAATGTTGCTGGCAGCCATTACAGGACTTGGTCCCATGCCTAGAAGTCAGAGAAAAATAACAAAATAAGGGGGTAGGGTAGGGATATCCTAGGCCCCATGAAAGGGACCCAAAGGGACCTCCCAAAGGCCAAAAGGAGTCCAGCAGGATTGGAGAAAACAAAAAGACAGAATGGCAGCTGGGCCACATACACTATGTTTATGCCCTGGAGAAACCACACTGGCGTGTATTCATAAAGGGGAGGGGGCTTAGTGGCTCCCCTTCCGAGCCTCCGGAGGCCCGGGGGGAGCATACCACTGGGGCCGAAATGTGTTTACAAGGGAACGGGGACCATGGGCCCCCCCCTGAGAGCCACGAAAGGCCCCAGAGAGCCCACCCCTGGGGTGGATTACTTTACGGAAGCTAGGCCATGCAGCACCACCCATGAGCCATTAATGGAACATGTATGGTATTGGATCACTGTTGCAAATAATCAAGACCAAAGAAGATAAACCAAGCTAAAGGCCCTGTGCATTCACCCACTAGTTCAGTTATCCTTCTGTCATATAAGTTATTCATGAAACACACAATAAGGTTGTAGGGAGTTCAGAATTAGTCACAGTACACTAATTCAACTAACTCTATTTTTTGCATTAAGAAAATATATTTGAAAGTATAGTAGCATAACATGTCTGATCAATACATGCATGTGATATAAAACAACGTTCATAAAGAGTCATCCAAAAACGCATTGTACAACATATGCCATGTCTCCAAAAATACATAAATACACTTAGGATTTGAAATCATAAAGACACTTAAGTTTCCAACACGTGTTTCGCGGACCTTTGTCCGCTTCTTCAGGGCTGGAAAAATATACACAAAATAAAATTCAGTCATTGATATTAGTCAAATCCTCACTTAAGAGCTAGAATATTACATTCCTAGCACTGAAATTATGTTGTTAAATATTTACAAAAATGTAAGTTTACCAATCCATGGCCTGCACAACCACGATTTGAAAAAGTGGAAAAATCAGACAACTATGTATATAAAACCCACAATGTGAAGAAGGAGAATCTGCATATGTTAATGAAAAAGACAAGAATACTGCGAAGGGCACCGAAGAGGACTAAATGCAGTGAAAGGAGAAAGTGAACAGCATTGGTTTAAAGTGAAAGGAGTGTATTTAAGAGTCCAGATAAGCAAGATTGAAACAGTAGTCAAAACTTAGTACAAAGCCTAGTATGTTATCCAGACCTTTTATCCCAAGAGCAATACAAACCCATCCCTGCAAAAATCAGTAAAGTCATATCTTTGACTGTAAAGTGTACAAAACACTCATCGTAAAAATTATTACAGATGTTTCTTCGATTAAAAAGTGCAATCTTCCACACCAATATTCATGAATTCCTGATATTTTATTAGACAATAACGCGAAATGCACATGTATGCACCAACTGTTGAACAACAGATATCCCTTTAATGTTTCAGATCTTAGGAAAGTAACACTCTGCCCCACACCACACTCAGAGGTGAAGTTTGATTTACCAAGTTACACTAGAATAAAGCACTACTGATAAAGCTCCATCACTTCTTATACTGAAAACCTTCAAAATGAGACTGTAAATAAGCCAAAAGGATAATGTCAAAACTCAAGTCTGACAGGAAGTGAAAAAGTATTAGCGTGACTTTTTCTGATACATAAAGTTACGTTTCTAACACGAATCAGAAACAAGGCATCATCACGATTGGCCAGAACTGACTACGTAAGTGTACTTACTGTGCTTTAAGATATCGCAGGCTAACCAAGCAACAAATAATAGTAAATTAGCTAGCCGGGTTAGGCATTACCAGCACCAGTCAGTTAACAAATACTGTGTGTCTCATGCCGGCTTTTGGATTGAATTTGCATAGAACATTATCCAAACGTCACTGAAACTCACAAAATCAAATAAACAGGTTGAAATGATCAGCTCATACCCGGACCATCAATAGATGCAGCAGTCTTAATGTTGACAACAGAGAAGGAACTGAAAGATATAAAAATACAATACCCTCAACATACGAAAGAAGTACACTTCCACTTCAGCACAACAGGACACAACCAATGGGTACAAACTCTTGTAACTGTTGAAATATACGGATGTCAAAACCCCGTACTCAGTGCTTTACCCCTTAGCTGCCAGGCCATTTCCCCTCTTGTGCCGAGCATTTTTTGGCTATTTGTGGCAGTTCGCGCTTAGGCCCTCATAACTTTTTGTTCACATAAGCTACCCACGCCAAATTTGCGTACTTTTTTTCCAACATCCTAGGGATTCTAGAGGTACCCATACTTTGTGGGTTCCCCTGAAGGAGACCAAGAAATTAGCCAAAATACTGTGAAAATGTTGTTGTTTTTTTCAAAAAAATTGGGAAAAAGGGCTGCAGAAGGCAGCTCGTGGTTTTTTCCCTGAAAATAGCATCAACAAAGGGTTTGCGGTGGCAAGATCACCATCTTCCCAGCTTTCAGGAACAGCAGACTTGAATTAGAAAACCCCATTTTTCAATACAATTTTGACATTTTACTGGGACATACCCCATTTTTTCTATTTTTTGTGCTTTCAGCCTCCTTCCAGTTAGTGACCGAAATGAGTGAGAAACCAATGCTGGATCCCAGAAAGCTAAACATTTCTGAAAGGTAGACAAAAATCTGAATTCAGCAAGGGGTCATTTGTGTAGATCCTACAGGTGTTTCCTACAGACAATAGCAGCTGAAATAAAACAATATTGAAATTAAGGTAAAAAACAGCCATTTTTCTCCACGTTTTACTCTGTAACTTTTTCCTGCGATGTCAGATGTTTGAAAGCAATATACCGTTACGTCCGCTGGACTCTTCTGGTTGTGGGGATATATAGGGCTTGTAGGTTCATCAAGAACCCTAGGTACCCAGAGGCAATAAATGAGCTGCACCTTGCAATGGGTTTTTATTCTATACCGGGTATACAGCAATTCATTTGCTGAAATATAAAAAGTGAAAAATAGGTATCAATAAAACCCTTTGTATTTCCAAAATGGCCACAAGATAAGGTGTTGAGAAGCAGTGGTTATTTGCACATCTCTGAATTCCGGGGTGCCCATACTAGCATGTGAATTACAGGGCATTTCTCAAATAGATGTCCTTTTTACACACTGTCTTACATTTGGAAGGAAAAATGTAGAGAAAGACAAGGGGCAATAACACTTGTTTTGCTATTCTGTGTTCCCCCACGTCTCCCGATAAAAATGGTACCTCACTTGCGTGGATAGGCCTAGCACCCGCGACAGGAAATCCCCCAAAACACAACTTGGACACATCACATTTTCACAAAGAAAACAGAGCTGTTTTTTGCAAATTGCCTAGCTGTGGATTTTGGCCTCTAGCTCAGCCGGCACCTAGGGAAACCTACCAAACCTGTGCATTTTTTAAAACTAGAGACCTAGGAGAATCCAAGATGGGGTGACTTTTGGGGCTCTGACAAGGTTCTGTTACCCTGAATCCTTTACAAACCTCAAAATATGGCCAAAAAAACACTTTTTCCTCTCATTGCGGTGACAGAAAGTTCTGGAATCTGAGAGGAGCCACAAATTTCCTTCCACCCAACGTTCCCCCAAGTCTCCTGATAAAAATGGTACCTCACTTGTGTGGGTAGGCCTAGCGCCAACAAAAGGAAATGGCCCAAAACACAACGTGGACACATCACATTTTTTTCACAAAAAACAGAGTTTTTTTTTTTACACAGTGCCTACCTGTGGATTGTGGCCTCTAGCTCAGCCGGCACCTGGGGAAACCTAGCAAACCAGCGCATTTTTTAAAACTAGACACCTAGGGGAATCCGCAATGGGGTGACTTGTGGGGCTCTGACCAGGTTCTGTTACCCAGAATCCTTTGCAAACCTCAAAATTTGGCCCAAAAAACACTTTTTCCTCTCATTGTGGTGACAGAAAGTTCTGGAATCAGAGAGGAGCCACAAATTTTCTTCCACCCAGCGTTCCCCCAAGTCTCCCGATAAAAATGGTACCTCACTTTTGTGGGTGGGCCTACTGCCCGCAAAAGGAAATGCCCCAAAACACTATCTGGACACATCAAAATTATCAAAGACAAAACTACCTGTTTTTGCAGGGGAACACCTGCGTTTTTGGTCCTGGGCTCAGCAGCCTTCTAGGGAAACCTACCAAGCCCAGAAATGTCTGAAAACTAGACACCCGAGGGAGTCCAGTGAGGTGTGACTTGCGTGGATCCCCCAATGTTTTCTTACCCAGAATCCACAGCAAACCTCAAATTTAGCTAAACAAAATCACATTTTTCCCACATATCTGTGTGGGATCACCGCACTGGGACACATTCCATACCACCCAATGTTCTCCCGGTAAACGTGATACCTCATTTGTGTAGGTGGGTCAAGTGCTTGTGAAAGGGAAGACCCAAAAACATGTAGATATTGAGGGGAAACAAAAGGGGTCCAAAAGGGCAGTTTGCAAAAAAACATTTTTGCAGCAGAATTTTTATCGGTATAGATGAGACAATGCTGGGTGGTAGGAATTTTGTGGATTCCTGCAGATTCCGGAAGGTTCCATCACAAAACTGTGGGAAAAATTTGCGATTTCCAGCAAAGTTGGAGGTTTGCAGGGGATTGTGGGTACAAAAATGGTGCGGTGTGCATGTGAAACACACCACCCTGGAATCACCCAGATGTTTAGTTTTCAGATGTGTCTAGGTCTTGTGGATTTTTCTACATGGCAGCGTCCCAAAGTCCATAAAGTGCAGCCCTCATCATTCCAAGTGGGACGATTTTGAGAGTAAGCCAAGCTCTCATGGCCCAAATGTAAAACTAAAATCCAAAATAATCAAATGTCTTCTTGCTTGCTGTTGGATAAGATGTGTTAGAGTGCAGGGGCGAGCTGAAAGACTGTTACCCCCTTCAGTTGAGGTGGGGGCGTAACCAGGCCCATACTGGTTGGTAGCCACCACCCCAATATATTTTATTTTTTATTTTAATTCCCTGGCATCTAGTAGCTTTCTGCCCCCCCCGGGGTGTGGATCAGGGGTAATTGCCCCATCTGCCCACTGGTGGGCAGAACAACTTTGGCCCCATTTATTTGGGGTGGGGTTATGGCCATACCCCCGCCCTCTTATTTTTTAAAAAAAAACTTCCCTGGCCTCTGGTGGGCTTTCTGCCCCCCCTTGGGTACAGATGGGCCTTCCAAAAATAGGCCCATCTGCCCCCAATCAGGAGCAGATATGGCCAACAGTAATGTGCCCCCATGGGGAGCGACCCTTACCCAAGGGGCTGCCCCCCTAAAGAAAACACACGCATACACACACACACAAATCCCTTGTCCCCAAGTGGTTTCTGGCCCCATGGGGGCAGATTGGCCTAACAAAAATCGGCCGATCTGCCCCCAAGGGGTCAGAAATGGTCTAAATACAATTTGCCCCCCAGGGGAGCGACCCTTGACTAAGGGGTCACCCCCACCGCTAAAAAAACAAAACAAAAACAAAAACATTTTTTTTTATCCCTGGCGCCTAGAGGTTTCTGCCACACCTGGGGGCAGATCGGCCTCATAACAATAGGCCGATCTGCCCCCAGAGGGGGCAGAAAAGGCCTAAAATAAATTTGCCCCTTCCTCCCCCGTTGAGCGACCCTTGCCTAAGGGGTCGCTCCCCACCTCTAAAAAACAAAACAAAAAAACAAAAATGTGTTATCCCTGGCGCCTAGAGGCTTCTGCCCCCCCTGGGGGCAGATCGGCCTAATAGCAATAGGCCGATCTGCCCGGGGGGGGGGCAGAAGTGGCCTAAAATATATTTGACACCCTGCCCCTCCACCCCCCGGGAAGCGACCCTTGCCTATGGAGTCTCTCCCCTTGCGTGACATTGACGCAAAAAAAGATCCCTGGTGCCTAGTGGTTTTTGCCCCCCTTGGGGGCAGATTGACTTAAAATCGGCCGATCTGCCCCCAAAGGGGGCAGAAATGGCCTAAATACAATTTGCCCCTCCAGGGAAGCGACCCTTGCCTAAGGGGTCGCTCCCCATCTGTAAAAATAAAATAAAAATCCCCGGTGCCTAGTGGTTTCTGCCCCCTTTGGGGGCAGATGGGCCTAATTAAAATAGTATGATCTGCCCCCCAGAGGGGGCAGAAATGGCCTAAAATAAATTTGCCCCCCAGGGGAACGACCCTTGCCTAAGGGGTCGCTCCCCACCTCTTATGCCAATTTCATAGATAATATAACTCCCTGGTGTCTAGTGGGCATTTTAGCAGCCGGATTGCTCTGCAATCCAACTGCTAAAACGCTCAGAGAGACTTCAAAGGGAAGGAAATTCATTTCCTTCCCTTTGAAGCCTCTCAGGCCTCGTCCACGTGATCGGAAGAAAAATGCTGAGCATTTCTCTTCTGATCGCGCTGGAAGCTGAGCTTCCAGCACGATGGGAGGAGGCCTCCGTGATAGTCAGCGCGCTGACCTCACAGGGGGGGTGGGGGGGGGTCAGGGGGCTGTCGGGGGTGGAAGGGAAAGGGCTTCCCCTTCCATCCCTGCATTGGGGGGGAACCCCACAGAGGGAGCGCTAGTGCTCCCTCTGGGCTTTGTGCCCTCGACGTAATGGTTACGTCCTGGGCACACGTGCACTGTGCCGCAGGACGTAACCATTACGTCCGCGGCACAGAAGGGGTTAAATGGGCCGGTACTGTCAGGTACTCAGTACCGGCTCTTTTTTCATTTTGAGAGAGAGTACCTGCACTTCTCAAGAAAAACGCAATACTTTTAATTGCAGAGTACCGGCACTTCTCAGAAACAAGCAGGTACTCCGGTACAGAGTACCGGCACTTCTACTTTTCCTTTACAAGCACTGCCCGTACTTACCCTGAAACAATCTTTGAATGCACTACATCACTCTGAATCCACATTGAACAGTCAACGAGGTAATGGCAGGTCGTGTGCAGCAGGGATGGGCAGCTCACAGAGGGCAGTGTAACCAGCCAGGACTTCTGAGCAGCCCCACTGCACACCGATGAAGGCCATAAGCAGGAGGGGTTGGCTGCCTAAAGAGTGGTGAGTGGAGGGTTGGCTGAGATCCCCCAAAGGCATCCAAAACATTTTGAGTGAACAGTCATACCATAATGTGTTCTGTTAACTACTTCAAATAAGTTTATAGTATTATTTAATGTTTAAGGACAGTCGGATCTTGGCCCACAAGTTGATAAGACCCGATAATTTTCTTTGTACATCTTCATTTTAACTGTATTGTATTATCAATATGCGAATACATAACTATTCTGTTTGCATAAAATGCATTTTTGACTGGACGTTGATATATACTGTATGAAAAATTAGTTAAATATTACACAGTCCTTTGGAACATTGTCACATTCGTCTTCCTTTATCTCACTTTAATATATTTTGTCTAAAGACAATTATTTTCATTTTATCTCTAAACACTGATGAAAAACCCGATTCATTTGTAGTAGAAACTAGACTCCTTGATTCCCAGTGATAGCAATCTGTTAGTTTTAGGGCTAGCTTGTTTTTTGATGTAATTTCCATCAACTCGTCAACTATTAATTCAGTAAAGCCATTTCACAAATGCTTATGAAGTCAATAAAGCTGATAGGTAATGAATTAAATGATACAAAGAAGTGATTGTGGTCACTTAATCAATGAATCTGTTATCGCTCATTTAATGTCTCTGCCTGCATCTGCAGCCACATAATAGAGTTACACAGATTTCAAAATTGCTTTAGATTAAATGTAGAACACTGAAGTGATTAAATTAGGATATTCATAGACATAGGATGCATAACCTTATATATGGTTCTCAATAGTTAGTCACAAACTTATGAACGAATTTGTATAGGTTTGCAGTCTTTTATTTACTAGTTGTCCCTTCGGTTTAAATTTAGATGTGTGCAAAACCATATTGTTCCCTACAAAGTCTTGCATGGTGCCAGAGTTTGCAAGGTTCCTAAGACTGAAATCTTCCCTAAATGTGGCCCGAGAGTGAAAATCGTTACTCCAAAACAGCTTTTTCAGGAAATTGCCCAAAAGAAGTATGCTTTTTCATGGTTTCTCTTATGCAAATCTTACATTTGCATGATTTTTTCCGCAAGTGTTTCCTAAGCTCCGGAATTTTTCCAAAAATCAGTTCACAAATTTTACTTTTGTACCATATCGGCTAGACTGTGCTCTGTGTTACATGCAGTGTGTTTTAAATTATTTGTGTTGTTTTAGTTTTTAGGGTAAATTGAATTGCTGTGGCTATTATCCTATTTTAATGTTTATGTGATTTCTGCTTGGTTGGTGTGTTTGTGCCTACATTTTTTAGATCAGATGTTTTTCCTGACCCAGGAGGAGGTTCCTCACCAGTAGATTGTCATATCACCCACGAGATTGCATTGATGGATATTAAGAGTACAACTGCACTTCTGATTAGTCCTCCTCGTTCATTTCACAACTGGTGGGGTACACAGCTCACCAGGCAGAGAGAAGGCGTCTGTGTCCCATCTCTGTATTATGCATTGTGCTGTGTCCTGCGGCATATCCCTGCACTCGTTCAGAGCTGCCATAGAGGAGCAGGAAGTGTGCAGGTGCAGAATCCGCACATCACCTGTGGATTATAATCATGCACAAATCTGCCCCATCGTACTCCACAGCACCCCCACCCCCCCCACCACCACCCCACCACTGATTTTGCAACAGAGCAGATGCAGACGAAGTTTCCCAGGTCTGTGCGTGATGTTCTGCTCCAGTCCGAGTATTTTCTTTGAGTTCAGAGACACGCAGTCTTGCTTATTCCATTACGAAACAGGACTGCAATTACCAGAATTCAAAGAAAAAAAATCTGGACAGGAGCAGCACGTCACATATGCACGTCGCAAATGAACACATTCTGTATGTGAAGTTGTGCAGATACTAATGCATCAGAGCGATTAAAACATTTGAAATATAACCGTTAAGCTGCTTGAGGAAGGAAGAATAACCCCTGTAATACACAGCATGGACACTGGAGCTGATTTGTTCATACGCTAATTGAACACCTGGAAAAAATAGGACTGCACGTGCAAGTACACGTATGGACGTTACACGCATCGGCATATGGTTCTGGACTGAAAAAAAAACAAAAAAACCGCATCATCAAGCTGTCACGCCGCAGAGGTACGAGCTCTCCGTTTTGCTGTGCTGGCACTTCCAGCGAAGCAGGTTAGTTGCAGCTCCTGGGCATGCAAAGGTGGCAGCTCACGTGTCATGCTGTTCGCCAATTACTTCAAATCACATAAATAACAGAATGACAGTCAACATTCTCGTTATATGTTCATCTGAATATCCCTCATTTTTTTATCAGTGAGTTGTGGGTTTATTTTGCAATGAATTCTTGCGGGATGCACGAAGCATTTTTGTGAGTGCAAACTCTCCAATTCGGAATTTGCAGATGGAAAACTGTTATTTCTTGTGTGCTAACCCCATATAAGAGGTCTGTATCATTCTGTGACACTCCTAAAATGGGTTTAGAAATGGATAAGGACGCACATTGCCGTCAGTTTACCAAAATGCCCGGGGTAACGATGGATTGACAGCACACACCATTTAACCTTTACTTCCACCCACTCACACATGCTTACACATACAGTTTACTTAGACATACACTGTCTTGCGTAAGCATAATTGTACTCCATTGTTTTATTATACTAACTGTTAGACCAGGCATCCGTGGCGTGGTCTCCCCTAACTTTTGCCTCTGCTTCCCAGGTTGTTGCTGTGTGCTGAACTCTGTTTTTGTTACTCTGTGCACTTTACCACTGATCACCAGTGCTAAAGTGCAAGTACTCCCTATGTGAAATTACATGTGTAATTGGCTTTTCCATGATTGGCATATTTGATTTACTGGTAATTCCCTAATAAAGTGCACTAGAGGTGCCTAGGGTCTGTAAATCAAAATCTACTAGTGGGCCTGCAGCACTCATTGTGCCACCTGCATGAATAGCCCTATAAACATGACTCAGACCTGCCACTGCAGTGTCTGTTTGTGCAGTTTTTAAACTGCCAATTCGACCTGGCAAGTGCACCCACTTGCCAGGCTCAAACATTCCCTTTTTATACATGTAAGGCACCCCTAAGGTAGACCCTAGGTAGCCCCATGGGCAAGGTGCAGTGCATGTTTAAAGGTGGGACATGTACTGATGTGTTTTACATGCCCTAACAGTGAAATACTGCCAAATTCGGGTTTCAGTGTTGCAAGGCCTATCTCTCTCGTAGGTTAACATGGGGGCTGCCTTTAAATATTCTTAAAGTGCGGTTTCCCTTTGAGAGCAGATAAAGATTTGGAGTTTGAGGTCTTTGAACTCACAGTTTAAAAATACATCTTATAGTGAAGTTGGTTTTTAGATTGTTAGTTTGAAAATGCCACTTTTAGAAAGTAGGCATTTTCTTGCATTAACCATTCTGTGACTCTGCCTGTGTGTGGATTCCATGTCTGGGTCAGACTGACAGTTGGGCTGTTTGTGAATCTCCTCTAGACAGTGACACAAAGGGAGCTAGAGTGTAACCTACACCTCCTGATGAGCCAGGAGTGGTCACTTACACCTGATTGGGCTGTACTGGCCCTCACACAATGCAGTCTCCAACCCCCTTGTGTGTGTCTGTGGCCTGGCCTGGGCAAGGCATGAAGCTGCAACCAACAGAGACTTTTCTTTGCAGTTGGGCAACTTCAAAGGCAGGAAGGGGTATAAGTAGTGTACCCAAACCCCAAAACTTTAGGTTTCTTCAAGATTTGCTTCTGGAACCAAGAGGAAGCTCCAACAAGGAGAAGAGCTGAAGAGCTAAGGAGAAGTGCTGCCTCTGCCCGCGACTGTGCTTTGTTGGGCTATCCTGCAATTGCTGCTTCTGCCTGTGAAAGGGGACAAAGACTGGACTTTGTGGTATATTCCTGCTTGAGAAGAATCTCCAAGGGCTTGGACTGAGTTTGCCCTGTGTTCTGAAGTCTCAGTGCCATCAAAGACTTCCTCCACCAGCACATGGACTCTCTGCTGGGACTCCTGCCTTGAAAGGAGAAGCTGGTGGAAAACCAAAAAGATCCAAGGAAATCGACTTCGGACGACTCCGGACCGGCGCCACTGCCAAATCCTGTGACGCCATCTGCAAACGAAGCTCCGGTCCTCGCTGGAGTGCATAGGCCTTGCAGGCCTGATGCCACTGCAGTCTCACTGAAGTGTGCGACTCCGTAGAAGTTGCCGCACCACGTCGTGACCGCCGTACATAGACTCTGCCAGAAGTGCACGGATCCAATGTTTCGCACCGATGCCGCCTCACCTCCACCGATGCGCAGCAAGGATCAAACGCCTTTTCGTGACTCCTTTGCTCCCCAGCACCAGAACCGATGCCGCCTCAGATCCAGCGACGCCAGGACCCCTGACTCCGTGCACCTGCTTGTTTCCTCATTTTCACAAGGTACTATACCTGGGGGTTTTTGTGACTCTGTGACCGGCGCCGTTGGCGTCAGTTTGTTGGGAACAACTCCGTCACAATGCCGTAATATCACCTAATCGAAGCATTTGTGTTTCTAAACACTATTTCTATGTTTAATCTTTATGAATTCATAAGTTGACTTGTGTGTGTTGGATTTTTGTCATTTTGTCCAGATAAGTATTGGCTATTCGTCTAACCTGGTGTTGAGTCATTTTGTAATGTTTTCACTGTATTACTGTGCATGTTGGTTCAAATACTTTACACATGGTCTCTGGGTTAAGCCTTTCTGCTCATGCCCAACTACCAAGGGGGTGAGCGGGGGTTAACCGGATGTGTTTCTCCTTTGCCCTCACTAGAGTGAGGGTCCTTGCTTGGACAGGAGGTAACCTGACTGCCAACCAAAGACCCTATTTCTAACACTAATAATGAATAACACAATATTATTTACTATTTGTGTAATTAAAAAAAAACTAACTTAAAACAAGGAAAGTGAACCCCCAACCGGCGTACATAAGAACAAGCTGCCACTTTGTCCCTGGCACTGATTTTTCTACCTCTGAGACGGCAATAACACAAAGATAGTGCCAGGTGTCACCAGGAGCAAGCAAATGGTCGCAGCTGCAACCTCTGTAGTCCCCTTAATGACATCAATGGGGACACGTTGTATGTGTACCCTCCAAATAGCAATTCCTATCCCTATGTGTCAATGGTTTAGCATGGAAACAGAAGTCATAATCGGTTGAATAGGTCCCAACACTCAAGTAGGAGTGGTAACTCTTTCGCAAAAGGAAAATAGCCTGTTTTCCTTTGTGATGTGTAAAACAAAGTTTGTTGGGTAGTAGGCAGAGGCCCAGTGCACCACTATCTACTCCCAAACTATTAAAAGTTTAAAACGTTTTTTGCAGGCCTGTTTCCCTTACGGAAAATGGGCTGCATTTTATAAAAGAAAAATATAGGAAGGAAATAGAGATCCTAAACCAAATATGCTTCAAACACTTCATATGTTACTTTCTTTATGTCACTAGCTCGATCTAATCACTGAAAATGCATGCTGTCTGTTAGACCGGACAGCCTTAGGGTGGTCACCCCTAACTTTTTGCCTGCCTCCCTCCACTTTTTGGACACTGTTTTTGCTGGCTTTTAGACTCTGCGCACTTTACCACTGCTAACCAGTGCTAAAGTGCATATGCTCTCTCCCTTTAAACATGGTCACCTTGGATCATACCTGATTGGACTATTTAATTTACTTATAAGTCTGTAGTAATGTGCACTATAGGTGCCTAGGGCCTGTAGGTTAAATGCTACTAGTGGGCCTGCAGCACTGGTTGTGCCACCCACTTAAGTAGCCCCTTTACCTTGTCTCAGGCCTGCCATTGCAAGGCCTTTGTGAGCAGTTTCACTGTCACCTCGACTTGGCATTTAAAAGTACTTGCCAAGCCTAATCCTCCCCTTTCGCCACATATATGTCACTTCTAATGTGTGCCCTAGGTAACCCCTAGAGCAGGGTGCTGTGTGGGTGAAAGGCAGGACATGTACCTGTGTAGTTTACATGTCCTGGTAGTGTAAAACTCCTAAAATTCGTTTTTACACTACTGTGAGGCCTTCTCCCTTCATAGGCTAACATTGGGGCTGCCCTCATACAGTACTGAAGTGGTAGCTGCTGATCTGAAAGGAGTAGGAAGGTCATATTTAGTATGGCCAGAATGGTAATACCAAATCCTGCTGACTGGCGAAGTTGGATTTAATATTACTCTTCTAGAAATGCCACTTTTAGAAAGTGAGCATTTCTTTGCACTTAAATCTTTCTGTGCCTTACAGTCCACGTCTGGCTGGGCTTGGTTGACAGCTCCTTGTGCATTCACTCAGACACACCCCAAACACAGGGTACTCAGCCTCGCTTGCATACATCTGCATTTTGAATGGGTCTTCCTGGGCTGGGGGGGTGGAGGGCCTGCTCTCACACAAAGGACTGCCACACCCCCTACTGGGACCCTGGCAGACAGGATTGAACTGAAAGGGGACCTGGTGCACTTCTTAGCCACTCTTTGAAGTCTCCCCCACTTCAAAGGCACATTTGGGTATAAAACAGGGCCTCTGCCCTACCTCATCAGACACTTGCTGGAGAAGAAACCTGAACCAGAACCTGCATCCTGCCATGAAGAACTGCCTGGCTGCCTAAAGGACTCACCTGACTGCTTTCTCCAAAGGACTGCTGCCTTGCTGTTGCCCTGCTGCCTTGCTGAACTCCTGTCTGGCTGTAAAAGTGCTCTCCAAGGGCTTGGATAGAGCTTGCCTCCTGTTCCCTGAAGTCTCAGGACCAAAAAGACTTCTCTTTTTCATCTGGACTCTTCGTGCGCCAAACATTTTGACGCACAGCTTGCTCCGCAGCGAGAAAATCACCGCACACCGACGCTGATCGACGCGACACCTTCGGGGCGACCGGAACTTCGACGCACGGCTTCGCAAGGACAACGCCGCCCGACTTCCAGAGGGGAAATCGACGCGACGCCTGCCGTGAGAACGAGACTTCCACCCACAGCCTCCCGGAACGACGCGCAGCCGGAAGACAAGCCGAAGAATCCACGCACAGACCCTGGGACATCTGGTAATCCCGCGACCCACAGAAAGACACTGTCCGCGCGCTGGAAAACGAGGCACGACTTCCCCGCGTGAAAAATAACGACGCAAGTCCGTGTGTGCAGGGGAGAAACACACCATTTTTCCACGTATCTGATCTTCTGCGGCCCTCTGTGGAGATTTTCCACTTTAAACCAGGTACTTTGTGCTTGAAAGAGACTATGTTTGCTTATTAAAGACTTAAGACACTTTATATGACTTTTCAGTGATATCTCTACAATTTCACATTGTATCTTTATTCGTTTTGACCTACAATTATCCTGATAAATATTATAAATATTATACATTTTTCTAAACACTGTGTGGTGTATTTTTGTGGTGCTATATTGTGTTATTGTATGATTTATTGCACAAATACTTTACACATTGCCTTCTAAGTTAAGCCTGACTGCTCGTGCCAAGCTACCAGAGGGTGGGCACAGGATAATTTTGGATTGTGTGTGACTTACCCTGACTAGAGTGAGGGTTCTTGCTTGGACAGAGGGTAACCTGACTGCCAACCAAAAATCCAATTTCTAACACTGTCCCACAGGTCAACACAAACATATTACTTACATGATTAAATCATCCACAAAGATAATCTAAATTATCTAATTACCCATGAAAACAGGAATATCACAAAGCAAACGGATTTGCACCAGGTTCTTCAAGAGTTTAATGTGAATCTCTACAATAGATTCTGGTCCTATAATCGTACTGATAGTGAACTTTAACCTATGCAGTTATATCCCTGATTACAAACCAGGATCTCGTTTCTTAGAAATTATGAAAGTTCTGGGCTTCACCCAATCCTTGAAGGGCCCAAACCATGCACCTCACCTACATAGAACACACGTCTAGAACATTGATTTATGTACTTTAGCTATACAACTTGCACTATATTAGGGCCTCTGGCTGATTTGTATCTATCTGAAATTACACAAATTGCACACAACCTTTATAAAGCCAATAATGTTGTCTTCAAGAATGCATTCAGTGCATTTGCTACCTGCGCACCCGAGTCACAATAAAGACTCTCAACTTCAAAACGCTGACATTGACTGACGTGTCTTAGTAGAAAAGCAAAACAAAAACATTTCCGATTTCTAGTAAGTACTACAAAGCACAGCTTGCCGCCCAGAAAAGGCTGTGAGAAACTTGGTGCAACAAAGTCAGTATTGCATTATTTTTTATTAATCATGATGTGCTAGCTTACATGTAAGTAGTGCCAGGTGATGCATAAAAATAGAAATACCTGATCTCTTTCCCTAGAAGGCTGTTATTGTATTTTGGTTTGGGTGATCCTGCTGCCTGGCAAAGAAGAATTGAGGCCCACAGTAATTTTTTGACGTGGGCTCTTCAAAAATGTTTGACAAGCCTGTATCTGATGATCTCCTACTAGGGAGCCATGCTTACTTCTGATCCTTCTGCACCATCTGACTTATTTAAACATAGCATCCTGTTAGAAAGGCGTGCACATAGAGATGAATGTCCTCTACAGCCTGGGCCGTGATCCAGGCACTGTTGTGTGGTATTGGATTTGTTGAATCCTTGAGAAGGGTCTTGTGAAGCACATTTCAGGAGTGACTCCTGCCTCATCCCCAATTCATGTTATTATAAAACTGATGGTTAATCGGTGTAGATCTGTGATTCATTCCTCAAATAAACACAATGGAGCCATTTTCAAGCTAGCAATACTTGCTCTGCGTAGTCCAACCAAACCCTGCAATGGACAATTGTGAGGAGCTGACTAGATCCTTGGTGTTGATGCAGCTGAATTAATGCATTGTGGTTTAAAACACCAAGGAAGTTGCTTGCCGTTTTGCAACTTATACTAATCTCTAAGATTGTCTCTTTAAGAAAAGTTACTTGATTAATGTATCACTTGCTCTTGGTGGTACAATTCAAACTGTTAGCATTGGTTGGTTGTTTTAGAACAATGCTAGTTACCTCTGGAAGCTGGACACCTGCTACATTGCTACTAAGATCCTCCAATCTGCAACGCACAGACCATGTGCCAGCAAAAGTTCAAAGGACACTTATCAGGTAGAGCTCCAGAAGCCGATGGCCACAGTTTCTGGAATGCTCTAAATTCATTTGTGAAAGCAGAACAAAACTTTGTGTTGCTACTGAAAAAAAGCATTGGCAAAAGCCAACAGGTTTTAACTGTGCAAAATCTATAGGCTCTGTCAGTGTTGTTTTTACATGTTGCAGAGCAGCCCGAGCTGTTGTGCAACATGGCATAAAAATACAAAAGAAAAGCACTCTAACGTGGCCAGCATTGACCGCATTATAGCGTTTTTTCCCCCCTTTAAGCAATGTTCCACAGCAGCCCACGTTGCTGTGCAGCATGTGAGACAACAGCCCGGGAAAGGAGAGAGGAGGTCAAGCAACAGGAGAAAGGAGGGTGTTGAGCACATCGGAGGGTGGGAAGAGGGCACGGAAGAGAGGGGTCTTGGTGAAACAATGGCGAACGGGAGGAGAGTGGGGTGGGTGACAAACAACAGCGAGTGAGAGAAGGGCAGGGGTGGGTGACAAACAAGAGTGACAGACGGGTGGGGTGACAAACTACGGGAAGTGGATGAAGGGTGGGGTTGGGCAATAAACAGTTGAGGTCAAGAGATGGCTGGGGAAACACAACTGATGATGGGGGTGAAGGAGAGGGACTGCAAAGACATGCATTCCATAAAAGTGTATATTGAACATTAACAAAAGAGTACCTGTAGGAGCCTGTGGCCAGTAAAAGGATACTGGCCACAGACAGGGGGCTGTACTTGGTCCATGCTCCATGGCAGGGAAACATACTGAGACACAGGAGGAAGCTGGAGGTGCTGACCAATAGGAAGCAAGGAAATATGAGTGACGAGGGAGCCAACCAATGATAAGTAAAGGTAAGTAATGGGCAGGTTTTAAGACCCCTTAAAGATGTTTTTTTCTTGACAGATTTTTCAAGCATAGAGCAAGTGATCTGGAGGCAAAACCTAAAAAGGACTTATACAAACAGTTATGGGATGGAGACTTGAGGTGCAGTGACTGTGTTACCTCAGATGGCCATACTACATCTGATTCAGACAAAATGTGTCTGTCACCTACCCTCACAAAGTAGTTCCTCACATTACCCTCTGTACTGCATAAAGTTCATCCAAAACATTGGCATAATTTTCTTCCAATGTCAAAAGCAAAGTTGATACATTGAAAGATGTGCCTTAAACATACTAATCTCCAAATGGTACATGGTAGTGTAACCAGTGGTGGTGGTTTATTACGGTGCCATCTCGGTAATGGCAGCAAGGCATAATGATGCACCATAAAAAATACCACAAATATTCTCCCAGCCCTTTTCACTTAAATAGGTCGAATCGCAAGCAGCAAGGTACATGCTTTTATCACCCATAACATGAGTCCGGAAAGGGTGCAAAACTCACATGTTGATGTGTGCTCTTCCTGCAAATATTTCCCTCTTTTTGCTGTTTTTTTAACTTCTCTTTTTCCACTTGGTTAGTTCGTTTGGTAAAGAACACTTTTAGATTTCTCACTTCTAGCACTCCCAAGTTTGACAGCTAAGAATAATACCATTTTACAAGTTGTCTTGTTGTCTGTGCCTTTATTCTGCAGGTGACAACACAACACGCGTTAGGAAGCACTATTGTAGCACCCACTGCTTCTAATGGGTGTCATCGCCTTACCCCACTTTACCTTCAAGTGAGCTCTGATTTTAATGCTTTCACATGAACCCTCCCGCCCCTCCAGATGAAAGTGCAGATGTTCCCTCAGGTCAATGGTGCTCCAGCAGTCAATGACTTCCCCTTTAATTCATCATAATGCGATTGAAAATGTCTTGAAAAGGAAGACGCTGCATTGCCTTTTCTTTTCCTATTGCCGAACAATGGAGGCCGCTCAGATCCCTCGTCAATTAGCTGTCATTTTTGTTAGGCTTTTGAAATGGTGGTATCGCACAAAGTGTGGAAGAGTACAGCGTGTGACGGCTGAGTCGCTCGGCGTGTCTAAGATCTGTCATGGAGTTGATGGGTTTTGCTTCCAGCAGTATTGGTCCAGCCTGGCAGCTCATATTTATCCAGAATCATTAAATGTGTGAAGCCTCCTGCACATTTACTCTACCTCGAATTTAATAGTGACCGCTTCGGGAGACAGAAATAACAGCAAGGTAGCTACTGCTGCTTGCAGGGTTCAGGGAATTCTTTCTGCTGTCTGGCATTAGCTACAAGGATCATGTTCATGGTTTGTTTATGTTCTGGTATTGCTCTTACTTTTGTTTTCCGGGCACAGATTAGGAATATACGAGTTTGCTAGTAAGAACCAGCATGCTTTGTTACTGTAAGAATATTTGACTTGTAAAGCTAGGACTTTAGAATGAGCATAATGAATGGCCTCAATAGCACTAAATTGTTACTGGCAGAAATAGTCCTTAGTTAGAAAATTGGTAACGCGTAATATATTAGGAGTGAAAGAGGACTTGCATTTGGTAGAGCGTACTTCAGTTTAGTTTATCATTCATAAGGTATAGTCAGTGCAACTGCAAACGGGATTTCAAGTGCTGCTGCAAAGAAAAAGAGAAAAACTTTGCTCATGTAAAATATATTTAAAAAAAAAAAAGATAGGACAAATAACTGTTTGAAATATGTTCCACGGGATGTTTCAGCCGCAGGAGCCTTCCACATAACAAAAAATAAGACTCGAAGTCCGTTCAACATTTTAAGTAGCAATATAAAATACATAAGTGATTGGTGCAATCATGACCCAAGATTGAAATTAATAAGTGTCGAAAAGTTAATGTTTCTTGAACAAACCTTAACAAAACAATTAGAGAAGTATTCTCAGTGTGAAAGAAACCTACTGCAGCTCTTACTTGCAACAAATCATGTCTTATTCTAGGAGTGACCCTAACATTAAGCAATGAAACAGTAAACTTCTTCAAATACACTGGAAGAGAAGGTCAAATATCAATCAGTCTGCTTTTAAAGATAACAAGAACAATTTTTCCCTCAAAATGTTTTCAAGAGCATTCCATGGATTTGTTTACGCTTCCTTTATATCTGAATTTGTAAAAAAATGAGTGATGGTGTTTGAAGGTCTGCTTAGAAGCCTTTCGGGAAGCGCTAGAACGTCAGCATGAGAATACCAAGGCTGCATAGTCTGCAGTTTACCACAGGCTTCTTTAATAGATTGCCAGGCACTCCCTGCCCCTATATCTCTCCCTTGCAGACTCCTACTTTATTCCTTTGTGACTGATTTTCCCTCTTTCTGCCCACCCCCCTTGTTTGTCTTCCCTCACTTGCTTTTGGGAAGTGTCTGATGAGTAAAAATGTCTGTCTGTCCCCAAAAAGAGTGCCAGTGGGCCCCACCGACAACCACCAGCTCAAATTAAGCACCGCCCCTACATTACCCTGGGGAATAAATTGCTAGCAGCGGTTTTGGACACACCACCAGCATTCTCAGTGCTTAATTTGAGCCGGTGGTGACCAACAATGTTCTTTTTAGAGCACCAGGACTTCCTAAGCAGACACTCAGTGCAGAGGGATGGCCAGATCACACACACACTCAGACACTCTCTATTTCTCTCTCTCTTTATGTATAACTTGTGTTATCAACAGCAGTTGAGGCTCGGCTTCATTCCAGCAACATTTTTAACGTTTTTTGGTGACTGCACAGGAGAATCAAGGTCCCGACGAGGCTGCAACAACACTCTCAAGAGACCCTAGACACTGGCCGCTTCACAGTGATTGAATCTAACGGGGAGGGACAGTCTGCCCAGCAGTTTCCTTCCCACTCTGCAATGCACTGCCGTACAGTGCCTCCGTGAAATATGCTGAGGCTGTCTCTTGTGATGGGACCAGCTGGCAATGTGACTCTCTGGGGGCAAGGTCGAGCAGCATATGGAAATGATGCACGTGCATTGAGTATTTTACTTGCTGCAGCCTCTGTCTTTGTCAGGCTAACTACATTCAGCAGTGGCCTGGCAGTAGTTTGCGGACTGAACTAGAGAATTTTCACAACAATTTCAGTGAGGCATCAATAATTCTATGACAAGAACAGTTATAACAACCAAATTGTATTGTTGAATATTCAGGTATAGACCATTGGCAAGATTCACTGGAAACCATTAAGGTGTTTTAGACGTTTATTAATAACCCACTTCTCTAAGTAAAAATTGTAGTAATTATTCTAATATTACTTCTTGCATTCCTGAATGTGGAAAATGAAGATGTTACTAAAACCAAATTTAGTGGGATCAAGAGCAAAATCTTCACTACTTTATTGTCAGATCGGACACAAAAGAAACTCCATCTACAAATGCACATATATCAAGATATAAATTCAGTTGAAATTACATAATAAAAGCAAATACAACAAATGTTAAACCATTTGTAAAGTGCAACTAATTAGTTAGACCAATTTAATCCTAATTTCACTCTTCTAGTACTTAAATTCCATACCAATTACAGAAATTTAGCAATTATAAACACAGCACAGGTGCTGGTATCGTACTTGCATATTCTCAAAGCCAGAAGACAATATCTTATATCTAATAACCTTCAAAGAGGTTTAATCCATTTCTGCCAAGCTGTCCTGTAGGCATGACGGATGAAGCGAACCTGCTCTTCAGTTGTATCCCCTAGACTGCAAAATGGGCATAATATGCTAGCGAATTCTGGCTTCAACTATGTGTTTATGAAAGTGGCTACAGGTAAAGTCCCCATCGTAATCCTGATGTATAAACTCCTTACTGATGGGCATTAGATATAATCTGTATATATATATATATATATAATATATACACACACACACACACAGACCTCTTAACCATATTCACACTACAAGGATAATAACTTGCTTTTCACCCAGCCGATCTGAGGCGTCAATAACAACTACTGGAGTGCACAGTACCAGTATCTCTCTTTCATAACACACTAACTATTTGTATTGATGGATGAAGTGTTGTATCAAAACTCTCCCAATTAGAGATTGACGAAAGTAATTTTTATATGTGTCAATGTTGGGTGTGTATATAACATTGCAAAGCCCTTTCTATACATGTTTAATCATTTGTCGACCAAAATTCTCAACCTGAACAATAGAGATCTCAGTTCAGCTTGTCCAGAAACTGGTTTGTTCTAACTCCAGGTCTAATGTAATGGGACCAATGGGGAACTATTCGGGAGCCTTACACCTTCTTTAGGCTATACAGAGGATAATGTTGCCATAGCTCCGAACCATAGAGAGCTGTGGTAGCAGAATGAGGTCTGTCTATGTATAAGAATGGGGATACAGGGGAGGTAGTTCCACGTTTAGCACATGTAATCAGTGAGCATGATCTATGTTTTAGCATTAATGTACTTTTCACAATTTGCTAGTTCCATGAATTCAAGTCAGACAGTCTGACGCCCAAATACTCAAACTCTCTCTGAAGAATTATCACCCAGAGTTATTTTTTCTCAAAAAATGTTTATGTGGCCTAAATACCATGATTTTTACCTTTTGTGTATTTATTTCTGATCCATATGCATTACAGAATGTGGAATGTTTCTGCTACAAAATGTCTAGCCTCTCTTGTGTTTTGGGAATGAGCAAAGTGTAGTCAGCAAATAACAAAGCTGGCACCTCCCTATAAACCAAGAGTGGGGAATAATTCTCACAATTTATTAATAAATCAGTGGGGAGGGCGTCCAAACACACACCTGCTTGGACGCCTTTTGTAACAGAATCCTTTCTGTTAATTCTCCATGTTAACTCTGAAGTTGCTCCTTTGTAAACATCTAATTTCGATTAAAAGGTTTAGAGGGGGTTACTAGTTCAGATGGAGTATCCCATAATTTCTTCCTAGGGTCCATATGGAAAGACACCTGTAAGTTGACAAATGCAGTATATAAGCTGCCTCCATCAATATCAGCTGTCTTCCGCTCCGATCAGAGGAAATGGAAGACCTATCTGATGTTACATGTTGTAGACCTAAACCCAGCCTGGAACTGACTCAGTATGCCAGTTTCAATTTTTCAGCGCAAAAGCTTGTCTAATACCTGTTAACTGAATATTTTCTGCATATTATCAAGCTAACTTATAGGTCGATAGTTAGTAGGCTCAATGTGACTGCCCTTCTTATGTATTGGGACAATTTCCTCACCTTTCTATGTATCGGGAATTGGTGTCCCCACAGCTATACCATTAGATATTGCATTTATATTGGGAGCGGATATATCTGGTTCAGAAAGAAAGAGGTCTGAGTGGATATTTTCTAGACCTGGTGATTTATCCTTTTGTTCCCTAATAGAAGTCACAGTGTCTAGTAAGGAAAACTAGACTGGGTGTAAATGATTTGTGTCACTTGTAGTCTGGTAAATTTATTTGTGAAGTTTACTAACATACTATTACAAAGTGCCTTGAAGTGATTAATCCAGTCATTTTACCTATATGTGAACCTCCAGTTTCATGGAATGATTTCGGCTACCATGGGATACTATATGCCAGTATATATTTACATCATTACACTTAGCGGATTCTAGGATATCTTACCAGTTTCTAGATTCCCATTTGAGCTTAGCTCCTTTAATAATCTTCCTATAAATTAACATTTTCTCTTTTACTTGATCCTTATTTCCTGATTTAAAGGCTATTATGAAGTCCTTTTTCATTAATCTACAGTCCCTGTTAAACAGCTCTTTGCCTGCTAGTAGTCCATGGCCAGGGGCTCTGGTTTTAACAAAAATTCCTTAGGTGATCAAATAACTGAGTATGAACTTCTACCAGTAAAGGCTGGTCTAAATTAATTCATAAAGCTCCCCAGCGTTACAATTATTATATTATAGATGGATTTAATAATCTTTGGGTTGTTGCTAAGTGTGTCCCATTTTACGTTTTTCCACGAGCTCACTCCCTTTAGGGAGTGATCTACCTATTTGTTCCTGTATCAAGGATCTATCAAGATAAAGGACCAAGGATCATGGTCACTTTTGTATATTTGACGGACCTTCATATCGATCATATTGCACCATAGATGAAAGCCAAGGAGTACATAGTCGATATTACTTCTACACTGGCCTCTTTTAAGAGCTGGAGCTGCCAGAGTATCTCAACGGGCATGCCCTTTACACTCCTGTATGCATATAACAAATATCCACTAGATTAAGGGCAGATCTAGTGAACTGTGTTCCTGCTGAGGCTGTGAGGTATGAAATTCTCCAACATATGTCCTCCTCTTTATCTACCTCTTTCAGCAGCCCAAATCGTTCAAAGGAGGGGTTGAAGTCTCTTCGATAAGTACTAGAGAATCTTGGCTGTGGATTTTAAAAGGGTGTCCAGTTGATGTAGATTTATTGATTCAGATGCCTGGCTTACACTTCTGGTGTATATATTAACTTGAAAACGAGATTGCATATTTTATATGAAGAACTTAAAGGGCAAAATTTATGGTGCTCGTTAGCGGCCAATGTCTTTTGGAATAAGCACAGGTCGAATGTATCAATATACACCCCCAATCGCCATCCCTAAGTTTAGCCAAAATCATAAAATGATATTTCCGACATAGTTTAGGAACGAGTTTTACAATAGAACTGGAAACCAAAATCACCCCATGGAGAATTGTTTCAACCAGCTCTGCATTGCGGGAGGCCGTTATAGGAATAGGGCCATGGGAAATTATTGGGTCAAGGCAGCCCTCATTCCTGCAGTCCACAGAGGAAATGCTGGAGTGGCCACTTTTGTCCTGATAATATGTGACTTTTAAACAGCTTTCAACTGCTAGTTGCTGAAACTAGCTCAACTAGTGACGTTTCAGTGACAACAATTTGACAAAGCTGTAACCAGAATTGCAAACGTTAGGGTAAAAAGAAATGGAAATAGATGACAGATAAATGAGGTAAAAAGGAAGATGCCTTTCACCAAAAAATCAAAGTTTGAAATAACTGGTCTGCTATATACTGTGGAATAAGACAGGAAAAGTTTAAGGTGAAGGGAGTGACTTTGTAGGATAGGCAACTATAACTTTTGAAATATTTGTAGCTCACCTTGGAGAAAGTCGTACAATCTTTCAAGATCTGGCACATTGCATTGTTTTGCCATTTTAATGAATTGAGGTTGGAAGATTAGGGAATGTGAATGTTCTATTTTATTAAGTTTCTACACAGTTTTTAAACCGTATTAGGTAAGAGAGTTGTCGGATAGGTAAAAGCCTTGATATTCCTCTGTTGCCTCCAATGGCTGCGGGTGCATTTGTAGCACCATTGTGTTTTTTTTTATAGTTCTGCCTGAGTAGCTGAGATTTTCAACAGACAGAAAGGGTCAGGGTTCAATCGGAGTAGACCTACACTTTAAGAGAGTTGCTGTTATTTGAAAAGTTTACCAAGTATCACCTTTAAGTGTGAATTTCTACTCACCAAACATGTTGTGCTCTTTTAGGATTGTAGCTTCTGTTGCCCTATCAGCAGTGCTAGATCTTTCCCTTTCTAGAGTGTACTTTTTGTCCCATCCATGTAAGGAATGAGAGGCATATTTAAAAAAAAAAGTGGCACATCAGCTATATTGTGCCACTTTTCTGGCATCTCCTTACACTCCCCCAACATCTCCATGGTAACGCATTATTTGCACACCATAGCACACGTTAGCACAATAGCGTCACCATTTATGACGCTATTGTGATGCATTGGCAGACTAGCTCCAAAAAGTATGGTGCTAGTCCAGCAATGCGTGGGCAGGCCCATTGGAAACAATGGGAGCATCATGCTAATGCCTGCCTTGGGCAGGCATTAAAAATTCCGAGAAAATGGTGTAGTGAAATCTTGTAAATTTCACTGTGCCATTTTTCTTGGCCTCCTAATGAGGGAATGACACCCATGCATACATTATGCTTGGCACAGGCATCATGTGGTGCAAGAGGTTACAATGGTTGCATTGCACCACTTTGTAAATCTGGCGCTGGGAAAAATCCTCCTTGCGCTGCCTTAGCGTAAAAAAAATATGCTAGGGTGGTGCAAGGAGGTGCTAGGGGCTTGTAAATATGCCCCTGAGACTCTTAAGATGTGGTCTGTTCTGTGTACCATGGTAATTGGGGACTTGTTGGCCAGCTCCTCAAGGTATCTGTTTGCTGTCACTGATGTTATATTCCTTGACACTTATCCATTCTGCATCATCCTGGGTTGTTGTGGCGGCTTATTGCCTAAAGTGTCCTCGACCACTGATATGGTTTCTAGTCCTTTAGCTGCATCCTTTGTGGCTACATTTGTTTCGTCCCTTCCGGCTGCAGTAGCTTTGTTCCCTTTTCCAGCATCAGATGCTTCTGTGACAGGTTTTTCTCTGGTGGCATCATGGACTGCTACAACAGTGCCTTCTCCTTTTGCCTCCTTGAACCCAACCCCAGTTCTTTGCTGGCTCATCCGTTTAATGTCACTGAGCCTCCACCTTCATTATCTGTTGATATCTGGATTTGGTTGGTGGGGAAATGATATTAGCTGTGAATGTTGGATATTACTGCAAGTTGGATATACTGTAATCCTACCATGTAGACCAGGAAAGACTTACATGGGAGGAGGGCATCCTATCACAGCTACTCAATTGCTAAACCGGATATTCTATGAAATTAGAGTTATGAAAACAGTTCAATGGTGCAAGGTTAAAACTCACAGCAGTGCACTTAAAAGTATGCAAATTCTATCATAGTAGATGCTTTGTTTGTTAAAAGAGAATCATTGCAGCCAGAGACGCTGTGAAGATTTAAAATAATGATTGAGGTGTGTATTATATGATAGATGATGACATATTGCTATTCGAAATATAGCACTTCATGACTGCCTGGCACTGTGGCAGCAATGTAAAGTATAAAACCAAAAGCAATGAGAGCAGTAAGTGAAGAGGTAACTAAATGAGTGATGAAATCTCAAATGTACCAGGGTAATGGAAGAGGAGGTACTTATGAAACTGAATTTATGCAAAAAAGAGGGCACAAGATATATCAATCGCCCTGATCCTCCCTTTAAAGGATCATCCTGAGCCAGATTGTTCAACAAGATTCCCGTCCTCTCTGGATAATGAGCAATGGTCGGGTGTGTTTCTGGCTCATCGGGTAGAGTCAATGAGGGGTGGCAAGAGCTGCCGGGCTCAGCAAGCAAAGGATGCAGTTTTTGATGTAATCTTAACTTGAATGGACACATCAGACCTCTTAGGGTGCGATTGAGTGCTGTATCCAGCGCTTCTTAACCACTGGGCAAATTACTGTTGTGTACTGAAAGCAACAACCCTTCGCTTGATAATCGTAAACGTCATAATAAAGGAGGACCAACTACACATAAATCAAACCAATCGTCCATAAAAACGGAAATGTCTTAATTTTTTTTATAAATCTCTCAATATCTCTGACATATTGTATAAAAAAAACTGAAAACTGTGATTCTCCAGGCATTGATTAACCTTAACTAAGGTGCAAAAGGGCTATAAATAATACAGGTAACACAGCTACAGAACCACAAGCAATGCCATTTAGCACTAAGAGCTACTTTGTATGGTAAGAGTCTAATAGAGTTTTGCATTGAGGAGTATATCAGATGCACAAGAAAGAGTAAAAAGGTTGGGGTTGAGGGGTACATTCTGAGGTAGTTTGGACAGGAGTGAGTTGAGCACAGTTCAGTGAGATGGGAGTTCAGGGGAATGTTGATGAAGAGCATATGGATGCTCAGCTTCTGTCTGAACTCAGTCCTGACATGTGAGAAGGTTCTTCTAAAGCCTCGAGGCACATGGGACCATATCCTAAAAGTTGTGCCAATTGGGCGAATTATTAATTTCCCACAGTATCGATGATGCAGAAGCCAATCACGTTAATGTGCTTCAGAAGCACTGTTTTTACCATTCCAGTGTTTTGTTGTTGATGTTTCAACCCTAAGACTATAAGTCAGCAGGTCTCATCATAACACAGTAGTCCTCTATCTCGATGCATGAGAATCCCAATATGTATTTTTACATGAAGATCTTGCCAGGAGAGAGAATGGGCAGTCACTGGTGTCAGGCTAATTCATTCGCTGTGTAATTACAATTCAGCAAGCTACATGCAATTTGAGAAGTCTGTTGTTTACAAGCAATGGCAGATCATTCCGCTGTTGTTTGGTATTCCTAACAAAATTAATTTTGTTACATGTAAAATAAGACCTAATCAAGAAAGGATAGTAAGCCAGAAACAATCCTGTCTAAGTTTTGGCTATTTTTTTACTTCTCCTTTACACAGAGGACATGAGAGAGGAATCCAGAATTTAGTTGGGGAGTAAAAAGATTTTGACATGTTCTAAATGTCATTGCCTACTTTCATATTCTAATTAGGCTGGCAGTTTATTCCAAAATGGGGGTCAAGGCCCGACCAGTTGCTGCCTCCCATAAATTGGCATGTGTTGAGTGCAATTGACTCCAGCTTAGAAGTAATAGAATGGAGAGTTATGTTACAATTGTAAACAGAAATGCATCTGCAAGGAACCTAAGTCCTTTGCTTAGGAGAGCATTTCCAGCAAGACCAAAGCCTCAAAGTTACACATACTTAACTCCAAAAGGTGACTTTTACTGGCCTCTGTTTATTTCAAAGGCTCTTTTCTTTGTGTTGTAATTTTTTATTCGGGAAGCAAAACATTATACAAATGCATATTACAGGGTGCCTTAGGTCAATGCACAGAGAACACAGGCACTTGGCACGTAAGCAGAAAGAAGACAGGAGGGTAGTGGGGAGGATAATCCACGAGGCAGGAGTGTAAATATCTGGCGAGGGCAATACACTTCAGGGCCACTGGGGTCTTGGTATATGTCAGGAGAATGTTGACCTAGGTGTTGAAGGGTCCTGGTCCTTAAGCAATTCCAAGAGTCGTGCCCAGATGCCAGTGGCCATAGGGGAAGCTGAGCTGTCCGTTGATCGAACCGAACACCAGGATGCCATGGGAAAAAGGTTGAGAGTGAGTACTTGGCAGTGCGGTCTGGGCAGGAAGGGGCACAGGGAGTTGTATTGTGAGGCAGGCTGTGGCTGTGGACTGTTACCCTATGACTACAAGGCATTGTGACCACACTATGGTATAGGAAAGGAGAATGTGGGATCAAGGGTGTGGGAAATATCCTATGTGAGGAGGCAGTGTGACTATGCTGAGAGGTAAGGTTAGATGCCAGTGTATGGTAAGGTAAGGTAGGATGGGTTAGGGAGGGGTGAAGAAAAGTTAAGTAGGGATGAATGGTGTCTGACAGGGTACAGTATAGCAAAATGAGGGATAGAGGTGTAGAGGAGAAGAAGGTAAGAGAGAATAGGGTGGGGAAGGATGGAATAGATTTAAAAAGAAAGAGGAAGGGGAGCACCCAGCGTCCTGTGCGATCTGAAGGGGTAGGGGAGAAGCGATTGTGTAGAGGACAGGGTAGTGGGTGAAAGGAGGAAGGGGTAGGGGCTAGATAAGGCGGAACTTTGAGGATACCTGCCTAAAGGGAGGAGAGGGTTATTTATATAGAGTTGTAGTGGATGGGCAATAAGTACACTATGAGCCTCCTGTGATAAAGAGCACCCATGTCTGCCTATACTGGGTGGTTTGGTGTTGCGTTTGGTAGATGACCCGTTCATATGCAGCAGTCATTGCCATCATCCACTCCGCCGGTGTGGGGGGACAGGGGACCTCCAATGGCGGAGGATACAAATTTTGGCTGTTGCGAAGGCCGTATGCAGTAAATGGCGTTGCGGCCAGGTCAGCTCAGTGATGTCTCTCATCTCAAGTAAGAGTATGAAAGAAGAGGAGATTAGCGTCCGAAGGGTCATGGAAGTGCGAAGAGTGGAGCTGACAGCCTCCCAAAACGGGCCAGAACGATGGGCAGCCGCATAGGACATGGGTCAAATCACATCGGGTCTCCGTACATCACTAGCAGTCAGCGTGGGCTGAAAGACCCATTCTGTGCAATATCGTAGGGGTCCGGTACCAATCATTAATTATTTAAAAAAGGCAAAACTTCAGGCGTGCTTCTTGGGTACCTTTGTCCAGGGCCTCTATTATATCTGTCCAGTCCTCTGTTTCGAACTCCACCTGGAGACGAATCTGCCATTTAGAGCGTAAATTGTCTAGAAGTGGCTGTGAGTAAAGAGGGTGTGGGTGAACTCCATATAAGCCCGCCATCATGCCCTTAAAGCTGCCCACGTCTTAAGGTAAGAGAGTGCAGGGGAGACCTGTAGGGAACAGGGATTGGCTCCCATATGCATCAGAGACAGTGTTTGAGTTGCAGGTATCGCCACTCTTGAAGGGGGTGGAGGTTATATTTCTCTCTCAGGCTCATAAATGGTTTAATCTCACCATTCTCAATGATCTGGTCCAAACATTCAATGCCAGCTGTACTCCAGTGCTCCCAATGGAGGGTGGTTCCTCCTATATGTAGGCCAGTATTTCCCCATATAGGGTCCCGAAAGTGAAAAGAAGGAAGGATGGCTAGGAGAAGGTGTGCCCTGTGCCAGGTTGTATGCATCGCCCTCAATATTGAGTTGTCAGGATATGACTGAGGGGGGCCTGTTTTGTACACTAAGGCCCTCATTATGTCCCTTGCGGTCTTCGACCGCCAGGATTAATGTGGTGGTAGTACCGCCAACAGGCTGGCGTTTCATACCCACCCAGTCTTGGCGTAGCTTACTGGATTCAGCATCATCAAGATGCGTCTCCTGAAGGAGAGCCACATCACTCCCTTTTGACTAAAGATACTAGAGTACTTTCTTTCATTTCACGTAAAGGGTCAAACCATTGACATTCCAGTACAGGAACTTGAGTGGGTGGGGGGAGAGAAGGGTCTGGCTGGCCATGGTGGGTTCGAGAGCGTGGGACAGGCTAGAGGGGGAGAGAGGGAGGCTGGAGGGGAAGAGGTGCTGGTGGGGGCAGGGAGAGGGTGTCTGTAGAGGAAAGGGGAGGAAGGGTAGGACTGGTTGCTGGAGCGAGAGATTGGAATTTCTTGTGTTTTGGTCAGTGAAGGGAAGGGGATACGGGACACTGGGTGCCTGCCTGGAGTAACTGTGATAAGTTGGAGTTGGGTGAAGCGGGAGGATGTATAATGCAGTGAGAAGGAAGGGAAAAAAGTGAGAGGGAAAGAGGGGGGAGGTTATGGAACTAGAAAGGAAAAGGAGGAGTCCGACTGTGAATAGGGGCGGAGCAGCTGGGGCTCGAAGCTGTGGACTGCGGACCAAACCTGTGGAGCCAACGCATCCAGAAGGGCCCCAGCAGGAAGCAGAACACACGCAGCAAACCAGGGCTAGCCAAGCCATAGCCAGGAGGGGAGCTTATAGGGGTGGGGGGGAAGGGTAATGTAGTGACAGGTGTCAAACGCCTGGTGGGACCAGGCATGTTGTCACAGATTCAAAGAGAAGGGAGGGTAGGATGACTAGGCCACGGCTACCGAGATTGGATTTGTTTCTCCTGAGCACCCAACCATGCAGGCAGGGGGAATATGTAGATGGCAGCATAGACAGTAATAACAATCGTGGGGTCGTGGTGGGCAGTTGCATTAACAGTAAACAGCCTTGAACACTTTGGCAGCGCATTGCTGCTAACAATTTGAACAGTAAAACATCATAAATCATGAATCATAAGTCATGGGGCATTGTAGGCATGTGTCATGCGAATAGTAGCGTATTACAACAACTGCGCAGTGCATCTTCTTTAATTGTACTGTAACCTTAATATGAATAGTTTGGTGCACCACTTAGGCTAGAGGTAAGGAGGGGAAGAGGGACAACAAAGAGAGCCAAAGCAGTAATTAAACAGTGCAATGGACAGCAGGGCTCAAAGTGGCCATCTGATGGGCCGCATCTTGGATATAATTACAACATACTTAGGCCCTATCGCATAGATTGCACAAAACCAGCCGGCCGAAGGGATAGGGTGGAATGGTTCTCTGCAAAGCTAGTAGATTTTAAAAAAGGGTGCAAAAGAATGGAAAGGAAATGGAGAATAAGCAATGATGCTAGGAATAAACTATTGAAAAAAATAGCATTAAAATGTGAATATACTATAAGAAAAGATCTGCCTAATGACTTAAGTTTGAGGATTGAAAACTCCTCCAATTCACCTAAGGAGGTTTGCTATTTAGTAAACTCTTTTATGAAAGCAGCCAACCTGGGCTCTGGCCCATCTCCATCTGAGTCCTGCTGCAATATGCTTGCTGACTACTATCTAGATAAGGTTAGCAGCATTTATGAGACCATGGCCAGGGAGATAGATCTTAGGATTACACTCAGCGGTGCAGGACAGGTGGTCCTGACAAAAGAGGGATTAGCCTCAATTCCTCCAGTAGGGTGGGAAAACATAATTGGCCTTGCTAACTCTGTGAAATCAGACTCCCCCTTGACCGAGCAACTCCTGAAGATCTATTGAAATCATGAGACATAGGGCCTGATTACGACCTTGGTGGATGGGATTTACCGTCACTAATGTGACAGAGATCCCATCTGCTGTATTACAAGTTTATTATATCCTATGGAACTTATAAAATGGTGGGTAGTATATCTGTTGCGTTTATGATTGTGTATCCCATCTGCCAAAGTCTTAGTCAGGCCCATAATCTTTCCACTGCTGTCTGATATTTACAACCGGTCACTGGAGAGTGAAACTGTTGTTAAGGCCTTGAAAGATGCTATTAGTAGACCTCTGCTAAAGAAACCATCTGTGAACCCAGGGCTTGCAGAGAGCTACAGGCCAATATGACTACTTCCTGGCATTAGAAAATCATTGTAGAAATGTATTAATAAAAATCTCTGGCTTTTTTGGAAGCTCATAATTTACTGCACCCTACTCAAACAGGTTTTTTGCCTTGATGCAGCATGGAAACAGCTCTCCTAGTGGTCCAGAATCATCTAGAGGGGTCCTCCACCAAGCAGGATCGACTGCGATCATTTTGCTAAACCTGAGTGCAGCATTTAATATGTTCTCCTATCCAATTTTGCTTAGAAGGCTGGAAGAAGTGGGGATTGTTGGTCTAGAACAAAAATGGTTCACCTCCTTCCTAATCAACAAATGTTGGGCCGATCTTGATTGGCCCAAGTCCCTAGGAAACCACGTGTCTTCCATGTTGGAAGTAAAAAGTCTGGGCATCATAATTGACAGCAAACTTACTATGGAAGACCAGGCCTAGCCTAGTCTTCTGAGAACCCTCAGAAAGCTGCTGAGGTGGTTGTCAGGTCCTGTATTAAGAGTGGTTGTTCAGGGCTTGGTACTATCAGGCCTGGACTATGGAAATTCCTTATAGTTAGGTTGTCCGAAATCCATGATTAAGAAATTCCAAGTGAACAAAATGCTGCCACCTTAATTCTTTTGGGAATCCAAAGCATCAGACAGCTTCACATGCATTAGCCTCACTCCATTGGTGCTGATACAAAAAAGGATTCAGTTTAAAGCTTGGTGCCTGGCTCATTGTGTTCTGTATAGGAAGGGGAGACACATTCTACATCATTTGATTCACCCTACAGTCCCACAAGAGATTTAAGGTCTGGGAACCTAAATTTGCTCATCGTCCCAAGGATGAAGAAGGCCAGGAGTAGGGGCGCTCGTTTGCATGCTTGATTCCCAAATTATGGAATTCTTTTCCACTAGTGCTCAGGCAGAATGACAATGTACTCAGTTTCAGGAAACAACTTAAAACATACTTGTTTCTGTAATCACAATGTTCTAGAAGTGTGGCAGACCATTCAGCACTGGGAAGCCTGTTGGGTAGCCATCCGCTTAAGAAATGCAGTGAAATTAATCTATAATTTTGTGAAAATCACTGCAGCTGCACAACCGCATAATTCCAGTGGCCTGGGCATGAGGTAATGAATTACATAAACAAGAGAACATGCAGAAATGCTGTTACTTGTTGCATCACGGTGGGATCCCTGTTTCCATTTTTCATGCAGTGGAGGTGGACAATATCATACACCATGTAAACCCTCCAGGATATGCATGTCTGTGCTGCATGCATTGTTGGAAGGCGTAGCTCTTATTTACAATAAACAATACACTTTAGAAATATTTATTGTATGTTGGGACAGGAAGGGTTCTGTGTAATATTGGGTTCAAGTAGATATTGTTTACGCCTCAGTTTAACTGAAGACATCAATTATTGTACGGTCCTCCCTGAATATGGTAATAAATATTAAATTTTGAAAATTAAATTGTAAGAATATTTATTAATTGTTTTACCGGTTTTTATGTTTTATAATTCAAGGTGTTCATCATTAAATATTTCTATAGTCAGTTATTTTAGTACAAAAATCATTTCAGGAGAACTTTGAGAATAATATGAACCATGCAGATTGGAATACAATAGGCAACTTTATTTATGGGTCTGTACTATGTTGTTGCTATGGATAAATTAAGCCTCTTTTGTGTGCCTACATTTAAACTCTAGACAAAATTGCTTACTTAAACCTTTGAGAAAATAGCTGTCAGATTGTTGATGTCAGTGAGGTAAGCAGTGCTCAAGTTGTAAAATCATTAAATAACTACAACAAAAAATGTGTCAGTTCCTAAAGTTTTTTTTTAGACTCTGAGGCAGGAGGGATAGCTGGTTGTTGGGGGGATCTTTACAAATGACTGAATTCAGAATTGTACCTACATTTCAATAATGTATAGCTTTCTATGTTCAGACATTAGATTTCAAAGCTGTTTCTGCCACAAACTGCAAATAGGTTGAAACCACAGAAAAATAGGGAAAACGGACTACCTCTGACAAAAATGCAAAAACTGGTGGCCAAAGACAGCAAATCGTATGCTGATGCCAGTTTAAGGGAAAAAATATGCTTTTTTCCATTATTTGCATAAAAACAAAATGTAGCTATCGGTCCCTCCAGGGGAATCAACAAATCCTGAGTACCTTTAGATTCCCCATGATGTTGTAATAAAAACAATGCAAATTTGTTGTGGATGATTTAATAATCACTTCCATATTACAGTATCTTATGTGGAAAAAGAAAGGTTATGAAGGCGTTAGCGCGAGGTATTCCCAATAAAAAAAACACTATAGTATTCTAAGAGGAAAAGGTTTACCAACCAAGAGTTTAAGGATGAATTGATATCACACTGTGCTAAAACCTATATGCATGTATTTTGTTACATGGAACTTTAGTTTACAACAGTTAGCAAGGGTTTTGTTGTTGGTTATTCACCCAAATAAACCATGGTGATAGAAGATATGCACTGCAATATTCCTTGTTAGGCTCTCTTAGCAGAGATAGTATTTTTTATTAACTATCATTTTGTCTACATTTGTAATTTTAGGACTATATGCCTAATAGTCACCTTGTTGAAAAGTTTACATTCAGTGGAGCACGCTTCAGTTGTTTGTGGTGATAAACCAAGGAAAACAGCTATGTGCTTGATTGGTGTACAGGGAAATGTTATATTAAATGGCATAAGTCTGGCCTATTTGTAATCAAACGTCATTACAAAGGCAGTAAGCCTGACATATTTATTGTGAAAAGCATGTAGTAAATAGGCTTCCAACAGTGGATTGCTATCACATTGTGTTACATGCTATAAAAAGGTGTTTGTTGACATGTATCTTAGAGATTACCAGAGTAAGCAAGGGTTTCAGTGCTGGTCACCAACTCTGACAAACCTTGGGAGTAGATTTTAACTGTGATGAGCCTTAGTAGACTCTATTGAAAATGATTGTACATTGTTATGCCGACTATAATTTGCAAGCATTTGTAATTTTGGAAATGTATGCCTGATGGTTGTCAGTTTATTTGCACTTCGGTAGGCCCGTGTAGTTTATAGTGCCAAGCCATTGGTAAAGGCTAGTACCCTTATCAGTTTACTGGGATAGGTTGTCATGTTCCTTAGGCGTGATCTGTTCATGATGAAAGGTTATTACACAGCACTAGGCCTAAGGTACTTAGTGCAAAGCATGTGTTAAAGGCAATATGCTTTTAAGGGTGGATTGCAATTACACTGTACTAAAGACTGTAGGCTGCTATTTTGTTACATGGAGTTTCGCAAATTACTGTAGTAAACGAGTTTTGGCGTAGGTGACCTACCCGAAGAAAAAATGGGGATAGATGATTAGCACTATGGTAATCCTTATTGGGCTATATTGGCAGAGATTATCTATTCTGATATCTGTATTTGTAAATATTTGTAATATTGTAATACAGTATACCTGATGGTTGCCTTCTGGGAAGGCTTATGACAGGCACAGTAGGTCTAAGTTGGTTATGGTGACAAGTCAGTAATAATTCTTATAGATCAATGGCCAACAAACACACACACACACACCAGGGAGAGGTTCTAAAAATCCTCTGGTAAAATGCACCAGAGAATGTTCTTTTTTTTTTCCCCCGGGAGACGTGGAAGAGGCATACTGCAATGGCATACTGGGATTTAAACCTCCCACTTTGTGAGTGACAGTGCAAGAGCTTTTCTAGCCAAAGATCTTGCTACTCTCAGTCTTTGAAGTATTTGTATGGAGAGACCATTGCAATAACAATCTCGCTTCCATCCCTCTAAGAGAGAGAGAGACAGAAAGTGACAGATTGAGAGAAAGGGAGAGGAATTGAGAGAAATAGATTGACAGTGAGAGCTTGAGAGAGAGGAACAGAGAGGGAGTGAGGGTTTTAGGCTTTGATGAATGATATACGTAGAATGAGGCATTTTAGAACAAAGTGAAAAGAAAAGTGCATTTGTCAATTAAAAAGAGTGAGATTTTTTTCAGTATGAACCTTAAACATTTGGAATTTAATACAAATTAAAAGTGGCACACGTCTACAGACACACCTGGAACAGGCCCTCGCCTCTGTGTGAGGGTCTGTGATCTTGACCACTACACCACGTTTAATTCTGTATTGTGCAGCTCTGAGAAAGACCTATGACACGCTATCCACGGATCGTGATGACAAAGAGATGTGAAAGTTCCTTCATCACAAAAGTTCAACAATTAAAATAAAAAAAAGGCAAATAAGGAGCCACACTGCCATGACATACTAGGATTTAATCCTTCCACCTTGTGAGTGACAGTCCAGGAGCTTTACCAGTAAGGCAAAAGTGACTCTGCTCTTCCCTGCATCAAAACTTAACTGTAACATTCCAACCAAAGATCTTGCTAGTCGGTGTCTTTGAAGTATTTAAATGGAGACACCATTGTAATACCAATATCTCTCTCTCTCTTTCATCCCATTATGGAAAAGAGCGAGAGATACAGAAAGTGACTGAGAGAAAGAGAGAAATTGATAGAAATAGATTGACAGAAAGAGGAGGAGAGAGAGGGAGGGTGGTTTTATAGGCTTTGAGGAATGACATAGGTAGAATGAGATATTTTAGGAGAAGGTGAAAAGAAAAGTATATTTGTGAATTAAACCGAGTGAGATTTGCTTTCGGTATGGATCTTATACATTTAGAGTTAAAAGTAATTTAAGGGAGAGGAATGTCTACAGACACACCTGGAATGGAGCCCCCACCCCGCAGTGTGAGGGTTTGTGATCGTGACCATTAGGCCATGGGGGATTCCTTTATGCGTTGTCTCAGGAAAGACCTATGGCATGCAGTCCACAGGTCGTGATGGCAAAGAGAAGAAACGTTATTAATAAAAATTGAAGTACTAAAATGTAATTTATAAATGTAACGTGGTTAAATGCTTCACTGAAAAATGTGTGTTGGAAAGATAAATGTGTAGTTTATCACTATCAGCGCGTGTGTCGGCCAATGGCTGACACACCCACACCCTCCCTGGTGCGGGTCACAAAAAGTGGCTGACGCCAGGGAGGGGTTTTAAAAATCCTCTGGGTTTTTTACCCCCTCAGGAGACACGGAAGATCTTCCACGTCTCCCCCCTTACACCCATCTGTGATGTCAGCGAGGCGCACTGAGGTCACACTTTTTCCCCACTAGAGGATCAATGTGAGTGTTCTCTCCCCACTCCTGTGGGGGAAAAAAGCCAAAATTACTTCCCCAGATGCCAGGGAGGCATCAATAGCAAGGGGAGAGTCTTCCCTTTCCATTGATGCCTTCCTTGCAGCACAACTGCAATCCACAGCCAGGAAGTTGCACTAGGCCACATGGCAGTATCAGTTTTAAAAATAAGGGTTTTCCCCTTGGAGACTAATGCACCACCCAGGGGGTAAACATTTAAGAAAAGAAAAACATTTATAAAAAAGAAAAATGGTAGGTCAGCCTTCCGACACGGGCTGACCCATGTGGAGGCATACTATTTTTTTTTTTTGGATGTGTGGTTTTCCTAGGGCCGCAATCGGCCCCCAGGGAAACCACACGTATTAAAAAAATGAGGGAGAGAGAGACTGACACTGTCTCTCACTCTCAAGTGCAGGGGATTCTGGAATACAGAACCCAGTAGGAGACTCACAATTCACCCCATCCTGGATTCCCCTAGATGTCTAGTTTTAAAAAATATACAGGTTTGCTAGGTTTCCCTAGGTGCCGGCTGAGCTAGAGACCAAAATCTACAGCTAGGCATTTTGCAAAAAACACAACCATTTCATTGGAAAATGTGATGTGTTCACGTTGTGTTTTGGGGCATTTCCTATTGTGTGCAGTAGGCTTACCTACACAAGTGAGGTACAATTTTCATAGGAAGATTTGGCGGAATGCTGTGTGGAAGGAAGTTTGTGGCTCCCCTCAGATTGCAGAACTTTACAGCACCGAAATGTTGGGAAAAAGTGTTTTTTAGCCCAATTTTGAGGTTTGCAAAGGATTCTGGGTGACAGAACCCAGTGAGGGCCCCACAAGGCACCTCATTCTGGATTCCCATAGATGTCTAGTTTTCAAAAATGTATAGGTTTGCTAGGTTTCCATAGGTACCAGCTGAGCTGTAGGCCAAAAGCCACAGCTAGCCACTTTGCAAAAAACACATCCGTTTCCATTGGAAAAATGTGATGTGCCCACATTGTATTTTGGGGAACTTCTTGTTGTTGGCACTAGGCCCACCCACACAAGTGAGGTACCATTTTTATCAGGAGACTTGGGGGAACACAGAATAGAAGAACAAGTGTTATTGCCAATTGTCTTTCTCTACATTTCTGCCTTCCAAATGAAAGACAATGTGTAATAAATAAATAATTTTGAGAACTGCCCTGTAATTAACATGGTAGTATGGGGACCCTGAATTCAGAGATGTGCAAATAACCACTGCTTCTAAACTCCTTATCCTGTGCCCATTAACGTACTAAATAAGTTTCCTTGATATCTATTTTTCACTCTTTATATTTTACCAAATGAATTGCTGTATACCAGGTAAACAATGAAAACCCATTGCAAGGTGTGGCTCATATATTGGCTCTGGGTACCTTGAGTTCTTGACAAAACTACAAAACGTATATATCCCCACAACCAGAAGTTCCCAGCAGACATAACAGTATATTGCTTTAAACCATTTACTATGTTGCAAAAAGTTACGGAAGAAAACGTAGACAGAAATGGCTGGGTTTTTTTCAACTCAGATTCAATATTTTTTTATTTCAACTGTTAACTTTCTGTAGGAAGATCTTAATGGATCTACACAAATGGGCACTTGCTGAATTCAAAATTGTGTCTTTTTTTTTTTTTTTTTTAAATGTTTAGCTGTCCGGGATCCAGCATTGGTTTCACATTCATTTCTGTCACTTACTAGAAGGAGGTCGAAAGCATAAAAAAATTTAAAAATGGGGTATGTCTCAGTAAAATGCCAAAACTATGTAGAAAAATGTGGTTTTCTGATTCAAGTCTGCCTGTTCCTGAAAGCTGGGAAGATGGTGATTTTAGCACCACAAACCCTTTGTTGATGCCATTTGTAGGGAAAAAACAGATGCTTTCTTCTGCTGCACTTTTTCCCAATTTTTCAAAACAAATAAAAACAATTCTAGCTGTATTTTAGCTAATTTCTTGGTCTCCTCCAGGAGAACTGACAAACTCTGGGTACCTTTACAACCTATTGAATGTTGGGAAAAAAGGGCGCAGATTTGGCATGGATAGCTTATGTGGACAAAAAGTTATGGGGGCCTCAGCGCGAAGTACCGCAAATAGCCAAAAAAGGGCTCAGCACTGTGAGGGGAAAGGCCCAGCAGCTAAGGGGTTAATGAGAGACTGCTATTACATTTTGTTAAGGTGTACAGATAGGAATTTTGTTACATGGAATCTCACAGAATACTGTAATGGGCAAGGGTTTTGGTACTAGTTACTGCGTTTGACAAACTGTGAATATCGAAGATTTGCACTCCAAGAATCGTTCTTAGGCTCTCATAGGAGACATAATATTTTGCTTTGCCAACTGTAATTTTGTGTACTATGTAATTTTATTACCGTATGCCGTATGACAGAATTGGATGGGCCTATAGGGCAATCAGACAGTGCCTGATGGGCTGGTCTGACAGGTCAGTGTGTGGACTTTTACTTCTGTTGTTTGTGGGCATGTTTTATGGTCTGTTGGGTCAGATTTTAATTTTGATTTCCCTGATATTAAACCATTACCTGCATCGAGCTCAAATTAATGCAGTCTTCCAAACCTTGGAAAATACTTAGACAGTGTGTCTTTACAAGTTCATAATTGCCTCAATTGGCAAACATAAGCAACTTTTTAGCTATCTGATTCACTAATAGGGTCACTTTATTTTGGTGCCTGGGCCGATTTTCTTTCCCAGTCTGACCCTGCCTGAAGGGTGCCTTGTGGGAAAGCGAAAAATCAGTCCAGGAGGGCTTTTATGTGACCAGGCACTGAGAATAGCTTAGATGCAAGATTGATTTCCCAAAATAAAATATTTTGGATGCCACAGGTCTGATCTGTTGATTATGAAACGTTATAATAAACACAGTAGGTCTGACATATTAATTGTGAAGAGCTTGTTAAAGTTGATAGACATTTAAGAGTGGATTATTATTCTGCTATAAAAACCCTAAAGGTATTGTACTTTGTTACATGAACTGTTGCAAATTACTTTTTTTAAGTAAGGATTTTGGTGTTGATTACCATCTCTGATAAACCCCTCAGGGGAGAAAAGGTGCACTTCAATAATTTATGCTTGAATCTCTTATCTGTTTTCCATGATCTTGTAATTTTATAATATTGATATCCTAAAATTGTTTACCTGCACTTTGTAAGCTTCAGTTAAGTTTAGCTTTCGGTTTTTCATTTTTGAAGATTTCACTTATTTTAAAAAAAATGTGTTTTATATGGGTTATTCTAGAGGGTAAATGCAAGAATGAGTGAGTGGATGATGGAATGTGGATGCATGAGTTGAGCACAAACATGAGTGACAGTGGGCATTTGGTAGGAATTAATTAGTGTGTAAACGCATCAATGACGCAAAAGTCACTTTAGTCAATAAGCCAGATCTACTGGCTTTGCCAGTGTTGGTTTTTCTATTCTAGGACTTTCTTTTGGTCTGCTGCATGTAGTATTTTATGTTTCATTCTCCTCAGATGGTTATATTGTTCTACCTAGACTCCATTTGCCACTTATGCTGATTTGCTTACTACCAGTGAGAAGTAAGGGGCTTGACATTACATTTTGGCAGTGGTGCCATGACACCTGCCGCAGCATAAAGTTGTCACTGTGGAACCATTGAATCACATTCACAAAGTTTTATTCAATGAGTGAATTACTCCCTGGGGTGCAGCAGTGAAACAGGAGTATTCACACCTAGTATGTGTGTAAAGTTTCCTTTGTGAACTTCGATGGGACATTAGCAGGGGTGCTGACGTGCAATTTTTTTGGAAGGGACAAAACGTATTAAAGCTACATGATGAGGCCAATTGAAATGCATGGCTGTAGGGGAATGGGCCGAAAGAAGTAATAGCACGAGACAAATGTCCTGAAATTGCATCAAATCAGGCATGTAATCTACTCTCTTCTAAGCCTCGTCTGCCTCGCTGCTTTCCCGTGCATATCTTTAGTGTCCACACGGCCCGTATAGCGTGATCTGCCTGTGTGCAATGAGCTTCGAAATCATTACCGATGCTCTGCCTGGAAAAAGAACCTTATTACACTTGGTTCTGTTGCCATGGATTTTATTTTTGGACTCTCTTGGCAAAGGATTGTGTTAGAAAGATGCATTTCCTATGTAAACTTAATTTTAGTGAGAGAATGAACTCTTGGTTACATTGGGAATTAAGACTACTTAAAATTTGATCTGTTGTTAAAAAAATGCATCTTTTCCTCTCGTGGAAGTCCTTAAGGAAATCAAACGACAAACTTATTTGGAATAATTTACAACAGGAATAATTTGAATAATTCGAAACGCTTTTGTTCCAAACGGGTGCTAAGCATATCCATCACCCTTCCGCCAGGAAAAGATTGACATAGCGAAGTATCCACCTCACTGCGTTACTCTATACGTGCGGCCAGAAGGGCCATGAAGCGGTTTGCACTCTGTATCAAAAAACCTTCCCAAATACATGCATATGTGTTAGATAGAGTCCCATCAAACGTTCAATTCAAATAACGTCGAGTTATAAAAAATGTTTACCTACAGTTTGTAAACTTTGCTTAAAATTAAACTATATCTCGTTTCTTTATATCTTGTTTTTTCATTTTCTAAAACCTGTGCCCGGGAGCTAGTTATTAGTGCAACATTTTATTTTTTCCTGCTTGCATTCGTGGAGGTTGCGGAGAGACTGAGACCAATAGTAAGTTACCCCGCGGTTTCTCGATATGCTCTCTCTAGATTCACTTTTGGGTGTTAACTAATTTAAAATACCAGCATAGTGGAAAAACACACTCTTTTTAAATTAAGTTCCTCTCTTTGCATCCCTCCTTTTGCTCCTTCCCATTTTATGTAGTCACTGATTTCTCTAAATCATAATTTTTCTCCTTTGATAAAAATTGTGTTTATGTATTTAAATACTTTGGTTCATTTCCTTCAACATCACCAGTTCAACGAATGAAATGGTTAGGGGTACCAAAAGGTCAACAGGGTCCCTCTGAGCTGGTCTTTCTTGTGGTATTTAATAAGGATAAATATATGGCAGGAGTGTCTCCAACTCTGAAGGGTCCTTAGCCTAGCCCTACCTCTGGCGAGGACAGGAGATGTTTAAGCACATTTTCTCTGCACCGTACATTTGGATCAGTCACACAAGTCCTCAAGCATTTCGGAGGTGCCAATAAGAATAAAATATTTGCAGAAGAACTACATATTTTTCCTACAAATACATGATGCGGCGGCGTGCACTGTAGAATGACACCACAGCTCCTCATCCTTGGCTGACATCCAGTGTCGCCTACTCATTGAGTTTGCTTCATTCCCCTGCAGACAGCAACAGTCTGGAAACATGAATCATCTTTTGCTGTCCTTACAGCACACATGACTGAGAGCATAATGGCAGAACACTGAATTAAGTACACGCCCAGTGCTGGGTGTGAGCCAAGTTTCTCTTCTAGCTTGTTTGTTCTGTGAGTGAGCCCACTTACCTTTTATATTTCGAGAAATATGCAGGGGGGTTTTGGGTGACAACCTTACTGCAATATTAGTAGAAAGCTAAGCACGTTTGCCTTTCCATTCTAGTTGGTTTAATACAAATTCCGACATTATAAAAACACAGCACTCTTTAATTCAAGACAGAGGAGGGATTAGCCCTGTTTTTGGCTTGCCAGCACATCATTTGAAGCAAAATTACGTCAACTAAACTAACTTTGGACAATGCTTGACAAACCTTCAGAACATGTGACAAAATAAAAGTGAGCATTCGACTAGGCAATGATTGTCATGTAAAGTGCAATCAATAAAGGCTTTCCATTATTCCTATTATAATGTGATTGTTTAATTAGTCTGTCCTCCCCATCCTCGCCTAATGTTCTGCAGCATGCGAAACCCAACTTGACCAACAACATTGTTCGTTCACTCATTTTATTACTGCAATTGCTTAAACTATGTGTCGTTGTTGATTGAAGCCTAATCAAGTATATTGCTTTCCAATGAAACAAACTTAAAACACACAGTTCCATATACATATTACCTCAGCATTCTCCGTAGTGGTACATTTGAAAATAAGAATTTCAGCGACACAGAGCAGCACAGTCTGCTACACAAATTCTTACATTTTATGCTTTTCCTGGGTGTGAGGATGGATAACAGTATATCTCTTCGCAATTCCATTTTTTGCAAGGTCATATATCAAACCTTTTAAGGTCAGAAGATTACAAATTGCTAGACATGGCTGTCAGCTTTGATCCCTAACAGACATACCTGAACAACAACATCCCCACACATGGGCCCATATGACCACTACGAACCAACAGTTGCTATTTAATCGTATTGGAACACTGGAATGTTAAGCACTCCATTGAAGATAATGGCATGGCTTCGCGTTTGTAATGGCTGGCATAAGCCCTCTGCTCCAACATTCCAATGTTTGCCTTTCTTTTTTTCCCTTTTTATTTTACAACATTATACCCTTAGTGGGTGTAATAGTCTAATAGTTTAGTAGCCCTTCTGCCTTCGGCTATACAGGTTATTAAAGGCCCTCACCCTTGTTATAGGCCCTCGGCTGTGGCTCAGGCCAGTAGCTTGGGCCTTTGAATACCAGTATAGCTCTTGGCATTGGGCTCCAAGGCTATAATGTTGATCAACCACGTAAGGGGTTAAAGATGCTCCTTTTTGCCCCTCACTCTACTAAGCCTGCACCCCTCCACCCTCCATATTGGGTGAGATCTTGACCATAAATGACTCATTAAGCTATTGAAATTCCTGCTTTTTTATATCTCTAAGAAGCTTACTCCTCTTCTTCAATCTTTGGTTGAGGATAGCCAGTGCCCAGTGATGGCTTTGTTCAAGGGGCGACACAGGGTTGCTCGTCAAATCAATGCATTTATTCATTCTTAAGTGTGAAAATACTCAGACTACCTTTGATCTCTGTGCATGAAAAAGGAGCAATTGCCAAAAGGCATATCCTGCGTGGTGGCCAATTTGAATATCCTTTTTGTTTTTGGACTTGACTTTGGTTACCGAGTCTTAGACACTTCCATTATATTATTTTCCTGGCTCTAGAGGATATGTTGGATGCCTTTGCTTTGGGAGCTTTTTATGGTCATATTACTCTGTTTATACAATGTTTTGAGGCTGGACGTTCCCCAGTGATCCTTTTCAAATCCTTCCAAACACATTCCCATATGTGTGATGGAGAACGGCTGCAGAAAACAGAACTACAAAGCCAAATGTTGTGGCTTGAATAAGTGTTATAGTTGGGTAGGACCCAAAACGGGCCTAACTGACTGAAATATAAACGCCAGCTCTCCCCAGCTTTTCAGTATTTTTTCACAGTACCGCATGAATGCAGTCATTCAGCTTAGAATTTCCCAGAAACATCATGATCCATTCTTACCGAAATCTCATATTCACCATACTTGAGGAAGGCAAGTAGATGGCAAGATAGGTTACCCTTTACTTATTTCCAAGATCCGTCCTTTCTTGCTGCTCTATTCCAGTTTTTTCCTTGCATTCTGTGACTTTGTCTTGTTGATGTCATTATAATACCAGGACTACAAATCCCAGAATGCAAAGAAAAAAAACTTAGACTGGAGCAACTAGATATTCATGGACCAGGGAAACTTGGTAGCTATGGATAGTTGAAGTAAATCATATTCGGGCAGCAATAAAACGAAGATAGAGTTGTCACCTACCTTCTCCTCCTTTTTTAGTTGGCATGAGCTACTCAACATTTGGTTTAAAATCAGGATAACTTTGGTTACATCAAATGAAAAGAGTTGGGCATAGAACGCAGAGGACAATGTCTTGTGATTGATACTTTACAATGGAATGAAGCTTCATAAATCAGATGTGACATGCAGCCATGACACTATTAATATCTGATATTTGATCACTTCAGTATTTTATTATACTAAAGGCGTCTGCATCCATATACTGGCCATGGTGGAGTCAGGCACTGCCAATTGCTTGATTTAAAAAATATAGCAGTGCAGGTCAAAAGAGTCGACAAGTGTATTTTTGTTTCTTTCCAATGTATTATATACAGCAGAGATCCAATGCAACTGGTACATTTTTCCCAGCTTTTTCAAAAGTGTAAAACAACAACATGTAGCCCCAAAACGTGTTGTGTAATAGGGATAGTGCTTCTGAGACAGAAAAGTATATTTTTACTGATCTCTCGGTACTCAAAAGATGATTCAAGATGTTCGTGCGCAGCAAGCCATGCTATTCTTACAGAAGGTTTAATTTCTGGCAATTTAGTTTACTTTTACCTTCTGTATCCCTACTTTCTGACTTTCTGAAAGTGAGAGAAGGTTGTCCTGTGAGTGTGAGAGGGGAAATACCAACAAAAAGACAAATTACAGTTTTAACACTAGAGGGGGTGATACGTAGACAATTACATAATAAGGCACCTACTCAGGCCTACCTGTTACCTGTTCGGTAAGCCCATGTATTTTTCCCTGTATCCCGCTGGGCATTCAAGGCCGCGTGTTATCAGTGCACACCGACACACTCCTCCCTTGCACCAATTGTCTACTTACACACCCAACCATTTGCATCCTTATATCCATTAATTCATCCACACATCAGCAGTACCATGCACACATCCATCATCCTAGCCCCTGCATTGCTCTTTTCGTCCACCAAGGCCAATGCATGCATCCATTCACAGCTTTAGGCATCCACCCAACCCCAGCCACAGACATTCATGCTTTCATCCATGCTCCTCATATGCTTTGATCTCTGATGCATTCATCAATCCACCCTCCCTATATATCCATCTATACTCCCACACTTGCGCTTTCATCCATAGGCCTTGCATTTTGCATTGATCCAACTCCATACTCATTGATCTTTACTCATTCATTCACCAGTCCCTCCATGTCTAAGTGTTCTTCCTTTTTTCTACACACATGCATTAATCCAACTCTCACTTATGCATTAATCCACCCTGATAAACTCTTTAACTAGCCATACTTGAACATCAGTGCATTTATCCAACATTCACACATGCGTTCATCCACCTGGACAGCAATGAACACATGTGCATACATTAATTCACCCACAAACCCACCCCTTTCATATATTTGGTTACAGCCATCCATTCCCTGTGTACATTCATAAATCCTCCCAGTCCATAGATCTATCCGCTCACACATTCATGCATTTATTAATCCTCCTTTGTTGGCATGTCTGCTTGTACATGTATTGACTTTTACTGTGCCTGAACCATTGTGTCTGGCCATTTATGCACCTGCTGTGCATGTCACTGTGCTGAATCATGCAAAACGTGATAGATGGAATGCTTTAATTAATCTCAGCCACTGGTAATTACTCGGGGCGCAACCCAGTCCATTGTTATTTTGCACACCATGGCACTTCAGTTTGGACCCAGCTATATGCAAATCAGTCTTGACTCTTCTCCAATGGAAATATTGCCAAGCCAGGACCTCCCTGAATTGAAACAAGCAACCCAGGACCAGTTTCACCCTTATTATGGGCTCATCAGCAGGGTCCAGACTGAGTTGGAATGGTGTGCAAAATAAGGGTGGACTGGTATGCAGCCCGAGTTATTGTACATGACAAATATCTTTTTTCTGAAAATAGTTTGTAGAGTCAGGTTTTCGGCTTGGAGCAAAACCCATAAAAAACACCTTTTTATGGTATTCCCCTTCCTGAGTTTCCTGCTCTAGGTGAGACATTGTACTCGCCCTTATCTGCTTCCTGTTTTTTGTATGGAAAGTTTTTCTCCATAATCACTCTTCTCACTTTCCTCCTTCTGCTTTACATTTATTCTCGTTAGACCTCCTTCTACTTCCCTCCGTTTCATATTGCTTCTCCTGTACATTGTGTTTTCTCTCCCTCTTTACTTTGAGGTGCACCTAATTTTTCACCCCACACCCACAAATACAACAGCTTCTTATCCCTGCCCCCTTCTTTAAACTTACCTGCTATCCCTACTGGATTGCTCTGTTCTGTGTGTGCTATCGTTCCTCCTGTATTCTTTAATTGCAGCAGGAATAGAAGGAGAGTACCTTGACATTGTTTATTTTTTCATTACATTTTCTATCACATGTTCTAATCTATCCCTACATTTCTTACATCAAGATATCTCTCAACTCTCTTGTTATGCCTTGTAACCTTTATATTGTTTTTCGCAGTAAATGGGGATTTGATACCAAATCCAGTGTATTTATTTACCTGCTGGTCATTTTTTACGACACATATTTCCCCTTTTAATTTTCCAAGCAATAGAAAATCTGTTAATATCAGGAAAATACAATGTGCAGAATCAAACATTTGATTGATTACATGACTAAATACAAATACCAAACAAGTGTTAAATAAAAAATAAAATAGTGTTTCTCACCTATTTGTCCATTTGCTTCATTAAAACAACAAAAAGCACACGTTTTCATAAAACACCTCTTCAACGAGACATAGTAACAAACCACCAGTTCTTTTCAACATTACAGCACGTTTTGGGAGTTGACATTCGTTTAATTTAAGAACGGAATAAACCTTGCTACAGTCATGGCAACAGAATCACTTTTGAAAGTGCTCCCAACTTTTTCATCAATATCGAGCATTTGGATGTGAATTCTGATTTGAATCTGCACCAATAATCTGCAGTTTCCACCCAGCACCAGAACTGTTTAATAACCAAACTTACCACCATACCGTAAGCATATATCAACAACTGCTGAGAGCAGCAATTTGGTGATGTTCCCTTTTCTGTTAATGCTAACCAGGAACACTACAAGAGAGACAGGTTTAGAGAATATTGAGCGCAGAGAACAAATTGGCAGGAAGAATATGGTTAAAGTCCAGGATCACCAAACCCAACAATGTCACTATTTCATTATTCTCGTGGGACTCCAATGCCACTGTCCCCATGAAGGAGAAAACCAAACAGGTCTTTGGAGGGACATCAGTGAGGAATCCAACTACCTAGTTACTCTTATTTATTAACATGTCAACATACCTCATATTATTCAAGGAGATAGCTCTGCAATCCAAATATTCAAAGCACTGAGAAAATGACTTGCTAATTTTGTCATTCATCAATATAGCCTTTCTTTAAGCTGTATTCTTCTGCTTGGTAGTTAACAATTAGGAAATCTGTCCGGAAGTCTCCCTAAAGTATCTAAAGCTACAGTTTAATTAGGAATGCAGTTAACATTAGGGAATTGCATGGTGCTGAGTGTGAATCTTCTGTAAAACATTGAATTCAGGTAGAGCTTTGCTTAAGTATATTTTTAACTGGAATGTTACCAGAGTGAGTGTGAAATTGTCCACTTGAACTCTGAATTCACATTAATGAAATCCACGCTTAGTCCCTGTAGCCATACAGTTACTCAGTGTAATCCCATATTAGCCATTAAAGCATCTTAGAAGGACAGATATTGTCTGAGTGACCCACGAACCGCAAAATAGCAATGAACTACTAAATTAAACTGGTAATATTTACGTTTTCCAAATGAGTTGTGCAGTGAGGATGACAGTTGCCTTGAAGGTGTCACTACAATACATAAAATCATCCCTGTGAATAATTATTTTTTTCCTTTCAGTCTGAAATTGAAACTAGCATCACAAAACACAAGGACTAGCTGGCATGTAAATCCAATAGGATAAGTCAGTGGAAGTAAGTGTGCCCACTTGGAGACCTAGAAGTAACAATACCAAATCCTAGAAGGGTAGTCTGCATCTTTCATTCTTAAACGTATTTACCATCGAGATTGGTAATTGTTACTCTTCTTATTTAAGCATAAGGTGTCAAAGAAGCTTTAAGTGACTGCTATATAAATAGTTTGTATCATTGTTTTATGATTATTAAGCTATTAGCTTATTCGATTCAAGATATGAATCCAAAGGAAACATTTAAGCCACCAAATGGACCATGTAACAGATCGAGATAGCTTAATGATCTATTATATCAGTGCCAGTTTAGGGCCTGGTTATGAGACAATGGTCTTAAGACCCTCCGACTTGTAGTGGCGGTCGGACCGCTGCACTCTTGGCAGTTCAACCGACAGGGGACTGTCGCCACTGCCAGGAACATGGTTCCCGACGGGGTGGCAGTAGACAGAGTTGGGGGTCAGCCACAGTGGCGCTGAGTTCAACACCACCATGCTGATCACGAGTCCTCTTTCCGCCAGCCTTTTCATGTCAGGAAGCCTGCCATGAAAAGGCTGTTGGAAGGCCAGTGCTGGGGGCCACAGGAGGGGCCCCTGCACTGCCCACGACATGGTCAGTGCAGGGCCATGCCCCTGTCCAGCACCGTCAGAATGTACACTGCCTACAGTGAACTCACCCATTTATTAATTTATGTATTTATTGACCGAATGCAGCTGTCAACCAAACACATCTGACGTTCACACAAACCACAGGAGAGAAGACCAGGCAAAAGTCGCTGATTAGCAAGGCAGATGAGCTTCCATGACTTCCTAAAGCACAGCAGTAATCTAATAGGTGGAGAGAGCGGGGGGCGCTTGTACCAAAATTGTGAGCTCAGTACTATAAATGTCTTACTTTCACATCAGGTTTTCTTGAAATAGGCGGTGCTGGCGAGAACAAGCTACTGCCGAGGCTTGGGATAAAGGTGAGAGGGACGATTTTTCACAGAGAAACTTAGCAATTGTCAGATGAAAGGCCCTGTGTACAAAGCAAAAAGTCTTGAATCAATCATTTGAGCGTCAGGAAAGCAGTGTAAAGCCCCGTTGGATGTGAAGGTATGGTCAAATTTGTAGACACCGTAGATTATTCTTACTGCGATATCATGGATTCCCTGGAGCTTTTTTAACTGATCAACTGGCAGACCGAACTAAGAACTATTGGCACAATCCAGATGAGATAAACCAAGGCTCTGACGTGCGAGAGACTTGTGGAATGAAAGGAATAACTTTCCTAGGACTCTTTATGGTCAAAATACAACTTGACCACAGTTGTTAAAGCTGCATCTCCACCATCAAGTTTAAAGTAATGATGTTTTGAGAATCAACCTACAGCGCCAGCGAGCAATTGAAAAGGCATATTTATGACATAATTCTGTCTGTGGTGGTGTTTGTAAAAATACTTGTAATTATAACACTAATGTGGGTAGATTGTGAACAAGTTTGCGTTTTAATGATAAACTTCTATAAATGTAATGCTTTAACCAAATGCCTTTTCAAACGGATTGTTCATTGTTAATTGAAAACTGATATCAAGCAGCCATAAGCAATAAAACAGCATCAAAATGTCCAATCATACTTGGAAAATATACCCAACTGCAGAGTTTTTACTTTAAACCATTAAATAATCAGGCCTGAAATAAATTGAAAGCTTTTCACTAATGTTCACAGAAACAGCATTGCCGTCCATGGTTCATACACGGTCAGCCCTTGAAGGTTATTATTTACCATTGTATTTCAGTATACAATCTACTGAGCTTCTAAATCACACAATTATCCATGATTCATGAAATCAAACCCAGCCCACTCGAAGCATGCCCCCAATGATTTTCAGTGATTCCACAAAAGCACTGACATTGTTGTCCTGTCCTATTACACTTCCCCGTGTGGTGAAAAATTGACCTATGATTCACGAGATTCCTCCCAGTAATAATACTACATCACTCTATTTGTTGTCAAATTATCTTTATTAAAATTATGGTCTTTCCTCAGTCAGGAAAATTTCTTCAATTAACCCAATTGTACTTGTGTGCCAAAAATGACCCTTTAGCTGAGACATGCGACTGTGAGCCTTTACATGGCACATAGCGAGGATTTAAATTACCCTCCTCCAGTGTGCAGTGGAAAAAATATTATGCTATAAAATGTTGCTTTCTAGATTTCTGCTTCCTCATCAGGCCTCCTAATCATATATCAGGAGCCAATTTGGGTTGATTTATTTCTTTGGAAGTGCTACCTGGGGATGACAGCAGCTGTAGCCTAATGTTGATGTCTAGGCTTTGCTCTCTTCTGTACCACAGGAGCAGGGTCACTTGGTCCATCATGTCAAAAAGTGCACTATATACTAGATTCTGAACATAGTGCTGTTTGGTACTGCATGGATACCAGTGGTCATTAACTGGGGCCATATTACAGTAAGGGCAAACTGTTTGGGCTGCGGTGCACTTTTAACTAGGTGCGCCAAACGTAAAGCAGGACAGTGCACTCTACTATTGATATACTTTTTTAATAAAGGCAGAACAGCTGATTAAAGCAGATGGTCCACCTTTCACCGTGCACACACACTCAGCCTGTACTTTAAGAGAGGACAGTGATTCCATTGCAGGTGGGTGCAGTGAGGGACTGCATCTGCCTGCAGAAGGATGCATGACGGGGTGGGTGGATCCATGGGCTCCTGCTCCACCCTGCAGGTTGACACTCTTGTGAGGTGCACTGGCTGTGCACCATCTCCTTGTGGTGCATAGTCGGCACACCTTGGTGGCATCCTTGCTTCTGTATCTGTGTCTATAATACAGCGCAGAGGCAAAGAGTTTCTCTCATTTGCTTGGGGGCATGACCCCATGCAAAAGAGGGCAATTCTCTTTAGGAAAGTGTAGGAGGCTGGCCTGGCTTGTAGTGGGCACCAAGGGGTACTTACACTCTGTACCAGGTCCAGTTATCCCTCTGTCTCTCTTTTTCTAAGTCTAGGGATTCCCTGTCTAGAGCCAGCTGTTACTGTTTAAGCTTCAGCCTGGACTCTTCCACTCTCAACTTATTGAGTTCCCTTTCTAACATTCTGTCATCAGGGTGGGTGGGTTGGGCATGTTTTGACACAGAAGAATGATGAGAATGAACAGAGGGAGACCTGTCCCTAACAGTTGGCACCCTAGCAACCTGGCCTGCAGGAACAATAACATCCCTACTGTGATGGGAGCTTCTATTACTACCAGCATTGCTAGGTGGTCTGCTAAGGGGCAGATTAGGAAGGGCACCCTCTAACACTCTTACTGGGGGCTCCCCTGAGTCAGAGTGTGAGCTATCTCCTAACTTCTCAATTGAACTGCCAGCTAAGGCCTTATCATTTTCAATAAGCATGTTGGACAATAATTCTCTAGAGGGGTTCTTTCCTACCACTAAACCTCTATCAATGCAGAGACTCTTTAGGCCCTTAAAGTTAAGGTGGTCATAAGCTGTACTGACCAAATTAAGAGGAGTTCCTACATCAGACATGGTAGAAAAAGGTTTAGGGACAGATAAAAGAGAGAAAAAGTTTTAGGACTTTTTAAAGAACAGGGAAAAAAACTTTTTCAACTTTTTGAAACTTTTTGAAAGTTTAAGAGTACTTTTCAGCACTTAGCAGATAGTGTAAGAGAAGAAAAGCAAAACTTTTTGGTTAGGTGTACATACACTGAACTTGTTTTGTATATTATTCTCTTATGAAAAGTACACAATGACAAAGTGGTAAGTAGTTGCAAGTACTAATCCTACCGCTGCACAACCAATGTAGGAGGCTGGCCTGGCTTGTAGTGGGTACCAAGGGGTACTTACACTCTGTACCAGGTCCAGTTATCCCTTATTAGTGTAGATGAGGTGTTTCTAGCAGCTTAGACTGATAGAAGGTAGCTATAGCAGAGCAGCTTAGGCTGAACTAGGAGACATGCAAAGCTCCTAAAATACCACTGGTGTCATATGCACAATATCACAAGAAAACACAATACACAGATATACTAAAAATAAAGGTACTTTATTTTTATGACAAAATGGCAAAAGTATCTCAGTGAGTACCCTCAGTATGAGGATGCCAAATATACACAAGATATATGTACACAATACCAAAAATATGCAGTAATAGCAAAAGGAAGTAATGCAAGTAGTGTAAAGTTACAGTAGATTGCAATAGGAGCACATAAGTATAGGGGGAACACAAACCATATACTTCAAAAGTGGAATGCGAACCACGAATGGACCCCAAACCTATGTGAGCTTGTAGAGGGTCGCTGGGACTGTAAGAAAACAGTGAGGGTTAGAAAAATAGCCCACCCCAAGACCCTGAAAAGTAGGTGTAAAGTGCACCTATAACCCCCAGAGAGCACAGAAGTCGTGATAGGGGGTTTCTGCAAGGAAGACCAACACCAGCAAAGCAACCAAAGTGTATTTCCGGACCTGAGTACCTGTGGAACAAGGGGACCAAGTCCAAGAGTCGCAACAATGTCGAGAGTGGGCAGATGCCCAGGAAATGCCAGCTGAGGGTGCAAAGAAGCTGCCACCGGATGGTAGAAGCTGTGGATTCTGCAAGAACGAAGAGGGTTAGAAACTTCCCCTTTGGAGGATGGATGTCCCACGTAGTGAAGAAGCTTGCAGATGTGTTCCCACGCAGAAAGACCGCAAACAAGCCTTGCTAGCTGCAAGGGTCGCAGTTAGGGTTTTTGGATGCTGCTGTGGCCCAGGAGGGACTACGATGTTGCCCTTTGGATGCAGAGACAGAGGGCCGCCCAGCAGGTCAGGGAGCCCTCACAGAAGCAGGCAGCACCCGCAGAAGTACTGGAACGGGCACTTGGAAGAGGAGTGAACCGGAGTCCACCCAAAGACACAAAAGGGAGTCCCACAACGCCGAAGGACAACTCAGAAGGTTGTGCACTGCAGGTTAGAGTGTCAGGGACCCAGGCTTGGCTGTGCACGAAGGAAATCCTGGAAGAGTGCACAGGAGCCGGAGCAGCTGCAAATCACGCGGTACCCAGCAATGCAGTCTAGCGTGAGGAGGCAAGGACTTACCTCCACCAAACTTGGACTGAAGAGTCACTGGACTGTGGGAGTCACTTGGAAGGGGTTGCTGAGTTCCAGGGACCAGGCTCGTCGTGCTAAGAGGGGACCCAGAGGACCGGTGATGCAGTCTTTTTGTTGCCTGCGGTTGCAGGGGGAGGATTCCGTCGTCCCACTGGAGATTTCTTCAGAGCTCCTGGTGCAGAGAGGAGGCAGGCTACCCCCAGAGCATGCACCACCAGGAAACAGGCGAGAAAGCGGCAGGATAAACGATACAAGGTTGCAGTAGTCGTCTTGGCTACTTTGTTGCGGTTTTGCAGGCGTCCTGAGCAGTCAGCGGTCGATCCTTTGGCAGAAGGTGAAGAGGGAGATGCAGAGGAACTCTGGTGAGCTCTTGCATTCGGTATCTGAAGAATTCCCCAAAGCAGAGACCCTAAATAGCCAGAAAAGGAGGTTTAGCTACCTAGGAAGGAGGATAAGCTAGTAAGACAGGTAAGAGCCTATCAGAAGGAGTCTCTGACGTCACCTGCTGGACCTGGCCACTCAGAGCAGTCCAGTGTGCCAGCACACCTCTGAATCCAAGATGGCAGATGTCTGGGGCACGCTGGAGGAGCTCTCAGCACCTCCCCTGGGAGGTGCAGGTCAGGGGAGTGGTCACTCCCCTTTCCTTTGTCCAGTTTCACGCCAGAGCAGGGCTGGGGGATCCCTGAACCGGTGTAGACTGGCTTATGCAGAGATGGGCCCCATCTGTGCCCATCAAAGCATTTCCAGAGGCTGGGAGAGGCTACTCCTCCCCAGCCCTGACACCTTTTTCCAAAGGGAGAGGGTGTAACACCCTCTCTCTGAGGAAGTCCTTTGTTCTGCCTTCCTGGACCAAGCCTGGCTGGACCACAGGAGGGCAGAAACCTGTCTGAGGGGTTGGCAGCAGCAGCTGCAGTGAAACCCCGGGAAAGGCAGTTTGGCAGTACCCGGGTCTGTGCTAGAGACTCGGGGGATCATGGAATTGTCTCCCCAATGCCAGAATGGCATTGGGGTGACAATTCCATGATCTTAGACATGTTACATGGCCATGTTCGGAGTTACCATTGTGACGCTATACATAGGTAGTGACCTATGTATAGTGCACGCGTGTAATGGTGTCCCCGCATTCACAAAGTCCGGGGAATCTGCCCTGAATGATGTGGGGGCACCTTTGCTAGTGCCAGGGTGCCCACACACTAAGTAACTTAGCACCCAACCTTCACCAGGTGAAGGTTAGACATATGGGTGACTTATAAGTTACTTAAGTGCAGTGGTAAATGGCTGTGAAATAACGTGGACGTTATTTCACTCAGGCTGCAGTGGCAGGCCTGTGTAAGAATTGTCAATGCTCCCTATGGGTGGCAAAAGAAATTCTGCAGCCCATAGGGATCTCCTGGAACGCCAATACCCTGGGTACCTCAGTACCATATACTAGGGAATTATAAGGGTGTTCCAGTATGTCAATGTGAGTTGGTGAAATTGGTCACTAGGCTGTTAATGACAATTTAGAAAGCAGAGAGAGCGTAACCGCTGAGGTTCTGGTTAGCAGAGCCTCAGTGAGACAGTTAGTCATCACACAGGGAACACATACAGGGCACACTTATGAGCACTGGGGCCTTGGCTGGCAGGGTCCCAGTGACACATATACTAAAACAACATATATACAGTGAAATATGGGGGTAACATGCCAGGCAAGATGGTACTTTCCTACAGAAAGCACCAGCGTTCGATTGTAGGGGCTCTTTCTGTATTACAGATGGGTCCCCAAATTTATATGTACCCCCTTCTGTAATGCCAAAGGGCTCCGGGGGAGCAGAAAAGTGACGCACCCGACCATGGTGCCCACGTGGCACTTCATTTAATACAGGCCATAGTGACCTTTTATACACGGGAATGAAGTAGAGGTGAAGAAAGTGATTGTCCGCCATTGAGAAGAAGCTAGTGTCTATGGTGATGGACAGAGAGAAGGTCAAATGTTACCTCTGGCTTAATGAGGGAGCTGGAAGTGGGAGGACGTAAAAATGAATTGGGACAACAGAAAGAATGAGGATAGAGCAGACAAAAAACATTTATGTTGTTAATTGTTTAGTTCCTTAGCTGATCGTTGGCTTTGCTTCAAACATAGATGTCAGTTAGTTTGAAACTGTGAACCAAAAAACTGTGAATAAAGAACATTTCGGGTGAGTAACCAATAATTTGGCATACCCATGTACACAGCTCTCAGGGATGGGAGTTATTTTGTGCGAAAATGTTGTATTTGGTTTTGTAACAGCATTTGATTGTCTTGTGTGAAACAAAACATGTATACCAGATGACCACCAAATTAATTAAGTATGCGCGCTACTCACTGCTTTGAATAGTAAATCTAAAAACAGGTAAGCGAGGAAATGCCTAAGCCTCCCATCATTGCCCATGTGGTGTGCCACTTTGAGTCCAAGAAAGACAAGAGCATCCTTTGTGCAAGGGAAAGGTTAGCTGGTCTCCTCTGGAGCGGGCACCTCTTAGAATAGAGTATTTACTTCTCTCTCATTTACATCCTTTGACTCTTTGCAGTGTATGCTATTTGGGGGTGTCCATTTGTGATGGTACTTTTGTTGGTGAGCTTCTCTACTTATGTTATTGTTTCATTGAGTGTAGCCTTGCATTAAATTATCTATCTTAACCTCTTAGTGGGCTAAATATGTAAGGTTGGTCAGTGAATACGGTTCACTCTGGGGTAACAGTGGTTACCAGCCTTGAAGATAGTACATTACTTTGTGACGTGTATATCCAAGCATGCTGCCCTCCTTGATCATGTCCTATGGTCGCATTTAAAGAGACTGAGGGGGGGTAAAGAGAAACATCACACATTGTCACTCGTTCCCCTCCCAGCCAGACCCATAGTTCTCACGCCCCTTCCAGTTTTTCTAAATAACATTTGCACAAGACAACTGATTGAGTTTGATTGTTCTTCCATTTTGTTTTAATGTCTTATTCAGTTTTATAGCGACGGTACACCACAAATTCAGAGTGATATGAGTTGTGAGCTTAACCAACAGGGTGCTGATGTGTTTGAGGTAGCTACTCCCCGCTGAGCACAGTGTGCCTTCCCATGCTATCAGTGAGGACATCAACCTGGTGGAAAGAAGTAGGGCAGTTCCGAATATGTAGAAAGAGGGCGATTGAAATGTTTATACGAGGAGGGGCAGGAAAATTTGACCTATGAAATATGTCATTTGTGATAGAAACCAATTGGTCATTGGAAATATGTGTGGGGGGGAGAGACTGGACTCTCTAATGGAAGGTGTGACTTGGTGATACCTTGGGTTCTGGGAAGAACAGAGAGATTTCATGGAAGGAAGCTCATGGGGAGGCTGTGCTAAGTGGGATGGGGCATGGAAGAGAGGTCTGTATCGACACAGCAAGCTATCTACCATAGAAGAGAATGGTGTACAGACCGTTCAGTGTTGAAAGGTAGATTGGCTGTGTTCTCTTCAGCGATGCCATGGGTTGCAGATAGGGCACCCTATCATTTGTGGGGCACAACACTTTTTTTTCCTTGTCGGGCTTTACCTCGGAGCAGCAGAGTCCAAAATAAACAAGAGGGAAAGAAGGAGGGAGAAAAGGAAGAAAAACTCTGACAAAGGGAGAAAGCAGAAATCTGCAGGAGCGCGGTGAAGGGACTTGGGTGTCTCGTAGTGGATTAAAGAAGCCTGAGGTGGAATCAATAGCACACAGCGTTGGTCTTCGGCATTCCAATCTTCCATAGCGCCAGTCACGGGCTTCTAAGCAAAACGGTTGGCCCCAGCGCTTATTCTCCTTTACAAATTAGGAACTGGTTCCTTGTCAAAAATATGAAAATATATTGTTTCATGAAGGATGACAACACGTTAAAAACGGTCATTCCTAGTTGCGCAGTCATCTCTGTGATGTGTCAGTTAAAACTCCAGTTGTCTTATTTGTTTGTCCTATAAAAACAAAAAAATAGCTCAGTGCTGCAAACCATCTAAAAAAACCCAAGTTGTGCAAGAAACACCTCTACCATATTATACAGTCCGCTCTTGTTGTTACTTTTCAAAGTTATTTTCTTTTTTTTTTTTTCATGCGCTAGATCTAGCAACGGAAACGGAATCTGTGAGGGACAAGTGTAATTTTCTGTCTGTGAATCCAGGCCTTGGTACCGTTGCTGCTATTTTTGGAACTGCAGTGCGCAGCCAGAATAAAATAGATTTTTTTTCGACTGTCGCATGGCGGGGAGGGAGGGAGCAGTCGCTGGCAGCTGTTCTCCTGCAGCCTGTGAGCAAGCTGTGCATCTTCGCTTTGCTTGGGTTTGTGGCCTATCCATCTCATTAACGGCGCTTCAGTTTAGTTGTCTTATCTGTAGAAGCTCATGTTAAAAATATATTTAAACATCTGGAATGTGGAATTTCGAGAAACCTCTGTTACCTCTGGTTGTGAGGTTCGACAGTTTGGTTAGTAAGCTGCGTGTTCTTTGGGCCTTTGCATCCCTGCCCAGTCCTGCCACTAAATAATTGCGTCCTTTTGTTAGGCGCGTTGCCATCTGTTGCGAACAGGCGCTATACTTCATTAACTACTTTGGTGATTGAGTTTCCATAGTTTCCCTCACTACACTGACCTGTTTTAGAGCCCAAGTTAATTATTGTGGTTTTACTCTGCAACTCTACAACTTCACAAGATTCAGTACACACATTTACGGAGAACCATAGATTTTGCCACTTTAATTAGTTATGTACTTATTAGATTGTCCTAGCAGGACTTCACTCAGTTCCTCTCAAACCTTATAATGGATATTTTTTTATTAGTTTTAGGTTAGATTTGGATTTTTGTTGTCATTAAATTGCAAACACTTTATTCAACACAAATTGCCCAAAAATGAAAGCACCCGTGTTTGAACGGTCCAGAAAGTCTAATAAGTTGACAGTTGGATAAACGTCTTACCTTCTGCGCCAACATCTCCTCTTAAGGAGGAGCAGTGGACAGGCCTCCGTGTGTAAATTGTAGGTTTAATAGACCTTCAAGGACTTAACAAAAGTCCCCGTTGCTGTAAGTCTCCATAGAGACTCTTGTGTTCCATTCTAGCAGATGAATCTGTTATCATTTCAGTTTTATTCAAAACATGGAGTGCTTTAAATGAATCATTGCACATCGAAGGTCAAAGAAAATGAACAATCACATCGGTGTCACAGACCGTAGAAAGATGATGTCCTTTTAAAAGAGTGTGAAATAAAGAAAGAGTGCATTGGATGGGGGAACAGATCCCCAGTGAAAAATTTACAATGTTACTCCAACATTTTCCGGAGAGACCTCTATTTGAAATTATCTGCAGGGCTGGTAGACTTGAAATCACAGAGCTGGTTTGACATTTTAAGCTTCATTTAGGACTTTTTGAGAGCGAGGCTGTCAACACGTTTTTATGGTACCAGAAGAAGTCATGAGATAATCAGTGCTTAATTTGTGTAAAAAAATAAAATAATAATATTTAATAATAAGCGTTGAGCCCAAACCTTCGCTTAAAAGCCTGTGGTCGGCATTATCGAAGGCCGGGGTCCTGAATACCAAAGCAGCCCGGTCTTGATTCCAACTCATGCCACTTTAATCCACCACTAAACACTGTCTGCCCCTTTATTTCACCATAGCAGGGTCTATTTAATCCCTGCTTTATTCTAATGTCACTCTTTTTTGTTGTTCTCTTTCTCCCTTTTGCCTTTTTCTCTCTCTTGCTATAGATTAGCGTCTGCTATGGAAAAATAAGTGGATGTTCCAAATAGGGAGTGCCATGGGCCCCAACTGCAACCACGGACTCAAATTAAGCACTGGAACGAATGTGCACATACCTTCTGGCTCACTTCTTTTAAGAGAGGGAGTAGGATGAATGTGCATCAGTCCAGTATCCTTAAATATTCAAAGAGCACCAGCCAGCCCTACTTTTGACATAGAAGGAAGCCAGCCTCTTATTTTTCATATGCTAACAGTTGTCTCATTTTCACTCTACAGTTTACCATATTCAAGGCCACTGTAATTTTGCAGCAGAGGAGTGGCAAATTATGTGGCAGGGTTTAACAAAGTATATGGCAAGAAAAGCCATAGTATGCAGCATAATGCGGCACAGCTTTTGATAGCATCACTTCATTATTTTGTCATTTGCACACCTGGCAGTGGTTTCTGTGAGTAGAATTCACCTTCTTCACAATTTAAGACCCAAATTCAGGAATAAGCAACTTAAAGATGACCACTCAAACTTCCCAAATTTTTGTTTTGATAAAATCTGCATATTATGCAGCAGATGATGGATTACGTGGCAAATACATAATGATGTGAGAATCGCCATAGTTGCAGAATTGCATGCTTCCAATGGCCTTGATTATATTTTGTATTTCTATAATGCCTGTAGGCACATACCAGTTAGTTGTATAGATGCTGTACATTTTTATGTTTGGGGATTTCTTCATAATTATAGATAACTAAAGTTCTAATTACCTCTCTGTGAGAGCATCAACAGTGTCAGCGAATGCATTGGTGCTGCAGTCTTATTTCGGAAGTTTTGATGTTTCTACTTGCAAAGCGAAATTTTACTTGTTTTTGTAGTTTGTGACTTTATGGCTCTGCTTTAGATTACTTGGGAGAAGACTGGGACATAGGCTTAAAACTGCAATGGTGTATGTTGTCTGTATGAGATGCTTCTTAAACAATGTTCTCAAGGTTCTAGAATCAGTGCAAGTTTGTTTTCTCTCTCTTTTTCGGAACCTGGCCGATGTTTATTTTATTTTTCATAATTAGTACACTTTTGTGCTAGTTCGCTCTAAGTCCCTCTAGAGAATCACATTGATGCACCTTTAATTGTTTCCTCAAACCTAATCTTGAAAAGTCTTGTTTGAGGATTCTGTGTGAGCATGTATGATGTGTTCGGTTGTTTGATTAAGGTCCTCTTCAGGAAGGTCATCAAACTGAAGAAAAATCTAATGCACTTTTCTCCCAAGTATAGGTATTCCATGTTTCTCCTTGGAAGAATACTGCCATTCTGTTAATACAAGGTGTCATGCTGTTGCTGGAGTTGGCTGGGCAACCCAGTCTATGCTTAAAAGCTATATTTTGCCAGCACACTTTTATTGTGTCTGATGCACTGGCATTATATCATATCAGTTGATTCTGACATATTCAGTGTGTTCTTCAGTGATGCACAGTAAGTGGTATAGTGTAAATGTAATCAAACTGTTCTTTTGCCATCTGAAAGTTGTGCAGGCTCTGTGATCATCTACATATTGGTCTCTGGAAATAGACAAGCCACCTGTCTTATCAGCACTTGTAAAGTTGTCACGTTTTTAATTGAACAACCTCCTTCTGTTTAGTGTTAAAACCCCAAGCCTGATTCATTATGGCCCCTCAGTCTAAGTCTGATCTGGCCGAAACACATACCACCCCTACCCCCCCCAAAGGCTAGTGCTGACAGCACTCCTCATTCAGCTGTGCCACCATACTGTGCATACTTTAGTACTAACGATCACAATTCCTGATTCAGCGTTCTTCCAGTTGACCCTAATCTGGACCCAGTTTACATTGATTGGTACTGATACAGCCAGGGTTTTACGCATGGGCGTCATTTAGGAGTAGCAGCTGCGACCCCTGCCTTTCCCTTTGCAAACCCTGGCACTTCCTTTGCGACCCTGGCCTCAGAGGTAGCAAAATGAGTGACGTCGGTGAGGACCCACTTTCCTGGTTTTCTTTCAATTTTTTACTACCTGGATAGTGACTAACATTTTTCATTATTTGTGTAATAAAAAAATGGAGTACAATTAGCTGGAATATGACCCTATCTGATAGCTAAGGTAACTAAAAAATACTTTTAAATGTATGTTGTATGCAAGCTTGCGGGTGAGAGCGTGTTTATGTGAAAGAATGTGTGTGAATATGTGTATGTGTTAGCAGGAGTGTGTGTGAATTAAAATAAAGGTCAAATGGTGTGGTGTGTGATATCACTTCCGCTACCCCTGGCATTTTGGTGGATTGACGCCCATGGTTTTACGGTCTGTACCAGTTCACTGTACAACTTGCAGAGCTGTAGATGGCGTTTGAACTTCATAATACCGACCATGTTTAATGCTGTCCCTTCAACCCACGTAAGCAAATAAGAGGCAGGTGAGAGGCAAAGGATGGATCTATCAACCTGTGATGTCATCAGTTATGTGATAAATGATCTAAATGTGTATGATGTCCCTTCTGCTGCCCCTGGCAATTTAGTAAAATGACATCATTAGGCCTGCACTGTACAGGACTGAAGCACACTAGCTTAGCACTGATCTGAATGCACAACTACACCTCAGTTAGTAAGCTTCAGCCCCACCTCGAATTGAACTCCTACAGAAAAAAACAGCATCTCGTGCTCTGCCACTGCACCTCAGTCAAGTCAGCAGGAAACTGGGTTAGTACTGAATATTAGCCCCACACCTGCATCGTTAAGTGCAGCTCAGTTTATCTGCGGTGAAATGAAGCAGTACAGAGCTTAACGCTCACACACACAGCTCGGCCAGTGCACCTTCATCCCAGCCTGTAGTCCATCGTACTGCTGCAGAATATAAAGTGCACCCCTATATCAGTTGGCCAATGACAGGGCAAATGCATGTGGACCTCAGGAAGGGGTGGCAGCTGCTACCCTATACTGCCCCTGGTGTCAGGATTCATGGATGCAGCAATGCAAATGGAAAGTGATTGTATGATGTAACCACGCATGCAGCAACCATGCATGCCTGAACAACGCAGTTGGAACAATGGCCACGTTGTTTCCATGCATGCCTTTACCACACATGCCTTCACAACGATTTTTTGTTGTAAAGGCATGCCTAGTAAAGGCATGTGTGGAAACGACATGCTTGGTTGTCGCATGCCACCCCCACCCTAAAAACAGAAGTACCCCAACCCCCCACCCTTAAAAACTACCCAATACCCCCACCCACCCTGAACCCTAAAACCAACCCCCACTCCCCAAAAATAAAACTACCCAACCCCTAAAAACAAAATTACCCCGACCCCCACCGCCGCCAATAAAAACAGAAGTACCCTGACCCCCCTCCTTTAAAAACTACCCCGATCCCCCCCACCCACCTGAGCCCTAAAACTGACCCCCACTCCCCAAAAATAAAACTACCCAACCCCTAAAAACAAAATTACCCCAACCCCCACCGCCGCCAATAAAAACAGAAGTACCCTGACCCCCCCTCCTTTAAAAACTACCCCGATACCCCCCCACCCACCTGAGCCCTAAAACTGACCCCCACTCCCCAAAAATAAAACTACCCAACCCCTAAAAACAAAATGACCCTGACCCCCACCTGTAAAAACCTGACTCCCCACCTGCCCTTAGTACAAAATGACCCCAACCCCCCCACCCCTGCCCCTTAAAACCCAGGCCTCACCCGCCATACATACAAAATTACCCTGACCCCCACCCCTAATAACCCGTCCCCCCACCTGCCCTAAATACAAAACTACCCCAATCCAGCCCCTAAAAACCCGACGCCCCCACCCACCCTAAATACAAAATTACCCCGACCCCCACCCCTAAAAACCCACCCCACCCCCCTAAAAACATAATTACCCCAACCTTCCAAATACAAAATTACCCTGACCCCCACCCCTAAAAACCCAACCCCCATCCGCCCTAAATACAAAATTACCCTGAGACCCCACCCCTAAAAACCTGCCCCCACCCACCGTAAAAACATAACTACCCCAACCTCCCAAATGCAAAATTACTCAGACCCCACCACTAACAACCCGACTCCCCACCCGCCCCAAATACAAAATTACCCCAACCCCACCCCTAAAAAAACGCCCGCCCTAAATACAAAATTACCCTGACCCCCCACCCCTAATAACCCACCCCCACCCGTTCTAAATACAAAATTACCACAACCCTCCACTCCGCCCCTAAAAACCCGACCCCACATCTGCCCTGAATACAAAACTACCTCGCCCCTAAAAACCCAACCCCCAGCTGTCCTAAATACAAAATTACCCTGACACTACACCCCTAAATACCAGCCCCCACCCTACATACAAAACTACCTCGAGCCCCCACCCCTAAAAACCCGACACCTCACCCGCCCTAAATACAAAATTACCCTGAGCTGCACCCCTAAAAACCCATCTGCCTTAAAAACATAATTACCCCGACCCCTAAAAAGAAAATTACCCGACCCCCCCCACTGCCGCCAATAAAAACAGAAGTATCCTGACCCCCTCCTTTAAAAACGACCCCGATACCCCCACCCACCTGAGCCCTAAAACCGACCCCCACTCCCCAAAAATAAAACTACCCAACCTCTAAAAACAAAATTACCCCGACCCCCCCACCTGTAGAAACGTGACCCCCACCTGCCCGGAGTACAAAATGACCTCAACCCCCCCAACCTGCCCCTAAAAATCCACCCCCCACCCACCCACCCTAAATACAAAATTACCCTGACCCCCGCCCCTAATAATTCGTCCCCCCACCTGCCCTAAATACAAAATTACCCCAACTCAGCCCCTAAAAACCCGACCCCCACCCACCCTAAATACAAAATTACCCCGACCCCCACCCCTAAAAACCCACCCCACCTACCCTAAAAACATAATTACCCCAACTTTCCAAATACAAAACTACCCTGACCCCACCCCTAAAAACCCAACCCCTCATCCGCCCTAAATACAAAATTACCCCGAGCCCCCACCCCTAAAAACCCACCCCACCCACCCTAAAAACATAACTACCCCAACCTCCCAAATGCAAAATTACTCTGACCCCCACCCCTAACACCCCGACGCCCCACCCGCCCTAAATACAAAATTACCCCAACCCCCACCGCTAACAAACCGCCCCCGCCCTAAATACAAAATTATCCTGACCCCCCCCAATAACCACAACCCTCCACCCCGCCCCTAAAAACCCGACCCCGCATCTGCCCTGGATACAAAACTACCCCAACCCCACCCCTAAAAACCCAACCCCCACCTGTCCTAAATACAAAATTACCCTGATTCTCACACCCCTAAATACCCGCCCCCACCCTACATACAAAACTACCTCGAGCCCCCACCCATAATAACCCTCCCCCACCCACCCTAAATACAAAATTACCCCAACCCCCCACTCTCACTCCTAAAAACCCGACACCTCACCCGCCCTAAATACAAAATTACCCTGAGCCGCACCCCTAAAAACCCACTTGCCCTAAAAACATAATTACCCCAACCCCCAATACAAAATTACTCTGACCCCCTACCCTGCCCCTAAAAACCTGACCCCCCTAGGCCCCCGCAAATACAATATTAACCCCGACCCCCCACCCCTAAAACCCCACCCCTTAAATACAAAATTACCCTGAGCCGTCCCTAAACACAAAATAACCGCGAACCCCGCCCCCACCCTAAAAACCATAGTACCGACCCCGCCGTCCCCGCCCTTTAAAAATATAAAATACCCTAACCACCCCAGCCCCATCACCCCCACCCTTAAAAACTACCCCCAGCCCTGGCCTAGCCCCACTTACCTGACCATGTCCTCTCCCGATGGATCTTCCTTTTTCTCTGCATTAACCACACATGTGCGTTGTTCAGTACATGCGTGGTTAATTCAAAGAAAGAGGCCTGCGTTGTTCAGGCAAGCATTGTTCCGCTTGTGTGAACAACGCATGCGTGGTTCCAGACGCGTTGTTCTGGATCTTTCCCAGGGAAAGTAAACCGGGCTGTACGGACACTGAGCTTTTTTCTCTTGTTCCAATTTCTTGCCTCGCCCTTTGTCTCTCAGCTGTATATTGAAGCTAGCTGAGGGTGTAGGTCTTCACAATAGGCAAACACTTACATGCCATCCTAATCAAAAGGTGTACTATCTTCCTGGTGCTGTCCATGGTATTTTGCTGTCCATTTTCACTACATAAAGGGAACGTCTTTCTTTAACAATGTGCTGAAGTCATTGATAGGCCTAATGCTTGCAAAGACCTACCACTCCTAGAAATTTCTGTTGTGAAGCTGGTCCAACCACACCCTCTGACATCTGTCCACACTTTACACCTGTGAATGGGAAATGGTGAATACCTTCAGATGCACTTTTTTCACTCTCAAACACCAGTGGGCACTCATATTTTGAATTTCATCCTTGCCAGGCTTTTAATGACAAATTTCTTCCTTTCTGAAGAAGGTCCGTATTTACTTCAGAAATATGGTTGCAATTGCCAACTACTTTTACTCTCCAAATATTGCAGCAAACTATAGTGTTTGTTTTATGTGTGGTTACATTACATCTTCTCGGCCCTTTAATATTTCTGGTCTGCCGACCACCCATCCACCTAGAAGCCACTAGCGCGTTCTATGTCTGTTACAACATATTTTGAATTGCTATATTTTTCTCTGTTTATACGGATCTTGTTTGGCAATCTGATAACATGTATATTCATATTGACACTGGGGGTCATTACTAGTCTGCCGGTCATTAGTGGTCCGAGCGCCACATTACAACCCTGGTGGTCAGGCCACCAGGGAACCGCAAGCTCCACCAGGATCAGAGATCCCGGCAGTCTGGAAGTGATGGAGGTCCTAATCTGCCAGGGCAGCGCTGCCCTGGGGATTATGACCCCTTTCTCCTCCAGCGATTTCATGGCGGACCCACCGCCATGAAAATGCTGGCAGAGAATGGGCCCGGAGGGCCCTGCACTGCCCATGCACTTGCCATGGGCAGTGAAGGATCCCCCCTGGCCAGCACCCTCGCTGGTGCACCCTCCAGGCTGCAGCATTGCTGCCAGCTTGATTACGAGCTGGAGACAATGCTGTAGCCTGTTTCCTGCTAGGCCAGCAGGCGGAAACTCGGGTTTATGCCCGCAGGCCTAGCAGGAAACTCCTTATGGGGCCTGTGGGGAGGTAGCCTGTGTGGCAGCAACCTCCCTGTTGGAAGTTTGGCAGATGGCAAAAACCGTCCGCTGAACTCATAATGACCCCCTATATTTTCACAAAATGCCTGATAGAAAGTATCCGGGTGCAGTGTAGTGGCATTAGAATGAATGTGTATTTTGTACATGTCTTTTGTATTTTGTACACAATGTGAGGTCCACTGCTGCTTCCATTAGTGATGTTGATTCTGTAAGAATTAGTATAGATTGTAATAATTCATAGACATTTTGGATAAGATATAGCCAATTCAGAAATGTTTAGGTTTCGTATTTATTTTGAGGCTATAGGAGTATGTTCTATTTATTGTGGTCATTTGTGACAACTACATGATATGTCACTTTTAGAGATGTCACTTTCAATTTTGTTAATCACTATGATGGCACTTCCTGTGATCTCACTGATTATACAGATTAGCAGTTATCTGCTCAACAGGGCTACAATCTTTGCCTGCCAAGGTTGCGTAAAGCTTCTCAGTCAACCCCTGGACAGTCTCATTGTTGGGAAGAAGGAAGGAAAATGACCCAAAGTGAGTTGAGACTCAATGTTTAAATTAAGTAGGGGTAGGGAACGTTTTCATGACATCCTTCATGGTAACACAACTTTGAGGAATTTCACATTTCGTAAAGACATCTGAAGTTTGCTGAATTTGCCAAACGCCCAGTTACAATTCACCAGTCTCTGTAGCCACATATGGAAACAGTGACTGTGTTCGGAACAGGAGAGATGCTTCTGTACAATTTACTTTCACAAAGAGTGATAATGAGAAATAAACAAAAATAAATGGATATGATTGTATCAGAGATTCATTTTAAATACCAAGGCGAGATGTGCTGCTAAGACTGGATTCTCCAAAGTGGTCGCAAATTGTGTACCAACTTCTTACAAGCCGACCTATGTATCAATAGGATGGTTGGCAAAATAGGGAATCAAAGGGGGTGGCAGAATGAACTGCTTAGTTTATATTAAATAGGCAGGTCACAAGTTGCGACTCCCTGTGATTAGAGACGATTTCTGGGGTGGTGACCTGCAAAGGATAGCATCTCACTGTGCCTGTTGCTTCAGTTTAAACGTGTAAAACCTTTTCTAAGCTAGACAATTTCCTTTAAGGAAACGGGACTGCTTTCCCCCCAAAAAATTGCAATTTTCAAAATCCTTGGACACTTGCAAGTATCAGCCGTCTAGATACCACCTGGCAATAGCTGCACTTGGACGTATCAGCAGTCTATAAACTGTCTGGAAATAGATGTACTTGCCTTTACAGTAATTTTTAGTGTGCATATATTTTATTGAGCAATTTCTGCACATGCTCTTGAAAGTATCATCAGTCTATATACCATCTGGCAGTAGCTGCATGTATTTTTGCAAATATCCATAGAATATATACATCACTGTGTGATGGCTGAAGATATCACTGCAATTATCAGTAATGTGTTCAAGTATTCTCTTGGTCAATGGCTGACCTCCCCTTTGCAAATATCAGTAGAATATCTGCTGTTGGTCAATGTCTGTATAGCTCTTTGCGATTATCATCATGCCATTTCGTTGAATACATGCCATTTGGTTATAGCTGCAGGTGCTCTGACAAATATTAAACATATATCTCCTCTCCGGAAATGGCTAGACATTTCCCGGCAATTTTTAGACATGTAAACCAAATGCATGTTCCCTTTCCAAATATCCATAGTATGTATACACCAGTGGGCAGTAGTTACACAGGTCCTTGCAAGAATCATCAACAAATTCACCATCATGAAACATAAACAGCACATATACCAATAGTCAATGACAGCGGGTGTCTAGTATGGATATTAAGCATACCATCAGGTGATGGCAACACTTACCTTTTAAAGTACTTTGGATTTATAACACTTTTCGGTCATAATCTGTAATGTGGTGTTGCTCATAACTAGTGGTGAATAGAAAGGTATTCTGCTTCACAGTGCCTCTCACTTAATCAATTGCTTCCCACATATTTCTTCTTTGCCACGTAATTCCATAGAAGTATTTCCCATGTCTGGTAACGCATCATGATTCTATCAACAAATACTGAATTAATCTGTTTGTTGAAACCCTGCCCTTCCCACTTCTTAAAATCTGGCTTTTACGAAACAAAATTAATATCCTGGAGTCGTCTTGTTTTGAGTTTCCCTGTAAAAGTGCATACTTTCATAGTTCTTCATCCAAACTTTTGAGAAACGCATTGACTCCTTCTTCATAACAAAATATAATTGCTAAGTAATGAGGAGAAACCGAAGATTAGATATGACACAAAACAGAGATGTTTTAAAGAAATTACGTACTGAAATAACATTGTACTGTTGAAGAACATCAATTGCGTTAAATATCCATGAGCTTAACACGTTTGTTAGATTTATCCCAGATATTTTTGCAAATGCATCCACGTTTGAACTTCCCTATATTTTTTTTATACCTTTTAGCTTCCTACAGTGATTTTCTGATGTTGTATTTTTATACCAAATGTTCGTGCTTAAATGAAATGTGAAGAGTATCATTCTATGGTTCTGCAAGTGGAGCAGGCGCATACAAGCATTGTTTTTCATATACAGTCATTGTATTTAGTGTGACCTGCACTAATTGCCCCCTCTAGTTCCCATAGTGCTGCAGATAGCTCTACCAATGTGAAAAAGAACAACATTTTAAATACATTTGAAATATGCGCAAAATTAACGAAGGCCCGGAGAAGGAGTACAGGTCAGACTTGCCTTCCTTCAGTGAGTGCTGAGTGGAGAACTGAAAGTGTCGATTGCCCTGCCTTGCTTCTTTGGATGCCATTCCTTCTCTATAAGTGGTACCAGTGGTGTAACAAAGGCCCCCAGCCCCTTCCGTGCTGGGGGTTGGGCCCGAATCCCAGGGGGCGGCCTCAGAACACTACGCTCTGGATGGGTGGCATGCCACTGACTGGTCCCGGAGTGGGGGACGGCCCCCCTCCAGGTACTTTGCAGGGGGGCCCCTCAAGTTTCGTTACGGCAGTGACTGGTACCCGGCAGCAGTTGGCCTATATCACCTTTTGGTGGCAGTTGTCTCTCGCAAGTCCTATTTCTGTTACGGAATGGATTTTGAAAAGGTGATATGAGTATTTCAGCTATGCATTGGGGAAAGAAAAGCCTGTAGTAGGACTGATTGCGAGAAAAATAGATGTGCTGATGTCTAATGTGGGGAGGTCAGGGTGGTTGGGTAAATATAAAACCACAGAGAGAAAACAAACATGAATTCTCATGAGCATAATTTCTGCACGGATGATTTCTTCTAGATTGTTTTTGTTGTGAGATATTGCTGTATAACTTTTCAGACCAAGGGAGTCTGTCACATTGCTTTTTGCACAAATGACTGAGGTAGGCTGAAGACGACCTGAATCAATGAGGTCGAAGCTTGTATCACGGCAGTCTGGAGTATGTAGCCACAATTAATGGGGTTAATCGGCTAACTCGGCTTCCAGAGGTTCTTTCCCCGAAGCTCCAGTGTGAAACCTGCATAGCAAACATGGCTGTAATAGATATTATCACTCTGATGGACACACTTTCCCCATAACATACCTGAGCCTCACAGTATTGTTACGTTAAGATGCCTAGAGAGAGTGCAAGGGAATGTGTAGTAATAAAGAAATGATGACCAAAAGGGAAGGGGAATAGTTACTCTAAATGTTGTATTTAACGTGTGTAACCCTGGTCTGCTCATTATGAAAAGCAGTCCAGTACATACTGTAGTGGTTTCCTCTCTATCCAGATTTAGAGGTATGGGAGGAGGGGAATTGATTTGGACTTTGCAAGATCTTGTGAATTCACTTCCAGTTCCAATGTCACATCGTTGAACATGAATTGTCAGGATCCCCTTTAATGTTAAGTTTCCCAGCAGTCTACAGAACTATTTGCTATTGCCTACCCTGGAGTGCTAATATCTGTGGGAAAAGAATAGCACTTGCTTCCCTAAACACCATATGGAGAGGTGCCTCGACTTTAACTGGAGACCTGCTGGATGCCAGAGATTATCCCACTGTAGAACTCTAGGGAGAGAGCATTCACCACAGTCACTACTGCTGTAACACTTTGCTATTACTGCAACAGTTTGCAGTCTGACATTGTCATGTTTGCACACATTACCCCTGTTTACTTGCACTTTTTATGCATTTTAGCATAAGACGTGTTATTTTATAATGGCCAACTTGTATATTATCTGTGGCACCCACTGAGAGTTACTAGATAGAGTGCCAGAAGCTAACTCTGGTTATTCGCATTATGATGTTGCAGCAGTGGACAACAACGTTTGTTTCCGATTGTGCAACATCCTAAAGGAATGACAGCCTGCTCTGTCAGGGCTCTCGGGAAGCCAGTCAGTGCAATGCTGGCTCGCCGCTCCGAAGGAGAGAACAGAGCACAGATGTGGGTGGGTGGTGGAGTGAACACACAGAGGTGGTGGGGATGGGTGGCAAGAGGCCAGGTATTTTTGTTTTTCATTAGGTACTGGGAGAGGGGTCTTGTTATGTATGGCACTCTCATTACTGCTCTGGCACTTAGTAACAGCTGAGCACAGGGGCAAATGATTTTGGGGTCATATTACATAAAATTAGAAATCGGTAAAAAGTGGATAACGATAAGGTTTACACGTGGGTTTTATGAGTGATATCATAGGCAATTCTAGCTTTGCTGTCATTGTTTATTGGATGTTACTTAGAACCCCTTGTTAAAAAACATCTCATTATTCGCCGTTATCCACCTTTAATTCTATATATTCTGCTCAAAACTGATTTTTATTCCATTACTAAGCTCTCACAAATATACTTGCCTAGCATCCTTAGTTAAGAAGCCATGATTTGAAACCAGCTGCATTGGTTTCAAATGGGACTGCATGGTCCTTAACCTCTTCGCTGCCAGGCCTTTTCCCCCTCCTGTGCCAGGCCATTTTTTGGCTATTTGGGGCAGTTTGCGCTTATAGGCCATCATAACTTTTTGTCCACATAAGCTAGTCAAGCCAAATTTGCGTCCTTTTTTTCCAACATCCTAGGGATTCTAGAGGTACCCAGACTTTATGGGTTCCCCTGAAGGAAGCCAAGAAATTAGCCAAAATACAGTGAAAATTTCGTGTTTTTTCAAAAAAATTGGAAAAAGTGTCTGCAGAAGAAGGCTTGTGGTTTATTCCCTGAAAATGGTATCAACAAAGGGTTTGCGGTGCTAAAATCACCAGCTTCCCAGCTTTCAGGAACAGGCAGACTTGAATCAGAAAACCCAATTTTTCAACACAAATTTGGCATTTTACTGTGACATACCCCATTTGTACAATTTTTTGTGTTTTCAGCCTCCTTCCAGTCAGTGACAGAAATGGGCGTGAAACCAATGCTGGATCCCAGACACCTAAACATTTCTGAAAAGTAGAGAACATTTTGAATTCAGCAAGGGGTAATTTGTGTAGATCCCACAAGGGTTTTCTACAGAAAATAACAACTGAAAAAGAAAAATATTGAAATTGAGGTGAAAAAAACAGCAATTTTTCTCTACGTTTTACTCTGTAACTTTTTCCTGCAATGTCAGATTTTCGAAAGCAACATACCGTTACGTCTGCTGAACTCCTCTGGTTGCGGGGATATATAGGGCTTGTAGGTTCATCAAGAACCCTAGGTAACCAGAGCCAATAAATGAGCTGCACCCTGCAGTGCGTTTTCATTCTATACCGGGTATACAGCAATTCATTAGCTGAAATATAAAGAGTGAAAAATAGCTATCAAGAAAACCTTTGTTTTTCCAAAATGGACACAAGATAAGGTGTTGAGGAGCAGTGGTTATTTGCACATCTCTGAATTGCGGGGTGACCATACTAGCATGTGAATTACGGGGCATTTCTCAAATAGATGTCTTTTTTACACACTCTCTTATATTTGGAAGGAAACAATTTAGAGAAAGACAATAGGCAATAACACTTGTTTTGCTAATCCATGTTCCCCCAAGTCTCCCAATAAAAATGATACCTCACTTGTGTGGGTAGGCCTAGCGCCTGCGACAGGAAACGCCCCAAAACGCAACGTGGACACATCACATTTTTTGAAAGAAAACAGAGGTGCTTTTTGCAAAGTGCCTACCTGTAGATTTTGGCCTCTAGCTCAACCGGCACCTAGGGAAACCTGCCAAACCTGTGCATTTTTGAAAACTAGAGACCTAGGGGAATCCAAGATGGGGTGACTTGTGGGGCTCTGACCAGGTTCTGTTACCCAGAATCCTTTGCAAACCTCAAAATTTGGCTAAAAAACGCATTTTCCTCACATTTTGCTGACAGAAAGTTCTGGAATCAGAGAGGAGCCACAAATTTCCTGCCACCCAGCGTTCCACCAAGTCTCCTGATAAAAATGATACCTCACTTGTGTGGGTAGGCCTAGCGCCCGCGACAGGAAATGCCCCAAAACACAACGTGGACACATCACATTTTTTTAAAGAAAACAGAGGTGTTTTTTGCAAAGTGCCTACCTGTAGATTTTGGCCTCTAGCTCAGCTGGCACCTAGGGAAACCTACCAAACCTATGCATTTTTGAAAACTAGATACCATGGGGAATCCAAGATGCTGTGACTTGTGGGGCTCTGACCAGGTTCTGTTACCCAGAATCCTTTGCAAACCTCAAAATGTGGCTAAAAAAACACATTTTCCTCATATTTTGGTGACAGAAAGTTCTGGAATCAGAGAGGAGCCACAAATTTCCTTCACCCAGCGTTCCCCCAAGTCTCCCGATAAAAATGATACCTCACTTGTGTGGGTAGGCCTAGCGCCCGTGACAGGAAATGCCCCAAAACACAACGTGGACACATCAAATTTTTTGAGGGAAAACAGAGGTGTTTTTTGCAAAGTGCCTACCTGTAGATTTTGGCCTCTAGGTCAGCCGGCACCTAGGGAAACCTACCAAACCTGTGCATTTTTTAAAACTAGAGACCTAGGGGAATCCAAGATGGGGGGGCTTGTGGGGCTCTGACCACGTTCTGTTACCCAGAATCCTTTGCAAACCTCAAAACTTGGCTAAGAAAACACATTTTCCTCACATTTGGGTGACAGAAAGTTCTGGAATCTGAGAGGAGCCACAAATTTCCTTCCACCCAGCGTTCCCCCAAGTCTCCCGATAAAAATGATACCTCACTTGTGTGGGTATGCCTAGCGCCCGTGACAGGAAATGGCCCAAAACACAACGTGGACACATCACATTTTTTCATAGAAAACAGTACCTACCTGTGGATTTTGGCCTCTAGCTCAGCCGGCCCCAGGGGGGCAGAAAATCCCCGGTGCCTAGTGGTTTCTGCCCCCCTTGAGGGCAGAATATCGTAGCAAAAAATGGCCAATCTGCCCCCAAAGGGGGCAGAAATGGCCTAAATAAAATTTTCCCCTCCAGGGGAGCGACCCTTGTCCAAGGGGTCGCTCCCCATCTGTAAAACAAAAAAAAAAAAAAAAATCCCTGGTGCCGATCGGCCTAATCAAAATAGGCTGATCTACCCCACAGGGGGGCAGAAATGGCCTAAAATAATTTCCCCCCACAGGGGAGCGACCCTTGCCTAAGGGGTCGCTCCCCAACTAAAAAAAAAAGAAAAAGCAAAAAAAAAAGAATTAAAAAAAAAAAAGATCCCTGGTGCCCTAGAGGTTTAATAATAGGCCAAAGGCTTTCCTAAAAAATGCCCCCCATTGGGAGCAACCCTTGCCCAAGGGTTCGCTCCCTCATGTCTATTTCACACAAAAAAAGACATCCCTGGTGTCTAGTGGGCGTTTCAAAAGCCGGATTGCAAGCAATCCGGCTTTTGAAACGCTTGGAGAGACTTCAAAGGGAAGGAAATAGATTTCCTTCCCTTTGAAGCCTCTCCTTGCCTCCCCCACGTGATCGAAAGAGAAATGCAAATGCAAAAGCTGTGCTTCCACATCACAGGGGGGGTGGGGAGGGTCGGGGTGGAAGGGGAAGGGCTTCCCCTTCCATCCCTGCCTTGGGGGGGGTGGGTGGGGAGCACAGCGGGGACGCTAGCGCTCCCCCAAGTTCCTGTGACTTGGACGAGGTGACCTCGTCCAAGGCACACAGGAACTGTAGCCTTGGACGAGGTCACCTCGTCCAAGGCACAGAACCGGTTAACATCTTCCCATTGCTGTATTCACACACTTTTCTGTAAAGACTGACCAGCTGCTATAGATGTCTGGCTGGTGTCGTGAAATTACTGTGATTATTGGCCTCAGAACTCTGCAAAGGCTGCAGGGGGCTGCTTTACAACCTCTGGGTGGATCTGTTCATTAAAAGCAGTGATGAACCATTTTCAATCGGGTAACATTTAGTGGAAGTGGTGTAACGGTGTAATGCTCTATACCACTGTCAAAAGTGAGGTCAAAAACATATTTTTATTGTTTTTATTTGCTTAGGACGTATTAACAAACTTTACACTAGTATGAAGGAACAATTGGGAGTTGTGGATGAAAAGGAGGTAAACTGAGAGATTATTAGTTTAGAGTTAATTAAAATGACGATGGAATAAGAGAGGTTTTAGTCACGTAATGAAAAAGAGGGAACTCAACTGGGTTCTTATGAGTGGAAGTAACATGTTCTACAGATTAGTTGCATACGCATAAGAGTGTAGAAATCGGGATTTATTCTGATTTATTCTTGCATAATTTCGCAAAAATTAGACTAAATCATGTGAAATCCACTTGCAGGTATAATGTCTGAAAATATAATACTAAGGCATGCATTCTTTTCAAAAGTAAAGTGAGATACCATTAGAGGTAGAAATGTTTCTCATAAATCATTTTTAACAACTGGCCTCATGCAGGTCCATCTGCCGGGTGTTGTGCACTGAGGCCTTTTGAGGCAGTGTGACAGGGTGCAGAAACCACCCTCTCGCCTCTCAATTGGTGCATGTAGGGAGCAAACTGAGCTGATCCGTGCCACACCTGCTGCTCCCCTAGGATGACACTGTGGAGGCGGCTGCCCAATGGGGCCTGCTGGACGCAGTATCCTGCAGAGGAAGCTAAAGACCTAGAGCCTGAATTGCGTCTCCTCTGACCTGGACTGACAGCTGGATTAGACACTGCCCTGCCTGCTCTACGAGGTAGAAAATAACTGCCCCTACGTGGGAGGCGGCAGCTGGCGGTCCCCTGATGAGACTGCCCACATAGATAGAACCTCCCCCCGGCAGGCTTCAGGAAAAAAATACACCATAGTATAAAACCGATGCCTTATGGCGGGGTAGATGAATACCTGGAGCCCAGGTGATCGTCACCCCAGACCCAAACCGGCAATCTGAATAGTCACAGGTCCACCCGACCTAAAGAGAAGCATAATTAGTGGCTGTTCTACAGAAGGAGGTGATTGTGAGATAGCCCACAAAGGGTGATGCTCTTTCCCCTGTAGGTTCCTGATGAGAGTACACCACGCCACATCCCTGGTGCAGTGAGCTGCGCCCCCCACTCTCCCCCAGGAAGACTGTCTACCTCTGGAGGTTCAAAGCCTCTTGTGAGCTCATGGAATGAGATTAGAACATCCAGGGCAAACTAACATGGTTCGGTACACCGATGGCAATGGAGGTAGCAAACAAGGGACCCGTGTGGGGGAGGAGCACTCCCCCGCGCCCCTCCGGAGCCTTCTGGCTTGCAGATCCTAGCACTAGTTGAGCAATCCAAACAGTCACTGGAGCATAAGATGGATGTAGTTTCCATTGAGGTGAACCTTCTGCTCGCTGACCTATGCAAAGTGCTTGTGTGCTTCCTGAACATGGAGCAACAGGTCACCAAACTCACAAGGTAGGTAGGGAAGCTTAGGGCTGCTACCCACTCCATCAAGTCCTGAGCTCTATATTTGGGTTTGAGACTCAAGGGCGCGAAGGGTAGGCACAGAAGGTGCAATTTGTGCTTTGTGGGTTTCCTGGGGAGGTCTGAAGGGAAGGACGCTGAACTATTCTTGGAGAGTTGACTCAAATGCATAATTGATTCTGTCAAGTTATCCCCTACCTTCATTGTTGAGCCGGCACACAGGGCTTTTGTTCCCAGGCTTCATCTGGGAGCACCCTTGAGAGCCATTACAGCTCGTATCCTCCACTATTATGATAGGGCAGTACAGGGAGTGCAGAATTATTAGGCAAATTAGTATTTTGACCACATCATCCTCTTCATGCATGTTGTCTTACTCCAAGCTGTATAGGCTCGAAAGCCTACTACCAATTAAGCATATTAGGTGATGTGCATCTCTGTAATGAGAAGGGGTGTGGTCTAATGACATCAACACCCTATATCAGGTGTGCATAATTATTAGGCAACTTCCTTTCCTTTGGCAAAATGGGTCAAAAGAAGGACTTGACAGGCTCAGAAAAGTCAAAAATAGAGAGATATCTTGCAGAGGGATGCAGCACTCTTAAAATTGCAAAGCTTCTGAAGCGTGATCATCGAACAATCAAGCGTTTCATTCAAAATAGTCAACAGGGTCGCAAGAAGCGTGTGGAAAAACCAAGGCGCAAAATAACTGCCCATGAACTGAGAAAAGTCAAGCGTGCAGCTGCCACGATGCCACTTGCCACCAGTTTGGCCATATTTCAGAGCTGCAACATCACTGGAGTGCCCAAAAGCACAAGGTGTGCAATACTCAGAGACATGGCCAAGGTAAGAAAGGCTGAAAGACGACCACCACTGAACAAGACACTCAAGCTGAAACGTCAAGACTGGGCCAAGAAATATCTCAAGACTGATTTTTCTAAGGTTTTATGGACTGTTGAAATGAGAGTGAGTCTTGATGGGCCAGATGGATGGGCCCGTGGCTGGATTGGTAAAGGGCAGAGAGCTCCAGTCCGACTCAGACGCCAGCAAGGTGGAGGTGGAGTACTGGTTTGGGCTGGTATCATCAAAGATGAGCTTGTGGGGCCTTTTCGGGTTGAGGATGGAGTCAAGCTCAACTCCCAGTCCTACTGCCAGTTCCTGGAAGACACCTTCTTCAAGCAGTGGTACAGGAAGAAGTCTGCATCCTTCAAGAAAAACATGATTTTCATGCAGGACAATGTTCCATCACACGCGTCCAAGTACTCCACAGAGTGGCTGGCAAGAAAGGGTATAAAAGAAGGAAATCTAATGACATGGCCTCCTTGTTCACCTGATCTGAACCCCATTGAGAACCTGTGGTCCATCATCAAATGTGAGATTTACAAGGAGGGAAAACAGTACACCTCTCTGAACAGTGTCTGGGAGGCTGTGGTTGCTGCTGCACGCAATGTTGATGGTGAACAGATCAAAACACTGACAGAATCCATGGATGGCAGGCTTTTGAGTGTCCTTGCAAAGAAAGGTGGCTATATTGGTCACTGATTTGTTTTTGTTTTGTTTTTGAATGTCAGAAATGTATATTTGTGAATGTTGAGATGTTATATTGGTTTCACTGGTAATAATAAATAATTGAAATGGGTATATATTTGTTTTTTGTTAAGTTGCCTAATAATTATGCACAGTAATAGTCACCTGCACACACAGATATCCCCCTAACATAGCTAAAACTAAAAACAAACTAAAAACTACTTCCAAAAATATTCAGCTTTGATATTTATGAGTTTTTTGGGTTCATTGAGAACATGGTTGTTGTTCAATAATATAATTAATCCTCAAAAATACAACTTGCCTAATAATTCTGCACTCCCTGTATTATGAAATGGGGGCAGAAGCAAAGGTGATCCTCTTTTGGAAAACCATACCATCTTCATCTTTCCGGATTACACAAAAAAGGTACAGACTCAGAGAAAGTCTTACTTAGAGGTGAAACAATATCTGTGAAAACTTGACATTCACTTCATGCTCTTATGCAGTACCAAACTGCGCATAATTTATGAGGGGCAGACACTTTTTCACTAGCCCTGAAAAATGAGTGGGACTGGCTGGAAAAAATTGGTGTAACAGGCTTGCGTGGAAGACCTGATTGGGGTGACTCCGGGGTCCAAACCCACGGTAAACCTATTGGATCTGCATAAAGGAGAAGATGGGGCTTGACAAAAGAACGTAAAGCACCTCAGGTTCAGGTTGGCCCAGATGATACGCTCAAACGGGCTGATGCTATGGAGCCCTTGATTGCTGATACCCTTGGTGTTGCAGAGATGGAGACCCTCATAGCAGCGACCTCAATGATCTAAGCAGCAGTCTGTATGGCTGAAGAGGACAGGGTAGTGGACTACTACCAACTGTGGTCCTGAAGGAATATCATACCACCATGACCACTGTTATTATCAAAGGCTGGGGTATAAATGTAATGTGTTGTGCTTTAGAGCCGTAGAGTGCAGGGAATCAGTACTATACAAATGATCGGGGAATCACACAAAGTTGACTACCATGTTCCAGGGGATGTTCGCTGGCCCATAGGGGATGTTTCTGAGCAGGGCTGGACCCTACAAAAAGTAGAGGCGGTAGTACTAGGGAGTAGAGTTGATAGGGGGATCCCTGTCCCAACCTCCACTGTGGATCACTTCAAGACACACTTAGTAGGGGGTTGCAGTAGTTGTGATCGCTACCCCTTTTCTGGGGACTATATTAGCTATGTTTCTGCTTTATAGTTATGTAGGAAAGCACCAAGTTCTGAGTTTTAGGGGGTTTATCCCAGGGGGTGAAATGGACTGTTTGCTGTTTCATGCACTCACACGGATACTCTTAACAAGACTCCAACTGTGCATGGGAAGACTTATGCATGCCCGCATGGACCCAGACTGGGGCTACACCACTGGGTGAGGAAACCCCTACAAAAGTCACCACCATGCGATGACACATAACATGATGGGGATCCTTATTATAACCTCATGGAAGATTAGGTTCCTCAATTATTACGAAAAAGCTGTAGAAGGCAAACCTACCGCAGACGGCACAGGATTAGAATTGCTATGTTGCAGGAGACCCATTTGTCAAAGGAGGAAGTGGGTAAACTGAACAATAAATTACAGGGCAACACTCGAGGACCACAATTTGCATAGCTTCGGGGATCCCTCTCCAACATAAAGAAACTCATGAAGATGCAGAGGGTAGGCTTGTGCTTCTACATGGTAACCTGGATGGAACTATGCATGTTAAGATCATATGCACCCAATATTCAATAAAAACCTTCTATTGGAGTCTTCTAGAGATCCTGCTCCTGTATGTGGACATACCCCTCATGTAGTCCTGGGATTTCAATATATTGTGGTTGGGGATATAGATAGGCACCCCCCTTAAGCTGCCTCACGAAGCCAGGCATGACCGCTGCAGTGTTGGACATAATAACATTCCTCAGGTGTGTAGATATATGGCAGTCCACGCATGCTATGCTTAAACAGTACTCCTGCTATTCATCCACTCACAACAGAGTTCTGCAGTAGGATAAAAATGGTTCAGTCTCTAAACAAAGTTCTGTCCGATCACTCCCCTTTACTGGTTGGCAGTGAGGGCAGGGGCTGCTAGGAGGAACCCCGGGCCTGGAGGTTGAACCCAAAGACTCTAAATGATATGGAGTTCTGAGCAGATAGTCAAGAAGCACTACATCCACACATATATATAATGCAGTTGAGGGTCCACGAACACGTGGGCAACTGAGAGGGAGGCACTAAAGGCAGTAGTGAGAGGAGAGAGTATGTCAAAGAAGTAGGATTTACACAGTCACTTGGTAACAGCCCCTGACTTCCCAGGTTTTGTGACCAGCACAGTTGCAGGCTCAAGAGAATGCCAACCCAGTACAGGCAAATCTGCCCTTAGAAGTTAGCTGGAGTATAGTGACAACATGGGAAACCCTAGACAAACACACTGAAGAAACATTGCCAAAAGTTGCATGGAGAGGGTGATAAGTCTGGTCGTTTGCTGGTATGGCTCCTAAAATGGAAGGCCCTCCACTTCTGATTCTATCTCTGAGTATGCCCGATTGCTGTGACACAGGTGACTATAAATCAAACACTTGCTTAGTACCTGGCACTCCTATATATAAATCCTATTGGGGAAGAGTCCTGGCCTGACAATAAGCCCTGTACAGACTACAGTTACCCAGAATCTCCCTGGAGACAGGGCAGCCTTAGGAGGAGAGTTAACAAGGGAGGAAATACTGGCCACCATAGACAGTCTCCCCTGTGGAAAGGTGCAGGGGCAGACAGATTCCTGTCAGAATTTTATTAGATATATGCAGGTATGCTACCGGACAGGCTAATGGATGTTTAATGGATGGCGCATCAAAAGTTGAGTCAACTGTAGTCGATGCAGGAGACAATTATTGTCTGGTATGATTATGGCAGTCCGACCACTGGACGGCCAATACAGCGGTCGGGAGGACACCACCAAGCCTGCTGCTTCCCCATCACTATATTATGACACTACTGCCGAGCTGGCAGTTTTGACATAATATGGCGGTGGCACTGGGGCGGCATGCCTGAAGCATATGCCGCCACAGTGCAGCACCAGATGCTCCTCGGGTGCACTGTTGCCATACACAACGTTGTGCATGGCAGCAGTGTGCACCGACAGTGCAGGCATGGTGGGACACAATGTGTGTCCCCAGTCACTCTGCCCAATGGACATAATTGCCCTAGAGCCCTGTTTGGGGCCCCGTCCCTGCCTTTCCGCTGAGCTTTTCATGGCAGCTCCACTAGCGAAGTGGGAGTCCACTGGCGTGCCCTAGAACAAGGCCCTAGAGTGCCTCCATGCTCCCTCAGAAATTGGTCTGTATGCAAATTTGTTTGCTGCACAATTTCCTGAAAGAAGTCAACATCCAAAAATAGATGGATGTAGTCGACTGCAAAAAGTTGGCCGTTTCAACTTTACATCCAGCATCACCAGTAAAAGATGGAATTTGGGGCTGAACTAAATTGGGGGGCTGCCAAGAGAGCATTCCCTCTGTGCTTGCGGCTGCACGCACCTGCTCTCTAGGTTCGGCTAACTTGCTGTTGACCCGCTGCACAGAGTGTGCTTGCAAAGAGACAGCACAACTGTCATCATTGTCTCCCTCAGAATCACTGGAAGAGGTGTCATCGGATAGGGCTCCGCTGACTGAAAAATCACTCCCAGATTCTGCCCCATTCTCCTCTCCCTCAGATGCTGTCTCAGTCTCTGATCCTGCCTCAGAGCTATCCTCCATAACCTGAGTTAGGGCTTGAGCAGCAGTGATCCAATGAGACACCATCTCTGCTACTTGCTAAACTGTCCCTTAAAAGTACTAGCTTAGAAGGCAGACAGAGTCACAAAATTGCTTGTGGGTGTGTGTGATGTGTCCAGTAGTACATGTCGTCATCTTACCTTTGCTTCTTCTAAGCAGATTCTCTGAAGACACTGAAAATAACAAAAAAAAGACACACTATTACTTCACCTTAGTACGTACGCATCCTCACAGCCTTTAGCGCTGGTGGCACCCAGTGCAACAGTCATATTTGGTTCTCTGCCTCCCACTGACCTCCTCTTCTAATTCCCTCAGTACCACCCAGCAAAAATGCCCCTCATATCTCCATAGATCCCCTCCACATACATTTAATTTGTTTTAAAGCACAGGTGATGCCTGGCTTTACTAATCCACTCAGCTAAATACATGTATATCCTTTGCAGCAGGCATATAAATCATCTGCGATACTTGATGGCGTCACAAGCCATGCGTGTTCAGAAGCTCGTTTTTGCGTGCGAAACGCGTTATGCGAGTAATAAACGCTATGACTGCATCAGCTTGAAAGCGCATCATTTATTGTTTGTCTTGACGTTGGCATTAATTGCTAGATTGCTCTGCTGGCGGAAATGCACCCCCCCCCCTCCAAAACGGGTACTTACTTCAGGAGGAGCAACTGTTGGTTATAATATATATATATATATATATATATATATATACACACATACATATCTAAAGATAGATTTGTCTCGCGTTTTATATATATCACTGTATATATATATATATATATATATATATATATATATATATATATATATAGAAAGAGAGAGAGAGAGAGAGAGACAGACAGACAGACAGACACTGACTCTCTACATCACTTTTTAAAAAATACATTTGTGCTTTCCATGGGATCAATCGTGACCCCATGGCAAAGCACACGTGTATAAAAAAAAAAAATGCATTTGCAATTCAATGGGTCTCGCGTTTGCTCGAGTTAAGGCTATTAGCGTTGTAAACCCCTAACCAGACTTTTCTTGCCACATAAACTGAAAAGTAAAACAGTTTCACATAAGCAAGCCAACGGACGCTATGAGAGCAAAGCAAACACACAAAAGGAAACAGAATTTCGCTTGCAGTGAAACATGTTGACAAAAGTGCAATTATCCATGTAACTGGCAAAAGTGCAATTTACCTATGCATGCCTTTCACTAATTAAATCAAGCTAATTTTACAAGGCAAGCCCACAAACCAACCAAATTGATGGGCTTGACATGGGTGTGGTTAAAAGGCCAAGGACAGATTACACCATGGACAGAGCGCTTTGTGCTCGTCCCTAAAAATGCCCTCATAGGGGATCAGCCGAAGGGCTGACCCGATCATTTTCATTTATTTTTTTTAAAGTATTCACTGGGGGGTGAAATCGACCCCCTGGGAGAAACATTTTTTTTCTTCAAATAAGAAATATTGCCCCCCAGGGTCGGCCTGTGTAAGAAAGGTCCGACTCGGCATTTTTTCTTATTAAAAAAAAAAAACATACATTTTACTATCTGGGGGGCGCGATCACCCCCCCAGAAGATCCCCAACATCTATTTTTGATTAACTGTGCCCCCACGGTGGGCGGCCTACTCACACAGGGAGCCGACCCCCCCAAACAATATACTTGGTGCCTAGGACCGTTTCCTGGCCATGCTGCGATCCATGGCCAGGAAACGGTGCCAGGAAGACATCAATGGAAAGGGAAGACTCTCCCCTTTCCATCGATGCCTCCCTGGCATCTGGGGAGGCCGATTTGGCCTTTTTTCCCCAAAAAAGTGTGATGTCGGAGCGCTGACGTCACAGAGGGGCGGGTGGGGGGTCGTGGGGAGATGCAGAAGTTCTTCTGCGTCTCCCGGGGTAATTAAAAAAAAAAAATGTAACCCCCTCCCTGGTATTGGCCACTGGTCGTGACCCGCACCAGGGAGGTAGTGTGGGCGTGGGCCAGTGGCCGACGCCCACACCAAAGGTGTTAAAGTCTTTCCAAACAGAGAGAGCGAGAAGGAGAGTGTGTGTGGTTATATTGTCTGTGTGTGTGGGTACAAATTCTTGGCGAAATCTGACAGACATTTCATGATGCCCGACTGAAGGCACCTGCACCCAACTATTTATCACAATAAACATTTATTAGGGGGTGTAACACCAGAACCCCCTCCCTGAAGCGACACCCCTGCTTCATATAAATACGGGCATAGAAGTCCGTATTTATATCAATCACTTTATGAACTTGGACAAGTCAAAGGGCCACAGGACCACTAGTAAAATTAAACGCTGAAAATTCTTTGGAATGTTAAGAGTGGGACAGTTCAGCAGAAACCTGCAATTTGAGGTAGTAACTGCTCACCTAAGCGACAGCCACATTTATGTGCTCAGACCAATAACAGCCTTAGAAGCAATCAATAACATTTATAGTCTCTTGATCTCCTTATGCAGCCTTGCCTAGGAATGAAGACCCTAAGTGAGAATAGCCAATACATTTCAGTCCAGACTGCCTCTGTTGTCACTTCTGCTACAGAATAAACATTTTTGTAGTGGTCACACTTGTTCTAGTCAACCAGCTGCCTGTTCTTTGTACTTGTCTTCTGAATGTGCCATCTTGAAATAATGTTTGTGTCATCCTCACTGAACTGCAGTTTAACCATTCTTCTTCCAATTGATCTCTCCCTGAAAGAAACAATTGTTTTTTTCCTCCATATTGTCTCTTAGAACGAGTGAATTTGTTGTTTGCGTCTTACTTGGACTGATATCTGACTATGTCTAATAACCGCTTGTCACTAGAGAAAGGACTGACGTGAATTTAAGAAGTGATAGTAGTTTATTTCTCCAGAAGCAAATAGTACAGGGTGGGCTTGAGAGACCGAATATTGTTTGGCTAGCGTATGTTTCTAGATCGAATACATAGGTTAGGGCTTGAGCATTTTTAAAAATGGGCTTTGTGACAGGTGAACGCAATTTATAACACTAATACTTTTCTTTAGTTAGTATGGTTTTAGATTTTTTAAAGGTTTTGTATGGTGAATATCAGTTATACTTTCAATAGCTCAATGACCCATCAGTCTTTCCACAGATTTATGTTGGGATTTTTGCGGGCATCCTTTTCAGTTTCTCTGATTATTTTGTTTACCTTTTTTCCAATTAGTTTTTCCTTCTTTTCTGGGCGAATGCCCGCGTTTCTTTTGCTCAGACACCTTTTCCTGCTTCAGAAGATCGAACTCATCCAAAAACTTCCCGAAGGTCTTCACCTTTTTCAGACAGCTCATGGAAAGCCACAAAGTCTGCATCGGAACTTACTTCTGAGCTTGGATTTGAGTCTCTTTTGGGTCCAGTTTCTTGCTGCCAGAAGTAAAGATCCTCTTAAGAAATAATCTGTCTTCCCCTTTAGGGATTTACAAAGTTTCCCCTCTTTCATTTCAGTTTTGTCCCAGTCTATTGCACATTTCCCCTCTAAACTTAGTTCTCCCTGTCTGATCACTCTCATTGGCTATATACTCAAGCAGCCCTCTATATCTTTTAGGATTCCCATTCCTTCTATTTTTGTGCTTTAATCATTTCAAAATATTTCAAACCAATGTATTGCACATGCAGTAGTATTCTCAAACCGCTCCTCGATCCCCTGGGGGGTTTGGTTTTCATTTTCATAGGATGCATAGTTAAGCTTCTTTGACCCCTTGGGGCCTGTCCGACAGCCACACGGCTGTGCAATAATGCAGCCTCTCACCATTTATTCAATAACTTTTGGACAATTTCTCGAGTCTGTTCTTTTTCTGCTTCAGTAATAAAACTTGCATTTTGAGCTTTTGCAAAGTTATTCGGCGTGGCATTTAATGTGACATTTCCCTTGATTATCCTCTTTCTTCCTTACTTTTTCTTGCTCAGATGCTATGCATGTAATTAATGGCAGGCCAGGTGTCCTTTAATAGCAAAGAGCTCTCAAGAAACTCGTAAGTACCCCTTATAATCTGACAGTTTTCTAAGGGTCAATCCTGCATCACATTCTTTGTTGTTTTATTCATAAGTGTGGGTGCTTAACCTGAAGGGGTTTGCCAGGCCAGGAGTGTGTCCTCTGTCTCTGTCGACAAGTGATGGTGCAATTCCTGTCACAGGCCACAGTCTCTGCATTTTCATAGGGCTAATCGAAGCAGTGGACTGCAATCTCTTCATGTATTCCAATCAAACCCCTCAATGAAAAGTTCGGGCACTTGACTCATAAAAAGTAGTTCACATTCTTTTAGTTTATCAAAGTTTGCAATGCACCATTGCGAGCGTTCTGATCTCTTCAGGCCTTTCTCAAGACAAACAATTGAATTATTTCTAAGAACGGAAGTGAATTAATGACATTCCCAAGTGAAGGGAGGATACCAAACACATTGCAACATAAATGGCCTGCAGGAACAGACCTTAAACAATGAAACAGGAGGTACTTCATGGTGAACCTAGCCCATTTTGCTTGAAACAATAAGGAAATATTGATTGAGACAGTGAACAGACAAGTCAACCTGGTCAGGAGTGTTGACTGGACAAAACCTAAATCAAATGTGTAACCATGATAGTGAGTAGGAAAATCCTAGACCTGAGAACCAACCATCCCCTCATTGTAAATAAGGACACAAAAAGATCAGTGTGAGATACTGAAGTGACACAACTTAGTTGTGTCGAGAAAATTAATGTAACAGAATTTCTCACAACAGAAGTATAGCCCGAGGTGAATAATGTTTAAGTGGCACAAGAAATGATGACAAGCATGTCCGGTCATTTTCTATATTTTACTTTGATCTCAGCCTAAACGTCCTTTAGTGCAATTTTTTTCAGTGGATGTTTTGAAACTTTTTTTCAGACCGTGCACAAGTATATAGGATTGCAGCCACTACTGTGGTAAAAATGAAGAGCACAAATCATGGGAAATCAACAGAAAGCATGTGGCAGTTTCGTATGAAGTTTGCGCAGAATATGTGGTCACTGGTGTAGCGTCATTCCTAGCCTGGTACCCACTGAATAACTAAGCCACACACAGAGCTGTAGATTACATGTATTTATTACTCTGCCTGGATTCTGTGGACTTCACAACTATTACGTCACACAGTTATTTGGAGTCCTCGAGGAGTCAGAAAGGTTTGGTTGTAAATCATGCAAGACACTACATCGCCCCCTCTGTTAAATTAAAAATTGCAATTTTAGAAATCATGAGACAGACGCAAATATCTGCATATATAGAGGAGCATGTACAATGATATCTCTTCAATTAATCTTGGCGCTTTGATTTGTCAACCTGATCTGGTTACTGGAAGCTGTAAATGATCATCTTCAATGTCAAAGATTATCAATGATGGTAACAAATCACCAACAGTCAGTATGTTTTCAGGATCAGTCTTTCTTTCACCATCTTGAGTTGAAGACCAATGAAATAGGCCTGAAGTGAGATGAGTCTCTGGTAAGAGACTTCCCAAGTTGTTGGGCAGTCACCATGAGTCCTTTGGTAGATACTACTAGAAGAGGTTCACGTTTTCTTCTCCACAGTTGTCAAGGGATCACCAAATCTCCTTTTTGGATTGATAGAGCTTTCACATGTCATCTCTTATCTACATATATTTTCATTTTCTGTTTTTGAACCAAACCCCTTGTATAAATCATGTTTTCCTTACTATTTCTTTCTGTGGTGCATTGAGATATCTTGGTTGCCATTGCTCTCCCGAACATCAAAGCCACAGGACTTTAACCTGTGGTCGAGTGGGGTCGTAGGCGAAAAGCTCTTAGAGTTGAGTTCACCACTGTTTTTAGACTGAGCTTCTTGAAATTTGCATGCTGCAGTGCTTTCTTTAGCATACTTATAAACCACTCACAAATCCATTGACCTGTGGCCAAAAGGGTTAGATCTTTTGATGCTTTATGTTTAGATTCTCCAGAACTTCTTTAAATTATTTGCTGTTGAAGGGGAGACCATTGGCAGACTTCACAATGGCTGATAAGCCCCAGGTTGCAAAGATACTATCAAGTTTTTCGATTACTCACTCATCTTTTAGGAGAGACCTTCAACCAAACAAAAATGTGAACATCCATCTATGATCACCATTAAATGATGTCTCTTTTGTCAAGGGGACCAGAGAAATCGATGGTCATTCTCTCCCAGGCATGATGAGGGAGTTCTGACTTCTTCAGAGTATGTTGAGTAACTTTGGTTGACAGACATTTGCATATGTGACAGGCTTTGAGTTCCTTTTCAACTCTTTCATCTAGGCATGGAAACCAAACTCAGTCTCCAAGAGCTCTCTTTGCAGCACAAATACCACAATGTCCTTCATGAGCTACTTCTGTCACCTTTGTCCTAGTCTACAGAATCTGGATTCTCGATCATCGTAGTATAACTCCTCCCTGAGTTATGAACTATTTGTCTTTGACATTCTTCTACTTTTGCTATTCACCACCATTACTGAAAGGTCAAACATCTTTGTTTCACGACTGATGTCCAATTATGTCTTTTAATTTTACTAGGTCACTCTCATGACTTGTAGCAGTGACAATCCGGTCTAGCAATACAGGAGGTGGTGTACTTGACTTGATAATGAAATTGATGTAGGACTCAGTCATCTTAGATGGAGTCTCATGACCTTGAATAGGCACTTGAAAAGAAGTCAGAAGGATTTTGATCTTTTCTGTGTTGATTCAGAGTTGTATCATTGTATTCTTGCAATTGTAGCCCTCATTCAATTCAAAGAGGGGTGGGGGTGTATCTTCTGCTACAGAGACAGGGGTGTCTGAGGCCGGTTCTTCCTCTGGTAGGGCCTCTCTTCCAGTGGCTGGCACCGATGTTGGTGTGCCTGGTGTTGATGAGTCAAAGTTAAAGGTAGAATGTTGTTAAAAAGTCCTGCTCAGTGTGGCATGTATGTCCCTCAGCACCCCTGTTAGGGAGGCCATGTTGTTGTTGTGGGCCTCCATCTGTTCCCGCATGTCCCTCTGCACGTCCTCTGTAGCTGCTTGATTTCCCGGAGTTCAGTCAACACCTGGCCCATCACTCTTTGGGACTCCTGATAGACTCCCAAGACGTGGCTGATGGTCTCCTGGCCAAGAGCAGCCCCAGTGGCCTCACCCCACTGGCCCACAGCATCCCTCCCATGCACATTACCCCCATGGGCCTGTGCTCTTGCCACAGGGTGCCTTCTCCAACTTGTTTCTGGATCCTCCTTGTCTGAAGTGTTGCACTACAACTCAGGATGGATCTGGGACTGGGGGGGGGGGGTGGCGGCATGAGATGGTAGACACTGTACTAGGTATCCAGGATGAAGGGCAAAAGGTTGCCTGTGATATTAAGGCAACCGGGCTGGGAGGTGACGTTTTGGGCACAGTGAGACTCACTGTTGCCATCTGACCAGGTTGCCCAGATGGTCCAGAACCATCCTCCATGTCCAGACATCCAGGAGTGTCTTCTTCACTGTGCGCTTTATCCAGGGGGATAGTGGCGGTCTGCTCTGTGGCCCCAGTGTGCCCAGCAGCAGCTCCACCTGTTCATGTAAAATGAACAATGTTACTAGTTGTATTATAACATCTACTTCCAACGGTGTAGAGTTACAGTAAGCAGAGACCTTGTACAAAGTTAAGTTGCAGTTAATCCTATTGTACCAAGTAACCATGGTACTGGGCGTATTGACATGATGTGTGAAGCTTGCCAATTCATTTTGACTAAAGCAGCTGCTGAAAAGTGTAGATCATTTGCACTTTAGAGGATGGCCTGAAAATGACATCTTGCCACCACTATAGGCAAAACAGTGGCTAGGTAAGATATAGCTTTGTCCATTTGGAGGCCTAGTTGAGTGTGATGCAGGAAAACCCAGGACTTTATTGTATTTGTGACTGGAGTCATCATGTGCACAATGTAATGTGAATGTGTCTGCTGCCAATACCCATCTGGTGGGGCATCTTGAGGCCTTATGAAAACTTGTTATTCACACTGAGTAAGGTGTCATTCCTGTCCTCAAATATTTCATCCTGGATTAGCAAGTCAAGTTGGAGCTATGATGACAGATATGTCTCTGATTTGTGCATGATCACTCCCACGTGAGTATACTTCATTTGAGAGTTGTCAAACAAGGGTATTTGACAAGTGGCCACTATGCTGGTGGTAGGAGTAAAAGTAACAGGGCTTCCTGGGAGTTGCAGTCAGGTAACTCCCTCTACTTACCAACTGTTAGCAAATGGTATCCTCCCAGGTGAATACACTTCAATTGAAAGGTAAGGATCAGGGGTCTTTGGGCACGGATACACTGGCCTGGGGTGTGTAGTAACAGACACAGGGCCTGCTGGGAGTTACAGTCAGGTCAGTTTCTCTACTTCACACACTTGTCAAGTAATATCTTCCCAAGTGAATAAACTTCAATTGGGAGTTGCCAAACAGGGATATTTGGACAAGTGTATCCTGGTCTGGTGCTGGAGTTACAGAATCAGAGCCTTAGCAGTCATGTCACTTCCTGTACTACACACACTATACACATGGTAAACTCCCAGGTGAGTACACTTCAATTGAGAGTGGAGAAACAGGGTATTTTGATAATTGAACACTGGGCTAATGTTGGAATTACAGAAACAGAGCCTCCTGGCCTTAGCAGACATGTCACTTCCTGTACTACACACACTATAACATGGTATCCTCCCAGGTGAGTACAGTTTAATTGAGAGTTAAGACACGGGGGTATTTGGAAAAGTGAACACTGCACTTGTGTTTTGAGTTACAGAAACAGTGCCTTCTGGGAGTTGTAGTCAGGCAACTCTCTCTACTACATACACTGTAATGTTGACTATTGCATATCTGTATGCAGACTGCATTTAGGTTTGGGCATACATTTACCTGCTGAGACATGCCATGTGTCTTGGGATTATTTTTGTATATTGAAAGACCTACAGGCCCCATTTAGACCAATGGCATGTGACAGGCCTTAGAAGCTGTGATGCTGGGTGCAACAATATAGTTTGACAGTGTCAACACCCAGATACTCTGGGTATTAAATGTTGTTGGGGTACATGTACAAGACAGTGGCAAAAGGTGAGCTATGAGCATGCATGACATTGCTTTTTGGTGACATTTTTTGTGTTTTGACTTACCAGACTCCACTCTCCCAGGCATTCCTGCCAAACACTCAGGATGCAGGATGGCCAAGATCTTCTCCTCCCAGTGAAACAAGATGTAATGGGGCACTGTGAGGGCCACAGCCAGTCTTCTTGGCCTGCAGCTGGTGCCTGGAGACCAGAGAAACGGACCTTGCCCCTGAGGTTGTTCCACCTCTTCCTGATGTCCTCCTTTGTGCGCAGGGTGGTGCCTACAGCATTCACTCTGGCAGCAATCATGTCCCACATTTCTACTTTCCTGCTGAGGGGAGTATGCTGGACTTGTGCTCCATGCAATTGTGGCTCTACTCGTATGATTCCATGACTCTTCGCTCATCTTCTGAAAAACATGCATTTTTAGAACGTGACATGGTGGGAAACAAAATGGGTGACAGTGACTTATTAAAGACGGGAAGTGCAAAAGGATGCGAATGGACAAAAGTGTGTGCAGAGTGTTCTGTGGGATGGTGAAAAACATAGGGGTGTCTATACTATGGAAAAGTGGGAAGATGGTGGTCCGTGTTCTTTGTCATGCAGTGGAAATGCAAAGGATTGTGGTCTGTGAAGGGATGTGTTTTATAGTGTCCTTTGCAGCTGTGTCCATTGTGGCAATGTGTGTCAGCCGTGTTGTTTTCATATTCATCCAGTATCCAGTTGTCTGTTAAATAGCCGACCTCGTACCGTCGTGGTTTAGACTGCCATTGGCTGACTGCCAAGAAGGGACCGCCACAACGACTGTGTGTCTGTAATATGCTTGATGGTTAGTTGCTGTGCTGATGGCGCTGGTGGTCCGACCGCCTATTTTCAGGCTGTCCGCCCCTCTGGTGGTCTGTCATTTTTGCTTGGGGGTTGGTGGTCCTGCCTGTGTTACTCATTCAGCATGACAGTCTTTTCAGGACCGCCAACATTGCGATCTGACTGCCACAATCGTAAAGAGGCACTAGGAGTTTCTTTCAGCATTCATCATCTGAATGAATCTGACAAGCATCCATCGATAGCTCTAAGCCTTATGGCTTCTTTATCATTAAATTCATTGAACTTGCAGTGTTTGAGTGTGCCGAGTCTTTCCACAAATTTATCAGTTGTTTTGCCAAATCTTTGACATTCTTGACTGAAAACATATTGTTTATAATCAACGTTTGGTACTGGATTAAACGTGAGATTCAATGGATTCTTAATCTGATGGTATGTGACTTCTTTGTCAGTTCTTGGCATTTTAAAGACTTCCTTCACACCATCACCAGCAAGAGTTTGAGATATTTGATAATCTTCCTGCTTTCAGTCTCATCAAGTGCATAAATGAAATCTTCAAATGTCTTTATCAATGCAGTCCATCTATCGCCATTTCTTTGCTTTTTGTAAGTGTCAGATGGTAGTAGTAGTTTGAGGAAAGCAGCAGCATTGGAAACCAGTGTTGAACTTACTGACTTTGAGAGTAGAGTGCTGCCTGAATCTGTTGAATGATCGTGTTTGTGCTAATATTCTTTAAAGTATTAGTCGCTATATTCAAATTTCACAGATCCAACTGTTGCCTTAAATCTTTTTGCTCTTGGAAAACCTGTGAATTTTTTCTGAGTCACACTTGGTAGCTTGATGAGCAACCGCTTCTGGTATGGCCAGCTCTGTAAGCACAACCCACAGCACTTCTCCTTGAGCCACTTCAGTGACTGCTGTGACACAATGACTCTCTTAGCAGGCTCAGTAAGTTACACTTCAGTTTGTATTGTCTCTAAACTGGTTGATCTCTGCCTTTAGTGTTTGCATTCCATGTACTGCATAGCTTTATTTGGCATGGCAGAGCAGTACCTTTTTGTATGATCTTGGTCATCGTTTCATGACCAATGGTGTGTAGACTTTTCCATGAAGATCTCTTTCCATTCACACTCTTCACACCGACTGGAGTTGTGCTTTGACGCCACATATGCTAGCCATCGACTCTGCATTTCAACAAAGGCACACATACCACACACGAGCAATTTGCTTGGACCAAGGCAAACTCTCCAGGAGAGCACTTTCTTCTATCTGATTACTCATCCCCTATGTCATCGCCAATTATAGCATCTTTCCCAGCCTGGTACCCACTGAATAACTAGGCCACACACACAGCTATAAATAACACACCTTTATTCCTCTGTGTGTACCTGTGGGCTTCAACATTCTAAACCAAATGCTCATAGATTCTATTTCAACGAATATGTCACCCAGTGATAGAGTCCTTGGGAGTCAGAAAGGTTCCGTTCTAAGTCATGCAACACCCTACAACTGGATGTCCATGACCACAGAGGGCTATAGTTAGAAAGAAAATCCCAAAATTATTTTCCCAGAGGTTCGAGTGAAGTTTGTGCATTTTAGAGATTCACAAAACCTTCTCAGGTTATGTATGGACTGTTGTACAGTCATAAATTTACATGCATAATGTGGGTACATTTTCTGGTATCCTTCTTGTGTCTGGCGTTAGCCAAGACCTTTTGATATTTCTAAAATATGTATAATATACTTACATAGGAGGCTTTCGGCCCCCTCTCTTCACCCATTGATCTTTTGTTCTATCATTCACATTTTGCTTCCACCCACTACAACATACAGCATAGAGTAGTGGGTCAGTCTACTTTAGCCACTGGTTAACTTGACTTAGAGTGACTGCATTTTGCTCACTCACATGGAGCACATCTGCACGCGAGTTAGTTCCTTTCAGTGCCAGTGTTTTTGTTTTTACTTTATAATTACTTTAGTGTTGCTTTTGTGTTTAAAAACTGATATGGTAAAAGGATGCTTCTGATGTATATTCCATCTTTATCAGATCCCATCACCTGCCAATGCTGTTGTACATTCCTTTTGGAGTATTTGCTTCTCTGACTGCTACTATTTCACAGCATACAAGAGTGTGTCAATTTGAAACTGTTCTGTAATAAGTTGTCCTCTTTTTACTTTTTCTTCTTTTTTTCTTTCTTTCCTAATCTCCTTCCTTCCTTCATCCTTCCTTTCTTTTTGTCTTTCCTTCTTACATTTTTCCCCTTCTTTCCTTCTCTCTCATTGTTTCTCTTTTCTTCATTTCATTTCTTCTCTTTTCTTTCTTTTGTTCTCTCTTATGCTCTTTCTTTTACTCTTTCTTTATTTAATTCTTACTTTCATAATGGCCTTCTTTCTTTCCTTCTCTTTCTTTCTGTTTAGTTATCTTTTCTTCTTTCTACCTCTTTCCTTCTCTCTTTTTTCCCTTTCCTTTCCCCTTTCATTCTTCTTTCACTTTCCGTTCTTTCTTTCCTTCTTTCTCTTTCCTTCTTTTTTCTTCTTTCTTTCCTTCTTTTACTATCATTTGCTTTCCTTCTTTCTTCCTCCACACTTCTTTCTTCCGTTCACTTTTCTTCCTTCTCTTTTGCTTTCCTACTTCTCTTTCTCTCATTCTTTCTTTCTCCTTCTTTTGCTTTCCTTCTATCTTTCTCTTTTGCTTACTTTCTTGCTTTCTTTCTCCTTCTTTCTTCCGCTTGCTTTCCTTCTTTCTTTGTTATGCTTTCGTTCCTTCTTTTACTTTCCTTCTTTGTCTTTGTCTTTCTTTCTTGCTTTCTCGCTTTCTCTTACTCTTTCTTCCTTCCTGTTGCTTTCCTTCCTTTTTGCTTTTGCATTTCTTCCTTCTATTGCTTTTCATATTGTTCTTACATCCTTTTTGGTTCTACAACCAGTTCCAGTATGTTGTTGCATAGGATGGTTCCTGCTTTCTGAGTGACTGCTTAGTAGAGCAGAGAATGTCTGGCTTCACGCCACATAAAATACCAGCCACCATTATTTCTTTAAGGGAACCCACTTGTAAGAAAGCAACACTGTGGTGGGCTACAGTCTACTCCTCACCCACCCATCCCCACTACTGTACAGATGTGAGAGTCAGAAGCCTAAGGGACATCATCAGTGTGTTCATAAATACACTCTTCTTTGTTAACAGGCACTTTCATACCATCCTTTGCTCTTTGTTCTAAGAGGCTGACAAGCAGAGGTTTGCCTCCTCATAAATGACTGTAGTAATGAATATTTAATTCAAAATATCAAAGGTTTACAATATCATGACATCAATATCAAGGGACATAATATCAAGAGGTAAGAGGTAACTCCACATTCTGTAACGTGGCAATATATATCAACAAGGTACGTATAGGTGGAATTCATTGTAGAAAATGTCCAGAAACTACCCTTTTGCTATTTTGTCCCTTGATATTGCCATCAAGATATTGTGACCTATCAGTATTTTGAATTCAGTATTCTCAGCCTACACCCACATAAACCGAATGGTTTTGTGACAGATCTCTTACAGCAAACAGTCCATTATTGACAGGTAACAATCTACAGTTCTGTGAGTGGTATTCTGAAAAATGCCATCCCAGGAGCATTCCCATAGGCGGAGCCATCATTGTACAGCCCTACCACAAATGGACACTTTGAATGGTAGTGAAATGAAATACAGGAGTAGAGTTCAGGTATAGGAATGTAGAATCTTTTTTTGTACCACAAAATAATGGTATTTGGACAAAATGGGAAAAATAACTATTGTGATAGAAAAATCATATATATTTGGTAATTGGCCTATGATTTGTTCAAGGACTTTAGGCAGTATATCTTTAAGGATTTGGGTTCAGGGAGCTAGTGCGTGCCTCTCTTATATCCTGCACTGCTGCTTTTAGTTCTAGTTCCCTCACATTTGGAGGGGGTTGGGCTCTGTTACATGATTGACAACATCAGCTTTTGTAGCATGCATTAGAATAATATGTAGTACATTTTCAATGTATATTTTCTATTGATGCACATTCTTTGCTGTAGGTGTAGCCCATGTGATTTAGGTCATTAGGAGTTTCTGGGGATGGAAACCTCCGTCCACCAAACTCCTGACCAGGGGGACAGCCGCAGTGCTGGCGGTCTCTTCACCGACCCCATTACGATCACACACATGAAACAATGGGGCCCACCACAGCACACTAGACAAGACCAATGTGCACTTTAGACATCCCACCCATATTTTATCCAAGCTGGCTTGGCACAGGTCTCATACACACCAAATCTGTGACCCACCTTACATGGAACAGTCCGTGTCCACTTCCTGTGTCGGAACAGCATCAGATTCCTGCCAATGTCACAACTCTGAAATACCCACATGAGGATGTCAGGGTGAAGGTACCTGTACAAAAACAAAACACAGAGTATAGATTTGAAAACATTTCTATTACACAAATCACATATCAAGCATCTAGAAATGAAGTTACGTTGCATTGAGACCGACACAACCAAAGCAACAGCATCAAGGTGGGGATATGTCAAAGGCTAACTTTTCAAGCACCCTTTGGCTCAATATTGATGAACATTAGCTCCCCAGTGTAATGGCAAGACAGTCAACTCTACAAATTATAACAACTGCAGTCCTTCATACAGTCACACTCGTTGCATGATGTGACATACTTACACTCAAGAAAAGTTGTTATTGATGAGATCTGGCCGCAAGCCGGCTCCTTCCTCTCTACCACTGTCATCCTCACTTGGCATTTCAGGAGGCTCACCCGATGGCACTGCAGGCTCCCCCTCCTCTGGGATGTATGGGATGTTCCCCCTCAGGGCAGTGTTGTGGAGCATGCAGAAGGCCACAATGATCTTACACACTTTCTCAGGTGAGTAGACAAGGGCTCCACTAGTGCAGTCCAGACATCTAAATCTGGCCTTTAGGAGCCCAAAAGCCTGCTCCACTACCCTCCTTGTTCTTACATGGGCCTCATTGAAGCAGGCTTCCAATGTCCTACTTGGATTTCTCAGCGGCATCAACAACCAAGTACGGTTTGGATATGTTGAGTCTCCTGTTAAGGAATGGGACATATGTGCATCAGTTAGTCCCTCTTATCAGAATTGTGCCACCAGAACTTGAACACACACAAACAGGACAGATGTGACTTACCAACCAGCCAGGCCCTGTCTGGGTACAGTTGTGACATCAGTTGGTTGGATTGTGGTGTTCTGCATAATGAAGGCATCATGGGTTGAATCCGGGATATGGGCACAGACATGTGAAATATAGAGGTCTGCCAAGCATACAACTTGGACATTGATGGAATGTAAGTTCTTTTGGTTGTGGTATAATTGTGCAACCAAGCCAACATGTTTGCCATCAATAACCCCCAACTCACGTGGGATGTGTGCAAAACCACAAAAGTCAGTCTTCACACGGGCTAAATCCCTATATCGAGGAAACTGGATGTAGCTGTCCAGGTGTTTCAACATTGCTGAGAGGACATTTTTCAACACCAGACTGAACCTAGGTTAGAACATACCACCAGTTTGGGTCACTCTATGTTGGAAGGACCCTGTGGCTAGGAAGTGCAACACTGATATGACTTGTACAATGTATGGTATGATGTTTGGACGACTAAAAGCTAGCATCATATCTGGATCCAACTGATGACATATATCCACTATTGTTTGCCAATTCAGATGATACAGGAGTGTAATATATCCTTTTTCCATTGCCTGAAGGTCTCGCAGGGGACAGTAGATCGGTTGTTGTCGTATCCTCCCTCTCCCTTGGTACCTAAATATGACAGGAAATGAGTTCTGTCATTAGTCATTGTGCCCACAGCAACATACATGATGCATGTCAAGGTTAACATGTAACAAGACATTTTATAAGTGATGGACATGGTGAACAGTACACATCACAGTTGTTAATGACATAAGATTCTCATGTTACCCCCTTGGTTTGCCACACATGTGTACACAACATTAGTATTGACTTAAATCCAAAATGTGCATTACAAATGTCCCTTGGAATGACCATTAAGGGGAAGTAGACTGTGCCCCACAATGAATTGCCATCTGTGCTCTATGATGTACAACAATGATGTTTAAGTAGGAGGGCCTACATAATAAAATAAGATGAGCAGGTATTTGTGCAAAAACATTTTCTGAGGTATAACGCAGTGTTAATAACCCAGTCCTGCATTTCATGCCACTAAAATGGTGGCTGCCTGACCTACTCCACTGGACATTCGTAACTGCCCGCGGCCGCTGGTGGAAGTCGTCGTGGCGGTAGGAGATTGCAACCACAGTGTACACAGCCATAGGCTAAAGTTATTGCCAGTGTCGGTCGCTGGCCAATGGCTGTTTCTACCAGCAATGATGACCGTGTACGTGGCGGACGTGACCGCCATATTCTGCTAGTTTGAATTTGTTTTTAGCAATTATGTCTTTCTATGGTAAACACTAATTTAGGTTTTATTTATAATGTTTGCTATATAGTTTGATAGGTAACATCTATATTTATTTTTATGTATTTATTTATATTGAGATTGTTGTCTAAATGTAGTTAATGCAAATTGTTTTTGGTGGTATTGTTATGATTTCAGTTATGTAAATGATTGAAATGAGTGGTAAATATTTTGATGCAATTTTATTTTATTTAAGCGTGTATAAAATGTTGTAGGTTTATGTCTAATAATTGTTTTATGTAAAAGGCGATTTTTAAAAATATTTATTAAGGATAATTTAATTATTTTGGCAATCATTTTCTAGTCGATATAATATTGTAGTCGATATTGCATGAATCAATATTTTTGACATATATGTTTATTTAAAGGTGATGATGTTTTGGTTTTCGATATTTGTGTTTTCAATATGAGTAAAAATTGATTTTTTTAACAATATTTGTGTTCTTGATATTTTGTTACTTTACTAGTGAAGCATAGGAAGTCGATATTTTTGTTATAGTTATTTATTTTCTGATATTTTTGTGTTTCAGTATTGTATGCATCAATATTATGTAAGTGATCCCAAAACTACAAAAGTTTGTCTAGGATTTTAAAAAAATCACAAAACAACCCAATCAATAGTTGACTTGTGTCCTAAAGAGCACTCTCATCCCATGATCCTCATACTGAAGGCCAGATGCTGTACCCCTCCTGTCTTCCAAGAAAAGTACTCTTCTAAATCAAAGCATGGGTAGGCATTTGAGAACCCGCGTGAGAATTGAAAGTAAACCTGTGGTGGTCATAAAAATTCTACACTAAAAGGAAGCACTGATTGCAAAATAAAGAGATTTATGGAGCTGGTTAAATAATGTTTTCTTTGTGGGCTGTTATTGGACTGATGGTTAAAGCTGCACATAGTTTCACGAGTAAGCGGGAATGAATGGCTTTAAATATGCGGGTCTAAATGCTGTAAAACCAGTACATTATTTTGCAGTTTTATGCTGTGACAAACAGCTTTTGATCACAGTGGGAGAAATCTTGACTGATTAGGATGTGCAGGGGAATGCTTTAGTGCCTTTTGTTTCCGCAGTACAGAGAAATTGTTTCTGGAAAGGTACAAGTGCAGAGAGAAAACTATATACATGAGTTTATTCTCTTTCCACAGGTAGTCACAAAGAAGACAGCTAGGATCTGCAAAGATGACACGTTGCACCATGGAAACGTGTTGTCTTCGACTGCTATTTAGCATCGGCATTTGCTACATCCCAGTGAAGCATGGTGAACGGATGTATGAATGTGACACCACTGAAAAATAAAGAGCCTTTAAATGGCGCTGCACCAAAGCAGAGAACTACTCCTCACCCTTGGTCTCTGCTAGAGATACAGGTTGGCATGTGCCTAGGCCAGTGTTCTGCAGCAACACATAAAGGCACTATGGGCCATATGTTTGAACACTTTTTCCCATAGACACAGAATGGGTAAAAACCTTTGATACATCTGGCCCTATATCATCACTGTGTCACCCCCTACGGGTCCTCAAACCCTACTCAGGGGGTCTGCAATTATTTCGAATATTAAATATTATTAACAGATTAATAAAATTCTATTGTAAATTCAAAACCATTCCGCAAATGTGAAGAAATTTGTAATTGGAGGCAAAAAATTGAATCAGCACCCCCAAATTGATTCACGGGAGCAGTGCAAGTACATTAACAGAATGCAGTATGAATTATTAGCGACGTAAATTCAACTGTGATGTTAACTAAATTTAGAAAAGCATCAAACTTCTCATTAAAATTGAAATGCAGATATTTGTACATTTGTTTGTGAATTTAATAAAATATTACATCATTTGTATAATTGTTTGGTGAATATTTCATATTTTTTGTGTATTGTTTTGCAGTTCAAATTATCGAAATGGCTTCTGGTAATTACTCAGGGGGGGGGCCCCCGGGTTAAAGTAATGATCAAGTGGGGTCCACAGAAGTCAAAGGATAAGAACTGCTTGCTTAGAGTGATGCTATGCAGCTCCACATAAAGTTTTTGTATTTGATGGTGATCACGTAGCAGGAATGCTCCATTATAGTGGAGCATGAAGTATGGATGAATGAATGCGACCACAATGAGAAATACAGAGCCTTCAAATGATACTGCATAGAGGCAGAGAACGAACACGTGTTTTACCTGGGTCTTTGCCAAAAGTACAGATTACAATAAATCCGGACATATGAATGGCAGTGCCACATATATGCTCTACATTTAGCCATGACCTAGCAGCAGCATACTTCCATAATAGTGGATGAAACAATATGGCATAATGGTCAGAGCTGGGGAGTATGGAACTGGGGAAGTGGGTTTGAGTCCCAGCATTGGCTTCACATCCTGTGATTCTGGTAAATCACTTAATTCCCAAGTGTTTAAAAAGGCATAAAAAGAATGTGAACATGTGTAACCTAATCTGGTGCTCCTGTAAAGTGCTCCAGTCCCCTGTGGTCGAGTTCTTGCTGGATAAAACTACCAAAACAAAACCTGCCATCAAACTAGTAGCTCATTTAAAGGTTTCTGAACATAGGACGTTACTCCCTACTAAGTTTATTCATAGCTTTCCTGGGAAACTTCTTCCCCCTCTATGCACTAGGACTGCCTGGGCGCTGTCCGCCGCACCTCATCGAAGCGCACTTCTCCCAGGGAGTCTACACTTCCCGTCTCCCCTGTGAGTATTATGAAGCGCTGAGGCTCCCGCGGCGTGTCATCTATGCGCGCCAGACCATGTCTCCACACTCAAGACACGCGTTGCGGCAGCGCTGTTGCGCACATCACCATTCTTTCTATACGACTAATGGCAGCGCCGTATACGTTTCCCTGACGCCGGACTTTACCGGTGCAGCAGTTACGACGCACTTAATCGATTACAACCTCTTTTAAATACCGCGCGCCCTCTCATCCCGGCACCAGAGTGGCTGGGCACTGGCATGTTGGTACATCCAACGGTATTCCCTTTGGAGTGGTAAGTCATTATTCTGGCCTTGCCTGCAACTTGCCTTTTCTTAATTATTTACTTCTTGGACGGAGGCCCCCTTTTTCCGCCCTCTAGGTAATTCCTACCAAGCTTAGTAGTCTGGCCATCAAGTAACTCCGCAGGGCACTCCCCAGTGCCTTACATTCTGCATTTTCGAAATTGTTTTTGTCTTTGTCATTGCTTAATCTCCCTATAGAGTGTGACTACAAGGGATACCTCCCCTGGCATTACCCAGACCAGAGGCTAGTCGCCTTTTCTCTTGGGGTAAGTCGCCACTGCATTTGAGTGTGTGTGTGTTTCTGTTTCAGTACTGTTTTTATCACCTTATGTGCTGTGTTTTGTGCTGTGGTTTGTGACACTGTTTCACCATATTTATTATAATTACCAGTTTATTCATTTCCTCTACAGACTTACCCTACTATGAACAATCTGTTCAGGTAGGCCATTTACCTTTTCCCTTTCACTCAACGAGCATTCCTAATAGCTGCTACGTTTAGGGGATCCTAGACCTTGACGAATGCCCCTGACCTTCCAGCACATAGAGAGGGCAGAAACATGTTGGTCCCTGATTTTTAGACTCCATGAGACATTAGAACTCAACTGAGTCCCAATCCCATTTTAGCCTTACCTGCATGCACCTTTACTAAAGTACCCAACTAAGCGGGATAGGTGACATGTATGTTAATTTTATTCTTATCTCATCTGGATCCCTGATAATTATCCAGTAAGATTTATTTCAGCACTCCCTCTGTCGTTCCTTTAACAACGAGGTTGAGTTCGCCCAGGTAGTACTATCCTACCTGGGTGGGGCTAGGTGGTCAAATGATGAAGCAAGACACTATTATGTGTGTGAGACCACCTAGTCCGTAAAAGGAACTCCCTCTTGTAAAACACAGCCATTTTCATAGACACTCTCTACACACACCTTCCCATAGAACTAACCTACGCCTAATCGGCATTATTAGCTGAGGGTGCACTAATCCAGTTTCACCCTTATCTCTGACACCCCACACTTCCAGTGGTATATGGATGTGTAACTTCGTCTTGGGAGTATGTGTGGGACGGTATTACTCCCACCACTCTCTTTTGTGTTTTAATCACAATTTAAATGTATGAAACCATAGAAATGCACCAGTTTTAGTTAGTTATCTCAAGTAAATATAACTCATGCCCTAGGGTAACTATAACTCTAACTGTGTGCTGATCACGAGTACCCTTTCTGCAAGCTTTTCCATGACGATTGAACCACCATTGAAAGGCTTGCGGAAAGGGACTTGTGATCAGCACGATGTTGCTGAACTCAGACCGGCTGTGGCTGACCTATACTCTGAACGCTGCCAGCTCACCAGGAACCATGTTCCTGGCAGTGGCGGCGGTCCCCTGGCAGTCTGAATGCCAGGGTTGTAATTTGGTAGTCAGACCTCCAGGAGTGTGGCAGTCCGACCGCCACCGCAAGTCTCAGACTTGTAATGAGGCTCAAACTTATTAGCGAGCAAAAATCCAAGGAATTCCTATCTCTTTGAGTACTTACTATAATTGCAGAGCGGCTACTGCCACCCTGTAAAATATATATAAATATAAATATATATATATATATATATATATATATATATATATATATATATATATATATATATACACTGAAAAAAACAAAGGTTACAGGGACGTTATAGGAGTTAGGTTATGAGTTTACTCATAGAAAACCATAGAAATTCAGCAGATATAGTTAGAGTTATTTCAAATAACTATCACTTGTGCCCCCACAATGCACAGCTTTTTCCTTTATTAATTTCACTACTACTGCTTCATTTATATTTTTAATAATGTTATAGAAGTTGTCATGATTGTTGGAATATCTACTGTAATTAGCAGTGCATGGCGGGGGTGCAAGTTATAGTTACTTTAGGGCGCGAGTTATAGTTCTTTAAAATAACTCTATATCTGCTGACATTTTTGTATGAGTAAATTCAGAACCTAACTATTATGCCCGTGTAACCTTTGGTTTTCTTCAGTGAATTTCTATGTTTTTTTGTTTTATTCTATTGCCTAACTATAACATCCCTGTACCCATTGGTTTTTAAGTGAATTTCTATGTTTAGTTTTAACTTAAAGTATTTTTAATTACTAAACATTAATCCAACCACAGCTTGGTAGGCCTTAGGCCGTGCATGGCAGGGGTTGGCCGCATGGTCTGGCTTGTGGCCAGACCCTGGGGCCAATCCCTATAACCACCCAACCCTGTGCCCAGCACGGTGATAGGGGTTGATCACAGAGCCTGTCTCTCTGGGTGTGAAAATAGGTGTCAGAAGATGTCTCTGGGTGTTAGAGTGGGTGTGAGAGGGTGTCTGGGTGTAGGAGTGGGTGTGAGAGTGTCTCTGTGAGTGAGTGTCTGTGTGGGTCTGTCACTGAGTGCATGAGTGTCTGAGTCGGTCTGTGAGTGGGAACGTGAGTGTCTCAGTGGGTCTGTGAGTGGGTGCATGAGTGTCTGAGTACACCTGTAAGTGGTTGTGTGTGTGTATGAGTGGGTCTGTGAGCGGGTGTATAAGTGTCTACGTAGGTCGATCATTAGGTGTGTCAGTGTCTGAGTGTGTCTGTGAGTGGGTGTATCAGTATCTGAGTGGGTCTTTGAGTGGGTTCATGAGGGTCTGAGTGGGCCTGTGAGTGGGTGCTGCATAAGCATCTGAGTGGCTCAGTGACTGGGTGCGTGAGTGTTTGAGTGGGTCTCTGAGTTGGCTGTGTGAGTGTCTGAGTGGTTCTGAAAGTGGGTGTATGACTCTCTGAGTGGGTGCATGAGTGTCTGAGTTCTTCTATGAGTGTATTATTTACTGTATGAATTAATCTGAGAATTTTTTTTTTTTGTAACTTTTTTGCCAATATTTGAGTCTTTGTCACAACTTTACACGAGGGGGCTGTGCTGAGCACTGCAATGTATTCACGAATATCGCGAGGCGTGAAAAAAAATATTTGTGAGGTCTCAATTTGACCCTCAAAGACCCCTATATCACACCTCTGGGTTCAGGGTACCTCCACCCACTTCCCTTATTCCACTTTTCATATTTTTTTTTTTCTTCAGCCCCTGGGACCATGTCCTGTTACCTAAAATGGTGGCCACAACTTTCTAGTCACATTGCGGTCAGCCAATCACAGCATTCCTGTTGGCGTGCACAGTTGTGAATTCGCCACGATTACCACGAAAACACTGCAACCGATCCGAAAGCCCTTGATATACACATTTATTTCTCCTTTAATGTCTCAAAAACTACTGAGCGGATTTACACTAACTATCCAAAAGCATCCTAACTTTCTGGCAAATTTGGTGTAATAACATCCATTCGTTTAGGCTGTAGTCATGTTAAAAACTCCTATGGGAATTAACAAAGGGAGCACACATTTTTTGACTCCCCTCTTTTTCTGGGCTACCTCACCTCACCTCCCCGCCCTCATCCCCCTCGCTGGGCTGCGAGCACTGCCTCCAAACTCTTCACTCCATCCCCCATCTCCCCGTCCAAGTCCCGACCCTCCTACCTCCTGGACTGTCCTTCCCACCTCCCAGGCCTGCTTTATGGAGATCGTTGTGCGGCCCTAGTGAGTAGCTGTTCCCCCACCAATGCACAACACAGAGGTGCCACTCCAAGCGCTCCAGTTGAGCAGCACGTTTCAAGACTTTCCCTTGCCAAACCCTCCCGCTGCTTTCTGTGCCTTGCTTCTTGTCTTTTTCTTTTCTCTCTTTTCTTTGACTTGCCTCGTTTCATTCTTTCAAGCATCCTTCTTTACTTTATTTCTCAATTTCTCTATACTTTCTCTTCTCTTACTTTCCTCGCACTTTGCCTTCACCCGCTTTCCCGCTCGCCACCCTCCTTCCACTCCCCGCCCTCCTCGCTATGCTCCGAGCACCGCCGCCAACTGGTTCTCTCTGGTCCCCGCCTGGTCTTTGACTTACCTTGTTTCATTCCTTTGAGCATCTTTCTTTACTTCCTTATTTCTCAATTTTTGTATCCTTTCTTTTCTTTTACTTCACCCACGCTTTGCCTTACCCGCTTTCCCACTCGCTGCCCTCCCTCCCCTCTCCTGTCCATCTCCCCATGCTCCGAGCACCACCGCCAACCGGTTTTCTCTGGCCCCCCTGACCCTGCCCCTGCCCTACGCCTCCAAGACTGCCCCTCTCAGGGCTACTTTATAGAGGCCGCTGTGCGGCAAAGCCACCGGCAAGCCTAATACAAGACCGTCAGGGCCTATCCATGTCTAGATTTCATCCAGCACCAGAGCCCCTGAATCTTCACCCCGCCGCTGTTACTCCTCCGATGAGATACGAAACCTCATGCTGAAGACCTGGAACACTAATGGCAACATCACCTCATCTCTATCCATAGAAGGTCCCTTCACCTGCCACAACTGCCCTTCTCCTGCAACGTAAGAACCCCCGTAATCACAACCTAGCAAATTTCAGGCCAAAAACCACAGCTTCTCTGCACACTATTCAACTTCTGATCCCTCTGCAGACACGCCATGGAAATCTGGGACAGCATTACCACCCTTCTCCCCGACGTAATGTTCTTCACTGAAACCTGGCTCACTCCTGCATCACCACCCGACATCGCCACCACAACACCCCCGGATACAAGATGATCCACCGCATCCGCCCCAACAGACACAGCAGAGGCCTCACTATCATCCACAAGGACTCCCTCAACTGCACCGCCTCAGACAACGACACAACACCAATCATGGAACACCTCAACTTCAAGATCAAACCTGATACCAAAACCACCATCACAGGAACCCTCAACTACAGTCCTCCCAGGCCCCACCACAGCTTCTGCAACTCCATCCTAGACTTCGTTGCCCCCCTGGCAACCGACTGACCATTACATCATCCTGGGAGACCTGAACTTCCACCTACAATACCCGAATGATCGGCCTCTCACAATTGATCACTGCCCCCACGCACAGCGCAGGACACACACTGGACCCCATTTTCTCCACCGATGGCACAGCAAACTTTTCCCACACCACTGAGGTAACCTGGACAAACCACAACATTGTCCACTTATCCATTGACGGCTATCTAGAAGCCTCAATAAGACACCCCACCCTCTCCTGTCACAACTAGGGCCAAAGTCATGGAAACCCCCTCGATCACCGCCCTCAAAGAAGGAAGACCTATCTCAGCAGACACCCTCGAACTCCGCGTTCAGAAGTTCTCCAGCTGGATCTCCTCAGCCATCAACACCATTGCCCCAGAAAGAGCACCACCAGCAGTAAATCCACCAAGCAAGTTAGGTGGTTCACCCCAGAGCTTCTGACTCTCAAATGTCACTGCAAGAAACAAGATAGACACTGGTGCTCCAACAAGACCCCCGCCAACCTTGTCTCCTTCAGGTCCGCCGTCAGCAACTTTCACCAACGGTTCAGGAAGATCAAGAAAGAAATGCTCACCACCTGCATTGAGGCAAGTGCCAACCACGCCAAAGAACTCTTCAGTATCGTCAGAGAATTCTCATACCCCTCCGCCGCAGAGAACAGAATCCACTCCTCTCAAGCTCTCTGTGACACACTATCTGACTACTTTCACCACAAGACTTACGACTTTTACAGCAACTTTGACCCCCAGCTCACCGACCTCAGCCACTCCTGCACCTAAACCTACACCTCTCTTCCCCACCGGATCACTGACTGGAAGCAGCTCTCCACTGGAGACACCATCTCCATCATGACCTCCATCCACTCTAAATCCCCCACGGACCCCTGCCCGCAGCACATCTACAACATAGGAAGGGAAGTAGTCGGAGGCTCCCTCGCAGAAATCCTCAACACCTGCATCACCACAGCCTCTATCCCCAATGCTTGGAAGCACTCAGAGGTCAAGCCCCTCCTGCTGAAACCCTCTGCCAACCGCAACAAACTCAAACCATCGCCCCCATCTCGCTCCTCCCCTTCCCCACCAAAGTCCTGGAAAAGGTCATCAACGCCAGCTAACCGACTACCTCGAAGAAAACAACCTTCTCGGCCCATCACAATCCTGCTTCCGACCTAATCACATCACTGCAACCGCCCTGATCGCAGCAACCAACGACATCAGACACCTCCTCGACCTGGGTGGAACAGCTGCCCTCATACTCCTTGACTTACCAGCAGCCTTCGACACCGTCTCCCACCATTTTCTCATCACCAAACTCCTCTGCATTGGCATCCAAGGTAACACACTCATCTGGATTGCCTCCTTCCTTTCTGGCTGAACACAGAGAATCCAACTACCACCTTTCACCTCTGGACCCAAACACATCTATGGCTCCCCCCAGGGCTCCTCCCTTAGCCCACCCTCTTCAACATCTACTTGACACCGTTGGTAGACACCGCTCACACCCACGGACTCAACATCATCTCCTATGCCAACAACACCCAGCTCGACCTATCCCTCACAGACAACGCTGTCACCACAAGAACGAACTTTCAAAACACCAAGACCGACATTGCTACCTGGATGAGGACCAATTGCCTCAAACTCAACTCAGACAAAACAGAGGTCCTCATCTTTGGGAACAAGCCCTCCACCTGGGATGACACATGGTGGCCCTTCACTCTCAGAGCCCCCACCCACAGGCCACGCATGCAACCTCGGAATTATCCTGGACATTCAACTGACCATGAAGCAACAGATTAACATCATCTCTGTTGCATGCTTCCACATCCTCTGCATGCTCTGCAAGATCTTCCGATGGATCCCGATCTCAACCAGGAAGACAGTCACCCAGGCCCTCATCTTCAGCTGACTCGGTTATGGTAACACACTGTACGCCAGTACCACGAAGCAGCTCCTAAACCGCCTCCAGACCATCCAGAGCGCAGCAGCAAGACTCATCCTCAACCTCCCCAGAATAACCAGCATCTCCCCTCACCTTAGGGTGCTCCACTGGCTCCCTGTCCAGCAGCAATGCCTCTTTAAGGTCCTCATGCATGCCAACAAACCCCTCCACAACTCCAAACCAACCTCCATCAACAACTGCCTGACATTCCACCAACCGACTGGAGAACTCAACTCATCCACCCTAGCAGTGGCCCACGTCCCCCGCATCCTTTGCGACTGCTGTGGAGATTGCTCCTTCTCCTCACTTACCTCCAAGTCCTGGAACAACCTCCCCCTCTACTTGCGCACTTCCCCATCTCTGAAGGACTTCAGAAAGCAGCTCAAGACTTGCCACTTAGACCGCCATCACCATCTGGCCGAGGCTCACAGAAACCCCCCCCCCCCCAGCGCCTGGAGACCCCCCTGGGGTGACAAGTCGTGCTCTACAAGATCTTTTGATTGATTGATTAGCTGACTCTGGGTACCCTGGGTGTGGCAAGATGAATTGGCCGGGGATGGGGTCCTGGAGGAAAAATCAGCCCAAGGAGGGGGCTAGGCCTCCTCTGATATTATATTGAACAACCGGTGGCCAAGCCCATGATAAGCTGTATATAGATCGTGCATGTACTGTGAAGAACAGAGTTTTCAAGCTTGAAAACTCAATTCTTCACAGTACGCGGCACGATCTATATACGGCTTTTCATGGCCATCTATATACGGCTTATATGGCCACCAGTTGTTTAATATAATATCTCAGGATTTGGCATCTACAATCTAAGACCTATGTTGGTTCTCAAACTTTTGAACCTTCCAACATTTTTGAACATTTGACTATACTTACTCTTGGGCATTGGGGAAAGTCTTGTTGACGAAACACGCGTTGGCTGTTGTATCTCTTATTCATGATGCTTTGGATGAATAAAACCTTTACATACACTTACATGTGTTTGGAACAGTGATTGCCACAACACAACAAGGAATGGACTCCTATGACTATTGTTGAGTGCCTTGGTACAACAATATTTGAGCTCTACGTGCTGATGGATCGTTAACCGACACAACTGCACCTGAGGTGGTTGGGTGCTTTCCAGTTTGGCACCATCGCCAGCAGTATCTGCAACATATATGGACATTGTTTTCTCTAGTATACTATACTTATACATAGGATGTGCGAACCTTTACGCATAGCCACTTTGTTCTTTCTTAGTATACTACACACGTTTACTAGGGAAACATCAGGGTAGTATTATGCTATCATGTATATCATGGAGCCACAGATAATCTTGCCCACATATAGGTTTTGTTACATTGTGAAGTATCATAACTGAGGATTCGGCTTTAGTCTCTGGTTATATTAAGATAATTAATTTCAGTTAGTGAAAATAATTCTATTGGATGCTTGAGAATGAGGGTGATTAGTGCTAAGTGGGCGATCTGAGCTTGGGTTTTTTCTTCCTGAATGAAATTAGCACATGGGGATTCTGGGGGCCTGCATATATTTTCCTCTTACTTCTGGACAGCTGCTTGTATATTCCACCTTTCATTTAGAGAACTTTGTGCTAGTTACACCTTAATGAAAGGGGCTGCATTTGAATCCTCTTGGAAGAGTGATTCACGGGAATGTAACTAGGACATATCCCTCATTGCTTTGTGTTGGATAATTTTATCCAACCACTGTCTTCTTCAGAGGAATCTTGTTGTTAATTAAGCAGAATTAATTGTGTGGGCTCATGGGATAGTGCCTGACTCTTTCAGGAAATTAAAGGTTTTGCATATTCATTGCACTTGTAGATGTTATTTATCCACTTTAGCTACATTGATAACACGCATTTATTTTCAGGAGGGGTTTTGTTTATTTTACTGATTTTAGATTTTGTTTTCTAGCAGCATGTCCCTGTGATGTCACTTATAAAAAGGCATTATAGGTCAAAGGTCACTTAATCTTAGCTAACAAAGGGGGAGAGCAGGATGTTTATATTCACATGGGGGGATGCTAGGGGGCAGGGCAACACTATCTTTACAGGGTCCTAAAAAAAAATATATATATATATATATATATATATATAGTTGTAGGTAGTTATAGTTAGAACCAACCTTTTTTTCCATAGACAAAGCTTTTTTTGTTTTGCTAATAACTTTAAGGCCGTTTGACTAATCTTCTTGAAATTTTCAACGCTAGTACGCAGATTAGTTCAGCTGTTGTCTGGAAAGATTCAGTGCTATTCACTGAGTTGTGGCTGAGAAAAAAGGGGGTGAGGGGGTGGGACAAACACTCCCCATTCTCTGTCTTTGGGGATTTTGTGATCTTTAGACACAGCTACAGCCAGAACCGCTGAAAAGAATTACACCAAATTTGGCAGGAAGATAGATCTTGGTCTGCAGATTGTGCATTTTGTGAATTAGTGCAAATCTGTTCAGGAGTTTCCGAGTTATTAAAGGGACGTTAAGTTAGGTTCCTATTTTACCTACAGAAATCCATAGAAATTCAGCAGTTATAGTTATACTTATCTGAAGAAACTATAACTCATGCTGGAAAGTATCTTTAGTACTCAAGTTATAGTTTCCTAACATAAGTATAACCATAAGTATAACTGCTGAATTTCTATGGTTTTGTGTGGCTAAAACATGAACCTTACTATAACGTCACTATAATCTTTGTTTCTTTCAGTGAATATATATATATTTACACCATCCAAAGGTCCACCTTGTGGCGCGCAAATTTCACGGGTGCAAATGTGAGGAAAGGACCATTCCTCCACAATATCCAACACCAACAATTGTCAAACAATTGATTTTTTGCACTCCAGGAGAGTTTTATTGCTTCTATCCAAAGAAGTGTAAAAGACACCACCAACGCGTTTCAACCTCTCGGTCTTGATCACAGTTTACAAAGAAAGCCTTCCCATGAGTCTCTATTTATAGTTCATTTTCCTACCACCACCCAAGTGCATTCTGGGACACGTAGTCCCCTACAAAAATCTTGTGACAATCAAAACATAGTAAAACCCACTTAAACTTTTCTGTTGTTATTAAACATCCAAACTATAGTTAAATAATTAAATACGGAAATATGTATAAAGCCAAGACAGATTAATAATACTTATAAACGTAGTTTACATATATACAGAAACAGATATTATGTGTGGGATAGCTGTTACCATACCTATCATAAATAAGGGATATTGGACTGATAATTGTATCTGATACATTAATATGTTACTGAAAAATATTTGCGTTGGGAAAGTAATGATGTTAACCAAATTCCGGGGACATTTGTCTTCCTTGTATCTATCAATCTGCTATATATACTTGGTATAGTATTCAAAGCCACATATTCATTATTTCACATATATCTATCATTCTCTATATATCTAAGGACTTATGTAGACATAATGCTCATCTTGATATATGTGAATGCATTCGGTCTCTATACCTTCAGCCTCTTTCTTCCATAAGATTGACCTAATGTCTATTACCTCACAACCATTAAGTACTTATTGGCCTTTAATAATATCACTTCATTGGATGGCTTCTAATTGCCCTGATTCCTTTTATAACTGCAAACCATACCCCAATGAATATAGTTTGTACACTCATAGGTGATAATGAAGTTCTTCATCGCCATTAAGTCCCCTCGGAGTCTTTGTTTTAATTGTACTATCAGTCTGGATTCCAAACGTCTAAGCCTGAGCTCACAATTCCCTCCTCTTTCATTATGCTCAATGGTCGCGATCCCAAAGAACTTAATGTTCGCCCATTTTTTCCTTCATGTGTAAATAGATGTTTAGCCAGAGCATAGTTTACATCCTTATTTTGCACAGCTCTGATATGTTCAAGTATACGTTTTTTTAAAGGACAGATTGTACTCCCCAAGTAACGAAGGCCACAGTCACATTCAATTATGTATAAGACATGAGTAGTGTCACATGTGATTCTCTTTGTAATTCTTATCGATCTTCCTTTCAAATCTGGATATTCTCTTGTATTTGCACCTATCCGACAGGCTTTACATTTGCCCCAACATGTAAAACCTATTGTCTGAGTCTGTAACCAATTCAAAGGTTTGGTTAACTGAAAGTGACTATTCACCAGAAGATCTTGTATAGATGATACCTTTCTGTATGTTAAGAAACCTAAATCAAAATTCTGTGCCATATTATCACCGGGCAATAGGATGGATATTTTCTACGATTTGGTGGTTGAAGACCTGGACAGATTAAACAAAGTCAAATCTGTGACAAAGGAAAATAAAACCAAACAGGAACGCGAGGCCCTTAAAGCACTGATGGAAAATCAAGATTTGCAAATCAAACCGGCTGACAAAGGGGAAAATATAGTGATTATGGAAAAACAAGACTATATGAAAGAAGCATATAGGCAGCTGAACATCAAAAATCATTATCTTATACTCAAGGCAAATCCCATCAATAAATTAACCATGCAATTAAACCAATTGTTGGATACATGGTATAGTGATGGTTTATTAAATAAAGATGAGAGATTATTTTTGGGTAATGACAATCCAATTATGCCTACAATTAATTTTTTCCCAAAAATCTACAAAAGTTTGGAAAAACCACTGGGTTGCCCAATAATTTCCAGTTCTGGTTCATTATATGAGAACTTATCAACATATGTTGATTCCCTTTTAGCCCTGTTGGACTTTTTGCCTTACGCAGAGTTATCCCCAGTCTTTTTGCCTCCTTCCTCCTGGTTTTTCTGACCGCTCGCTGTTGGCTCTAGGACTCTGAGCACTTTATCACTGCTGACCAGTGCTAAAGTGCAGGTGCTCTCCCATCTAAAGTTGGTATGATTGGCTTATACCTAATTGGCATATTTAATTTACCTATAAGTCCCTTGTACAGTGGTATCTCTATACCCAGGGCCTGTAAATTAAATACTACTAGTGGGCCTGCAGCGCTGCTTGCGCCACCCACTGAAGTAGACTTTCAAACCTGTCTCAGGCCTGCTAGCGCAGGGCCTGTGTGCACAGTTTTCTGCCACAGGGACCTGACATCTAAATTTACTTGCCAGGCCCAGAACTCCCCTTTTACTACATGTAAGTCACCCCTAAGGTACGCCGTAGCTAGCCCTATGGGCGGGGTGCCATGTATGTAGAAAGGCAGGACATGTGCCATATTGCAAGGCCTGTCCTAGTAGTGACAAACAGCCTAACTTGGTGCCTCACTGCTGTGAGTGCTGCCTTCTCATAGGATTGCATTAGAAATGCCCTGCCTTATGTGTAAGGGGTATTGTCTGATCTATGAGGGGGTAGCGTAGGCGTGTTTGGTATGGTTGTGATGGTGATAATAAATGCTGCTTACTGGTGTGGGTGTATTTTTTATTACTATCACAGAAATGCCACTTCTAGAAAGTGCGCATTTATCCGTGCTTATGACTCTGGTGTTTTGCAGCTTGACTCCAATCCACGTCTGGGCAGAGTGACAGTTGGGGCTTTGTGCATACTTTTCAGACAGCCTGTACACAGGGAGGGTGGAGGTGTCACAGAGGTGCATCTGCATACTGAGTAGTCTTCCTGGGCTGAGAGTAGGGAGAGGCGGGGCACACCTGCATTTGTAAAGACTGTGCACTGGCCTCACACAATAGGGTCGTTAACCCCCCACTGATGTTTGGAGCCTGTGCTGAAAGGAGAGAGGGGAAACTCCCAGAACCAGTTGTAACTGGCTGGAACCTCCTCTCCCTACCATTGTAAAACACTGTAAGAACTGACTATAAGTACAGGGGAATTTTCCCCACAATTTGGAGACTCTTGGAATCATCTTGGAACTGGACACCAAAGGCTGAAAGGACTCACCAGGAACCGCCATGGACTGCTGCTGCTGTGCTGACATGTGACCTGCCTGGTCACTGTGAAGGACTTGCCACTTGCTGCCTTTCCCTTGTGCTGGCCTGTAGCTGGGCCCTCCACCTGAGGACCTTGTCTTAAGATTCTTCTCCCCAGGGGCAGGGTGCTGTGGCCCCTGACCCCTGCATCCATTTCTTCACGAGGGGTGCTTCTCCGTGGTTGCGGCTGCCATAGCGCTGATTGCAGCGCGCTTATGGAGCCTTGGGAGCTCGTAGGCTCCTTGCTGCATTGTGCCCCTTTAAATAAGATCACCGCAGCGGCCCGGGAAGCTGGAAGAACACTAGCGTACCACATCGGGTGCAGGCGAGTGTCTGCTCGCCCCCCAGGAGGGGTACGATCTTCTTGTGGCTTCACGGCAGGACCAGGGAAAGTCACGGGGAGTGCCCCCTTCCCCCTGGCCTCTGCGCTAGGAGCAGGACGCTCCTTTTCTGCTGTTAGGTAAAATGGGCATTATTGTGCCCCCCCCCCCTTGGTGGAAGGGCCAGTGGAGGCCTGGGGGGGCCCCCAGAGATCACAGGGTCCCGGGAAGGTCCTGTCATTAAACCGGAGGGGGTGTGTGGTGCCCCCCCTCCTGCCCTAAGTTGTTTTTGCTGGCTTTGGCCCCCCTCGTGAGGGCCCGTTGAGGCCCTGGGGGGCCCCCAGTAATCACGGTCCCCGGAGGGGCCTGCCTATAAAAGAGAGGAGGTGCATGTCGCCCTCCTCTGACCCCAGAGTATAAGGGAGGCCCCCGTTTTGTGCATAGGAGCACCTGGGGCCCCATTGTTCACCTTCTAGGCACTGGAGGTGCCTTCATCCAACCAGGTACTGTTTAAAGGACCAATATAGTTGCAATCCAAAGTTCTTTCTACAGACTTTTGTTTTTGATTTATATATTACCTACCTGCGTTTGATGTTTTTGCATATGTGTATGCAAATGTTCCTTTTATGGACGTGCTTGCTAATATGTTTTTCTAACTTGTCCTATGTTTTCTAATGTTCCTACAGTGGGCATTTTATGATATTCTTATGACAAGTGCTGTGATGTAATAATGTGTTTTCCTGACTACTGCTTATGTTGCAGAATACTGAGTAACCTATGTGTTATGTGTGACTACTGCTAGGTTGCAGAGTAACTAATGTGTAACGTTCTGACAACTGCTAAGGTAGCAGAATAGTACTGATATGTGATGTTTGGTCTGATAATTGCCTTGTGTACAATACAGTATATTTTCATATAATCTGGTGTTGTGTTTCCTTTGTGGTGGGGATATTGCGTCACATGTGTTGTGTGTGTTGTGCAAATGCTTTACACATTGCCTCCGGGTTAAGCCTGACTGCTCGTGCCAAGCTACCGAGGGGGTGAGCAGGGGTTATGTTGGACATATAACTCCCTTGCCCTGACTAGAGTGGGTAGGTTCTGCCTGGCTGAGGTGCATACTCTAGCCAACCAGAAACCCCATTTCTAACAAGCCCCGATAGTAACAAATCTTAGTTCTTATGTCAAATATACAGTGGACTTTTTAACAGCACTCTCTGGAATTAATTGGGAACCAGAATATAAACTTGTTACTATAGATGTTGTATCCTTATACACATCAATTAAGCAAGAAATGAGTGTGATGGCAGTTCACTATTTCTTAAAACAGCGGGGTATGAAGTATTTGAAACATTCAAAAATGTTAATGAAGATGATTGATCTATGTTTGAGGAACAATATTTTTCTTTTTAATCATCAGTTATATGCTCAAGTATGTGGGACAGCGATGGGGGTTTCCTTTTCGCCTAGTTATGCGAACCTGATGATGGGATGGTGGGAGAAACATGTAGCATGGAGTGATGACCATGAGGAATTTGCAGCAAAAGCCATTATGTGACTGAGATACATTGATGATCTATTCATCATTTGAAATGGAACCGAAAAGGAATTTGTACAGTATTTTGAACCTTTGAATGAGAATGAAGTGGGTTTAAAATTTACCTATAACATCAGTTCCCAGTCCGTTCAATTTCTGGATGTTCAAATATATATTGAGAACAATAAAATTGAAACTACATTACATCGTGAAGCTACTTCCACAAACAGTATATTACATGGAGATAGTTTTCACCCGACATCTCTGAAGAAAAGTGTACCGTATGGAGAGTTTATCAGGATCAAACATAACAGTTCCACAGAACATGAAATGGAATCGAAATTTAGAGAAACTCGACAAAGATTTGTACAAAGGAAATACAAATTAAAAGATATAAACTTGGGAGAATGTAAAACTAGATCTAAAACAAGATATGAAATTTTGAATGAATCTAAACTCGAGAGGGATAATAAAGATTCCATTATAAGGATGATCATGACATAAAGTAAAGAAAATCATCTGATCCTAAAAATACTCAATAAGTATTGGGATATTATAAGGAAAGATCCTGACATTGGAAAACTCATTGGGGAAAGACCTATGGTAACATACCGGAAGGTATCATCTATACAAGATCTTCTTGTGAATAGTCACTTTCAGTTAACCAAACCTTTGAATTGGTTACAGACTCAGACAATAGGTTTTACATGTTGTGGCAAATGTAAGGCCTGTCGGATAGGTGTAAATACAAGATAATATCCAGATTCTAAAGGAAGATCGATAAGAATTACAAAGAGAATCACATGTGACACTACTCATGTTGTATACATAATTGAATGTGACTGTGGCCTTCGTTACGTGGGGAGTACAATCTGTCCTTTTAAAAAACGTATACTTTAACATATCAGAGCTGTGCAAAATAAGGATGTAAACTATGCTCTGGCTAAACATCTGTTTACACATGAAGGGAAAAATTGGACGAACATGAAGTTCTTTGGGATCGCGACCATTGAGCATAACGAAAGAGGAGGGAATCGTGACCTCAGGCTTAGAAGTTTGGAGTCCAGACTGATAGTAAAACTTAAAACAAAGACTCCGAGAGGACTTAATGGCGATGAAGAACTTCATTATCACCTATGAGGGTACAAACTATATTCATTGGGGTATGGTTTGCGGTTATAAAAAGAATCAGTGCAATTAGAGGCCATCCAATGAAGTGATATTATTAAAGGCCAATAAGTACTTAATGGTTGTGAGGTTATAGACATTAGGTCAATCTTATGGAAGAAAGAGGCTGAAGGTATAGAGACTGAATGCATTCACATGTATCAAGATGAGCATTATGTCTACATAAGTCCTTAGATATATAGAGGATGATAGATATATGTGAAATAATGAATATGTGGCTTTGAATACTATACCAAGTATATATAGCAGATTGATAGATACAAGGAAGACAAATGTCCGGGAATTTGGTTAACCTCATTACTTTCACAACGCAAATATTTTTCAGTAATATATTAAAGTATAAGATACAATTATCAGTCCAATATCCCTCATTTGTGATAGGTATGGTAACAGCTATCCCACACATATTATCCATTTCTGTATATATGTAAACTATGTTTATCAGTATTATTAATCTGTCTTGGCTTTTTATATATTTCTTTATTTAATTATTTAACTATAGTTTGGATGTTTAATAACAACAGAAAAGTTTAAGTGGGTTTTTACTATGTTTTGATTGTAACAAGATTGTCATTGTTGTAGGGGTCTACGTGTCCCAGAATGCACTTGGGTGGTGGTAGGAAAATGAACTATAAATAGAGACTCATAGGAAGGCTTTCTTTGTAAACTGTGATCAAGACCGAGAGGTTGAAACGCGTTGGTGGTGTCTTTTTACACTTCTTTGGATAGAAGCAATAAAATTCTCCTGGAGTGCAACAAATCAATTGTTTGACAATTGTTAATGTTGGAGATATATATATATATATATATATATACACATATATATATATATATATACACATATATATATATATACATACATATATATCTACATGCCTTGGTATCAGATAACCTTCTAGTCTACTGAACCTTCTAGTCTACTGATTTTGTTTTCTAGGTTGCAAGCCATTGGTAGCACTCAAACAATTTAATAAACGGGTGGCTAAATAAGATGTACCAGCTAAACATCACCTGTTGATCAGGCTTGAAGTAATTAAAGGTAAGAGGTACATAGAACAAATAAAAGCTGCAAAATTTAGAGCCAAAAGAAAGTACAGTAAGTACAGTGAGTATCGTGCATGAAATTGTGTAAGCATGATGGTGATATGATGGTGATTTCCTGTTCTTCCTCATCTCCATCGCCCTGACCCCACATAGTTTACATCTGTTCCAATGGCGTTCCAGCATCACTGCCTCTCTTGGTTTGTCAACCCTTTGAATGGATTGACACTCTCTGCTTTTCCTGCACTCTAACTAATGTGAGTTGAAGTTGTGTTTGGTTGACGCTGTTAAATAGCTGTAACATTGCTGTTACTCCTCATATATACTATTTATTTACTTCTGAGCCTACTTGGAGCTTGTTGAGCATCAGTGGGACAATGAGTGAGCTAAAGGAACATGTTTAGATGAGTGTGATGTTTAGTGGACACTCTACAGTGCACTGTGGAAGTGTTCATGAGCTACAGCAGACCACTGTTAGTGAGGATCCTTACTTCGGTCGGAAATGTGATTATCATAAATTATTTGATGACAATATCTGATATTTCCAACAGTTAGAAATGTTAGAAGTGCTCTATGTAGCACTATATTAAACAAAAGTTCTTGTTATGAATTTTGTTAAAATTGAATGTATCTATGTTTGCGTAGTCCTGTGGGCAAGTCCGTCTTCCTGTCCCAAAGTGCATGCCTCCATCTCCTTCCTAGTGTTAGGTTTGTTCATGTTCCTTTGTCCAGGTCCATGTCTCAGCGTTATAGAGTCTGCCTCTATCTACCCCACTTTCCTGGTATCCTAGTTAATCTCTCCCTGTCTCCTCCTCCATTTCTCCTCATCTCAGTGAGTTACCTGTCCCATATACCCTGTACTTCATTCACTATATTTCCTGTTTGGCACAGTGTCGGACAAGTCCCTGTTTTAGTAGTGGTGTATGCCCTGTCTCCCCATTTTCCCTACTGTGGCACAAGAATCTTCCAACCACAATGTATGTTTTTCTCTCTCAAATTGTGTTGGTCTTCTTTTTCTTAAGGTAGGCGATTACCTGCACCATTGTCTGTGCATTGACTACCCTAGTGTCACTGTCTGCCACAACTTATTGTAATCACCGGCTTATCTGCTTGTTATTCTATTTAAGGTGTTTTTCCTGATCCAGTCTCATTTTATTCCCTGTCCAAGTACAAGTGGTTTCCTTGTTATTGTATTAGTCTTCTTTCTTGTCCCTGTGCCAATATATTCTGTGTCCCAGCTTGAGTCTTGCCTGTTCCAGTGTAATGGTCCCTTTCCCACTGTCAGGATGTTCCATGTCCTTGTGTGAGCCTGTTATGTGTTTAATTGTATATGGGTTCCCTTAACTGACCATGTACTAGTAAATTTCAGATCCAAGTGTGGGTGTTTTACCTGTTTATGTGTATGTTCCCAGTCCTAGATTTTTTGTATTTCCTGTCATAGTATCGGTATATTCCCTCTCCTAATATGAGTGTGGATTCCTTCTCCCTGTCTCAGTATATTCTGATTATATTAGCTGCTCCACTTTAGTGTTTCTTTCCCTGAATCATTTTTGTGTTCTTTCCATTGTCGGTGTATTTCACACTCCAGTATCAGTGTGCCCTACTCTGGAGGGTTTGCAGCAGCAGGCTGCAGACGAGGCGTCTGGCAAGGAGTCTGATTCACATCTGATTTATTGGTAGCATGGCCTCCTATATAGCGAGCCTAAGGTTGCTGAGCCTGGGGCAGCCTGTGTGCTGGTGGTACCACAGTGCTTCAGAACCTTCCTACTGGGTTTGGTTCATGATATGCCATTAGCTTGACATTTGGGGCAGGACTAGACCTTTGAAAGGTTTATCACCCACTTTAACTGGCCCCAAATGCGCAGGCACTCTGATGTGCACTGTAGGTCTTGTCAGACTTGTCAGGCAAGTGGCAAGAGTGGGGGGAAATGTAAGGCTCCCCTCCAACCTTTTCCTGCAGTCAGCACCCCCTTTGAAAGGGTTGGTACTGACATTGTGGGGCTTCTGGATCCCAAAACAGTCATGGGCAACAGGTTTATCCTGGTCTTTGGTGGACTATGCCACCAGGTACACAGAAGCCATTCCTTTGAGATCAGTCACTGCCTCTATGATGGGACGGGCATTGATAGGGGTTTTTACCCGCATGGGGTTCCCCAAGAGGTGTTATCTGATGGGGATACCAACTTCATATCCACGTATATGAAGTCTCTGTGGAACGAGAGTGTGGTAACCTACAAGTTTATCACTCCTTACCACCCCCAAGGAAACAGTCTGGTTGAGAGATTAAACCGCAGCTTGAAAGGCATGATCATGGGCCTGTCAGAGCCCTTGAGGAGTTAGTGGGACATCCTCTTGCCATGCCTTCTGTTTGCCTACAGGGAGGTGCAACAAAAGGGTCTTGGATTTAGCCCTTTTGAGTTGTTGTTTGGCCACCCTATCAGGGGACCTTTGAGTCTGATTAAAGAAGGCTTGAAGAAAGCCTCAAGTAAGCCCACCAAGGATGTATTCAGTCACATGCTGGCTTTTAGGAAACAGATGGCCCGCTTCAGGAAACTCGCTCAAGAGAACCTAGAAGCAAGCCAGGAAGATATGAAACAGTGGTATGACCAGACTGCCACTCTGGTTGAGTTTCATCCTGGACAAAAAGTTTGGGGGTGCCCTGCCAAAAGGGCCAGGTCCAACACAACCCCCCACCAGCCTAAAGCCAGGGGAGACCAATCAATACCTTGATGGACTTCCATGATTGGGGTGATAGAACATGAACCCTGGCCCGCAACAGCAGGGGCATGTTCCAGTTCTACACTTTCCTGAACCCAGTTGGATTCCTCTGTCCATACTCTCAGCGTTCACTAAGCTTACCTATGGGGAACCCTTCTCCTCCCCTGCGGATACCATCTGTACAGCACCTAACCTTACTTTGTGCTCATATGTATCCCAGTGGGCATACAGTACTACCATGTCCGACACAGCGATGTGGCCCACTCAACCTCTGGGGTGTGACTCCTGCCCCCCCCCCCCCAGGGGCAACTGTCCACCAGGACAGCAAGCCACAATGGTCACTGATGGCTGTCAGGGATGAGAGTCAGGCCTTCCAGGGCTCTATAACCACTGTGACTTTGGAGAGTGGGAGGCAGTAGCCCCAGCTGCTTTAGCACCCTTTGTCCACTCTCCCTTCTACTAGGTCAGGGATGGCAGCCTGACACTGGTCTTCCTTTCCGGGGGTCTGTACCCTCCCCCTAGGAGTGGCACCCCCAGAGACCAGAATTGTCAGAGCACTTGTAGAAGCAGTCCTGCTTAATTTTCCCACCAGTGCAGGGATGTTAACATGCAACTGGTCTTTCAACCAGGGGTCTGTACCCTCAGATTGGACCGGGATCAGGGGTGAGGCTTTCCTCCCCCTACCCCTCCTTATGGGATCCTTCACCCCTCCACCAGGAGTGCCCCGCCGAGAATCCAGAATTGCCATGATCCTTGAGAAAGCTGTCCTGCATAAATCTACCAGCAGTGCAGAGGTGGCTCGCTGGCACTGGTCCCCCTGCCCATGGTCTGCACCCTTATGCTGGGTAGGGGTTAGGGCGGGGCAGCGCACCCCGGCCCCTCTCTCTGAAGCTCTGCACCCTCCAGCTCGGAGTGGTACCCCTAGAAGACAACATAGTAGGGACACTGTTAGCAGTTGCCCCTCTGTCCAGGTAAGGTGAAACACCCTGAACCTGGCCATTCAACCCAGGGTCTGTAACATTTGATAGAACCAGAGTCAAAGGTGAGTCTCTCCCTCCCCTGCCCCTACTCCCAGGTTTCTGACCCCCCCACACCATGGAGAGTACCCCTAGAAGTCACACCAGGGGGGGTGATTGTGCAAACCGCACCCCCCCAACCAGGTCCGAGTTTACCTTCTGCACCTGACCCTCCAGCATAGGTTCTGTACCCTGAGACTGGACCACTGCCTGGGATCACACCAACCCACCACAAGGGTAACTCCTTCCCTAAGGGTTGCACTAGAGTCTGGCTGGTGCCGGTCTCCTGACCTCTGCCCATCTGCCAGATCCTTAATTCCCCCCAGCCCTGAAATGGTATCACTGAGGTCATTCCTGGGGGGCTCTGACATCAGAGCTGACCCCTGACCCTTCAGGGTGCCAGTAGAGTGCCTCTCCCACCACAAGGAATGTGACTCCCCATGCCAGTTCCCCAATCCACCTCAGGGATCCTGCCCACCACTGGAGCTACCTCATACCTCTGAACCTCCTGGTGTATGTTAACCACCTCCTTCAAGTTGGGCACCAAGTCTCTGGGCATGTGTACTTTTTCCATACTGGATGTAAGACTTTTGCTGCCACCATCTGAACTGGACTCAGCCCTACTGGCTACCAGCTTCAGCTTTCCAAAACTCAGTTCATGAGCTACAGTCATTTCTTTTTCCTTCCTTTTTCTCTCTCTCGATCTCTTCATCTAGCCATCTCAGCCTCTGCTCCTGAGCTAGGAGCCATCGCTCCCTCTCTGGTTCCCTCTCAGGGCCACTGCCCTCCTCTTCAGAGTAGTCCTCCTCCTCAGAATCATCTGGCATGGTTGCTTCTCAGTGTTTCATCTCATACTGCAACAGGGCTGTCTAAAGAACCCACTTTTGGGACCTTCTCTTCACAGCCAGGCCCCTTTCCTTGCAGAAAACATTTAGCTTCCTCATTGAATATATCTCCAAGTGCCAGAAGTTGTCTTCCTTTCTACAAAGGCTTCAAGGCTTCACAGGTGTAACCAAAAACCAGAGTCCAAAATGTCACAATACCTCCAGGAGGAACCAGAGAACATAAGAGGAAAAAACGGTATGTGGTCTCATAGTGGTCTGCACTGAAACCCGTAGTGTACACTTAATCACTGTATGTCAAGTACGAATACAAGTTCTATCCCACTGCTACCACCAATGGTAGAAATTGGATCTCTGGTTGGAAGTCAGTTTGGACTCTGACCAAGCAGAGACCCTCACTCTAGTCAGGGCAGTAGAGATACACTATTAGATAACCCCTGCTCACCCCTTTGGTAGCTTGGCACAAGCAGTCGGGCTTATCTCAAAGGCAATGTGTTAAGTATTTGTACCAAAACACACAGCAATACAGTGAAAACACTACAAAAAGGGCACCACACCAGTTTAGAAAAATAGGCAATATTAATCTAAATGAAACAACACCAAAATGGACAAAAATCCAACACACAAAATTTTCAAAGTAAAAAGAGTCTTGCTTCATAGAAAACAATGGAAATGTTGTTACATAAAATACCTGGTTTGCATCAAAAATAAAGCTGCCCAGGCGAGCATGCGTCAAAAAAGTCAGCGACGCAGCGGCGTGTTGTTCTCTTACTCGCAAGTGAGGCGTACGTCACTTTCTAGACGGGGCACCTCGGTTCCTCAGAGGTTTACGCTGATTTTGACACCTAGCGATGATGCGTGAGAAATGCGGCTGCACGGTGATGGAAAACTGCGCTGTGTGGGGTTTTGTCATTTTCAGCAGCCGCAAGCGGGTGTTGCATCGTTTCTTCAGCCGCGATGCAGGTAATGCATCGATTTCCCAGCTGCGATGCAGGTGGTGCGTCGATTTCAGCCGCAAGGTGGCTGGCGTGTCATTTTTACAGCCGTGTTGCAAGTGGTGCCTTGAAATTTTCCCCACACAGCTTCCTGTGCATGGATTTCAGTACTTGTTTTACCAGCTTTACCTTTCAAGGGCCCAGGGACTGGATAGGGCACCACTAGCCAGGGCAGGAGTCTCAGCAGAGAGTCCAGGTGCTGGCATAGGAAGTCCTTGATGGCCCAGAGACTTCAAAAGAGGAGACAATCTCAGTCCAAGTCCTTGAAGATTCTTCACAAGCAGGAATATACCACAAACTCCAGTCTTTTTCTTCTTTCAGGCAGAAGCAGCAACTGCAGGCTAACTCAGCAAAGCACAGGCAAAGGGGCAGTACTTCTCCTCCAGCTCTTCAGCTCTTCTCCTTGGCAGAGGTTCATCTTGGTTCCATAGGTAATCTTAAAATCTAGGGATTGGGTCCAATACTTATTCCCCTTTTTGCCTTTGAAGCAGGCAAACTTCAAAGGAAAGTCTGTTGTTCACAAGATCCTGCCTTGCCCAGGCCTGACTCTAGACTCACACCAGGGGGTTAGAGACTGCATTGTGTGAGGGCAGGCACAGCCCATTCAGGTGTAATTGACCACTCCTCCCTCCACTCTAGCCCAGATGGCCCATCGGGATATGCAGGCAACACCCCAGCTCCCTTTGTGTCGCTGTCTAGAGTGGATTCACAAACAGCCCACCTGTCAGTCTGACCCAGAGTGGGAATACACAAGCAGGCAGACTCACAGAATGGTTTAAGGAAGAAAATGCCCACTTTCTAAAAGTGGTATTTTCAAACTGACAATTTGAAAAAACAACTTTGCCAAAAGATGTATTTTTAAATTGTGAGTTCAGAGACACTAAACTCTAACTTTCTGTCTCCTCCCAAAGGGAAACTGTACTTAAAAGTTATTTAAAGGCAGCCCCACATGTTGGCCTATGGGAGAGATAGGCCTCGCTAAAAATAAAAAAGGAATTTGGCAGTATTTCACTGTTAGAACATGTAAAACACATCGGTATATGGCCCACTTTTAACATACACTGCACCCTGCCTATGGGGCTACCTAAGGCCTACCATAGGGGTGCCATTATATGTAAAAAAAGGGAAGGTTTGGGCCTGATAAGGGGGTACACTGGCCTGATCAAATTGGCAGTTACAAACTGCACACAGAGACACTGCGGTGGCAGGTCTGAGCCATGTTTACAGGGCTACTCATATCGGTGGCACAACCAGTGCTGCAGGCCCACTAGTATTATTTGTTTTACAGGCCCTGGGCACCTCTAGTGCACTTTACTAGGGACCTACTAATAAACCAAATATGCCAATTATGGAAAAGCCAATTACACATACAATTTCACATAGGGAGCACTTGCACTTTAGCACTGGTCAGCAGTGGTAAAGTGCACAGAGTAACAAACACAGAGTCCAGCATCCAGTCAAAACATGAGAAGCAGAGGCAAAATGTACAGGGGAGATCACGCCAACGATGCCAGGTCTAACATCACTAATACAATTTATACAGAAAGCATTGGTAAAGTGCCCAAAGTCCTAAAGCCAACAAAAACAGATCAGAAAATAGGAGAAAGGAGGCAAAAAGATTTGGGATGACCCTGCAAAAAGGGCCAGGTCCAACACAGTGCATTCCCCATGTGAATATATTCCATGTCTCAGTGTGAGCCTATTGACCGCTCCAGGGTAAGCATGTTACCTTACCTGATGTTGGTGTACTCTGTTCCTCCATCTTAGTGTGATCTCTTTCAGGTTACCCCATATCCCAGTGTCAGTGTATTCAATACCTGAGCCCATGTGTTATTCGCTCTCAGTGTCAGTGTATTCCATGGTCTAGTTCATGTGTCATTCGGTCCCAGTGTCAATGTATTCTATGGTCTAGTTCATGTGCCATTTGGTCTCAGTGTATTTCATGGTCTGGGCCATGTGCCATTCGGTCCTAGTGTCAGTATATATCATGGACTAGTCCATGTGTCATTTGGTTTCAGTGTATTCCATTATCTGGTCCTTGTGTTATTCGCTCCCAGTGTCAATATATTCCATGGTCTACTTTGTGTCCATTGGCCTCAGTGTAGTTAGTCCATGGTCTTGTCCATGTGCCATTCGCTGTCAGTGTATTCAGTGCCCGAGTCCCTGTGTTATTCGCTCCCAGTGTCAATGTATTCCATGGTCTTGTTCGTGTCATTTGGTCCCAGTGCCAGTGTATTCCATGGTCTGGTCCATGTGTCATTTGGTCTCAGTGTATTCCATGGTCTTGTCCACGTGTAATTCGCTCCCACTGTGTTACTCGCTCCTAGTGTCAATGTATTCCATGGTCTAGTCCATGTGTGGTTTGGTTTCAGTATATTCCATGGTCTATTCCATGTGTCATTCGATCCCAGTGTCAGTGTGTTCCAAGTCCTAGTCTATGTGTCAATCGGGCATTGATTTATGACAGGCACATCTTTAGTCAAAGTTTTGCATAGTTTTTAGATTTGTTCAATTTCGCTGAAACAGGCATGCTTCTGGAAAAATCCCTTTCATGAAGTAGGTATTGGGGTGAAATGTAGGTGTACTCGGGGGTCGACAGTCATATACCTTTGAAGCACACAGATACAGAGCAGAATTATTTATGGGAAGTCATTGATGTACAAAAAGGAATACCCTTTTTTCAATGTAATACTTTTTAATTCTACTGCAAAGTTTATGAAATATAAACCTTTCAAAAATGCCACCATTGTTTCAAAACTTCAACTGTTCAATTAAACAATAAAATTGTTAAAATATCTCATATACTTGCCATGCGGTCCTTCAAAAACATGCTAAAAAAAGAAACATTTATACTTTATGTAAAACTTCTCTACTTTCCTACAAAAGTCCATGAAATCATTTTAATTATTTGGAAAGCAAAAACATCGACGATATATGTGATCAATGTGATTTTTTCGAGAAATGTGTAAGACTTCTCGTGGAGAGGATTATGCAATGGAAACAATTTACCTTCTTATAAGTGAATCGTTTAGGGGAGTGGTTCCCAGCCTGTGGTCAGGGACACCTGGGGGTCTGCAAAACCTCAAAATGGGGTCCGCGACTGCTTACAAAATTAATTAATAATAACTTAGGTCCGCAGCTTTCAGTAATGTCTCAGTGAGGGGCCCCAGATTCAAATTATGATTCAGTGGGGGTCCCTGGGTGCCAGTAATGATAAAGTGGGGGTCCACAGAAGTCAAAAGTTTGGGAACCCCTGGTCTAGGGTAAAACGTTGTTGAAAGGTATGACTAAATGCTAATTTTTTGAGAAGTGGGCAATGTGCTGTTAATACCTCTCCTCCTTGGCTGTCAAAATGCCATTGCATTTCTTTTGTTGCTTTTTCTGTGGTGGATGATCGTTGTTTAAACTGTCATTCTCAAAAAAATGTTTAAGTATCTGCAAAGTCCTACCCGCTGTATACAGCAAGCTGTAAGGTATAGGACCACTACTTTTAGATATAGCCGTTTTGCATGAGAATTAAAATTGCCTAGGTGTACAAGATGTTATATAAATTATGAAGTTGTGAATTTGATTTAAGTTTGGTAAAATAAAATCATATTTTGGAAAGAAACTATCTCACTGCTTGGTTTAGAAAACAATCCAGTTTTGTGTCATTTTTATTGATTTTAGCAGTTAATTGTTTTTAAATTCCTCTCCAGATTTAATTGTTCTTCCCTTAAAAAAGGAACCCTAAAATCACAGGTAATCCAAAGTTGCAGTCAAGACAAAATATGCTTTAATAGGAAATTGCCATATAATGCTTCACCGGGCTCGCATTCTACTGATTTGAGCAAATAAGGGTTTACTCCTCAAAAAGTGTAAAAGCTTAATAGAAATATACATGGATAGTTTATTGCAGCCTTTTCAGTCTGCAGAAGCTCCAGGACGACCTTTTCATTTGTTGATTGCTGACCTCAGCCTTTTAAAGGGGTGAGACTTTTGTTTCAGATGGTGGCGCTTGCTAACTGTAACAAGCACTGGTATAGCTTTAAATAGCCAAACTATTGGTTTTGGCGGTTCTTACTTGGACCAGCATATAAACACATTATTAATCAAGATACATGTGCATGCATGTCCGTCAGTTTTGGAATGGGGTTCCTAATATGGATACCCATTTGAAGATGACCACCATGCATCATGATGCATGTGTGTGCATACTTTGTGATGTATATACAGTGATGCGTGCACCTGCATGCATTGTGACAGGAGCACACCCTTCATGTGCATGCATCATAATGTGGCTGTCATTTAGTTTTTTCTTTAAATTTACTGTTTCAAAATGGCAGAAATCCATCCTAGAACAATACATTAAAAAGAAAAGAATTAGATGAGTCTCAAAAGCGCATTTTAAGAATGGATCGGCTTGGTAGCAAATAATAATAATAAAGGCTAGAAGGAGGAGTGGGAGAGCAGTGGTAGAGTGGATGAGGGCAGGGAATAGTAAATAGCACCGAGCAGTGAGAGCAAGGGTGGACAATAGAGGACTGGGGTGGGGATCTAATTAACAAATAAAAAATATGTTTAAATGTTGGGTGGTGGAAGCATTGGACGAGTAGAAGGATGGACAGAAGGAAGCAACAGAGAGAGAGAGAGAGAGAGAGAGAGAGTGAAAGTAGCACATGGGAGAGAGCGCAAGTAAACACATTCACTCCTATGAAATGCAAAGTAAAATAAGTAAGCATTGGCAAGGCTAATACGCCTTATGTTGGCTGTCAGCCTTTTGGGTTTAGCAGTTGTTTTTGTTTTGTAATGGCTTTTATAAAGGTTATTGTTCAGAGAGCTGGAGAGCCTATTTAAATATTTTAAAAAATCATTAGCTAAAGGCAATAATGTTTTTGGTCTCAAAAAAATCACACATTGCCATACTAGCCCTTGGCACTGAAACAAAATACTTTGTGTGTTCATGTGTTCCGTAGAAAAGAGCAGAATGGACCCACTCCCAAGAATTTTGCCAGTGGCTGAAGTGGCCATCCTAGTGCCTTTTTTTTTGTTGCTCCTCCGAGGCAGCAAGGAGGGAGGGACGGAGGCAGAGGGCGGCAGGTAACATTGCGGGGAGTGAGGGTGGAAGACAAGGACGCGGGTCTAGGAGGAATTTTAAAAAGCTCTATGACACGGCCAGCCCATATCTTCATCACAGTGCCTTTTTTTACTGGTCATCAGAGGCTACATTGAGGAAAGGAAGTAGGCACCACTGAGGGAGGAAAATAGTGCAGGAGGCAACACAGAATTAGGCAGAGAGGTAACACATTGGGTGGGAGGCAAGGAAGTGTGTGGGGGTGCACAAGGGCAACAGAGGGTGTTTGGGAGGGGCTTGAGGCAAGAATACTGACAGTGAAGAGTGAGCGGGAGGGGCGGTGCAAACATGGACAGTGAAGGGTGGCAGGGTGGGGATGGGGTAAGCAGATGGACAACAAAGGCTGGGAGAGGGGGCCTGGGGGCACGCACATGGACAAAGGAAGATGGTCAAGAGGAGCTGTAGACAATCAGATGGACAACAGAGAATAGTTGTGATGGGCTGTTGCAAGACGCGGGCAGCAGAGGGTGGGAGGGTGGAGCAGGGGCAAGCAGATGTAAGATGAAGGGTCAGCGGCAGGACGGATTATGGCGCATCATGGAAGAGGGAGAAGTTCCAAGGGAGACTCTTGTATACTCTTGTATTTAAAAATATATAAAAGTAGCACTTGAAAAAAAGCACGGTGAAAGAGAAAAAGTATTCCATGCTCCAGGGGAATGACAAACAACTCAAAGGGGAAGGAAGCCTATGGAAACTGAATAAGAAGCAAGCAAATGAGAGTGACAATGAAACAAACAAATGGTAAGCAATAGGTGGGCTCTAAGCCCTTTGTAAGATAACAAAACGTTTCTCAAGATGAGACTTAAAAATGTGAATGGCACAACAGACCAATCCACAAAGATGGACAGTCAGAACACCGTGATGCCAACATACCCAAGGTACAAATATTAGAATATAGAGGAAAGCCATTGAATCAAAAGGAGACTACTGAAATACAGCCATCCAATCATAAGCAAGGGGCTAAAACCAAGCTCTCTCTAAGATGTTGATAGCTGAGACTTACAAATGTATGTGGTAAAGTGCTTTTTTTGGCCTGGTTGCAGTATTAACATAAATCTGCATGTCTGTGAATACTTAAGATCGAATTTGTTTTCGTAAATAAAACATTTCAGCACTTTTTCCTTCCCAAAAGCAAGCAAACTGAATTGAAGATCGGATTTTTATGCGTAAACAAACTGATGACACGATAACTGATGCAAGTACTGGATGAAGTACACCCTCAAGACATCAGTAATAATAGCAGCGGCTCACTAAATGGTGGTTTTTGCAGTGTTTTATAAATAGTTACCCTTGATAACAAAATCTATTTATTTGGTTTTGTTTAACAAGAACACACCTATGATAACAATAACTTGGTTTTATTTGGCCCTTCATGCCACAGTTCTGACAATTATGAGCAGCTACATATTATGTGTTACTATTTCACAATTGCAAAGGGTCTCAATTTACCGACTTCGGAAGGAAGGATGGGCAGGTATTGCAGGGACATTAACTGATGACCTGCAAACCATCTTGCATCTCATTAGTTAACGTTTAACTACCTGTCGGCTTAACACACTTTACACTGACAGACAACCTGTTACATTATCCAAACCATAAAGTAGACAGACATGACCGGGACATTGCTCTGGCGTCCATATTACCAAGACAGCAGTTACAATTGTAAATCTACTGGTTGCGGTAATGGGCACTTTGGGATAAAGACTTATTTACGATGGGAACATATATCTATTGAAGCACTGTTATAGTGATTTGTAATTACATTTTGTTTTTATTGACACTTTAAACGGTCTGTTTACTGTTTAGGAAAATGTATGTTTGGATCGCAGTGTTCTCTAGCGAACAGTTTTTTTTTTCAAGTAGCCGTCTAAACGTTAATAACCCCAATCAATTTATGTCTATTTTTTAAAAGCTGAAATTTTCCACTTCACTGTTCCTATTACTGAGACATACACATGTAAACGTCTTCCTCACATACTGTACTTCTGGCCTATTCCATCCAACGAGGTACTTCCAAGCATCCCCATGTTGTGAATGCAAAATAATCCACGGAAGTAGTCTCAAGTGGTAAAATGTAGCTTTTATGAAATTAGTGAAATGTACCTTCTTTTTGTTAATTACGTCACAATAGGTTTTTACAACCCAAGCAGAGATCACAAAAGGGACTGGAACCATTATTGTTGGTGATTGGTAATGATGCACGCTTTGGAGAAGGACACGCTTTTTCGTTTAATTGGGAGTCCCCTTTAATAAGCGTTCCTTCTCAGGTCGACAAATAAAATTTGTAGCCTATCTGCAAATTACAAATACAATTTTATTCTGTGGTAGAACAACCGCCTCTTTCTTTTATAATACCCCATTAGGTTCTGTAATGTATTTGTTTCCAAATCTAAGTTTCCACAATGGCTTAATAAAGGAGACACAGAATGTATCAGCATAACGTATTAACCCCTCCCTTGTCCCTTGCTGCAGTATGCAACCAGCTTTGCCAGCAGAATGTTGTGCTGCATTTCTTTATAATTTCAATATGCCAGCCTAAGATTGTTAGAAAGTCAGGCTCCTGATTGCCAGACCTTCAACTGAATAAGATGGGAATGCCCTCCTTGACTCCTTGTCCTCCTAGACTGAACCCTAACAGTAGTCTGGACACAGGAATAGTGCTGTGTTTGTTTGTTTTCAGCGTTGCTATCCCTCTGGCCCCAGACTAATGTAGGTAGAAGTTGTTCGTTGTACGGGTGCACAGGGCGTTTTCTCCAGTATAATAGACGAAAAGGCCAGGAAAAGTGCACAGGTTAAGTAGGCCCAGAAAAAAAAAATCTCTTCAACACATTCAGCATTGCTGCTATTCAGCACTTCCCGAAGAGTCTGAGATGCCTATCTTTTGGTAGGGCTTGGTTCTGCACATGTAAAGTGTCTAAGAAATGTGAAGAGATTGGGCTTAAAAGTTCCAATTCCCTCCCCTTAGCACTCGTATCAGTTTGAGCCATCCCCAGCAAAAGGGCTAAGTTGAGTTGTGAGAAATATTGATTGGCAGATCAGTGGTTCTTCCTTCTACATCTCTAGTATCTCCAATTTTACTCATTGATCCGATGAGGTGAGAATATTGCAAACAATAGATTTGCTATATCAACAGCTTCTGTTTCCAGGTTGAAGCTGCACTATCTACCAGCCTGACCTAACTCTGCGAAGATCTACAACCTACTAACTGAATTCATATTAATGTCCACAGCAAAAGTGATAAAGCCATCCCCACTGGCAAGGTATCTTCCAGCTCACCAACAATACCCTCATAAGGTGCTGAGGACTTACATCTGGATCCAGGCTTCACACCTACAAATGGCCTTCAGAACTAAAAGACACCCGTTCAGTTGACAGAAGAGCTCTTGTCCCGACAGTGCACCTCTTGGATATCTTCAGAATTCCTTCTGCTCACAGCTATGTCATGTAACCCCCAGCAGAGAGGAAAATTCCCACCTACCTGATCCCTCTGTTTGTCTATCCAGCACTCTTTTCTGTAAGTTTGATTGGATGCCTCATCATATGGCCTTGTGAAGTGGGGCATTTGCTGGGCTGGTAAAAATCAGCCACATGCAGCCTGATGCTCATTTCTGGAGCAATCCACAAAGAAAATATTTGTTCATACTTCTTGGATCAGTGCAAGCAGAGTCTCAATGTATTTTAAAGTTGGCTGTGCTCTAATGGTACCCATTGATTCCAGTGGGAGCATGCAAAAGATCCCGGTTAATTTTGAGTGGGATGATTTACATCTGAATGGGCCATTTATCTCTAAATGTGACAATTACACCACCTGTGTTACCCTTGACAATCTGATTGTTCCAGGATTTACTCAAGTTGAGAGCCTGAAAAAAAAGTGTCTTTCTGAAGTATTATTTACCTGCAGTGGTACATCAGAAACCAGTGGCATATACAATGCTTATGGCAATCAGGCTTATATGTAGTTGCCCAAGAATGTGCCTGGATAACGTTAGCCTGCGTTTGTTGTGTCTGCTATCAACATATCCTTTCCCCCACTTAGTAGATGGACTAGATATACTTCAGACTCCCCTCGATTCTTTGCTGCCTGTATCTTAAGCTATGTAATGAGACTCTCCATCTTTGAGATACACTGAGTCACAAAGATGTCGACAGAGGTACCCAATTCAAATGTGAATATAATTGAGTTTGTAACTACCCAATTAATGGCCCAACAAACTGTATTTTTACAAACTGCAATGGACCTAGATGTTGTCATGGGTGCTAAAGGTGGTGTATGTGCTACATTTGGGCTTCAGTGTGGTACTTCAATCCAGAACATCTATGTAGATAATCATAGACAGATCGAGACTCTGTGTAAAAGTGTCAAAGATCTACACTTTATCAGTGATAACTTTGGTTTCGAGAGTTGGGGTTTCTGCTCATAGCTTAAAAGCATTTAAGGAGAATGGGTATGAAATAGTTCCAGTTGCTTTGAACATCATTGTTTTCCTTTTGCTGAGATATATACTCATCTGGATCTACTTTGCCTCTATCCCAAACATTTGTAGAGGCAACGTTACTTTCCAACCTTGTCTGTTGGCAGTAAATGATGAGGATGACCATGATTATAACATTGATGAGAAGGTTGAATGTCATACTTTGGGACGTCCAGAGGGTGATGTAGAGCATGAAGTATATCAGGTAATGAATACATAAGTGTCTTAGGTTGTGAAAAACATTCATGCCCAATGACCTTTCAGCTTTTTTTTCTCTTTGCTCTCAACAGTCAGAAAAACAGATCCAGTAAGCAGAGGAAGGAAGGTACCTTAACTCCTTATGGCAGTAGTCAGAAGGGCAGACAATGCTCCTGTAGGTAGAAGAGGGTTAGGGTCCATTTGGATGAGGGACTCCGGGAAGGTTTATAATAAACTAAGGAAGGAAGGGGAAAAAGGAGGTAGTATTCTGGAAGGAAAGTTGCCATGACTGGGTGCCAGGCATTCTCGGACCACAGACAGTCTGTGCCAAGTTACAGCATAAGACTGGCACTCACCATCACCTTTTTAAGAGCATTCCTGAGAAGAAACATCAAAGAGACTGCCTGGCTCCTGGACAAAAGGTGACTCGAGAGCCTGTGACATGTACTCACACCGTGGGATTGGCACTGCTCTTGAAGGTGAGGTAATTGACCTCCTCTTATTGCTACATGGATGCCAATGGCAGAAGGACTCCCTGATCTGAAGAATACCCAACTGAAAACCTTGTATTGGAATGTAAAAGAGCCTTGACTAAAGAGACTTTGTGCATAGAATCTTGCCCTGAGAACTGCAGGAGACCAGGAGACGCTATTCCAGCTACAGTGGGACACAGTTTTCAAAAATCCAGGAGACCTGAAGAAAGTGCATGGCTTATCTCAGAGCCCAAGCCTGGTGGTGTAATTGACTGGTTAAATCAACCCCCAGAGTCTGGCCCCTGGTTGTTGTCACTGTGAGCGTGTGCACAGGTCTCATACCTGAAGCCCAGATATTGTACAAGTTACTGAAATAAAGGAACTGGTGTTATCCTCCTTTGGTTTCATGACAATTAAAATATAAGCTTGGTTTGAAATTGGAGCCTTCACCCAATCCTGTTCGAGTGTTTTTTCACTTGATTGGCCCTGAGCTTTTGCAGGGTATGTTAGTGGGTTGACAACTTGACACCAAATGATCAAGCTATGTGTACTTGAAGTCAACAGCAGGGCTTCCTATGCAGGGAACAAACTGGCACTAAACTTCTCCCCAGAGTTGGACTGGGGCATCAAATATTCCTGAGCACCTAAATGAGAAGTGGCCCACATATATGAATGGATTAGCAAAAACAAACAAGTAGCCCACATTTTTAAAGAGAACCAATCTCTACTTTTCAGTACATGCTCTGTAGGTGGCCTCTGTGGGGTGGGGAACCACATGTACTAGTCCTTGCTGTGGGCAAAGTGAGAGGTAATGATAGAGAAATGTGGCAGTGAAATTCACTATGTTTCTTCTCTGTCAAAAAGATAAAACCATTGTTACATCCCTGCTCTTCTAGCCACAAAGTGTGATTGGTCCCTCCATACTGCATTGAATAAGGTAACAACATGCACAATGATGCTTGGTACTGCTGCCTAGCCTTATTTGAAGATGCTTACAACACCGGCCTACATTCAGCCACTAAACTGACCTACCGTATTACCATGCTAGCCCCCACAGTGCCAGAAACCATGCTCACACACTGAGCTGACAGCAGGCTCGTCGGGCTCCGGTAGATTGTTATATAGACCAGTCCGAACATGCTTGTCCCCACTTTCAGAGCTGAGTGACAAAGGCCACTTTACACTCAAGGACAGGATACAGTTTGGGTGCCCTTCTTGGATATCAGACCACGGTGCTCTACTGTGGTGTATAAGTCAATATATAGCACCTTCAGGGGACTGGTGTGTTTTGTGCAATGGGGTAAAAATCGCAGGATATTTCTGAGAAGCCAAAGAGAGCAGCTCTTAGCAGGTCAGCCTTTGTGATGCCTTCAACCTAGTTGTGTGCCAAAAGAAATTAGACTAAAGGACTGTGGATCTTCCGTGGCTTTGCGCCCTGAGCACACTATCCTGTGGAGGATTCTACACCTTGCGGTTCTCAATCCGGCAACTTCCATGAGTCCCGACGCAGGCTGGTTATAAATACACTATCTGCGACACGTTGTTTACGTCTTCATTCCTACATGCAATTTTTAAAATGTTCATACCTTTTTGTGGAGTGATTTAACATATTGGCTTGACACCTCGAAATGTTTGTGGTGAGATTGCTACGTTTATTTCGAACCACAGAGCACAACATCTGCCGACCATACGTCCAATTCACCGACTGGCAGAGGTGAAAGGTCCAGGGAAAGCGCTGAAGCGGGCGAGAGGATGGATGCAGATGTGGCTTCCGTAGCTGCCCTGAAGAGTGAGGTGGGAGGGCCGGTGACAAGTGCGATGGGGCAGGAAGTCAGCGAGCAAACGTGTGAGAGAGAAGAAATGGCGAGAGAGTGAGAAAGAGGGCAAATGGGGAGAGGACGTGAGAGAGGTGATTGAGAGTAAGAGTCAGAAGTGAGAGCAAAGCTTAGAGGGGAAAGTGAGGGAGAAAGGGTTAGAGAAGAAAAGAGAGAGGGTGTAGGAGAGAGACTGGAAAGCTCGACAGAAAGGGAGAGAGCCACCAAGAATAAGGGGAAACGAGGATTTGAAAGGGAAAGAGACTGGAGCTCGTGTGAAAGCGAGGAGAGAAGATAAGGGAGAGATAGCGAGGGAAGGAGAGAGAGAGAAATCGGTGAAAAAAGATAGGGAAGAGAATGAATAGAAAAGGGCAGAAGTGAGGAAGGAAAAGAATGAGAGAATGTTAGGAATAGGGAGAAGAAAGCGTGGGATAGAGGAAAATTGTGAGTTAGTAGATTTAAAAAAGCTAAGAGTGAGTAAGTTATCTGTCAGTGAGCATGAGCGTGGACTTATATCTCTTGCTGGTTGACAACTGCTGTCAGGGTTTTACTCCTTCTAGATTGAGATGAACTCGGGCTGCTTACATTTGAACCATGAAGAAAATTGAATTTATAGCTCTTGTTCACATGATGATTGCTCTTTACCCATAATGATGCATTGACTAGTCTTTTGTTTCCATCATAATAACAGAATTGATTATGTTCAGCCCCCTGCTGATAGTAGTGTGTAAACGTTGTAGCTGCTTTCGTTATCTACTTGTGATGTAGGCTCCATAGCCAGATAAAGCAATGAAGCGAGTTATTAAAATGCGTTATTAAACAAAGGGCTGCATAAAGTAACCTTTTGGCACAACAAATTTAGGATTGCGTTCAATATTGCATTTACTGAATAACTTGTTGTTCCTTCTTTTCATTTGTTGTTCACATAAATGAATTATGAAATTCGGATGTGTGAGTAGTTCGCTAGAGGACGTCAAAACGCACTAATGCTCGCCAATTTACCGTTGGCGATCCACGCTAAAAAATAATAAAAAAAAATAAAAACTCTGCTTTGAGAAAGTTGGCCGAATTTGGCTGCAACTCTGAGTTACAACAGTAAAACAGAGTGGCCAAAATTCCGACAACTGTGCCGGCGGAGAGTAACTCATCGCTACCTCTGCCTAAAACTATTGATTTTGTGTGCTTTGCCTGAAAATGCGTTCCGCAGAGTTAGCACATAACTCAGAGAGAGACGTAGCTGGCCTTTCACTGCTTTATTCAACAGCCTACCTTCCAGCTGACTATCTTTTCCAATATGCAAGTGAAGAGGAGGAGAACCTGTGAGTAGATGCATTCATGACTTGCAAAAGGCAGTGCTTAAAAGAAAATCTGCAGATTCTCTCTTATGATTTCTGACACCCACTCGTGTACTAAGGTAAATAAGGGTATTTCCCACAACTGTTTTGCTGCTCATTTGTAACTGACTTGCTTTCAGAGACATTGGCTTGTAGGTAAATGTGCCGGATGTCATATGAGGCCATTCCACCCCCACTTACCTCCCACCATGACACACTGTAGGTTTTCTTGCAAACTATGCCAGTTTAAGTGACCTGAAGATAAGCCAAGAAAATGTCAGTCATTTTTAGTTGTTTATTGCACACATGCTGACCTTAGAAGTACTGAACAGGTGAGAATCTGAGAGATCTTAAGTCTCATTTATTGAATGGTCTCACAGTTAGCCTGAAAATCCAAGTGGACATGTGGTGCCATTCCTTCTGTCTGTGTAAAATATAGAATTATAGATGTGCAGCAGTGAATTGTGGGGATGTTTTTCACTAAGGGATTCTGAGTGACATCAAATTGACAACAATAGCGAAGGTAGAGTTATCTGACTGGAACCCGAGGTGAAAAATATCCCTGTAATTCACTTTTTACCCATCAGTAATTTTGTTATATGTGCTACCTGAAATCATCTACCCTTGCTTTCAACTTCTACACTGGCGCAGAGGAGTAATGGGTGAACCATACAATATGTCTTCTCCTTCCTGACCCGAAGGTGAAAAATAAATAACTTAACTAGCCCCACCACCTCCCCTAATTTCCTTCCCCTTCCTGCAGTTGTGCTTTCTGCTTACGGTCAAAGGAGATATGCAGCGCTGTGGCAACAGGATATCAGAAAGTTCAGCCTGCCTTGCCTTGAAGGCCTTCATGATGCAGCGACAGTGGGTAACAAGTTTTGTTATAAACTGTTGCTAAATCAGATCAGGGACTTACCAGATTTAGAATGTAGCGTAAATGATAGAGACTCTGTAGGAGAGCCAGACATATAATATAGATTATTGTAAATGAGGAATAGTTTCTGTCCACCTTATTTGGAATCTTGTACAGCCTACCTTTACTGTGCTTGAATACTGTTGTACATTTCATTCTGGACTTTGCATGTAAGGGCTGATATTCTGTAGTGATAGCTGGTGAGGGACTATCTAGAAGCAAGATACCTGATTTATGCCCAATAAAATGGTTTGAAGAAGAACATTGTGTGTCATTATTAATGCACTATTGGAGGCAAGTTTTGGGGGCAGAACTAAAATTAACTCCACCCATCCAGGGGCATCTACAGTTGATTTGTGCTCAAGTCTTATATTCGAGAAAGGAGTTCACATTTAGAACCTTCACATATCTTCTGTGGACAAAATGCGAGCTGAGAAGGCAACACAGCTGCAGATTCATCTTTGCCTGTAATCGCAGGCATTTTCAGCAAAGCCACTCCCTACTTATTTCATTGCTGATACAGGTGTATGAAGTGAAATAAGGGTGCTTGGAGACTGCAGTGGATTGCTTGCACTCAGTAGAGTGTGAGCTATCAGGAGTAAGAAGTCCTGATAACAGTGTGCTCCACTGGAGTAGTGAATACAGTGACATGTTGGGACATTCCACCTCGCATGTTAATCTTACATGATGTAGTGTGCCACCATCTTTAATGCAGAACTGTTACGACCGTGCTTTGCCACATTGTTACATACCGCACATCGGCTGGTACATTATCTAACTCGGATGAGGATTTTCCTGCAGTATTGGCAGGCTCATAATAATTCAGTTAGGAGAAAAGTGTAGTGGAACAGTACTTTGCCAATTGTTAATAGTGGAATATTAAACACCTATTAACTGAGACTTGTACTTACAGGTGCTGATGTAGTGGAAGGTAAAGGGGTACATTCCTTTTTTTTTTTTACAGTGCTTAGGAAATATAGTTAATTCGAGCATATTGTCAGTGTGGTTTGTTTTGGGATTCTTAATTATCGCATGCAGATAAAATCTGAGGAATTTGCCTGTTTAACAATCTGTGTAGGAAATGACTAGAAACATACAAAATATTGATGATGATCCAAGCATACCATGGGTACAATGGAAATAATAGTAATGAGTCATATGATGACCTTTGAGGATGTATGATTGTCACTGGGAAAATAATATTCTTCTTTCTCTTGGTCCAGAATGACAAACATTTTATGGAAACATTCTGAATGGAGAAAGAGATGCGGCAGAAAGAGATGTATTTATCAGTGGTCTGCTTTGGAATATATATAGTTGTTTTTTTAGCAGGAAACAATGAAGCGAAGAACGCATTGACCATTATTTGACCTTTTTGAGAAATGTGTCACTCTTGTAGGCTTGTGAATTTGAATGGTGTATTTATTGGGGATCAAATAATAATGCACACTGTCAAACCAAAAGTACAGGAGAGATTCTGGATTAATCGAGAAGCTCCTTTAAGGTACACCTGGTTTAGTGAGGAAAGCAAAAATATTGGGGAAATGCTTAAAATCAGTTAAGCAATGGGGAATAGTAAATGCCTCGGTAAACATAGTAAGTAACAGTACTGGAAAGGATTGGTATGATGGAAAATTAAAAAAGTTGGAGACATAAACAGAACTGTAAATGCAGGATAGTAAACGCTATATATGTGGAAATAATAAACACCTTGCAACTGCTAAGTTATATCTATCCATTAAGCAGAAGTCTAATGTGTGTAAACGCGTGTCATTTTGTCCACGTCTTCAATGAGAGAAGAGTTTACTATAAAGTTAAGTATGCTCGTACTAAAGAAGAGAAGAGTTCTAATAAAGAGCACAGCAATGAGGAACATATGGGACTGAACGCCAGTAGACTAGACTGTAGGAATACACCAAAATTGTATATTAAAATTGGAGGCATTGGAATTAAAATAGTACCGCATTCTGATTCCTCAACACATATGTTGCTGAGGATTTATGGAGAGAGGAAGTCAAAAATAAGTTAGGTAGGTTCCTTGCTTGATTTACTTACATTTAGTTTTAAAAAACAGAACCGCTCAAGTTAGATTATATTTGGCTAGGAGTAGACCGTTTTGTGTTGGGGAAATCAGAGAAATCTTCATATCGTGTTCTATCCAGATAGAAGGATCTTGTGTTAGCAGGGGCGTCTTCTTCATGAGGGCGGAGGAGGGTAGCCCCCAGCCAGCAGCAGCCACTGCAAATCACCTTTAACAAACAAATGAAAAAAAAAAACAATGTTTATTATTGCTTCTTTTGTTAAAGGGGTGGGGTTTTGGGGATGACGACGATGAGGGAAGTGCACTGTGCACTCCCCACACTGCGCATGTATGTTTGGCCGGCCATCTCGGGCTGGCCAAACATACATGCGCAGTAGGCTCTCTCCAGCTCAGCAACACAGTTACCGGGCTGGAGAGAGCCTGCACAGGCTCCCAGTCTGCCTGTGAGCACCCTGGCAGGGTGCTCCCAGCCAATCCTAACACTGCTTTGAGCAGCGTCAGGATTGGCCTCAGGGCAAGCTGGGAGCCTATGCCTGCAGCCTGAAGCGACGAGGGAAAGAGGAGCGGTGCGGCGCGACAGAGGAGGTATGTTTTTATTTTTTAATTTTATTTTTTATTAAATGGTAATCCCCCTCCTCCCCCGCTCGCTTCACCCGCCTCTTCGCTTCAGAGGGCTGTAAAGGAAGAAGAAACTGGAGAATATATGTTGAGGAAGATTCCAGTGTTTTTTAGAGCTGACTAAATCATAGGAAACTACATTGATTTGTTCTCCGCATTAATTTAAAAGAGTCAGTGGAACCTAAAGTCCACAAAATAAGGAATTTTCTGAGGAAACTCGGAGAAAGTGGAAAATAAACCTGAAAAGGTGAGTTCTGTAGGCATAGCTACCTTTGCCATTTAAACCAAAACTTTTCCCATTCCCCAATATCTGCGTGCTGTTGTCCACTATTAATGATGCTGGATAGATTAGCACACTTATGGCATATTTACAAGAAGGTGGCACATCGGTCCCGATGCACCAGTTTTCTTGCGTTACTGCTGGCCCACCTAACAATCCCATGGTTGCACTGTATTTACAATATGGCGGACCATGGCAGTCGTTAGGACAGTAGTGTCAGACTTTTTGACACTGTTTTGGCGCTTTGCTGCACAAAGCACAGGGAGGCCCATTGACTAAAATGAGTGCTGCATTTTGCTGCCTGCTCTGAGCAGGCATTAAACATGACAGTGAAAAATAGTGCAGAGAAATGTAAATTTCACTGCAGCATTTTTCCGGTCCTCCCTGTGTCGGAGCGCCACTCTTGCATACATTATGCCTGGCGCATGCATTCTGTGGCGCAAGGGCTTACAAAGTGATGCAATACAATCACCACTTTGTAAATATGGCGCACAGAAAGGCCTCCTTATCGCTGCCTTAGCATAAAAAAAATGACACTAGGGCGGAGCAAGGTGGCGCTAGCGGCTTGTAAATAAGCCTCAAAATGTTTTCAGCAGCTGTGACAAGTTCAGTGTCTGCCACGTCAGCCTGTCCTCCTTTAGTTTCCATAACAACCATACTTCAGCTCCATTGCATACTCACTGGATGTCTTAAGGGAGAGTAATTCACCCATAGAGAGAATGAGACCCCACTGAAAAACACTACATTTGCCAAAGAGAGAGTGAAGACGCACCACAGCTAGAGCTGGGTGCACAATTTCTGGGAAAAGCCGGGTTTCTCTCGTAGGGTCCTATGAGCATGGCAGCTCTTGCATTTGGATAAAAAGGGAGGCTGCCTTTCTTCCCCTGTCATGCACATAGTCATAATTGTCACGCCTCAGGTGCCAATGTTAGCAAGGATGCAGAAGGAAAGTGGAAAATGCATCGTTTTCAGAGAAGCTTGACCAGGTCCAGCTCCTGGCCCAATATCCACATATCTTTAGACACTTTCCTTCAACCCAAACATCTAGTAGTATGAGAACCCTCTCAGCCATACTCACAACAGTTCCATATATGCATTTTTGAAAAGGGAGATGGATGATTGGGAATCATGCAGGACATGGTAAGTGTATTTTTTTCATCCAGGTAAGGCACAGGCAGAATAACGTATATCAGACCAGTCAGGAGAATCCTACAAAGTGAAGGGATTTCTCAGGGTTGTGTATAGGTGGAGAGTACAGGCTCAGTGCAATAAGTGATCACAGCTTTTTGCCACTACCAGGGAAGACAATCCTCCACTGAAGAAGATTAAGAAAAGTAGAAGACACCTGCTTTCGCCCAAATCAGACATTAATATAAACCTAAAATCTATCTTGGAAAGAAGTCCCATTTAACTTAGAAATTGGTTTATTTTAATTACAGAGTATTGAGGGATATCTTGAATAAAGAGCAAGCACGTGCGACATCAAGTAATCCCTTCATATTGAGAGGGAAGAGCCTGAGAATTCTATTTATAGACCCAAATAAAGGAAAGAAAGCTTCTTGTTGTGTTTAAGATCTTGAATATAACATGATTTACTAACCACTTCTCGTGCCCTGAGGATCAATTGTTTATTAGCAGCATATCATCATATTCCGCGACATCGTCACATTAGAAATGCAACAGCTTTCATTAACAGCCTTCATTACACCTTTTGATTGTTCCAATTTACGCTCATACATTTTTGACTGGTGTCTGCTGCTGTTGTGCTTCAGAAGATGAATCACAAACTCTTGAGGGACGTCAAGGAGGTAATGTATTCCTGGATGGCATGCTAGTGATGGGGAAATCACAAAGAAATATAATATATATGTGGGAAAAGTTTTGAGAATCTTTGAAAGATTCCCCATTGACTTCTCAAAATGAAAATTTACTGTGAGAAGTCTAACAAATGGGTGATGAGATTTGTAAGGAAGGAATAACGCCCAAGGAGAACTTGATGCAAGCAAGATAGCTCAGCATCAACAAATTAGGATGATTTATACTTATTCTTGGGGCTTTAGAATTCTATTCAAATATGTAGAGGATTTTGTGAACAAGACATATCCCTTGCGGATGTTAAACTATCTGAATGGGCATTTAAGTGTGGAAATGCATCTGAAGTAATCACATGTGTGATATGTTAAGCTGGACAATTACATGGTTTAGATCCACTGTTGCCAGCTTTAAGGGGCGAGGTGCAGTTCTTTCTCAGGAGTGTAAAGAGAAGGATTACCTTATTGGCTAGTCCCTTGACAACTACTGAAGAGACATATTCTGTCAAAAAAATGATAGGTTGCTTGTATCAGCTCGGGGTGAAAAAAGAAAGGGTTCATTAGACACAATCTTGGATTATTGACACATCATGAAGCTTTCTGTTTTTCATCAGGTCTCATACTAATGAGGCCTTAAGTGGGCTACACACTAGCTCACATTTCCACCATGCTGTGTATTTTGCTGCTGTTCCCCTATTCTACTGAGAAGCAGGTATCTCACTTAACCTCATTGCCTTATCCCCATCACCCTGTCTCCTTACAACACCTCTTCCCTCCCCTCGCCTTTGCCCAGTCAGCAGTTTTAGACAGACTTAAGGCCCTGTTATGAGTTTGGTGGATGGAAACACCCTACCGCCAAACTCCCGACAAGGTGGTCGCTGCCGTTCTGACAACCTCCCCACCTGCCCCATAAGGACTTTTTGACTGGGCTGACCGGCGGAAACCAAGGTTTCTGCCAGTCAGCCCAGTGGCAAAGTAGTGGCAGCATTGTTGCCAGCTCATGATTGAGCCGGTGGCAATGCTGTTGCACGCAGGGGGAACCAGCAACCTCGAAATGTGCAATGTCTGCAGTGCAAACAGTGCACATTCCGATGGTGGTGTGCAGGGGGGCCCGTGCTCTGCCCATGCCACAGGCATGGCCAGTGCAGGGGGTCCCCCTGCGGCCCCCTGCACCTTTTCTCCGCAACCCTTTTCATGGCGGTGGTACCGCCATGAAAAGGCTGGCAGAGGACAAGGTTGTGATCAGCTGGGTGTCGCTGCGTTCAGTGCCACCCTTGCTGATTACAACCTGCACCCACCGTAAGCCGGTTGGGATCGAAGATCCTGGCGGGGATGGCTGTAGGTTGGCAGGTCTGCCCGCCAACCTCGTAATATGGTGGTCAGATTCCCGCAACCGCAGAGGTTCAACTGCCACCCTCGAACCGCCAATGTAATAATCAGGCCCTTAAAGGCTTTGTTTAAATTGTTTAGGGAAGATTAACCACACATGGAGTTTATTTTTTAAAACTCAGCAAAATTCATATTTCAGACTAGACTGTGCCATACAGCGTTCTAGTGTTTACGAATGTGCAGTATATAATCATTTATAAGTTTTGAACTGTATATGAGACGGGGTCCTGCCTGCCCCTGCTTTCTTCAGACTTTTCTTCTTAAGGATAGCTCGTCCCATCCTCAAACCCACGCTCCCTCACCATCGCTATGCAACAGGTTACCTGAAAAGGCTTCTATAGGTCCTAAGCAAACAATACTTTCACCTCAGTTTGCTCAGATGTGCAGCTGCGAGTTTGGAACTCAAACCCAAAGACTCCACTGAGCTTTCAAATCTGTTTTATAGAGTGTTATTTGTGTGTAAATGGTCACTTCCACCTGCAGCTCCATCTCTGGATCCTGTAGCTGTTTTCAGTTTAATAAAAGACTTCTCTTTAGAGCTACACACGGTGTCCACTCATCTTTATGTGCTGAGTGCTGCTTCTTTCAAATGTTTGCCTTTTCAGCAAGCTGCTTTATTTAATTATTTATTTTACAGTTTTTTTAAGCCCTCCAGCCTTTCAACTCGGCGTGTGTTCAGAGTGTGGAAAATTCCCTTTGAAGACTCCCAGCGATGGAAAGAAGGCCAGGAGTGGTGTATATTTTCGGCTGTGAGTAGGTTTCAGTGTCCGGGAGGTACCGCAAGGCCTTTGGTAAAAGAGAAGAATGCTCCTTCCACTCCTATTCAGAGCACTGTGCAGGGTGATTAATGCACAAACCTTATTTTTTTCTGAAAGGCAGGCAGGGTTACGTAGCTGCCAAGTAAGAGAATGCCATGTGATTGATTTCTGCAGTCAGTGCTGGGGGCCATGTGTACAATGGTACAAGTCATTTGCAATTCCCCTCTCCCCCTATTTTTTACATTTATCTAATATTGCAAACTGTTCTATGTACTAAAAGGTTAGTTCACAAAAATACCAAATCAGAGACCCACCTAATTAATATTCATTAGGCAGCTCAGAAATTGTGAGATTGTCCAGTGGGCAGCAACCTTAAGTAGAGATGGTGACTTGCTAGAGAAGGGTGACACCATACCTTTCTTTGCATTTCAAAACTGAAACGTTTTTTTTTTTTTTTTGCAAACCCCCCAATTTTCTTGAAGTAAATGGGGCACTTTTTTTTTTTTTTAGTAGTTTCCCTATGACACCTCCAATTTCCCATGAAGCTGCCACACAAGTTCGCAAAGGAGACCCCTTCCCTTTTTTGAATGAGTTATCACCCCAACTTAGGAGTCAATAACTTTTCAGCTGTTTGCAAACAGATTTACTGTTGCAAATCATGAATACAAAGGGTGTAGAACTGGTGTCTGGAAGAGATGCTCAAAAATGTAGCTTCCAAATACTGATTTGTTAACCATTTCCAGGGGTGGCTCCTCCTCAATGGCAGAGGAGCGGAGCCCCCTGGCCAAGAGCCAGGACATGAAAAATAAACTGATAGTTCAATATAGTTTTATTTTTCATCTGCTGGCTCAGCCAGCGGGGTGAAGTTGGGTCATGGGAGACTGAAGGGAGGAGGAGGAGAGAGTGCATCTAAGTGCGCATGTGTGTTTGGTCGGCCGTCTTAGGCTGGCCAAACAAACTTGCGCACTTACGTTTCTCCAGCCCGGCTGTGTACACAGCAAGGCTTGAGAAATTGCACAGACCCCAGGATTGTGTCTGAGCAGCAGTCTGAGCCGCTCAGACCAGTCCTGGTGGTGCTTTCATGCTATGTTTAGCATGAAAGCAGCGCCAGGATTGCTGGGGAGCCTGTGCTGGTGTCCCAGTGAATGCTGGGACACCGGAAGAAGAGGGTGAGGCGTCACAAGGGTGCGAGCTGCAGCGACAAGAAAGGTAAGTGGTTTTTTTAAAAAAGTTGTTTCCCCTTTCCCCGTCCGCCCCACCACACCCTTTGACATCTGCAACGGTTGGCACTGATCATTTCTAGCTCATTTTTTGAGTCAGAAAAACAAGTCATTAAAAAGTGTTTTGTAAATAAGAAAATGCTTTTTACTAGTTACAAACCCTATAATTTTACGAATCCGAGGGCCATTGACAGGCAAAAAGTTTAATAGATCTGGCTCTAGTTCTTTCGCCAACATCACTTTGCATGCTTGGGTATTTAGTCCCAAACTTAAATTGTTGTAAGTGAAAGTACAAACACCCCATGCAAGTGGTGGTGTTTTAAAACTATTAGTGTGCAAAAGCTGCAAAGTTTTCCTCCACTCAGAAAGTTTCTGTAAGACAATTTTCAGGGCAGTACAATCGAGCCAAGCCAAACATAAACATCAGACTGCATTTCACGATGCTTGCCTATTTGTGTCACAGTTCCATGCTGGGAAGGGTATGCAGATTTTTACTCTTATTCGAGTTTACATTTTGTGGTGCGGTGCTTTACTGTGCACAATGGCAGAGCAGATGCGTTGGCCGTCAACTCATTTCTGTGAAGTAAAACTTTCAGATTACACCATTTTTAGCTTTAAATAAGGAAATATGTAATAACTAGAAGTTATGTGATGGTTACCTAACTAGGAAGATATGCAGTGCTTTACATTTTTTTAACGAAGCAAATATAGTTCCGTTTTCACGTACTTTGAATTGTAGCGCAATTCAGTTGTTTATAATTTTAGGCAAGAAAAGTTGAAAGGGTTTGCCCAGAATCACACTTTTCTTCCAGGTCTTAAGTCCATAGTTTAGCCACTAAGATATCTCATCTTGCAACATAAATTGTTGCAAGAGCTGATGATTTTCTCGGAATGCTCAGGATCGAAAAACTTCACAGACTATACAAAGTTGTAGTCTGTTTTTGCTTCAGTTGAATTAAGTGGAGAGACTTCTCTTATTAATAATGATTTGTAAAAGGAAATCCCTTTGCAGGATGTGTGGTTTGATTGTAGGAGGTTTCTGGCACATGAAGCTGTAGTGGATTAAAATGAGGGCTCGGCAAACTTTGCTTAAATAATATCACAATATTATATTATGTGATAGCACAAAGTTTCTCAAAATTACACATTATGCAAGTTTGTAGATTTTATTGTATGCAAAAGGCTCATTCACTCAGAATATGACTTGCCAAGATGCATTTTCTGAAAAAAATAAGTCTCCTATTGTATCTTGCAATACTTTTTATGGAATTTTGAAATTTTCACAGAAAACAATTGATCACTTTTGAATTCCTTAATTCAAAACCACATCTGTTGCCTCCCCTCAGCCCCAGTGCTCTTTGATGCTGTCCATGTCTCATATTATTGTGTCTTTTGATCGTATGGCAGCAGCAGCATGTCCATTCTGCAGGCCTAGTTGAGGAGATGCGTGTTACCTGCAAGCCATTCGATATGAGGAAAGTGTCGACTGAATGGTGTGCCCCCCACTGCCTGTGTTGCCGTTGCCTCTAAGCTATGACCTAATTGGCTATTCACCCAAGTCTGTCTACATACTACCAGTCTGAATTTTCCACAGTGATTACTGAATAAAAGATGAGATGCCTGGATTTTCCATCCACCCAAGTGACTACCTTGCACGCCAAGCAATGGCCCTGTGAGTTGAACGCATTCAAGGGCAGATTGCCAACCAAACACCTTCTGCATCCCATAAGTCTAACAGCTGTTAGTGGTTTGGTAAGCCCACATCAAAGTCCGAATATAGGTGGTCTTTATTTTCTGATAATCAGAAAATGTTGTTTTCCGACTGTGCCCCTTTCTACTAAAAAATAACCACAGCACACGTGTCCTCTGACCACAGTTTTTAGTAGTGTGGATTTAGCATTTTGAGAATTCACTGTTCTGAGTGCGGAAAGAACTCAGCATCGGCATCTGGCACATTTGATCTCTGTATTTATCAGACACACTAGACATATACTTTCTTTGTTGTTTGCCTGTCGTAGATTATTAAAAATACAGACTAGCATTTCCAAAGTACATAATACTGATGCACACAATTTGTTGCAGTGCCATATCCCACTTGATGGAGTGGCATTTTATAAGTAATGGTGACGCACTGAAGCAAAGTTGTTCTCATATAAACTCAGACCAACATTGTTTCCACCAGTTTGCTTGGCAATGCAAGCAGCAAATTAAGAAACCATTACTTACAAAGTAATATCTGTTTGCAACAATTTTCAATTTACAAGCTGTCAAATTGTAGGAAGAGCTGACATTGGAGACGAGACAACAGCTTACCTTGTAATTCAAAGACAGTTTTTCCTGTTTGCATTTATTATTCTTTTGAAACAGAAATGTAAAGCTAAAAGATCAAGCTTTACCTCTTTTGCTTAAATGTCATTGTTGGAAAAATCAGTCATAAGCCCTGGCTACAAACTAAACTTTGTCTTCCTAAGTTGGGGATAGAACTTGTTATTGAGATCTGTGTGCAACGTACATACCATGTTTGCAATGGGTCAGTCTTAGTCTCCAGTTGTAACAAGCTCAATAAAATGAGCACCATTTCAATGTGATGATTGTAACACCTACTGTTTTAAACAATATGAAACTGAAAATCCAACAGCAAGCAATATAGTAAAATATAGGTTAGCTAAGATATTGCAAGAAACAAGTGCCAAGTGACCACGTTGACTTAAAGATACTGCCAAGGATTTAAGCACGGCATCTGAAGGGAGCCTAACCCATGTTGAAACTGTACACAATTGACTTCATTGACAGCGACTGAACCTCTTTACTCCTGACTTGTTCAATGGTGGTGTATTTATCGTTCTTCAACTGTTATTTAACATGTTTCCTGCTAATACCGGATACGACTTATGGATACAACTTTACCATTTAGTCAAACTATGCTTTTTTCCTGATTAAATCAGGCCCAATAAATCCTGCTGTGTTGCTGGCCTGCAGGAGGCTGTTGTACAGTGGCCTCCTACTCTTTAGTCAAGGGTTTCACGGAAAGCTGCACAGTGTGAATGGGGTAATTGGCATAAAGTGTAGGGGGACTATGCTTTAAGATCTTCCATGAGTGAGCACAAACTACAGCATGAGCTAAGATCTATGGTTGCCACTGGGCTACATTTTCCAGTACCCATGTGGCACAAAAATATCATGGAGCAGAGGTAGAGTAAACTTTGTTAAAGCAATGATGTTTTTTTCCCCTGTTCTCCACAGTGTGTCATGTCAACTGTGTCACTGCCCTTTCTGACTTTTAATTCTAGGTGTTTTTACCTCCCCTGCATGAGTCGTCATGTCATTTGGTCTTTTGGAATCTATGATACCAGTATTCTCTTGAAGGTTTCTACCTGGTCCTGACTTGCTCATACCAGTCCTTCTGTCCTCTATTTGAAAGCTGAGCTAAGGTGCATGTACGTGGTATTGGCTGTTTAATCACTTTAGTTGGATGATTGGATGTGGTGTATGTAGGTGCCAAGTGCCGTTGGGAGCACTGTGATACCTCAGTAGTTGGCATATTTAAATAGTGTTCGATACAAGTTATTTTAATATTTTATGTTAGTTGTGAAACAGTCAATAATGTTTCATTGTGTTAATACATGACACTCACTGTTTCATTGTTGCCCCACAACAAAATTTGATACCACATTTGCATGATATTTAGTACATTTTGTAACATAAAAATTAATATGATCCAGTGCAACATTGCTATGGAAAAGTGACTACCAATACACGTGGCTGAAGTCAATTGATGTGATGTAGGTAGTCCTTTGAATTACAATATAAAAACAAATAGGAATCCCTAAAATTAGTTTAAATTCAATAGTGTTCCTTTCTCTTTTATACTTTTAGTTGTTTAGTATGCACTGCAATGATTTCATATGTGTAAGAAGTGTTTCATGTACATGTCTGCGAGCCCAGAGCTAATCCATTGGAATGAGGTGTAGTATTTTTGAGACAAGGCCAAATCTGAATTCAAAGGAACATTGATACTTAATTCCCTGTATATGTTAGAGTTTTAAAGCAAGATAAGATGCACAAAGAAAGCAAAGATGAAAACTATTTACAGAAGTGTATTTGTGAGGTTAACCCAAATGTAATCGATTTATTTATGAGATCACTTATGTGAAATGAAAAGAATGTTGATAAATGTTCAATGCCACAGTAAATATCTGATGACAGTTAATCCCAGTTGCAGTTTAAACGCAACATAGTAATTTACTCTGTTCTCAGAAAATATGGAGTGGTCAACAAGTATGTGATGAAAAAGGAACATAGAGATTTTAGTAGGCTCTGTGAAGACCTCGATGGGATCAATTCAAATGTAATAGGTTTTCAATAAATAAATGAAGGTGATAAAAATGTGAATGAAAAGGAATGTATGTAATTACCCAGTTCCTTTCCATATTTTTGAGTTTTAAACAATGAGGGGAATATCTAAATACAGGAAAAGGGTACCCATCAGTGTCTACGAAGGAATTCACACAAAAAAGAATTAAGAGGTTAAACAGACAAAAACAGCAGCACAAAGGAATTTAAGAAAAAAAAAAAATCAATTCCCCAAGGGAAGTAGGGACTCTAAGAAAATAGCCTTCGTTAAAATAGAAGATTGCAAATCAAAGTGACGCTTCAAGAAAAAATTATAGAAGGTGATTGGAGAAGCAAAAAATCTGTATCTTCACTTTGATGAATAGAGAGTTGGTAAAAAGGAAAAAAAGTAATGCCCCTAAATAAAGGGAGACTCTTGCAGATGCTTAAAAGATGTGTTACTCTAAGGATTTGAAACAAACAGGATTAGTAAATGACTGTCAGGGTAAAGAGATCACTAGAGTTATCGTTATTCACTTTTAATTAGGGATATGGTGCAAAACGCAGAACTGGGACTAAATAAAAATAGAAAAGGGATTATTGAATACAAGCATTTAGAAAAGGAAGTGAAAAACACATTTTTGAAATAGCCCGAACAGCCTTGTCTGTGAAACAGATTTGTGCTTAATAAGAAGGGGAACCCCTGTAAACCTGGCAACTGGGGTAAATCAGTAATAAAGGAAAACATTTGTCACCTTGGGGGAAGTGTAAGCCTCAACTTCCTTGAGAGATGACAAAAATAAAAAATCAATAGATTGATTTTATATGGAGTTGGATAACATGTATTTGCTATTAAAACATCTTAGAGATATATATGAAAACACATTGCATCACAATAAAGCTTCAACACCACCACTCTGAATCCGAGTTTGGTGTACTACATCATAAATAAAATCAGTCCTCTTGTACATTTGTCAATGTTTCAACCCTATAAAAAATATTATATGATGGTCATCATCAGGATCAGAAATCAGGGTGGCACCAACAAAAAGGCGATAAATCCAGAGGCATGAGTTTTTTAAATCTCTTAATGGTTTTGCATTGTTCTTCTCTGATGCACCAGAAGGTTGCATTGTTAGTTTACCTGCAACCCAAGGCAAAACAAAGTGTTACCTAGAAATATACATGACATATACATGAAAATATTTGCCAGCACCTTTAATGGTGCTGGCGAATATTTTCATGTAACAATTTGTTTAGCTTTGAGTTGGACGTAAACTAATTGCATTCTCCATTCTCACCCAAAATGGGAGGAAGACTTGACCCTTGTCTTCTGTATGCAGACTGGTAAGTAATCATTTATGTAACACAAATAGGGCTACAAAGGAAACTGGATGCGTTTTCTAAATACTGTGAAGGAAAATATGGTCATACATATGGAAAAAACAAAAACAATGGTATTGGGCGTGGAAATAAAAAGCACCAATGGTGGACTCATAAATTAACCCCTCGGGTGCTCTGGAGGAGGTGGTTCCGTCCGCTGCCGTGGCGCTCAGGTGCTGGGACGTAACCACCTCGTCCAACTATAGGCCCCCGGGGGAAGCACTAGCGCTCCCCCCCCGATGGCCTCGCACCCCCCTCCCATGGGCAGAGATGGAAGGAGAATCGCTTCACCTTCCACCCCAGCCCCCCTAACCCACCCAGTGACATCTGATGACCTCAGTGCACGATCGCGTGCTGTCCTCATCAGAGGCTGCCCCCACCGCACTGGAAGCTCAGCAACTAGTGCGGATCGGAAGAGTAATGCAAAAGTGTTTCTCTTCCGATCATGGGCTGGGAACGGGAGAGGCATCAAAGGAAAGGAAGGGCCTTTCCTTTGCAGAAATGGCCACTAGACACCAGGCATGAGGGGCAGGGGTCGCTCCCCAGGGGGCCAAATTATTTTAAGGCCATTTCTGACCCCCCCCCCTCCCAGGAGCAGAAACCTCTAGACACCAGGGATCATTTTTTAAAAACTTTTTAACACATGGGGAGCGACGACCCAATAGTCAAGGGACTCTTACCTGGGGGGCAACTTATCTTTAGGCCATTTCAGCCTATTTTTTATCAGGCCAATCTACCCCCAAGGGGGACAGAAAGCACTAGACACCAGGGATTTTTTTTTTAGGTCAGTTTCACGTAAGGGGCGAGACCCTTTAGGCAAGGGTTGCTCCCCTGGGGGAAAGGGGCAAATTAATTTTATGCCATTATTTTCCCACTTGGTGGCAGATCAGCCTATTTTAATTATTCCGATCTGCCCCCAAGGGGGGCAGAAACCACTAGGCACCAGGAAGTTTTTTTTTTCCCACAGGTGGGAAGCGAGCCCTTAGGCAAGAGTCACTCCCCTTGGGGCAATTTTATTTTAGGCCATTTCTGCCCCCCCTTGGGGGCAGATCAGCCTATTTTCATTAGGCTGATCTGCCCCCCTTGGGGGCAGAAACCGCTAGACACTAGGGATTTTTATTTTTTTGCAGACAAAATTTGATAACAGTCCACAAAAATGTGCAGAGCCTACCATCCTGCAAACATCAAGTAATTAGCGAAGTAATGAACTGAACATAGTGTATTGTCCCCCCAAAATACTAACAAACCAGGGGTGAAAGCGGCAACAAATATTGCAAATGAAGGATGAGTGATGTTTTCCTCTAAAAGTCAAATGTAAAATGATCAAGGACTCGACAAAGAAAAGGAGGACAATAAGACAGGAAGAGGAAGTTTCTTTTGCTTTTAAGTAATGTCAATTTCTAAAGCACTTGCCGATGTTAAAAAAGGACTTTGCACAAGAAAAGTTGCCACAGTGATGCTGTCAAGTAAAACCATCAACTCAGCATGACTTCTGGCAACTAATCAGTGCCCACCAACAAACAAAATTGCATTCAGCAACAGCTGACATTTAGTAAAACCTTCTAGCATTGTTCCTATGTTAATATTTTAGCAAATGTTATCTCATTTACGCCATGTGGCATAATGGTGAACTTGCAGGCTTTGCAACACAAGCATAACATGAAATATCTATAATTACACAATATTACACTACATGTGCTTGGTGATACATATTGATATTCAATATATTTAGTGTTTACACTCTATGTTCATTAGGGAATATGAAGTCATGCAGACAAATGTAAGTTAAGTAAAATAAACATATGCAATGGGTCTCGGTTTTTTTTGAGTTAGAGCTGTTAACTTTGTAAATTCCTAACTGGACTTTTCTTGCCACTTAAATTGAAAATGCAAAATAAATCAGTTGACATAAGTGAGCCGATTCAAAGTGCCATGGCTGCCACAATAGAGACACAAAAGGAAAAAGAAGTTTGCTCGCAGTCAAACGTATCGTCAGTCGTGCCGTAATCAATGTAACAGGATCAGTCCCCAAAGCGGAAACAAAACAGCCCCAAGGAGGGACAAATGTAAAGTATTTACCAATGCTAACAAAGGATTTTTGAAAGGCAAGCCCACGAACGAGTGATAGTAATGGGCATGCGGTGGGCTTGGTTAAAAGCCCACAAATAGATTATAACAAGTCGGTGCACTTGCTCGCTCGACCTAAAAAAAATGCTTTCAAATGTATGTGGTAGCGTGTTTGCGGGTGTGTGTGTGTTTATGTGGGAGATAGTGTGTAAATGTGCGCGTGTATGAGTCACAGTAAAGGTCAAATGGCATGTGATGCCACTTCCGCTACCCCTGGCATTTTGGTGAACTGACGCCCATGCTAAGAGTGCTCAGCAAATGCACAGGACAAGTAACAAAGTTAGGGGAACTTGCGTTTAGAGAGCAGCTTCATATGGTTGCAATACGTTGGCTAATACACTTGTATAACACTCATGTGTTGTTGAGAATAAAGGTGTAGTCGGATAAGCGGTGTCTATCTTGTTGCATACAATAGAATAGCTTTTTACAATTTTTGACCACCCCCCCCCCCCATCCTGTCATGCTTGCTACGCCCTGGCACTGCATGTACACCCAAGAGTCACTCTACTGATGACCAAATTGATGTTTTCTGAAGTGTCAACAATAATTCAGACAAGCATTGTAAAAATTAACAGGTCTGGTAACCGTAATATATAGTAAAATCCCAAGATCTTGATTAACGCCAGGTGTAAAAAGCTGGCACCGTGTGGAGTAACATGTCAATTCATAAGTCACCTGCTCTGTTGTGGGATCCAACAAAAAAATACCATATTCTGAGGCAATGAGCACAGTCCCACTATCCGGATGGATGGAAACACTGTGGGCTCCCCAAACCCTGGGTGCTACTGCAGAGAAGTGCTCTCAGTAACTTCAAGTTCCGCATGGTTTCAGGGAAATAATGAAACTGTCAGCACTTCAAAGCCGGGGCCTAGGTTAAAAAACATATAGCACTGGGCAAGACCGCATAGGAACGAAAAGGAAGAATATATGTAAATGGTGCACAAAGTACGGCACCATTACATAAACATTATTATTCCAATTAAACACTGAGCTACACAACAGATCTTAGAGTCCATAACATGGCATTCAATTAAACAACATGACTTTTTGGGAATATTTACAACACTCTCTTATTACAAATCAGAGCACTGTCTGACCACCGCAGTAGTCTGACTTTTCCAGAGGCTAAAATTAATGCTGGTATAGCAGGGATGTGCCATGTGTGAAAAGATGACCACGCCCCCTTCTAAGGCTACGGGCCATAGAGGACCACACCGCCTCACTGTCCAGCGTGGCTTTACCAATATGGCTGGCTCGAACGTTAGTGTGCCTGCTGCGTTTTGTGGCACAAGTTTGTTCTGGTGGTGTGGTGGCAGACGAGGTGCGGGTGCCCATAGAAAAAGCACAGTGAGAAATTAAACAAGCCGATGAGCATGAGAGTTATTGGCTCCCTGCATGAATGTCTAGAAAGGATTGTGGCTGGGATGAAAGGCAAGCTGAAACTGGAGGAGGGGCCATCATATGCTGTAACAGGAGGAAGCGTGACTTAGTGTGATGGCCAACAGAAATGTTCACTTAGTTAAAACGCCTGGAGAGGGAACTCAGCACACAAAGGAGGGACATTTAACAAAATGCACAAATAGAAATGAAGCATTTAAGACAAGCACAACAAAGAATGAATAGCAAGAGAGGGTGTGGTTAAAAGCCCACAGAGAAATTACAAAAGGGTAGAGCACTTGTGCACTCAACCCTAAAAAACCATTACTAATTTCCTACTAATGAATAGTATACAATTTAATGTAATATACAAATGTCTTCAAAGTTATACATGTTAGCAAGTCCGCTGTGAAACTAGAAAATATTCCTTAAATCAGTATTGGACCTAATTCTAAAACAAAAACAGAAGAAAACAGAAACAGACAAAATATGAAATTATGAAGGGGAAGCACTGTATTGCAACTACTGAAGTGAGCACACCCAATGTATTTTTTTTTGTTTATGTTAGTATGTCACATAATACCACCAAATTTTTTATATGGTTCTAGAAATTCACTGAAGGGGGGGTCTTATTTAAACACTTGTCCTTTTTAAAATAAGCGTTGTTCAAAACTAGTTAATTCGAGTAAGTAATGAATCTAACCTATAATGCATGATTTTATTTTAACTTGATTCCATATCATTAATACGACTCTTTCAACTATCAATATACTTCTTATTAGAAATTCCAGATGAGTTACACAACTATTTTACCATATTGACATAGAATGGACATTTGCTAGCTTTTGATTCTAAGCATAGGTAAAAGCCGATTTCTTTTGAAAACAGCAGAAAAAGATGGCCATATTCTGTCAAAATATAAGCAGATATGATAATTTTTTCCATTGTATCTTCTTCTTAAAGAGTGTTGGTTTTTGGTGATCAAATTCTTAGCACTGATCTGTCTATCTATCTCTATCTACAAACCTATCATTATGAAATATGGTTGGAACAATAATTGATTATGGGCAACTGACTTGAATGGTCACATTACTTTTTGCAGAACGCTAGAGCTACATGAGCCAATTAGCATGTTAAGTATCTTTTTTTTCCATTACAGACCCTCTTGCCCTGGAACATACTGGATTTGGTTACAAAATGCTTCAGAAAACTTTGACAGTCATCAACATGTGGATATATGGTTACTTTGGAATGTGGATGGTAGTAAAGTATGCATTTCCTGACGGAATCTGATGGGTCACCGATATCAAAAAAATAATTATAGTGGTAAGTGAGCTTTATGTGCCCTGCCTCAACTATGGCATTGTGTTGGTCTTTTTTGACTGATGTCCTGCAGGAAAAAGCATGGCATGCTACTTTTTAGGTTTGGTTATATTGTTACTGTGTTCTTAGAAGTGGGAAGCAGAAAGAGGAAAACATTGGTTCTTGAATGCATTTGCTATTCAGAAGAACATTTTGTGTGGCCTTAGTTGAAGGTCCCTCCCTTAGCTGGCAGCTGGTGGTGTTTTTGATCTGTAATACATTTATTGCCAATAAATTGGCTTAATAACTCTGTGGTGAGAACTCCTGTTTTGTCTTGCAAATGGCAGGTTTCCTCCTAAACACACATGAATAGTGGAAGTGCATAGAGTTGACCATCCTACACGGCCCACGCCAGACAGAAACCCCACAACTAGCAGATGATAGCCTATGGAGACACCCACTTACACTAGATAAATTCATGGATCACATTTGAGTAGGCTATTGAAACCTTTCATGGTACAAATACTCCCTTTCAGGGCCCATTCCATTAGAGAACCAGCAGGCAGCCTTCTGAATACTAGAGACAGAACCCTGAGCCAGGAGGCCAAAGATGTGGCAATCGCTGAGCTATTCTAAGAATACATAAAAGGACATACCATTATCTATCACTTATCAAGCGCATTTGAGAATTTTTGATAAATCAACCTTCCAAGGCTATGAATAGTTACTATTATCTTTTGAAAGAAAATGTCTTTGTAGAAGTAACCTTTTGATTTGTTATGGAGATTCAGGTTTATGCTGAGGTACTCACTTATTTTGAAAGCTCTTTCATACTTTTATTTCTGAAATGACTGGGCTTCTGAATCTTAATTTTTGCTATTTTAAAATTTTTAGGACAATTTGTTTAACTCCACAGAGGTCATATCTCAAAGGTATACCTTTAGAGGTGTTTTGGCTTATGCCATTTCCCAAGTTGATTAAACGACGTGACTTAGGATCATAAGCTGTCACTGAAGTCAAAACTGTTTTTGTTCATCAGTGAAAAACAGATAATAATATATGTTAGAAAACAAAAATGCTTAGTCCGTTCACGTAGGGCACACTTTTTCACTAGCAATCAGTTCCATCCTGGTCCTTACAAAGAAAGACTATTTGGTTTTATTATGTAAAAACAGTTGTGAACTGCTATATAAGTACCCAAACCCGATGAACCATTTTGCAATTTTAGCTCTGAGATTTGCTAAATTGCAGGGTTAGCTGCTGCACAAGGCTTTCCTTAATGTAACAAAAAGCCCTTTTACGAGTAGGAAAATGCTTTTCTGCTCAAGAAAGAGTGATCCTTTTAAAATTCCAAGCAGGAGGGGCGTGGAAGGCGGGTCTCCCTCCTATTTATTATTTAGAACATATTGTAATAATGGTTTGTAACTGCAACTGTGGTTTCAAACCAGTTATGAGTTACAGACTTCAAAGTTGCGATGGGAACTGATTCACAAATATTCCCCTTTTCAGAAAGAAAGAGCAGTGACGGAGGTCCACTGACCCTTGCATAACTTGTGGTTAAATAAGTATAAACCAGTTCTGATTATTCCTACCTTATGATAGTCTGCACAATCTACCTAGCATCAACAAACTGCCTAGAGCATAGTGTTCATAGAGCTGTGAGCATAATGAATACCTGTAGATACTTTCCTGAGACATAAGGTGCCTTATTTTGTGTACAGACGAAAAGACTTACCAAGCTTAATTGATGTTTAAAATGCTTTGTAGTTACGCTCCTTTGGTTCCAGATGTCAAGTTTAATTTTAATGTGATCAAGGGAAAATGTGGGGATGGAAAATGTCTGTTTTACTTGGTTTGGTTACCAGACCCAAATGCCAGCGGTTGGGTTTGAAATCACTTTCACTACCAGTGTAATTGGTTGCCAATGCCATAATAGCAAAATTAAAGGCCCTATTTATATGGTTGGGGGAAGGGAACTCCATTGTGGCGGCGACGGAGTTCCCTCCCTGGCAACATATTGGTCCCCCGCCCAGTTTAATTTTGGATGGACAATCAGTTTAGCCAGGGTGGAGACTTCTTCATATCCATCCTGGCCAAACATCTCCAATGGCCCGGGGGAGTAAGGGGCGTCGGAGAAATGGCTTCATGTTCGTCCCACCCAATTTAGATAAGTGGACATGTAGCCATATTGTATTTTTTTTTTTACCCCCAGTCAAAACCTGGCAGTAAGGGGCAGTAAAACTGTAATAATACTTCCCTGCCATGGAAGAAGACTTTTCTCTTTCTTTACAAAAAGAACATCCTGTTTCGAGATTTTTGTTTTGTAAAAACAAAATGAAGAAATGCTTTGTGCTACAGGGTGGTTCCTGGGAAATCTGTTATAAATAACCTCCTGCTTGGCGGTGTTAAGAGGGCAGGGACATGAAACAGCACTTTCTAGGCAGTTCATGTGGGGATGACAGGAGGGCCACTGCTGGGCATTGCCAGCACCTCGAAAGAGAGGTAGGAACCCAGATAGAAAAGGGGGAGGTGATAACACAACAACAAGAAAAAACATCAACATTGATGAAGGACTACCATAACCAAAGGGGAAGGGGAGGAGCTATACCAAAGAAAAGGAAACCCAGAAGAGGAGGATGGAGCGAGAAAGCCAAAAGGAAGATGAGGAGGAGCAGATAGGAGTAAAGAAGCGGCATGATGAGGGAGAAGAGAGGTCCTCGGGGCACCAAAGCAGGACAAATCGTGTGAAGAAACCGTCCGACACCGCAAAAAAGAAGACAGAGGAAGAAGAAAGGTGGTTGGAGCAGTGATGGTTGCCATCAACGTCTGCGGGCCAACCCGCCACAGCTCAGGAGAGTTGCTGTTACGGGGCTGAGTGAACCAGCCTTAACCACTGCATATAGATGAAGGGAAAGAACACCTGAGGGAGGGGGTGGGCAGTGGATAAAAAAGTGCACGAAGGCTGTGCTAAACCCATTAAGAAGACGTTTTAAGGAGGGAGGGAGGGAGGAACTCCTAACAAGGGTACTGATGGTGATATGTATCAAAATACAGAAGAGGCGCTTTTTAGCACTGTGGTGCCCATTTATATCTTTCTTACATTTGTTTACGATTTTCAAGGCCTGCCATATTTTTATATATATTTGTGCACTGTATTTTATCACATTTTGTTATTTTGGATACTTTTTTTTTGTGCGCATTGTGTATCTGCTGATTTATTCAATGCCATTGTACATACCGTCATTTTCCTGTATTTTGTTTAAGAATTAACTAGTTTGGATTCCTGTACTTTGAACTGTCTAGTAAGTTTGAAGAGTCATATGTGAAAACCACACCACATGGATTTCAAAGGACAATAGTAATTATTGTTTCTCTATATTTCCATTGAGATAACTACATCTAAGTTTAGAGACAAAGGGCTGAGTTAGAGCACTTGATACTTAAGGTAATTATGTAAAAGTATTTTATATATATATTACTGATGACGCAAGGTTCTTCACTAAGGTGATATTGTTTCTGACAGACTTCCATAGCTGACCACGAGGAGGTGTGATGAGCTTGCATCTGTGTTCTCTCTCTCTCCCTTAACTTTTTCCCTTCTATATGGGCTGCTGTGATTTCAATTAGAAGCCATGATCTGACTGTGGGGGTGAAAAGGGCTAGCTTTGTGACACTCCTTCAGATAGGTAAATCGAAATTCATGAACTACAACAAGTATGACATTTTCGTTCAGTCTAATATGACCAGAAGTTGAAATCCTGAGCTTGGAAAGTAGGCAGGTAAACCCTGTTTTGATGTTTTTGCCATGTGTGTACTGGAATTTCCAGAACTAGTCAGCTATTTTTCCTAGTGTTTTCTGTGGCTTCTGGTTAGTTTACTTTGTCATTCACATATAAAGGTTGGCTGGTATATAGTGTTTTATGGGTTAAAGAAGCAATCTTGAGGTCTGTTCTCTCTTCCAGGGTAGGGAGCTTAGGGCAATGGAAGTGACTTAAAATGGATGTGATGTAGTTTGAGTTTGTGGCTCTCATGAATGGATGAGCAGCTGCATGTAACATCTATTTTAGGGAGATCAGAATGGATATAGTAAGGGGTGAAAAACTGCATTTCCTTCTTCAATGGCTCAGGATGAGCACCTATACTGTTGATTTGAAGTCTGTGTGTTGGATGTACAGTTTTAGTTTCCTGAGCAGGGGGTGATGAAAAAGGAGGATCTTCTCAATTGGAAAATGTGGTCTGTTAGGTTGAGATATTGGTCTATGAGAAAGCACAGTTATTTGGTTGGAGGGAATCGACTGAGAAAAAACTCCAGATGATTGTTGTGGGTTGGTGTATAAACTGGGCTTTTTAAGGGGTGCTCTGTTTTAGAATTTTATTAACATCGCCTGGGAGGCATTTCGGACTCTAGAGTTGGTTGGTAGTAGCCTGAGATAGATGCTGTGGGGCGTTGAGTGTTGTTCATCTGATGTCAAATAAATAAACTTGGAAAACAAAGCATTTCTCGGAAAGTATATTAGAAAATTTTGGCAAAGACTGGAATCCTGCATACTTAGAAGAACAATACTTAAAAATCAGGCTGGTCACTTTGCTGTGATGTGAGAGTTTTCCAGGGAGATTGTTTTAAAGGACTAATTAGAGCTTTGTTGTTAAATAATGTATTGTTTATTGCTGAAATCTCTTACTAATTGAGCTGTGTGAGCCTCTAGTTATGCTGAAAACCCCTTTCAGTTTGAGCAGCTCGAACCCCTTCACACTCTTTCTTCGCACACACCACAGCAAATGCTGCATGAGCCCGTTAAGCTCCTACCAGCACAGTCTCAAGGCAGTGATGGAGCGTGGCTGCATTCAGGAAGCTTTCCCTTTCTCCATAAAAATTCTTCTTTGACAACAGAAAGGCACAACTATGGACAAAATAAATCAGCATTACTTACCAATCCCTCTGGCACTACATTTTCTCATAGCTTACGAGTCTCATTTTGATTTGTTTAGCTCATTGTCTTCTGATTGGTGAATGGAATGGAATGGTAAGTGCTTTGATTGGTTATCTGCCCTGACTGCATTGAACTTGATACCTTTTCAAAATTCAGTTTTAACTCAGTGATTTTGTTTGCAGCGACAAAATGTAAACATGCCCACACCATTTTTATCTCAACCAGGATTTGAAAAGTGAAAGTGTGGTCAGTTGTTCATAACATTTGATAGCTTTTTAATAGCTGTAGATGGTCTAACGGTGAATCCGATAAGGAAGCAGACACTGTTGTACAATTGCTTTAGAGCTGAAGGTTGGAGAATGTATGATCACCTGCTACAGTCTTTACCTCCAAACTCTGAAGAGTGGGATGTTTATGAAGAGGCAGTCAATAGATTACATACCTACTTCAAAGATGATATGAGCATAATAGTTGAAAGGCATAGGTTATTTACTCATCATCAACTGCAGGATGAGTCAATTGACAGCTTTTTGGCTGAGGCTGAACTTAGAGTTCTGGCCTCCACTTGTGAATTTTATGGAAATCTTGATAACTATTTAAGGGGTCTAATAGTAGTTACTTGTTCTTAACGACAAACTCAAGAGAAATTACTTTGTTGTTTAAATTCTACTCTTCAAGAGACACTATATATTGCAGAGGGTATTGAAAGATCCATAAAAGCATTCAAAGAATTGGGGAAGTTTACACAAGGATATGAAATTCAGACTGCTAATGGTGTTGCCTCTAAACCTGTGAATAGTGCTTCTTCATATGTTGGGATCAAATCTACTTTGAAACCAACAAGTTCATCTGTAAATAGTTGCTTTAGATGTGGTTCCATATCACATTTAGCAAATTCCAAAGCTTGTCTTCTGATTGGTAAACCTTGCATGAAATGTTATCAAATTGGCCATTTTTGGAGCGTGTGCAAGAGTGTTTAAAAGGTTGTTATTGTGTCTAAACAAGAAGATGCTTCTGAATCAGGGGATGGTCAAGACACAGGCACTTGCAGGATGGTGCTGTGCATCAAGAAGGTGGAGACTTTAGGGTTTCATAAAAGATATGGTGATCCTGTATGTGGTATAAGAAAGGGTTAGGTGGAACTTACAGTGACTGTTGATTCAGGCTCACCAATTGCTATTGTAACAGATGATCTATTTTTCAAAGAGTAGAGTCAGAAGGCACTCTTTCCACTCAATATCAAAACTGTAACATTTGGTGATTTTAACATTGATGTGATGGTTTATTCGCAGGAACATATACCTAAAAAGACAGGAAGATTTGTACAAGAGTTTATGTGTCAAGAAAGGATTCAGTGTTCTTAGATGGAGAAATCAAGGATCGTTTGGAATGATTTTAAGGCCTCAAACTGACTGTCCCATATCTCTGGTCGAAGTCAAGCTTCTAGAAATAATTTCTTTGGATCAATTACATGTTGCACATCAGACCCAGTTTGAGGATAGAATGGGGTTCATAAAGGTTATGCGCATAAAACTGTTTTGAAACCGGGAACTATCCCACAGCACACAAGGTGAGAGATGTGCCTTTGAGCATAAGGATCCAATTGGAGGAGCCCCTGGATGAACTTTGCATGGATGGGGTCATTGAACCGGTTGATTCCTCTATATAGATGTCCCCCATAGTTGTGGCAAAGAAGATAACAGGGGGACTTAGGACTTTGTGTGGACCTCTGGTCCTTGAACAACAATATATTGGTGGATTGCTTCCCTTTGCCCAAGATCCAAGAAATGGTAAGCTAGGGGGGAAATGCCAAAGTTTTCTCAACTTTAGATGTGAGAGCAGAATATAATTAAGTAGAGCGCAGACAGGATTCTTGTACCTTGACTGCTTTCAGTACTCCTTTTGTTACTTTTAGGTTTTGTTATATGCCATTTGGCTTAGCATCAGTTGCATCTATTTTCCAGAAACTGATGTTTAATATGTTTGGTTCTGTGCGTAGTGTTTTAACTTATCACAATGACATTGTGGTCTTTTCTGACATGGAAGAGAATCACTTACTAGCTTTATATAAATTTCTGAAGATTTTACAAGAACATGGAGTTACAATACAGAACGGCATATGTCAATTTATGGTGAAGAAGATTGAATATTTGGGTCATTGCATTTCTGCTACTGAAATTAAACCTAAAGCTGATCTTATGGAGGTGATTACCAATAGCCCAGCTCCATTACTTTCTAGGGTTGTGCGGGTATAATTCCAGAGTTGTTGAGAATTTTGCTTTTCAAACTTAACCTCAAAGGAAACTGTTGAAAGGCAACATAAAATATGTGTGGTTAGCTGAAGAAGAAGGTCCATTTTAGACTTTGAAGGCCTTGATCACTAATGCCCCTTTCCTACAAGTGTTTAATGAAAATGCTAAATCAAGTGTTACACTGGACGTTAGTGGTCTAGAGTTGGGAGCAGTTTTGAGCCAAATGGTTGATGGTTCTGCGCATACTGTTGCAATTGCCTTAAGAAGCTTGTCTGATGATGAGCGTAATTACAATACCAAAGAAAAGCAGGTGTTGGTGTGTATTTTGGCCCCTAAACATTTTTCCACATACTTGTGCGGTAGAGAATTTTATTTGGTTACGTATCACAAGCCTTTGGGGCATTTGTTATCAGACAGAAGCTTCAACAAAGTTAGCCCTAGGTTTATCATGTTGTTGTTCAGAATGTACGAGTTTAAATTCAAGATGAGGCACATTCCTGGAGGGAAGAATTCTAGGACAGATTTTTTTATCCCGTCGTCCTTTATATTTTTTGTCTGTTGGTCAATTTGTAAAGGATGCGGAATGTGTAGTGAGCATTGTTGATGGGGTGATTATTGTGGAAGATATCACCTTGCATGAAGGGAAGAGCTGTAGTGAGAGTGATGTTTGCCAGTTCTGATTAAGACAGTTTGTTTCGGGTGGACAGTTTGAATGAAGAGTTTGTTTTGTTTTCTAAAGTCAGGAATGAATTGTTGGTGGAGGTAAGTTTCACCTTGAAGGATAGTCTGATATTTCCCTCCTACGATTTTAAGACCTTGGATGGCTGTGGCTGCACATCAGACATGTTGGCAGGACGGGTATGAAGAAAAGATTGAGTGCTTTTTATTGGTGGCCAGGTATGGATATGGATGTTGAAATATTTTTTGTTAGTTGTGTGGCTTGCAATCAAGCAGATAAACATCTTCACACTGTCAAAGTTCTTTTTTCACCTGTGGAATTTCTCATGCTGCCATTAGAGAAATTGGGCATGGATTTTAATGGGCCAATGTATAATTTGTAGGAGAAATTCAGATATGCTTTGGTACTGGTGGATAATCACTCTAAATGTGTGGAATGTAATTGTTTGAAAGAACCTAAAACGCAGGTTGTTTTGGAGTTCCTGAACTCTATATTTCGCAGAGGAGGAATTCCCAAATGATTGGTAACTGATTACAGCGTGCAGTTTAAATCTCATGATATGATAGCATTTTGAGGTCTTTTGGTGTAATACATCTTTAGCACTGTACAGACCACAAGGAAATGGAATGGGTAGGAGAGTTAATTGTATGTTGAAAGACTTTGCAGTTGGTGGTGACTTCTGGTTCTAATGTTTCATAAGTGATGGCAGATAGGCTGTGGAGTTACCACAATACATCTCATTACACTACATGTCTTGTTGGGAGTAGGTACTCGTCGAAAGATTTGACATCGAATTGGACGCTGGAAAAGACAAAATTGGAAAATGGAAAACCTGATTTGAAAGAGGAGTTTCAGAAAGTCACTGAGGTTCAAAGGAAATCCAAAGAAAGATATGATGAGTTAAGGAAAATTAAGGTTTTTGAATTTCAGTTTGATGATGGGGTAAGAATCAGAAGACTGTCAGGGTTAAGGAACGGTTGCTTTAAGTCTTATTCTAAGACACGAGTGGTTCAAGTGTGTAAACATGCTTTGATGGTGGAGAATGAGAAGTTATAGAGTAAGATGTGTGTGGGTAAGGTTAGAGGTGCAAAAAGTGATGGATTGGATGATTCATGGAATTGGTGGTGGGATGTTAGAGCAGTGACTCTTGATTCCATGAGTATGGGAAGCTCAAGTACTAGTAATCGAGGTGTTATTTCAAAAAGAGCAAGCTGGGCGATGCACCTGTTTTACCTGGCGAAGGACATCTTGAAGACTTGAGTAGTTCAGTAGTCAGGAGTAGATCCAGAAGACAAATCAAGGTCCTGAGGAATTTGCACGATTATGTTCTGGATTGTTCTTGTATGTTGTGTTTGGATTTTCGTTTTGTGTTGGCCCAGTATTATTATTATTAGATATATTAGAATTCTATTTATTTTACTTTATCTCCAAATGTATAGCTGAATTGTTTATGTTTAACTGTGTTTCGTTTGGTTGTTGTAAGGAGGTGATGTGTGGTGGTATGTAAGCTGGGCTCTTTAAGGGGTGTCCTGTTTTAGAATGTTTATTGACATCATCTGGGAAACTTTCCAGACTCCAGCGCTGTTCAGTTAGAGCTTGGGATAGCCCCTGTGGGATGTCATGTGTTGTTCCCATGATGTCAATCAAATTAACTTGGAAAATGAGCATTTCTCTGAATGCTATCCCAGCAAATCATAACAATGTTGTAGAGATTCTACCATTTATGATTTGGGTGTTGGTTATTGGGGCAAATGAGTACAGCTGGTTAGCTTTTTGGGGGAATGCTTTCAGAATAGTTATATAGTTATGCTGTCTGTGCTGGAGACCTTTATGAAGAGTTGCATGTTGTCAGCAAATTGATTTATACAAATCTTGTTGTCTTGAGTTGGTATGGCTGTGGTTCTGCATACAATTTGAAGAAAAACAGTGAGAAGACAGAACCCTGAGATACGCCACATCTGACTGACTCAAATGAGTTTTGTTTCACAAAGTGCAATCTTGAGGCCAGGATACATTTAAAACAACTCAGGACTGTACTTTTGAATCCCAACATTAAAGAGGGAATGCTTACAAGGGACTGCTAGTTAAGGGTTTCAAAAACAATACTGCAATACCAGCAGGCGTTTATTCCCTTCATCCAGGATGTTTACCTTGTGATCTTGTACCTGAGTTGTGACTGTACCCATGTTGCTTTTGGAATGGAATATACTGTCATAGTATATGGAGAAGTAGGAGAGGCATACCTATCAATAAGGCAGCAGGTGTAGTGCCACCGGTGTCCCGTGATCTTAGGGGACCCAGTACACACAAATAATGGTTATATTTTACTATCAGAACACTGGATGGGGGCCGACTTTTCTTTTTCATCCTACGGCCAATGTCACTTTTGCTATGCCACTGCAAACTGGAAAGTTAGAAGTGCTGAGGTGGCACAGTATAAAGCCTGCTAACACACATCATGCACAAGAGCTGATATGGAATAAACACATTGACACCAGAAGTGCGATTGTGAGAGGGGTATTGTTAACCCTAGTAGTATAGCAAGGGAGCTGTGGGCCCTAGGACGGAAGGAAAATGGGAATCCATGCCACCTGTTGGGTAGGCAAGGACAGCCATACAAGAGGTGCAGTGGGCCTCTCACTGTCCTGAGCCTTAGTGAATTTGCTTCGGGTGTGCAAAATGATAGGTATGACTCTCCATCTATAAATGTTTGTCACGGTGGGAAGTCTCTGATCAGTGTTTCAGGATATAGCAATCTCTTTTCTTGCAGTCATTCTGATCATTGATTTATTATTTCATATTGAAAAAGGTAGTCTCCCGCTTAAGAAAGGGAGAGGGTTATTGCTTTACCAGAAGGGAAATACGGAATTGGAAAATGTACCATACACACACTTCATGTATTTTTGAAAGGGAATGCAGGTGAAAATTTCCTCAAGCCATTCTCTTGCAGAAAAAGTAAATTGCAAATTGCACTTTCACCAGTAGAATAATCACTCAAAAAAGCAAAGATTTGAGACTAACTTTATTCAGGTAGAACTTTATGTGAAGGAAATCTCTTCTGATAAAAATCTACAAACCGCACACATTGCAGAAATCACTGGTGAAAAAAAAACAAGCAATGACAATGCCAAAAGGCAGTGGCAGTAGGTGACATACAAACATGGTGGGGCGCAACAGACATTTGGCTGTAATTATAGATACTTGGTGCAAAGGGCAGTGTGCTTTCGGGAAGTACATATCTGAGTGCTTGTTTGCTGAATGGTGACAGACAACAGTAGGGGATGATATGGTACACAGTTGTTGAAAATAGAATAGAAAATGCATTGATGAAGATGTCTTTATTCTCTCCATTCTTAATTTATAAAATGTAGGTTGTTCCGTAGTTGGGTTTCAGTTCAAGAGAAAGGTTTCCACACAGTTAACATGCATTTTTCTGATGCAAGATAATTTCTCAGTCCTAATTAAAGCAGCAGAAACTCATCGCTATCTCCTGATCTTGTGTCACGAGATTGCTTTCAGCAAGTCCTAACTGTTCAGCCAGCACTAGGCATGCTGGAACTTGTAGTTTCAAGGTTCTCAATGTGATTAAAACATATATAACTTACATTAAAAGAGACATTGCAATAAACATCCAAGAAAGAGCAAATTTAAGTTTTACTTACCTAATCCTGCAGCACGTTCTTGATGCTCTCCAGTCCCTGACTCCAGACTTCTCCGACCACAAAGTGACATCACACAGCCAACTACATTATCGAATCCAGATGCTGCTTTTTATTCTGTTAAGCAGCATGAATGAAGCATCTGGATTGGCTGGAACTGGCTGCCTCAGCACTCCAAAAGGCACAGGAATCCTGTCTCCTCCTCAACCTAGTTGTTTAAGACAGCTGGGTTGAGAGGTTTTAATTGTGCATGTTGGGATGACAATAGTAAGATAGCCTGCCAAACATACATGCACACTTTAGTTTAAAGTGGCCACTCTGCATTGCTGCCAATCAGCAGCAATGACACACTGACGCTCTGGCATCACCCCCCACCCTCCGTTTGGCAGAGTACAAGATAAAAGGGTAATTAAATCATTTTATTTTTCACTCTTCTTACAACAGTGTTGGGGGGGCATGTTCCTCCACTCCTACGAAGGAACCACCGCTGCCAATAGTTCTGGCTTTAAAGGAATGTTGTATGGTAATGTGGAGCATAACAAGTAGGTAGCAGGGGAACTGTTAAGTATTTGTGTGGAAGCAAAGAATTGTAGAATAATATTGGTGTAGGTTAAAAGGTCAGGTGTCAGTTGCAGCCCTACAAAAACAAGTAGGTTAATGACTGCCCTTCGCTCATGTATGCTGCTACCAGAGAAAGACACCATAAATTATTAATTTAATTAGGACACTTTAATAGCATTACAATGTTGTGTATGCCCCTGAAAGTTCAAGCTCAGGCAACTAAAAAAATAAAATGATCACACCTGTATGAAGGACAGTTTTTTTTTGTGGAAGCACATAACTTCCACTCAATCAAAACTGTACTCCTGACTCCCTACAGGTGGACCGAGCCAAAGCCCTTCTCCTGTCGATTCTCACATAAATGTCTGGTGACAGCTGCTCTGACAAACCAAACCTTAAAATATCTCTAAAATAATGCTTCCAATTTTGTTCGACACCTTATCGTCTATGAAAAGTGCTTTATTACCTACTGTTTATCTGTATGAACCAAAGACCACAGTACTAGGCAAACCAATCCTCCACACTAAAATACAAAATTAAGTATAGTTGCCTCCCACTAATCACGACACAGAATAAACACCACATTCTCTTACCGAATAACAGTTGAAATCACAAGAAAGGGGTTTTCAGGAATTGTGGCAATGGTTATTCTATATCAACAAGATAAATACTCATTACTGTCTATGTTCGCATAACATGCATTCAGTTCATATTAAGGAGGAACTAGGGACAAACACTTGCAACCTGTGCATCTAATTCACTCGAAAAACCAGAGGAAGGAAAGGAAAGGGTCATTCCATCATATATGATCTAACTCCATATCATCAAGATGGGGAGGCAATTAAGATCAAATGCTCTATCAAAGTGGTTCTTAACGTGTGGTCCGGGGACCCCTTAGGGTCCCCAAAGCCTACTATGAGGATCCGCACTGCTTAGAAAATGAAACAAAATAACACAGATTATTAAAGTGTATATAAATAAAGATGCAAAATGTAGATTGCCATTCTTTAATTAGAAATTGGAGGTTAAAAATTAAGATAATATCTTCTGATTGATTAATGGGAGCAGTGCATCAAAAAGTATATAGTATGGACACTGGGTGGCAGTAATTGAATTTAGAAGAGCTCCAACCTTCCATAAAAATTAACATTTAGATTTTTCTATATTTGTTTGTGACTTAAATAAAATATTTCATCATTTGTATATTTAAATGAATGCTTGTTTCTGTATTTTTTTCTGTATTGGTTTGCTCTTCAAATGATCAAAAATGCTTCGGCCGGGTTCTCTGGCTTCCATAATTACTCTGTAAGAATCCCCCAATTCCTGTGATGACTTAGTAGGGGTCCACACAAGTCAAACTATTAAGATTCACTGCTCTGTCATGTTTAGTTTTTAAAATTTCCCAGCATCTGAACTTGCAACAAGATTTGCTTCTTGTTTTGACCCAGAACTTCCCAGAAAGCAACCAGGAAAGCTGGAAAGAATTGTAGTCAATTTGTTCTTCAATGGATAATAATTTTCATAACAAGAAGCAAATATAAAGGGAACAAGCATTCCATAGCAAAAAACGAATTTCTATAAAGGTGTCAGGAACTGTTGGGGTGCTGGCTAGACTAGTGGCAGGGAAGACATAGGGGACAGAATACTGATACAGAGCTGCCCATAATCACCGAGAGTCAGAGGAGAGAGGGTATCCAAAGGGGAAGCTCTAGTCAAAGGAATAAGAGAGATAATTGCTTAGGAAGAACAGGCATTCAATCAATCAATCAAGAAATTTGTATAGCGCGCTACTCACCCGGAGGGTCTCAAGGCGCTGGGGGAGGGGGGACCGCTACTGCTCGAACAGCCAGGTCTTGAGTTGCTTCCTGAAGGAGAGGTGGTCTTGGGTCAGGCGGAGGTGGATGGGGAGGGAGTTCCAAGTCTTGGCTGCCAGGTAGGAAAAGGATCTTCCTCCCATGGTGGCTTTTCTAATGCGTGGCACGGCGGCGAGGGCGTGGCTGGTCGATCGTAGCTGGCGGGTGGGAGTGTAGAAGGTCAGGCGGTTGTTGAGGTACCTGGGGCCCAGGTCGTGGAGGGCCTTGTGTGCGTGGGTGAGGAGACGGAACGTGATTCTCTTGCTGACGGGGAGCCAGTTCAAGTCTCTCAGGTGTCCGGAGATGTGGCTGTGACGGGGGGTGTAAAGGATGAGGCGTGCAGCGGCGTTCTGGATGCGTTGGAGTCTTTTCTGTAGTTTGGCCGTGGTTCCAGTGTAGAGGGTGTTACCGTAGTCCAGTCGGCTGGTGACGAGTGCCTGGGTGACCGTCTTCCTGGTTTCGGTGGGGATCCATCGGAAGATCTTTCGGAGCATGCGTAGGATGTTGAAGCATGATGATGAGACGGCGTTGACTTGTCTGGTCATCGAGAGGGAGGAGTCCAGGATGAAGCCCAGGTTGCGTGCGTGGTCCGTTGGTTTGGGTGCGCTGCCCAGGGCAGGGGGCCACCAGGAGTCGTCCCAGGCAGAGGGTGATGATCCAAGGATGAGGACTTCCGTCTTGTCTGAGTTCAGTTTCAGGCGGCTGTTCATCATCCATTCGGCTACGTCTTTCATCCCTTCGTGCAGGTTGGTTCTGGCGGTGGCTGGGTCGTTGGTGAGGGAGAGGATCAGCTGGGTGTCGTCGGCGTAGGAGATGATGTTGAGGTTGTGTTAGCGTGCGATGGCTGCGAGGGGGCTCATGTAGACGTTGAAGAGGGTGGGGCTGAGTGATGATCCTTGTGGTACGCCGCAGCTGACTTCGGTGGCCTCGGATCTGAACGGGGGGAGGCGGACTCTCTGTGTTCTTCCGGCGAGGAACGAGATGATCCACTCTAGTGCCTTCTCTTGGATTCCGATGTTGCTGAGGCGCTGCACTAGGGTGCGGTGGCAGACAGTGTCGAACGCTGCGGAGAGGTCCAGGAGGATGAGGGCCGCTGTCTCCCCGTTGTCGAGCAGGGCTCGGATGTCGTCGGTGGCTGCGATGAGGGCGGTCTCGGTGCTGTGGTTGGCTTCGGAAGCCAGACTGCGAGTGGTCGAGGGATCCATTAGTCTCGAGGAAGGCGGCTAGCTGTCTGTTGACGGTCTTCTCAATGACTTTGGCAGTAAACGGGAGGAGCGAGATGGGGCGGTAGTTCTTGAGATCGGTGGGGTCTGCTGATGGTTTCTTCAGGAGGATGTTTCCATCTCTCCGGGAAGGTGGCGGTGTTGAAGGAGCAGTTGATGTCCCGGAGATGGGGTGCGATGACTGAGTCGGCTTTGTTGAAGACGTGGTGGGGGCATGGGTCGGTTGGAGAACCGGAATGGATGGTGTTCATCATCTGGATGGTGTCTTCGGTGCTGACCAGGGTCCAGGCGCGGAGGGTGGTGTTGGGGGGCGTTGGTTTTGTGGTTGGGTGCATGGTCTGTGCGCCGAAGCTGTTGTGTATGTCGGCGATCTTGCGGTGAAAGAACGAGGCGAGTGAGTCGCAGAGGTCTTGTGAGGGAGTGATGTCGTTGTTTCCGGCGCTGGGGTTGGAGAGCTCTTTGACGATGCTGAAGAGTTCCTTGCTGTTGTGTGCGTTGTTGTCTAGTCGTTCTTTGAATGCTGTCTTCTTGGTGGTGTGGATCAGCTGGTGGTGTTTGCGGGAGGCGTTCTTGAGGGCGGTCATGTTGCCTGTGGTCGGGTTTTTTCGCCAAGCTTTCTCGAGGGTGCGGCAGTTCTTCTTGGAGTTCTTGAGGTCGTTGTTGAACCAGGAGGCTTTCTTGCTGTTGGGCCTGGTGGGATGGGTTTTCAGAGGTGCGAGGTTGTCAGCGCAGTTGGTGATCCACTGTGTGAGGTTGTTGGCTGCTTGGTTGGGGTCAAGAGGAAATGTGGCACCCAGACTAACTAACACCACAGAAAGAACGTGCAAGACTTAGATATATAGATATAACCGCATAGACAACAAAGGGAATGTGCGGTAAAGCACTCAGGAGCTCCACACAGTAGGACTGAAGCTCAGTAAGTTCCTCACCCACAGTTAGTATTACAGATTCTGACTGTTAAAACCCATATATTGAATGTACATGCAAAGGCCGGGTCTGTGGAGCTGGCCCCTATCAATCAATCCATCAATCAATCAAAACAATTTATAGAGCGTGCTACTCACCCGTGAGGGTCTCAAGGTGCTTGTGGGGGGGGGGGGGGGGTTACTGTTCGAACAGCCATGTCTTGAGGTTTTTCTGAAGAGCAGGAAGTCTTTGGTTTTGAGGAGGTTGGTGGGGAGGGAGTTCCAGGTTATGGGGGCGAGGTAAGAGAAGGCCCTGCTTCCTGTGGTGGTTAGTTGGACACGGGGGACTGTAGCTAGTGTGAGGGTCGGCTGATCGGAGGTTGCGGGTGGGAGTGTGGAAGTTCACTCTTTCGTTGAGGTAGGTTGGGCCGGTGTTGTGGAGGGATTTGTGTGCGTGGATGAGGATCTTGAAAGTGATTCTCTTGTCTATAGGGAGCCAGTAAAGGGATTTGAGGTGCGGTGAAATTCGTTCGTGGCGGAGGAGGCCAAGGACGAGGCGTGCGGCTGTGTTCTGGATTCTCTGGAGTTTGCGTTTGAGTTTGAGTGTGGTGCCGGCATAGAGGGCGTTACCGTAGTCTAGTCTGCTGCTGATGAGTGCATGGGTGACTGTCTTCCTGGTCTCTGGGGGAATCCATTTGAAGGATTTTTTCAGTGTGCGGAGTGTGTCGAAGCAGGAGGAGGTTAGTGCATTGATTTGCTGTGTCATGGAGAGGGAGGGGTCCAGGATGATGCCAAGGTTGGGTGCGTGGTTTGCGGGGGTGGGTGCGGGGCCTAGGGCGGTGGGCCACCAGGAGTTGTCCCATATGGTTTTGTTGGGGCTGAAGATGATGATTTCTGTTTTGTTGGAGTTAAGCTTGAGGTGGTTAGTTGTCATCCAGTTGGCGGTGTTGAGGAGAGCAGCGTGTAGGTTGGTTTTGGCGGTGGTGGGGTTGCGGGTGAGGGAGAGGATGAGTTGGGTGTCGTCTGCGTAGGAAAGGATAGTGATTCCGTGTGGTCGGAGGATGTTGGCTAGGGGGATCATGTAAATGTTGAAGAGTGTGGGGCTGAGGGAGGACCCTTGGGGGACTCCGCAGATTATTTTGGTAGCAATGGAGTGGAAAGGTGGAAGGCGGACTCTTTGGGTCCGGTCGGTGAGGAAGGAAGTGTGCCAGTCTAAGGCTTTGTGGCGAATTCCTGTGTTTTGGAGGCGTGTGCGGAGTGTTTGGTGACAGACAGTCTCAAAAGCTGCGGAGAGGTCTAGGAGGATGAGTGCGACAGTCTCGCCTTTGTCGACTCTGGTCCTGATGTCGTCAGTACATGCGATGAGGGCGGTTTCCGTGCTGTGGTTCTTGCGGAACCCGGATTGTGAGGGGTCAAGAGTGTTGTTTTCCTTGAGAAAGTGGGATAGGTGGGCGTTGACTAGTTTCTCAGCGACCTTGGCGGGGAAAGGGAGGAGGGAGATGGGGGATAGTTGGAGAGGACCTCCGGGTCGGCTTTTTTTTTTTTTTAGGAGAATGGTGATTTCTGCGTGCTTCCAGGGGTCTAGGTAGGTGGCGGAGTCGAAAGAGGAGTTGATTATGTCTTGGAGTATGGGGGCGATGGTTGAGCTGGCTTTGTTGTAGATGCGATGAGGACAGGTGTAGGAGGGGGATCTGGAGTGGATAGAATTCATGATTTCTTCAGTTTCTTCGTGTGTGGTAGGGTCCCGGGTGGTAAGTGTGATGGGGGGGTCATGAGTGGGCATTGAGTTGGGTGAGTGAGGGTTGTGTGTGGTGGGTGTGTGTAGTATGAAGCTGTTGTGGATGGCCAGGATTTTGTGGTGGAAGTGGTTGGAGAGGGCGTCACATGGGGGCTGTGTGTGTATGGGGTCTATGTTGCTGGCTTTGGGTCTGGCTAGCTCTTTAATGATGGTGAAGAGTTCTTTGCTGTTTTGGGAGTTGTTGTCAAGGCGTGTCTTGTAGTGATCTCTTTTGGTGGTGCGTATGAGTTGGTGATGGGTGCGAATGGAAGTTTTGAGGGTGGAGAAGTTGGTTGTAGAGGGTTCTTGTCGCCATATTTTCTCTGCTTGGTGGCATTTGCGCTTGGAGACTTGGAGTTCGGGGGTGAACCATGGGGCGTTCTTGATGTTGCGAGTGGCGATGTGTTTTCTGAGGGGGGCTAGTGTGTCTGTGCAGGTAGTGATCCATTTAGAGAGGTTGTGTGCTCCTGTGTTGGGATCGTTGGTGTGGGGGGGAGGTTGTGAGCCAGTTGGGAGTTCAGGCGTTCTGTGGGGATCTTGTCCCACATGCGGTAGGGCGTGGTGTGTTGATGGTGGTGTGTGGGGGGTTTGGTGAAGGAGAAGTGGACGCAGTGGTGGTCAGTCCAGTGGAGTTTGGGGTGTGGTTGTAGGTTATGTGTTGGCTTGAGGTGAAAATTGCATCGAGCGTGTCCTGCTGAGTGGGTGGGTGCAGTGACCAGTTGTTTGAGTCCGAGGTTGCTATAAGGGAGGTGGAGTTGTGGTCTTGAAGGTTCTCCAAGTGAAAGTTGAAATCACCAAGGAGGATGTAGTCTGTGGAGTTGAGGGCATGCGAGCGGATGGTGTTGGCGATGGTGTCGCAGAAGGCAGGGCGTGGTCCTGGTGGTCTGTAGATTAGTGTTCCTCTGAGGGTGGAGTTGTTGTTAATGTGGATTAGGAAGTGCATGTGTTCTGTGCTGTTGATAGTGTCTTGGGAGTTGGTGGTGACTTTAATGGTGTCTTTGTGAAGGATGGCGATGCCACCACCTGGCTTGTTAAGGCGGTCTTTGCGTTGGATTTTGTATCCCTTGGGGGTGGTGATGGCTAGGTCCGGTTCTGAGGAGGGGTTGGTCCAGGTTTCCGTGAGGAAGACGATGTCAGGTGAGTGTGATGTGATGAGATCCCAGAGTTCTATGGCATGTTTGTGAAGGGAGCGTGTATTGAGGAGCAGGCAGTTGAGTTGAGGTGGTTGTGGTGGGTGGTGTTGGTGTAGTGCATGAAGGTGTTGTTGCGGGGTGTGTTCTGGTTGTGGGGTTGGGTGCGGCGGGCTGGTTGGTGGGGGTGGGGGCAGAGCAGGTGTGTATTGCATTGGGGGTGTTGTGTTTGTGTTGGGGGTCGCTGTGGTTGGTGTGTGGTGTGAGGGATGTGGAGCAGGAGAAATGACAGGTGTAGCAGGTGAAAGGGCCATGAGTGTTTGTGGGGAAGGAAAGGGTGCAGGTGGGGCAAGGGCCTGGGTTGAGTGAGTGGAGGGTGAGGGGGAAGCAGAGTTGTCTGCGGGTGCCAGGGGGTCTGGCGCGGTCTTGTCACGGACGGGCGCAGATGGGCTTGCGGCTGGCATATGAGGGGAGGTGGGATGGAGTGGCAGCTGGGAGGATGGGGTGGATTAATCAATGAGAGGGCAGGGAGGGCCGGGGGAGCGGGGCTCAAGGTGGGAAACAGGAAAAGGAGCGGACCGGAGAGTCGAGGTGGAGGGAGGGGGCGGGGCCACGGGGAGGCAGCGGCGAGGGAGAGCCGGGGAAGAAGGAGTGGATGAGCAAAAAAACAGCAGGTAAATCTGGCAGCCGGGTTTAGCGGCGGAGAGGAGGGAAGCGACCTGCCTGCAGGAGCAGGGTCAAAGGTCGCTACCTTCTCTGCGCTGCGGCCGGCATAAGAGGGGAGGTGGGAGGGCGTGGCAGCTGGGAGGATGGGGTGGATTAACCAATGAGAGTGCGGGGGCAGGGGAGCGGGTCTCAAGGCGGGAAACAGGAAAAGGAGCGGAGCAAAGAGTCGAGGTGGAGGGAGGGGGGCGGGGAGGCAGCCGCGAGGGAGAGCCGGGGAAGAAGGAGTGGATGAGCAAAAAACCAGCAGGTAAATCTGGCAGCCGGGTTTAGCGGCGGAGAGGAGGGAAGCGACCTGCCTGAGGGGCAGGGTCACCCCTATGGCGATGTCATAAAAAAATAATTGAAAGACCATACTCAAAGTGGACAAGAAACACCACCTAGGTTGTCAGCGGAGTCCATTGATCCTGGCGATCAAACAAGAACACATATGGTGCTAACAGCAAGGGTTTAGAACTAAATACAACCACGATAGACAAGAAGCTAGCTGGGAGAAGTGCTTAACAGAAAAAAGGGAAAACAAAGGGCACACTTGACAGAGAGCAAGTAACAAACATACAAGGAAACTTGAAGCAAAACAGCAGGAAAACAGCTAATAAGAAACTGGTACAAGAAATGGAAAGAAAGGCAAGGACTGGGAAAAGGAAAATAGAGAAGGAGAGGCTTCAAGGGAGCACAAGAAGCGCTGGTGCAGCAATCAAGGGCAAAGGAAATACAGAAGGCAGAAATAGTTTAATTGAATAGCTGAGTCTCAAGAGTCAAGTAGTACTGAAGCGAGTGCTTGTTCAGGAACAACGATTTGCTAAGGCTCAGAAGAAGAGGTAGCAGTGCGGGGAGTGCTGGTTCAGGAACAAGGATTTGCTACAGCTCAGGAACAGGAAAAAAGGATAGCTACAGCTCAAAAACAGGAGCAAGGATAGCTATAGCTCAGGCACTCATGAAATAGGAATAACAAGCTCAGGAAACATGGAAGGAATAACTAAGGCTCTGGAACAGGTTCAAGGAATAATTGTGGCTCAGAAATGCCAGGAAACAAGAGGTGGTCTCACCGGAAAACAGCTACAATGATCAACCCTGGGCTGAGAGGAGCTGAGGCTTAAAAGGGCTCACAGTAACCAGATGCATCAGGTGTGAGCACACTAGCAGCAGCCACCCCCATCTGGGGTGGAGATGAAGCAGTATGCAGGCAATTCTAGGTAATGGAGTTCCATGCATGAGCAGACTGGCTTCCACAAAACCTGTCATGGATTGGGAATGGATGGTTGTTAGAAATGGGGTCTTTGGTTGACAGGTTACCCCCTGTTCAAGCAAGGACCCTCACTCTAGTCAGGGTAAAAGAGAATCACCCTCAGCTAACCCCTGCTTACCCCCTTGGTAGCTTGGCAGAGCAGTAGGCTTAACTTCAGAGTGCTAGGTGTAAAGTATTTGTACCAACACACACAGTAACTTAATGAAAACACTACAAAATGACACAACACAGGTTTAGAAAAATAGGAAATATTTATCTAAACAAAACAAGACCAAAACGACAAAAATCCACAATACACAAGTGGTTATCATTAAAAATGCAAAAAGAGTTAAGTAGTTTCAAACACACACTAACGCTGTCAGCATGAAAAAGTATCATTGGTGCATCAAAAATAACCCAGCACGGCCGAGTACGCGTCAAAAAGGGCTTGCGATGTGTTGATTCCACTCACGAGCGGGACCTTGCATCGTTTCTCCTTTCGCTGGGTCGGGCGTGTCATTTCTTCTCTCCACAGGAGAGTGATGCGTCGATCCGGTCAGCACTCTCGGGTCCGGGCAGACCTGGTGTTATTTTTCCACACCCAGCAGTACTTGAGTCGGATATCCCGCCACACAATGATCTGAAAACCCCGCAGCGCTGGTTGTGATCTCCCAGCCTCCGTCAACGATGCTGCGTGTCATTTCTCCCGCTCCGTGCATTGATTCTTCAGTCGTGTTTCCTGCGAGCGTCGATTCTCAGCCGCGGAGCCGGCGGTACGTTGTTTCTTTAACCGCAGATCGGAATTGCGTCGATCTTTTTCCCGCACAGCGTTCTGTGCGTGGATTTCCTTATCTTTAGGCTGCCAGCTTCTTCTTTCAGGGTCCCAGGAACTAGATGGGCACCACAGGGCAAGGTGCTGGAAGAGAGGTCTTTGCTGTCCCTGAGACTTCAAACAACAGGAGGCAAGCTCTAGATCAAGCCCTTGGAGATTTCTTCTCAAGATGGAAGGCACACACCTCTTACTCTGGCAGAAGCAGCAACTGCAGGATAGCTTCACAAAGCACACTCACAGGCACTTCTTCCTCAGCTCTTCAGCTCTTCTCTAGGCAGAGGTTCCTCTTGTTTCCAGAAGTGTTTCTATAGTCTGTGGTTTTGGGTGCCCTTCTTATACCCAATTTCTCCTTTGAAATAGGCCTACTTCAAAGTCAAGTCTCTTTTGAATGTGAAATTCTGCCTTGCCTAGGCCAGGCCCCAGACACTCAACAGGGGGTTGGAGACTGCATTGTGTGAGGTCAGGCACAGCCCTTTCAGGTGTGAGTGACCACTCCTCCTGTCCCTCCTAGCACAGATGGCTCATCAGGATATGTAGGCTACACCCCAGCTCCCTTTATGTCACTGTCTAGTGTGAGATGCAACCAGCCCAAATGTCAAACTGACCCAGACAGGTAATCCACAAACAGGCAGAGTCACAGAAATGGCATAGGCAAGAAAATGGTCACTTTCTAAAAGTGGTATGTTGAAACACACAATCTTAAAATCAACTTTACTAAAAGATGTACTTTTAAATTGTGAGCTCAGAGACACCAAACTCCAGATGTCCATCCGCTCCCAAAGGGAATCTACACTTTAATCAGATTTAAAGGTAGCCCCCATGTTAACCTAGGAGAGAGACAGGCCTTGCAATAGTGAAAACGAATTTAGCAATAGTTCACTTTCAGGACATATAAAACACATTACTATATGTCCTACCATAGCCATACACTGCACCCTGCCCTTGGGGCTACCTACGGCGTACCTTAGGGGTGTCTGACATGTAAGAAAAGGGCAGGTTTAGGCCTGGCAGGTGGGTACACTTGCCAAGTGGAACTTACAGTTAAAACTGCACACACAGACACTGCAGTGGCAGGTCTGAGACATGATTACAGAGCTACTTATGTGGGTGGCACAACCAGTTCTGCAGGCCCACTAGTTGCATTTGATTTACAGGCCCTGGCACCTCTAGTGCACTTTACTACGGACTTACTAGTAAACCAAATATGCCAATCATGGATAAACCATTTACATACACATTTTGCAATGGAGCACTTGCACTTTAGCACTGATTAGCAGTGGTAAAGTGCTCAGAGTAACACAAACAGTAAAATCAGAGTCCAGCACACATCAGCAACCTGGGGAACAGAGGCAAAAAGTTAAGAGAGACCATGCCAAGGATGAAAAGTATAACAATGTTAATTTGCATGGAAGGGAAGATCAGGAAGCATATTTGAGCACTGGAAAGTCCCACAATTAGGCCCCCTGGTGATGAGCACAAGAGCGCAGGGAGCGATTTGTGACAAAAGGTGCCACATATTCCACAAGTGGAGGGACAAATTATTAAGAGAATGGCAAGTAGCTGGAGAGGATCTTTGCCGTTAGCCACTCTTCTGTGGCACCAGCTCGCGATCTATACACTAGATGGAATTTTAGCCCTTAGTTTATATAAGAGAAGCTTAATTAGACAACAGTTCATGCTATGCAGTAAAACTCTCCAATACTGCATCCATGTTCCAACTCCGTTGTGTCTAATTAGCTGATAGTGTCCTCCACACGCTGTCCTTAAAACAGAGCACTTCAAAAATCCACCTTTATGAGTTTCAAGTTTCACTTCTCGACACACCTCTTTTCATCCCAATCCAGAGGAGGGAATAGGGTAGGTTACTGCTGCTTTCTAGGATTTTGGTGTCAGTACTCACATGATAGCTGGCAACTTTCTTTGATCCTTCCATTTCTTACTATTGGAGATATCAGTTACTCCCCAAAAAATTGCCGAAGTTAGCGTATCTGGTATCGCCATTTCAAGTGAAATCATCAGTAGTCCAACCAGGACACCAATAAAAGGTGGGATAAGTGGTTGGGCCCTACTGTCCGTTTAGCAGTCATGAGTTCATCATGCAGAATTCATATCTTTGTAGAGTTTGGATGTTCCGATGCCTTAGCCTCCAAAACACCACTAGAACAAAGTGGATGATGGCTAACCAAAGAGTGCAGATACAACTTAAACTAAGCAAAGGTGACTAAGAAATGGACATGAAGCCATTATGGATTGTGTTACAGCAGTGTGATAGTGTGATGAGTTTAGAGGCTGTAAGACACCGTGTGCAGGACGCCTATTGACTGGAGTAGATAGTAGATGTGCACAATGAAAGCAATGTTTTCCTTTGTTGCCAATTAAGGGGTTGTGTCAAGCAAGTCATCAAGACTATCCAACAGGCAACATGCCTGCTTGTATTTCTGGAACATTTAGGAATTTTTAATGTGTGTTTCTGTTCAAGAATGCGTCACGTTTCTGGGAAACACAGAGTAGCTTGGCTTTACTACAAGCTGCATTTTTGGGAAATATCGTGCTTGCTTGTTCGTAGCCCCCTACGGGTGTCAAGTGGGTGACCTGTAAGACTTGTTAAAATGTCAGCCCTCCAGCTGCCTTTAGCAGTCCGTTGTCTGTGTTAAAGTTTTCCGAATAACATTTTCCTGTAATTACTATTGTAATAAGTGACTCATTGTGAATCTAGAGTTTACCGACTGGCGGTACAGACTGCCTGATGCCACCCCCTGCCCCATCCTTAATCCAAATGGCATGTCGGCACGCTGTATGGTACCCTCTAACGTCGTATTCTTAAATGCACTCAATATAAAATCATTTCAAAACAGTTTGCTCTTGGGAATGCATTACCTCAATAACATTGTGTCCATGTGAAGTCATTTATTTTTTCTGATACTACATGCAGCTTGCGCCTCTGGCTCCTGGTGATTAACAGGGATGTTTTCCAGAGAACTCTTTGGCATCGTGCTGCTATAAATACCGGCATTTTTGTAAGTTGTCTTTTTCTTGACATTTGCAAACTTAAATGTGAAGAGGCTTGAGCTAGATCCAGGACTCTTGAGATTGTTCTTTGTTAAAAAAAAAAAAAAAAAACGTTCGTCCATTACTGATCCTTAGCAACTCCCCCTCAAAGAGTGACAACAACATCTGCCTAGAATCCTAAAATAACTCTCTTGGTATTGGTATATCTTTGCTATTTGAGTGGTATGTTTTCTTTTCCACATCATATCAAATGATCTACTCCAATTTATTTATTTTAAAAAGCGCTAGATGTCCAGCTGGCATTTTGGCACTACTAACATCAAAGATATTGTTAGAAATTGGGTCTATAGTTGGAAGAGGTATTCACCCTGTCCAAGGAGGGACCACAATCCTAGTCAGGGTAAGTCACAACACAGACTAAATTATCCTGTGCTTGCTCTCTGGTAGCTTGGCTCAGAGCAGGCAGGCTTAACTTAGAAGGCAATGTGTAAAGTAGTTGTGCAATAACCCATACAGTAAAACAGAGAAAACACCACAAAAGACTCGACACCAGATTTAAACAATTGAATATGATTTTATCAGTAATTTAAGACCAGAATGACAAAAATCCAATTTGTAGAAGTCGAGCTATTGATTTTCAAAGAATAAAATCAAAATAGTGCTTGACTCCAATAGCACTTTTAGGAATTACTTTAGGTCACGCTGGACTGGGGCAAAGTCCAATTTCAGACCGTCCGCGATGGAGCGCATGCCGAGCGGAGGGTGTGGTGTAATGACCTGAACTGCCGCCTTCGGAATTGGGGGAACCAAATTAGAGTCTTCGTGTGAGCTCAACATACTGTGATACTGGGCAAATCACTTAATCTCCTATGCCTAAAATTCTGCACCTTGAGACCCTCACAGGTAATTTGCCATGCTTTGCAAATCGTGGATGAATTACTGGGCCCATGCGGGCCCCGGAAATCAAAGTACCTTTCCTGGTCGTAGCAGCGAGATACGTGGTGAGATGCATCAATCGGGCCCTCTAAGGGATGACGTTGCATTGATCTGTCCCACACAGTGATGGCAATGCATCAGTTCACAGGACCATTGCTGGAGCCAAGATGCATTGTTCCGAAGTTCGATGTGCTAGGATTTCTCATGCAGTCAAGGGATGCATTGAAATCTGTAGACTGCTGTGGTGGCGAAGTATGGCTCCGATGCATCCGGCTCTCAAGGCAGTGCAGTGGTTCTAAGAGCGATGCTCCGATTTTTCTCCTGCAACCGGGTCGATGCACCAGTTCTGCTACACCTAGACAAGAGATACCTCGTTTGCTGTGTTTCAGGTTTCTGAGTACACTTCCAGGGAACCTGGCAAGGAAGCAGGGATAGAGACTTTTAATGTCCCTGAGTGTCAAGCAGCAGAAGACAAGCCAACAAGCCTTTGGAGATCACTTGTGTTGCAAGGCAGAGTCCAACTTTTTCTCAGCAGGGTCCGGGAACAGCAGGCAGCAGGGCAGTACAGCAGAAAAGCAGACCTTCAAGGTCAGCAGTCCAGCAGAGTAACAGTCTGTGTTGCAGCACAGCAGTTCTTCTGACAAAGTCGTGTTGTAGGTCCACAAGTGTCTGATATGGTGGGTCAGAGACCCAGTACTGATACCAAGTATGCATTTGAAGTGGGGGAGACTTCAAAAAGTGGCTCTGCAGTGCACCAGCATCCATTTTAACCCAGTCCTGTCTGTCAGATTATCTGTGGGTGTAATCAGTCCTTTGTTTGGGGCCGGGCCACCACCATTTGGAGTGTAAGTGTGAGCCCCTTCCTGCCCAGTAAGGGATATCAGAATGAAGATGTATGTAGATGGGTACTCAGCCGTACCTAGCCTTCCTGTGTTTGTGGATTCCTGGAGGAAATGCACAGAGTGTAACTGTCATCCAGCCCAGACATGTATTTGAGACAGGCTATAACGCACATAGAGCAGAGAAATGCCAACTTTCTAAAAGTGACATTTATAAAATTATAATATTAAATCTGAGTTTACCAGCAAAGGGGGTTTATCATTACCATTCCAAAAATATGAAACATGGTACCGCTATTCCTTTCTAATTACGAATTAGAGCATAAAGGTATTTTATGGCATTTCCAATGTTAGCCTATGAGAGGAGTAGGTTTCACAGTAGTAAAAACAAATATGGGAGTTTTTTCCTACCAGGGCATGTAAAACGGCCTGCCTTTTACTGGGGTGACATGTGTAATAAAGGGGGAGTTTAAGGCTTAGCAAAGGGTTTTAAATGCCAAGTCGAAATGGCAATAAAGCTGCACACACAGGCTTTGCAATGGCAGGCCTGAGACATGGTTAAGGGGCTACTTATGTGGGTGGCATAATCAGTGCTGCAGGTCCACTAGTAGCATTGAATTTACAGGCCATGGGCACAGGCAGTGCACTGTACTAGGACTTATAAGCAAATTAAAAAGGCTAATGGGTACGAGCCAATATTACATGTTTAGGGTAGAGAGCACAAACACTTCGCCACTGGTCGGCAGAAATAAGATCAGAAATATGGTCGGAGGTAGGCATAAAGTTGGGGGAAGACCACCCTGAGGCTGCAAGTTCTAATAGATTTCAAGTCCACAGTCATTGAAACAAAAGTCAGGTTTTAAGTTGGTCTTTAGGAATATGTAGATGAGATGGGGGTTTTAAGGAACCATGCATCGATTTCTATAGCGATGAGGCCTAGACTGAAAAGGTACAGTCTCCTCTGCAGTCTACAGAAGACAAGGATTGGTGGTACAGTGTGTCAAAACTGAACCTGAAAGTGGTGAGATCCAGATCCACCTCCAAGAATGGTCATATGTGTCACACAAATGGCCTTGAACAGCTGTTGAAGCACAGTAGTTGTGTGTGCTCCAACATGCTAGTGAATGTGCTGTAGTCGAGCAATATAATAGTGTTGTATGCCTAAATAAAGGCTACTCTAATAGCTGATCCTCAATGACACAATTGCATTTAGGAAAGGAAAGCTTTTTTCAAGAATCATAGTTTGAAATAAATAACAAGATTTAGCCATAGTACACATCTAGGGCATAAAACTGAGGTTAACTTCTACCTTGCCTCCCTGTTTCCTAACAGTGTGAACCAGTTCAGGGATTTGGTGCAAAATTGATCAACCAAAAGACAGTTGTCCACATTTTCTGATTGGACCTGGGTAAATTTGCCCATATAGATAGACAGATTCGGTGGACTTTGGAGGTACAACACTCCCAGAAATAATCGGAGGGGTGCGTTGTTTCAATTTTTCCTCCAGTCATACAGCCAGATGTCCTGCCTTACATTCATAGGACATCAGGTTGCAGGGAATTCTGTTTTTCCCCTGTCATCTGGCTGGGAGACATATATTAGCTGCAGCTCAGCTGTGTCAACACCTTTCATCACTTCTCAATATCCCACCATAGGATTTCAGGCAGTGGCTAAAGGAGTTGGAGCACGTCACTTCAGAACAAAGGTTAACAGTTGCCCAGTGGTGTGTAATATCAGGTACATTAGTGGCCCTGTGCTTGTTCTCCACTATGTATTGATGCAGGGGCATAACAGAGGCGACCACAGCCCCTCAGGCTTACCCATACTGGAGGGGGCCCCCTCAGTCCCTATTGATGTGAGTGTGGGGGGGCCCCATTCAGCATATTTTGCAGAAGGCCCCTTCATGTTTGCTATGCCCTTGCATACATGATGCAGTTTAAAAAATAGATTGTGAGGTTCTGATTCTGATGACTTGGCAACTTCACTCACCACTAATGCTGATAACCAAAAATAGAGAACACGTTTTTACCTTATTCAGTCTGAGAATGTTTGTACCTATTCAACAGTAGGATACTGAAAGACAGGGTTCTATGGAATTGGATGCACAAGATGAATCGTCTTAAAGTGAAATCTACATTTCTGGATATATAAAACAGGTCTGGAGCCATGAACTAGCAGGGCCAGTATTATGGTGCAGATGTAAAAGAGGGCTGAGATCAAATTCGAACTTTAGGGCAATCCACAGGTGAGCATCCATGAAATGGGTTTAAAGCCAGCCCATAGCCTAATTAAATTGAAGTAATCTGTTGTACATGTATGGGTATAATATTTTGTTTGGGAATCCGCCCACTAGCTACTTTCACTGCACTGATCACAGAAAAGATGATGGGAGGTATGCTTCCAAATAGTGTAACCACTGGTAATCACTCCAGGAAGCATTCCAACATTTCGTTTTTCGGCCACTGAGCCCCTCTAGACAAAGGTCGCCTTCTGTAAATCAATACTGACCCTGCTTCTCATGGGAAAAGTCCATACCGAGTTGCCAAAACCTGTCTTAGGGTGCTTGTGTTCTGGTTCAAAGAGGACTTGACTTGGCAGTTTTAGCTTAACTGGTGTGTATTCTAAATAATGTCCTAAGAGGCCAGTTGTATCCCAGATGTGGGTCGCTTGCTCACTGTCTCACTGGAATCAAGCTGCAGCTGACTGAAGAGGCCCAATCGGGTTATAACCTGTCTTTTGTCGCTTTTGTTGCAGTGCAGAGAGAAACTGGCTTTGCAGATCAGGCTGGATTGTTCCTACTGTAGCAGAACCAAGACTGGTTGCCATATAGCTTGGACTAATTTGAGGTAGCATGGTGGGCAAAAGAATGATGGGTTGGAATGTTGTCTCAAGCTGTTACTTGTTGTTGGATGTGTTGCAAACATTCCTTCCATCACCCTTTGAGTGTTTGATGTTAATTGCACTGCACAGTCTGGGAGAAAGGGTGAAAGTATGAATAAAATATATTTAAACAGTGATATTAAAGATGAAACTAGCAAATTTTGTGATTGTATCCCCTTTGTATACAGCAAATAGGGCACTATAGGTTACAACCATCATCACTCCATCGTTATTAAAATACATGAAGAATGATTTGTGATTTGAAAGCACACATCCCATCTAGTTGGGAAAGTTGCTTCTAAGATTATTGCAAATGCTTCTGTGGACACAGTTCATTTTTGGCCCTTTATCAATAGATTTAATATTTTCTTTTAGAAGTGAAAAAGCTAAGTGTGTGCTATCATTTTCCTAGTCTATATTGGGGCCAAATATATTGAGAACATTGTATTTTGATGTATACGTTTAGTTAACAACCACTGTCTTATTGTGATTTGGAATGTGCTGAATCTCACATTTATGGACTGTTGTTTTTTTGTTTTTTTCATAAAGCTGAGGTAAAAGTTCAATACATTTACCGTCCGTAGAAAGAAGTGGAGCAAGCTCTCCCTGACCTTGAAACCTTTTTTTTGGTCACGTAGTTCTTCTGGTTAAGCATTTAGGCCCTCATTTTGATCCTGGCGGCCTTTTGACCGTCAGGGTAAATGTGGCTGTCACACCACCAACTGGCTGGTGGTGTTGACCGCCACATTATGAGTGTGGCACCACTCATTCCGCCATGGCGGTCGGAACCGCCGGGCCGGAGATGATCATCTCTGACCCGGCGGTCCACAGAGAACACCGGCGGTATTAGAAGCCAGCTTTCTGCCATGGTTTCCGCGGCGGTAGCACTGCCACGAAACCATGGTGGAAAGGCTACCGGTGACAGGGAATTTCATCCCTGTCAGCAGTAGACGACTCCCCCACACCAGCAAGCACTAGGTCCCCCTTCACCTACAGCACCCCCCTCCCCACCACATTCAGCCACAGTGCCCCACTCCCCACCCCCTTCAGCCACAGTGCCCCATCCCCCCACACCCCTCCCCGCATACATGCACACAAACACACACACGCACCACACATACACCCATCCACCTACACTTACATACACGCATTCACTCACACACATCCATACACTCATTCACTTCAACATTCATACACGCATTCAAGCGAGCTACTCACACCCATCCAAACACGCATCCACCACAACACTCACACTTGCATACACACTCTCACGTCAACATTCAGACATACATACAACCACGCATACACACATTCATGCACACATGCAGACAACACACTCACACACAACACCCCCCACCCTTCTGCCCCACCCCTCCCCTGTTGCATGATTACCTTACGTGTTCCCAGGAGACAGTACCCCGCCAGCAGGACACCGCCAAGCCATATTATGGCCTATAATACGGCTGGCGGAGTCCTTCTGGCAAGGCGGGGCTGGTGGGGTAACCGCCAGAGCACCTCCACCCACCAGCACGACTACTGCTGGATGTCCACCCAAAGTGTGCCAGAAATCCGACAGTACCCGTGATATGGTGGGTGGAAGACTGCCAGCACTGGCGGTCTTCTGGCACCCCTGGCTTTGGCGGTCTTCTATGAAGACCGCCAAAGTCATAATGAGGATCTTAGTATTGGAAGACAGCTCTGGAGATTCAGCCTGGTGCTTGATATTGTGTTAAAGAGATGTGGCCTCAGTGGGATGACCTGCAAATGTAGGTGCACACATTTTTCAAAATGATCTAGTTGCTTGTAGGATTTGTGGTTCTTTGCGGCAAATATTTAAAGAAGCTATGAGTAGCCCCATCATACACTTGCACTTTCATTGTGGAATACATTAGTGCCTTCCGATCTCTCACTGGAAGTTTTGCTGACTGGGAAAGAAGGGGGCATTCAGTGATTGGCTCACATTAATGCTGCAAGGGCATTTTTGCCCTGCAATGCTATTTAACATACCTTTTTCTTAGCACTTTGGATTTTGTTTTAAAAAACATCTGCAATATGGAGTGATCTTCTTTGGTGGCCTACACTGTCTTGGAATTTGGTCTGGTTCTTCAAAGGAACTAGCCTAATGGTTGAACTCTGGGAGTATGGGTTCCTCATTTGAAAGCCGAGCGCTTACAATACCTGGTGATCTTGATGGGAACAGTTTGTGTTTCAGATCACTTCTGAGGAATGGAGCTAATTAACTAAGGGCTGCAATATTTTGCGTGACCCCCAATTTTCAGAGTCTGAAGCATTTCTCTCGCCATCATTTATAATGCATGCTGGCACTTCTGAATAAAATCTTAAAGGGTTGTTCCAATTGTTGCCTTAGATGTCAAGTGAAAGGAACAGAGTGGAACCAGTTTTTTAGAACTGAATTGTAAGTGAAGTAAGAATTGTAATCAATTGTTTCCTTCAGCTTCAAGAGCTGACCCCTTGGAGTAAGCTATTCACAGATGTTGCTTATTTGTTTTTTTGGTGGCCTACTTGTTGATTACACACATTTGTAAATCCTTAGAGGCAGCTTCTTATGGTAGGTGGATGGCTAAACTTTAGTATGCAGTTAGTGTTAGACCCGGCATCCTTGGCGTAGATTACCTCCCAACCTTTTGCCTTCATCCCTCCTGTTTGCTGAATTCATTTTTGACAGTTTTAGGACTCTGTTTTTACCACTGCTAACCAGTGATAAAATGCATGTGCTCTCTACTTTAAGCATGGTAAGATTGTCTTATACTTAATTGCCATATTTAATTTACTTGTATATCTCTATTAAAATTGCACTACCTGTGCACAGTGCCTGTAAATTAAATGGTCCTTCTGGCCTGCAGAAACTGATTCTGTCAGCACTTTAGTAGCACTTTAAACATGTCTCGGGTGTGCCATTGCAGCCTGTGTGAGCAGTTTTAAACTGCCATTTTGCCCTGGCAAATAAACCTTCTGTGAAAGGAAGCTTGGTTATGTCTAGATGGGCCATCACTGGCAGAATGGGAGGGAGGAGCTGGACCCAGCCCCACTTACACTTGAATAGGCTGTGTCCTGTCTCCACACAAACAGCTCATACCCACTATAGTTAGTCTGGAGCCAGGGTCAGGAAGGCAAGGTATCTGTGCACTTCAAAGGCCTGTCTCTAGAAGCTTCTCCACACCTCAAAGGCTCAACTGAGTATAAATAATAGACCTTAAGCATCACCACTTCAGTACACTTCTAGACCTGTGGATACTCTGCCAGGAAGATGGACTTCTGTGCTGCTGAAAGGACTGCCACTCTGCTGGACTGCAGTTCTGATGGACTGCTGCTCTGCTGACCTGCTGCCCTCTTGCCTGGATGAGAAAGACTGGCCTGCATCTCTTGAATCCAGAACCCCAGAGTGACTCCAAGGGCTGGTTGGCTGGCCTCCAGATCTGAAGCCTCTGGGACACAACAGGCTTCTAACAACCTTGCATCTGGACACTGTCATCTGTGAGTCTACCCCGCCAGTGGTGTGACCCCAGTCCTGGGCCCTTGGAAGTGGGCTAAAGGTGCTAAGCTAGTCTCTTTTATCCATTGGAACTGATGCATGTCATCTGTTTGCAGCACAAACCTGAGAAGAACCAGTGCATCGCCACTGCGGTGTGGATTTGGCCTTTTCCAGAGACCTGCATCACAGCCCATCAGAACTGCTGTTGTGCTTCGTATTCTCAGTGCAGGCCCTGCATCCCTCATCGACAGCAGGTTCGTTGATGGTGCCACACTATGGATCACAGATTCACATCTCCTTGGAACCTACGCACCACCTCAACTGCACTGCGCATCCTTGATGCTGGACTTTGCATCCCAAGCCCTCGTCTACAAGATCCATGACGACAGACCCAACACCGCAGCTTAGCTGCATCTTAGAACCGAAGCATTGCTTTGGCTGTGTGCTACATCTTGGATGCAGAGCTTCAGGACGCTCCATGAACCAGGATTTAAGGTGCTTTTTTCAGCTGGCCTAACTGGGTCCCGGTAGCTGGGCCAAGCTTCATCATGGTGAGCCTGAACTTGCGACTTTGTCCAAGTCCCACATGACCAGAAACCCAGAGTTGGCGCTTTGTGCTTTTTGGTGATATTTTTACTAAAATCTTTAAAATTTCAGCTCTCTGGTTCTATTGGTTGGATTTATGTTGTTTGTTTTATTTATTAACAAAATTTCTATTATTGTAACTTGGTGTGGGATTCCTTTTATGTGGTGCTTTCACTTTGTTACTTTTTAAAGTGTTGCACAAATTATTTACAAATTGACTTTAAGCTAAGCCTGACTGCTCTCTGCCAAGCTACCAGAGGGGTGCAATGTAGGTCATGTTCTCTTTCCATGAGTACATGGCTTTCTTATTATAGGATCTTTTTTTAGTATATAATTATTTATGCTGTAGGAAAGCTGATGAAGGGAGTGAGAAGATAGTGATATTGCCATTTTGTGGAAAGGCAATGTGTGAGGCAGGTATGTGTTAATCAACTATTTGCTAGCCTGAGGCAGACTGAAAAACCTCTGGTGGCCCGGAAAGAAGTCCCTTGTGCAGCTCTACTCTAGAGACACAGGACATGCAGAAGTAACTATGAGGGCCACAGTTTGTTGGGAGGGAGAAGCTGCAACATAAATGTTTTCTAGACAGTGCATCATAAGTAATATGTTAATACTCTTAGGAATACTAATAAGAAGTAATGTGGACACCTGCAGTAAAGTGGACCTCAACCAGCAGGGATCTGGGCCTAAAGTCTTCCATGCAATGGGACTATCCTCCGTTTTCCACATTAAGTTAATGTTTTCTTCCCACCTGTCGACAGCCTTTACAGAGGTAGGACTAGGGTTGCCACCTGGCCTGTTTTCTACCGATACCACAGGTATTTTGATGTCCCAGCTGGTACAAAAATAAGTAAAATCATTTAAAGTTGGTATTCTTAATCTTTATCTGTATACACTTAAAACAGTAAATATAAATAGAAACATCACTTTTTAACACGTTTTAGAGCTATGTTAATGATCCATGACAAATTAAAGTAAACAAAGGCTTACAAATCATGTAGAAGTGAATAAATGCTATTTTGTTTACAGGTCCTAGTTAGTGTCACATCTAGACCTGTGCAGACTCTAAAAAACAACAACAAATGACTGTTATTTTTCTCCTGCAAAGGTAGCAACCCTGGAAAATCAGCTCTGGAGCTAACAAATGCAGATTCTTATTATGTTTTAAACCACAGCAACAAGAAACTTTTAGCACCTACATATAGTGTTGCTCCCAGGTGGGCAACTCCATGTTGCCATTTATCGAGTTAGGGGATAACGGACCCACCCCTCGCTACCAAGAGAGTGATAGTTTGAGTGACACTACATCAGTCCAAAGGGTAAACAGATTGTGTTACAGAACGGGAGGTGTCTTTAATAACGACAGTAACAGAGTGAATAAAAAGTACGTTACCACACTCAAGGCTCCGTGTGTTTTCTCAAGGCCCACTCTACAGTCATGACGAGGAGGGCTATGCGAGCACTATCAGTTGCCTCTGGCACAAGCGGTGCCCGAGATCTGAGCCACGCCATCCAGAACACCCTGCCTACTAGTCCGTGGGCGATAGGAAGGCCCAACACACACCTGCACATGGCACCCCCCCAGCGCGCCCCACCGCCTGCCCAACGACCTCACTGCATCTACCACTGGCTGTGAAGCCTCAGGCGCCACGGAGCAACCTTCCTGCAGGTAAGGTCAACCCCCAGCACCTCTGGGCCCAGCTTAGCTTAGGCATAGCTTCCAGTGCCTCTGTGCCTAAAGAGGCCTAATAATCCCCTGGAGACAGACTCTCAGAGCGCATCCTGCCTGGCAGAGGCCATGCCCCCAGCAAGGTTTCAGACATATTTCCTGGCGACCTACAGCGACACCAACCCTGGCTACTGGCAGGTTTCCCCTGTATGGAAGCAATTGACCAGTGCCTGCCTGTTAGTTTCCTGCCACCTGTGTCTCCATGTGCTGCCACTATACTTACTACCTGGACCTGAAGGCCAAGACAAGGTGCCCAGTGTATATAGGGTGGAGGGACTGCTGCTTCTACCCTGCCCTATGTCCACCTCTGCCAAGCAACCGCCCTGCGGAAAATACACTCTTTGCTCTGCCACCACATTGTCCCTGAGGGAGCCAGCCAATAATTCTGCCCAGGCAATCATTACAAAAGAGCACAACTCTCAGTATGCAGTGTTTGTCGAGTGGGACACTCCCAGTTTTTGTGACACCCAGCTCTGTATCTCAGCCACCCGCCCGGCACCACCTTTGCCTGCCAACAACAATTCACAATCATTCCAGCCATCAAACCGGTCACAATTGTAGGTGCCATGCCTAGGTAAGCAGCACGCTGGAAAACGTGGGTTGAACGCCTCAAGACCTACTTTGAATCCCTGGGCATGGAAGATGAGAGGAAATGCTGACTGCTCTTGCAACTCAGGGGAAAGGACATTTATAAAGTCTCTAGGTCTGTGGTTGAAGTGACCCCCGCACATTCACCATGCTAAAGAATGCTATCACTATGCATTTTGAACTCTATGCCAACCCAGACTACAAGAGGTTCCTGCTGCATCAGGCGCACCAGAAACCCAATGAATTATTGACATTTTCTACACCAGCTTAAAGGAACTGGCCAGCACCTGTCCCCTACCTGACTAAGTGGAGGAAGTTAGAGCTCTGTTCATCCAAGAGTGTGCATCATCGAAGTTTCGTGAGCGCATCCTCCAAGAACCGAACATGAGCAAGAGGGACATCGTCACCCTCAGACTCTCGAAGGAGCTGTCAAAAGCACACGCAATACACATGGAGCAAATGCCAACCATCCAGGTCAAGTCTGATCCTGTCAATGCTGTGCTCAAGGATTCCACCAAGCCCAAAAATCGACTGTCCCAAACCAAGACCAAGAGACAAAGTATGCAGATGGTGTGCAGGCCCTTTGCCTCAACCCTGCAGCTGCTCAATCAGAGGAAACACTTGCAGTGCCTGTGGCAAACTGAACCACTTTTCTAAGGTGTGTCACTTCACACCCAGAGAGGTATCAACTAGTTTCAAGAAGCCAGTCAGAGTGGTTACAGCCCTCCCCCCCACATCCCCAGAGAGCGACATAGATGATGACCCGGAGGTGGTCCACGCGATAAGGACAGTAGACTCAAGTGAAACAAACAACTGGAAACTACCCATTGGTCAAGTGGTGGTGAACAGATACCCCATCTTAGCCCTCATTGACATAGGAGCCTCAATTAACCTCATGGCTGCAGAGGTGTACCGCTGCCTCCCCAACCCACCACCCCTCCGAACCATCAGAGTGCAAGTCTACGCCTTTGGGAATGCCCAACCACTGCAGATGGCGGGCATTTTCGCAATAGACATTGCCCATGACACTACCTACTTCAATGCAAAGGTCTATGTGTCACAAGAAGGATGCATATTGTTGCATGGCTGTCAAACTGCACAGAAACTGAATTTGGTCCAGTATGCTTTCAGCGTCCACGCCAGCAGCCTAGAAGATGTCCTGAGGGAGTTTGCAATGCTCTTTGATGGCATCGGGTGCCTGCAAGGCCTCCCTCTCTGACTGGACACTGTCACCCTGGTAGCTCTCAGGCACAGGCGGATAGCCTTTCATCTCCACCTGAAGGTGGAACAGGAGTTGCAAATCCTGGAGCATTCAGGGATCATCGAAAAGATGTCGAGACCTACGCCAGGGGTATCCCCAATAGTTGTTGTTAAAAAGCAGCCAGATGCCGTACGCACCTGCATGGATATGAGATTGCCAAAGCAAGAGATCAGGCAGGAGAGACACCTGACACCGACCATCGATTACATTATCAGAGAGCTTTCTGGCTCAAAATGATTCTCGAAGATGGACCTATGGGCTGGCTATCACCAAATTCCGTTGCACCCCCAACCCCCGGTCTGTAACCTCCTTCTCTACTCACACCGGCTTCTGAAGGTACACCCAATTGACCTTTGGCATTTCCAGCTCTGCAGAGGTTCCAACATGCCATCAAAGAGGTCCTGCAGGGTCTCCTGGGAGTCCTCAACATGAGCAATGACATTTTGGCATACACTGGAGAGTCATTTAGCCCGTCTGCAAGCTGTTTTTGTTAGACAGAGAGAATGCGGTTTGACTGACACTTGTTTTTTGGATACAGTTTCTGTGAAAGAAGAATTAACCTGGACCCTGCCAAGGTAAAGGACATTCAGGATGCCCTAGCCCCAACCTATGTGTCAGGAGTGCGGAGCTTTTTGGGCATGGTAATGTATTGTGAGGATTTTATGAAGAACCTGTCTGACATCACAGGCACCTTGCAAGACTTGACAAAAGCTAACAATCCCTGGGTGTGGGGTTAAGACCAAGAACAAGCTTTTCAAAACACCAAAGACACTTTCTCAGCTAATACCACGCTGGGATACTTTGACCCTCAGCAAGAGTCACAGCTTGCAGTCAATGCCAGCCCGACTGAACTGGGTGCAGTGCTAGCCCCAGAATAAGACTGGAAAGTGGGTCCCAGTCGCCAATGCCAGTAGGACCCTAACACCCACAGAGCAACGGTATTCCCAGATTGAGAAGAAGGTTTTTGCCAGCCACTATGGGTGTTGACATTTCTACCTGTACGGCACATCATTCACAGTCCCAAGAGACCATAAGCCAATACTCCCTCTTTTTAAAGGATCATCCTCTAAACCACCACTGAGGATCAAAAAATGTATTCTGCATTTGCAGGAGTTCAATTTCACTGTTGAATATCAGCCGGGCACACACAACCCCACTGATTTCTTGTGACGACATGCATGCCCGGCTACAATGGTAGAAGCTCAAGAGGCCTAGGACATGGAGGAGTACATCCAGCTGATTCTAGATTGTGCGAGGCCGCTGTCCATGCTTCTTTAGGAGCAGTAGAGGTGCTAGAGGCTACCAGATAAGATGATTGTCTGCAAATGGCTATTGGAGCTATCTACTCAAATGATTGACGACCGTTGCAATGCCCAGCGACCTTCTGTACTGTTGCTGACAGGTCCAGTCTGCAAGCACTGTACCATGTATGTCATGAGCTATCCGGCAGAGAGGCGGGCTGCCATCTACGAGGTTGCCGCCTCATATTGCCAGCAAGTCTGAGATCTCACGCCATCATATTGGCCTACGGTGCCCACCAAGGAGTTGTGAAGTCGAAGAATAGGCTTCGGAGCAAGGTATGGTTCCTAGGTTTTGATCAACAAGAGGAAGAGGTTGTCAAATGCTGCCTTGTCTGCCAAGCAGGTGGGCAACCAAATCTGCCAGCGCCAGTCATCACTGAAGATGGCCCCAACGCCCCCTGGCAGCGAGTCAGCGGCTTTCAGATGCCTGCCAGATGGTTCCCTCATGCTGGTCGTAGTGAATGATTACTCCAGGTATCCAGAAGTTGAGATTGTTCTAACATCGGTGTCTGAAGTCATTCTGAAGGCAGGGAAAACGATGGCCACTAACAGCCCCCTTGGCGAGATTTGCACCGACATTGGGCCCCCGTTTAAAAGGCATGAGTGGGATGAATTTCTGCAGTCTCAGAGCACCAGGCCTTCAGGGAGGTGGAAAGATTTAGGAGGACCCTGTCCAAAACCATCCGTATAGCAGTGGCCAAAACCCAAAACGTTGAGCGTGCCATATAAAACTGTCTACAAGAATACTGAGTCACACCCCACGCCACCACCGGGTTGCCCCTAGCCAGCTGTGTTTCAGTAGAACAGTGACCAACTCCATTCCACACCATCCTTCATGGACTGCCCAAGCAAGTCCCCCAAATAGATCGATGAAGAAAATAATTCACAATAATGACTATACTTCAAAGAGACGGAGAGCCAGGAGGAGCACCATACAAGTGGGTGACATGGTGCTAGTTAAAGACCACCATCCTGGCGGGAAGTTCCTTTTGCCCTTCAAGGCAGAACCTTGGACAGTGACAGCTGTTTAACGTACCATGGTAACAGCGGGAACGAATGGTGAGTTTGTTACAAGAAATGTATCCCTAATTAAAAAAGTACCTGCCTCTTCGCCTTCAGGTGAACTGGAGGACAGCCTTACCAGTGACGAACTGTGGGGAGACAACTCGTCCCCAACCTCCTCACCAGAACGCCTGACAACTGGGGTCCACACTCCAGGAACCCATGCAAGTGTTGCCAGCCTCACCATGGCTCCCAACGTTGGTGGTGAGTGGGACATCGATGTCAACAGAGACTGCATTTCACCTGTGGGACCTCAATACAGCCATCACCAAGATCTGGGACAGAAATTTACCATTGAGGATCCAATCCTGATCCTTCCAGGTGGTATGCTGATTTTTTGACTGAGTGAATGGGCCCCTTCCTGTGAAGTCTAGTTATGTTTCACCCCTAAGGCTGCTGCATTTGGAAGCGGGATTCTCCTGATGTTATGGGTGTGTGGGGTTGTGTTTTCATTGTGTGATGTTTGTTTTCATTTTGAGGAGGGGAACAATGTAGTTTTGCTTCCAGGTAGGCAACTCCATGTTGCCATTTATCGAGGGGTTGATTATGGACCCACCCCTCTCTGCTAAGAGAGTAATGGTTTGACTAACGCTGCATCAGTCAAAATGATTAAATAGATTATGTTATGGAATGGGAGGGGTCTTTAGTAACAAGAGTAGCAGAGTGAATACAAAGTATGTTACCACACTCCAGACTCAGCGTGTTTTCTCAAGGACCACTCTACACTACTTGTAGAGAAAGTCACGTGCTGTGACTCTCACCAGAATTTGCTTTACGTTTGTTCTTTGGAGTATGGGGACACAGTTAACATTAGTTAAGTGCGAAATTATTTGTGATATACAAAGACGGAGGAATAAAAAGCCGACCTGGCAGGCCCCGGAGGGAGCCGAGCCGAGAGAGTCAGGGATTACACCAACACTTAAGACATAGAACTGAGCTTCCAAAGAAAACCCGGGCCGCTGGGAGCGGGCTCAAAAAAGGCTGGCACTCCTCCGGTAGATTTGTATGTAGCCTGCTGTGCTGTGGACAGGGCCCTTTCAGCCCGTTTGTGTGGGCAGACCTATCAGGTGAAGGCCTGTAAGGTTTAATGCATCTGGGTAATACACCATAAAAACGTCATGCCTATCAACAGGGAGTTTCATGATGGGAGGGATACAGTGCGTCAGTGTCTGGTCTGTCCACATGGCAGTCAGACAAGGCCCAAATTGGGTTCATAAATCTTTTACTAACACTTTTGCACACATTCAGCGCACAGTGCGTAGAGCCCAAGAGAGGAAATAATTTGGACTGTGTGTAATAAGAAACCATAAATGTCATGTTCACCGTGCCATTCCAAAACACTGTTTTCCATCTGTCTCATTTTTTGCGGAAGATAATTTCTGGCAAAAGGGGAAAACGAGCCTGCAGGCCCGAATGTTAAAAATGTTACTTCTTTCACGGATAAAATCTTTATAGTCCTGTTTTGGCAAAGATCACAATGAGATACTTAAAGCTCACACTAGGCTCCCACACCAGCCGGGACCCTTCAGAGGCAAATCAAATATTTATTTAAAGGAGTTCTGGACTCACCCTTCCATAGTTATTGCAGTCTGCAGAAGTTTATTGCCAGTAACTATGTATATAAATCGTATTTGTATAGCAGAAACCTAACCCAGAGGCAGTAGAAAACTTGACACATGCAGGATAAACCTGGAACTCTGCAGCAAATCCGTGGCCCCACTGAGAACCAATCCTGCGAAGAACAGATTACACACATTACTCCGCGGCTGATACATTAGCCACCTTTACACTTCAAGAATCACTGTTTTGAACCACTAGACTGCTTCGACAGATAGTGCCCTTGACCAGCAGTTGTAGCAGCTAGAGTGTAGATCCTCGAGTTATTATACCTAACTTTTCAATTTGGGGAAGTCTTGTAGTCTGGTCTTTCCTTTCTTCCAGGGTTGAACAAAATGAGTATCACTCAGCTAGATATAAACGCTCCTAATTAACGGTATAATACAAGGGCAAGGCTGTATGCATGGGATCCATATTTTAAAACACACGTACAAATGTGTTTGTCTACATAGCTTTATACCCATGCAGTTTTTAAAAAACAGTGTGCTGAAAAGAAACGAAAGGAATAACATAAACTAAATTACTGAGACACATCTCATGCTTTATTTAGACTCTTCTAAAGACTTACAGCGTGCATTTTGCACTTGATTTAGCTAATGAACCGTACATGAATTGGACGATGAAAAAAAGAAACACATATAATGTGCCATCCTCCTGGCGAGGGGTTTCTCGAAGAGTGTACGGATAATATGACCAACCACATCATCTACACTTAGACTCTAGTGTCCGTCAGGGTGACTGCGTACTCCATTAGGGTGACGTTAGTGACACTGAAGTCAATGAATTTACATTGTTCCTTAGTGGTATTGACCTTTTGTTTCCCTGTCTTAAACCTACTCTCAGTAAAGGATCTACTCTAGACCTCATTAATGCTGACCCAGATTTGATTTAATTTGATGACTCCATTCCAGCGGCTGGTACTCACTCCTTTGTCAATGCTATTCAAGCATATTAAAATCTCTAACCAAACTGGAAAAAGTAATTCAGATGTTTCCAGGACGCTAAAAATGGGGATTTTAATAATTTAGTTTCCCTGCCTCTGAACAAACTCCCTCCAACCCATTCTAATGATGATGTCAACCATCAATTAAAAAAAAAATGTTTCTTGGACATTAATGAGAATGTAGTCCCTCTTAAATTCAAAAGAAAAAGGCCTTTAACCTCTGTAACCTGTCTTTCCAAAGATCTTTTTGAAGGAAGAAAATCCTTAAAATCACTGGAAAAATGGAAACAACCATCTTCCTCATCTAATATCGAAAAACGCGGGATGACAAGAAGATGGTACAAGTTAAACCTCTTCAGAATTGAGAATACTCACTTCAAACTGGTGATCAGTATTGCTGAGAACTGACCAAGGAAACTCTTCAATATAGTTAAGACAGCATTTGATCTCTCATCGTCTTTTAGATTTGAATATTCCACTGCGAAGGTGGAAGAATGTGTGCAGTTCTTAAACCAGAAAGTCAAAAACTTTGAAGCCTCCTTATCCCACTCCACAGACACAACAACATCTCATCTCTTCCGTGCAAGACCAATGAAAAATGGCTTAAATTTGACTCCCTTGACAAAATCGATATTCTTCATACCATCTAAAAAAATGAAGCCCTGAAAGCATTTCCTGGAACCAGTGCCCAGTTCCTAGGAAAACCACGAAAGACGCAACCTAATATTTTCTGTTCCACCTCACGAAGTTATCAATACTCTCATTCCCGCAAGGAATATTCCCTAGTTGCCTCAAAACAGACCAAGCCACTCCATTGGTAAAAATAAATAAATAAAAACAACAGCAGCCGTAGAGCAATCTCAATAGTTTTCAATCTCTGTCGGGACTCCTCTTTGTGTCAGGAGACCTTTTGAGCTCTGGCGCAACTCTTTCTTTCTTTATTTATTGTCAGTTCAAATTTAGAAATAAATCATTGACAACATGTTAATATAATACACAATAATAAACACATCGACTTGGAGTATCAAATTAAAAACTAGAACAATAAAACGTTGTTGGTACTCAAAACAACAGTGTCCTTCTAGTCCAATCCTGCAGCGAGGTAAAATTAATAAAAACTAGCTTTGCTGTTACTGGTACTAGTATACTTTTTACATATATTCAACAAATGAGTGCAATCGGTCAGCCCTGGGGCCTGACAAACTGGTACAGTCTACCTAGATCCTGATCTAGAATATGCCCTGCAGAAAAAAATGCTCCTCCTATTCATCTGCAGAACAGTAAGCCTGTCAAGGGTTCATCTTGTCAGTCTTGTTGATTAATGAGGCCCAATTTAATGTAGGCAATGGAAGAACACCATAACGGAACTGCAGTAAAAGAGAACGTGCCCTGATCGAGTGAATATAATCCAGGACCTACTCAAATTTGAATACATTTTTATGTATAAAAAAGCTTTGGTCCTGTAACCTATAGAGTGGGAGGACTCACTCAGTGTAATAAACTTGTCCCAGTATGCCCGCTTGACAGTACCTTTGGCATTGCTATTGATATCAGAAGAGGCGCTCCACAGGCTGGCCAGACCCAATCTAATAATAGTCTGTTTAAATGTACGCCAGCCAGGGGATTTGGGATGTTATGTCAATCTTATAGGGCTGCGATCTCACTTAGGTCTTCCCTGTATGACTTTAACGCCTCTATGGACCACAAACAAAGCCAAAACATTAGAGGTAACACTCTCGCCTCTTCTGCAATACTCTTAAGGGTAAGGTCCAGTCTAAGTAACAAGAGTGGAGCAGTGCCCAAGCAGGCAACAGCCCTTAAGAAATTGTTCTCACCCACACCAAGAAATGAAAAGTTATAATGGTCCCACAACTCAGCACTGTACAAAGTAGTGTTCTTGACCTGGGCATTATAAATCTGATACACAGGGGACTTCAGGTAGGAGGTGTCACAGTAAAGTAAGAACCTATGCATGAGTGTCTGAAGGGCCAAGCATGTATTGGAGAGCAGCAAGGTGTCATCAGCAAAAAAAAAAATTTTTTTTACTTGCCAAAGATGGGGGACTTAATACAATTTAGCTGGTAATCTCTACATTTGTTTATGAACAAAAGAAAACAAGCATTTGCAATGCAACGGGTCTTGCATTTCTCCGAGTTAGAGCTATTAGCAGTTGTAAACTCCCAACCGGATTTTTCTTACCACATTAAATGGAAAAAAGAGCGATTGCGCTGCTACAGTTCACTCGTAGTGAAACCTATCGGCAAAAGTGCAATTATGTACGTAACCAGCAGAAGTGCAATTAACTATGTAAAAGGGTCGGTGTCATGCAAAGCGCTCGACTTCTGCCAAGCGAGATCGCGCTGTGAAAAAAGATAAAAAGTAGTCAACAAAGCGGACAGAAAACAGCAAGCCTCGTATGTTTTCAGTACTTTGTCGCTGCGCTCGAGGAGGGCTAACCACCGGAAAAGGCATGACGTATGCATGTCTTCCACTAATGAAAGCAAGCAGATTTTAAAAGGCAAGCCCATGAACCAATGAAAGACACTGACGTGACGCTGCCAGCCCTTTTCTAACTACTAAAGCATCTTGAAAGCGCATGCAACGCAGGCTCGACCCTAAAAAGTAGGGGGCAAAACACAGACTTGACAAATATCTCCCCAAATTGAAAGCTCTCACATTGCCTTGGCCAATTTAATTGACTCCCTATAAAGCTGCTCTTGACTCCTTAAGTGCAGTCTTATTGCCTAGCTTTAAGGTGGTTACTACGTCACTCCTTGCCTCCCTATTGATAGCGGAAACCCACTCCTGGTATTTTGGGTTCTTGATTGCCTGTTTAGAGCACTTTGTAAAATGATCTTTAAGATTAAAAAATAGGAGGCTATGTTCCTTAAGAATAGAGTCTGGGCAACCCCAGTTCTCAAACATCTTTTCCATGTGGCTATCCACTTTACCATGTATATTGGAGATCACGTCCTCAGTGGAACAAAGTGTGTCCCACTTGATGTTCTTTTTGTTATTGCACATTACTAGGGTGTTCCTGCTGGATGTTGAACCCTATATCAATATGTGGAGAATATGTACTATTTATGTTAGAGGATCATGGTCGTTCTCAAGTCAATGACTGACCATGATATCCACCATGGTCCTCAGATGCGCAATTTTAAGGAGAATGTAATCTATAGAGCTGGTAAAGTTGCCTCTGTGGAATGTTGGGGCAGGTTTTAGCTCCAAACTAGAATAATAATTTGAGCCACGTAACCAATGGGCAAGGGAGAGATCCACCATCTGCAAAGTGGCTCTAGACAGACTGCTCCTAAGAGGAGACATTAACTCAGGAATGTTCCATACCACATCCTCTTCAGCACACAGATCTTGTGCTATGTCATGGGGCTCAAAAGTTAAGTTTAGGTCCCCAGTGATGAGGGCATTATGGTAGGTCTAATATTGTATCCAGTAAGGGATAGTTCTCAAGACTTTCTGCCTGCATGTGCTTCTGTTATAAACATTGATTAACAAATTGAGAGTCTGAGTAGATTGCATTCAAACAAGCCCCTGCAAATCAGAGGGGAGTGACAACTCTGTGACAGAACCCTTCAATGTGATGTTGACCTCCCGAGGGTCTCCCAGCAGAGCTAATTGCGAGGACAAAACGCTTTTATAGCCATTCCTTAGACGTTTTCCACTGCCCATGCCCTTTGAAAGAGGCAGACCCCATAATCGTCAATAAACTTCCACCACTCTATATCCTCTAATTTTGTCTTGATCCCTGCCACATTCCAACTAAACAATGATATTGATGTTGCTATTTGTTGGTTGGCACAAGGTTCCTGGGATGTTAATATGGCGGGGAGAGGGAGAGGATTAACAGATCTGGTAGGATTAGAGGAGACTCCTACTGGCCGTAAATTGTTTTGTGCAAGTGAAGGAAGGAAGGAATAGACTTTGGGCCTGATTTACATATTGGTGGATGAGTTACGCCATCACACCAGTGACGGATATCCCTTCTGCCGAAATCTAAATCCCATAGGATATAAAAGAGCTTAGGTTTTGGTGGATGGGATATCTGTCACCGTTATGACAGAATAACTCATCTGCAAATACCTAAATCAGACCCTTTGTCAGAGTGTCAGCAGAAGTAACACTCACATATTGAACTTTAGGTTCCTCTGCACCTGGTTCACTTGTAGAGGGAATAAAGGTGTTTAACACTTCTTCTCCGGATACCAAAACCTTCCTCAAATGTGTCAACGTCCACAGCCAAAATGCTTTTTGCATGAGCGCTGGCACATGCAACGAGACTCAGACATGGGGAGGGAAGGTGATATGTATACCATGGTTATTGTTTTCTAATGATGAGGAAAATATTTTGGTTACTTTAACAGAGTGGTGGTCTATTCAGTCCCTTCAATTGTGCTGAGCATGGGAAGTAATGGATCCTAGTGTGAACTCTATTACATCAAAGAAGAGTGAGTCTTTGTCACTTCATCGCTCTAGGGGTGTAAACGGATTGGCATCAGAAATTTGGAATTAGACAGTCATGTTGTGGAAATTATTTGAAGACATGTTCTAGAGATGGCGGTTGAAATAGCCTAGAGGTAATAACCACACTTCCGCATGTTGACTTCACCATGATTTGAGATACCTAAAATTAACACAATCTCCTTCAAGGCAGGCCCAGCCATACTGCCCTCTGAACCATTAAAAGTTTATGAGCCATTTGAAAAGGGGAAATCAAATGTTAAATGGAGCTAGTGCAAAATCTTGTTTCTAAACTATTGAAATGATTTTGCTGAATACTGGGGCAGCGGAGGAACACAGGCCATTACTGCTACATAAGAGCAAGAAGCCGGGGAAGGTCAATAAGATCACTAGATGATGACTGTGGTCATTGATTTGATCCCCATGATGGATGGTTGAGGCCCTTGAGGCCCTGTCAATTGGGCAATTGTTCAATTGGGAGGAGAGTTTGCTGCAAGGGTAACATCTCCATGCTACTGAACTCTCCCAATTCTAGCTACCCCTTGGCCGTTCTGATGAACAGCAAGGAAGCCAAAGGAGGACAGTTTGCATCTGTTTCTCCTTGGAGGGGAGCTATTATCAGTGTTGCTGTCATAGTAGCAGGTTGAAGCCCCATCAAACTATTGTGTGCTGGAGCTGACTCGCTGGGTGGTCTCAAGATAATGTGCACACTGACCCCATTATTGGGCTCTAGCAATTCCTTGAGCAGGGACAAGAGGGATTTAACAGATGCAGTGAGTTTGCTCAGACGTTTTTCACAGAACAAGTCCTTAAGGTCAGAAGACCAAAATTGCTGTTCAACAGCAGGGGACCATGCAAAAGCATGGGGAGCAGGGCTTGTGGCTTTAGATTTTGATGCATGGAGATGCTTACGTTTAACTGGTTGGCCTTCATAAGAAAAAGCACTTGTCTCCTGACTCTGGTTAGGGTTGAATTTGTAGATAACATTTGGGGGAGGGGGGGGTTGAGGTGGGGATCTGGAACAATTTTTGAGGGGAGTTTGAGCTTTCCAAAGAAAGAGGTGTAGGTTCTGGCAACATCTCAAGATGTGGGTGAGAAGTGGCATTCGGTCAACTCTTTCTCTTTGTTAATCACTCCCGCTGCCTGTTGAATAAACCCATCAAGTAAATACTTTAAAAGTGGCTTGGGTAAGGATGATAATACCTAGCAGTTTAGTAGAGTGCGTCAATTAGAGTTTGATTAGACAAGAGGTGGAACAGTTAAAATTAAGGCCTTAGTCAACTTAAGTCCATGTGACGGAAAGTGCAGTAGCTCTAGAAAAAACTTAGGTCCTGGGTTACTCTGTCACAAACATGACAGATATCCATTCTGCCATATTACGGTCTCCATAGGCTATAATGGGATTGTAAAACAGCAGACGGGATATCTATCATATTGTGAAGGAGTAACCCCCACCGCCAAACTCTAAATCAGGCCCTTAGTCTGATTGAAAGTAGAGTAGTGGAACGGGGGGCAGCAGCCTTCTTTTAGAAAAACAATTCACTTGTTAATTAAGGAAAGAGTGTAGGAGGCTGGCCTGGCTTATAGTAGGTACCTGATGGTACTTACACCTTGTGCCAGGTCCAGTTATACCTTTTTTTTTTTAAATATTTTTTTATTAACATTTTATCATTCAATAAACAGTATTATGTTTACAGCACCATCTTGTTTGCTTCGTGTTAGTGCATAACAGTGTTAATATCACTACTGTCTACATTGTTTGAATGTTCTACTTCATTAATTATTCGATAACCTTTATACTTTAAACGTATGCAAGAATGGAACAACAGTGGTGCTTCTTCTCGTATGGGTTGCCCAGTTGGCCTAGTGTAGCAGAGTCATGTTTTGCTAGCTATTATACAACACCTATAACTCGTTTCAAACATTAATTAACTTAAACTTAAACACGATGGCAAAGTAGGGGGTGGAGGCTGCTAATGCAGGGGGATGCCATTTCTTGGCTTTTCCAGTATGTATGGTGTCATTACTCATAGACTTGTTTGGTTTCAGGTGGGTGGGGCGTCTACCGGGTTCAGCCTGTCTGTTAACCAATGTCATGGGCTCGGCCCCCTGTTGTCCACCTTTTGTTCAATCTCGGCCTTATCGTGTCTTCCCTTATCATGTCCTAGAGGGCGAGGCAACATTTCCTCCCTTCCTATGTTTATCCAGTCTCCACTCCTGTTGGAGTGTCTGCGTCCGCTGTTCTCAATATATTGTCCCAGCTTGTCATTGCTACTTCCCATTTCTGTGCTATAGGGTGGCGACGCAGTCCCCTCCTCTCCTCGCTCTTCAGGACCTGGAGTTCGGCTCTAGCCCATGTTGTAACGTCTTGTCTCCACCCAACCCGGGGGGGCCGAAACTGTGCCTTCCAGTTCTTTGTGATCTGTCTCCTATATAATACCAGTGCCAGACTCAGAAATCGGGTCTCCACTCTTCCCCGCGGCAACCCATTCCCAAAGCCCATCAAACATCTGTCAGGGGTCGGAGTCAGGTTCATATTAAGGAGTCTCGATAGGTCGGACATCACCTCTTCCCACCCCAGTTGGATTTCTGGACAGGTCCATACCATGTGGTCAAAATTTGCGTCTACATTTTTACATCTGGGGCACACCCTAGGAACTCCCCCATAGATTACTGTTAGCCGATGTGGGGTGAGGTACGTTCTGTGGAGGTAATTATATTGTATATATCTCAGGCGCGTGCTGCGAGCTACGGTCCGGGGGTAAGCCAAAGCTCTGTTCCATTCCGCATCTGACGGTTCCCTACCGACTGTCCTCTCCCATCTCTCTCTCAGTGGCCGCAGGGAATCTAGTGCATCCTCAACTTGAACTCGGTATAATTTAGATATCAGATGGGACTCGTCTCCTGACGTCAATAGGAGATGCAGCACCCTGTGGGTAGCTGGTTCTGCATTGACCGTGATCCAGTGCGTTTTCAGCACATGTATCAGTTTATGATACATAAGGAACTGACCCGGGGAGACTCCACTGTCAACAAGATTAGTGAAAGACCTCAACACTCCCTCCTGAAACAGGTCTCCCACCGTTTCTATTCCTGCTCTTCTCCAGGTTCCGAGGCTTATGCTCCCAGGTTCCTCTCACCAGCCTCGATCGTAAGTACCGCCAGGGGTAGGGCCGGAGAGTACGGGGGAACAGTGCCATCCCTTTTCACGCACCTCTTCCAACATGCTGACGCCACTTTTGTCATCAGGCTGTGCATGTGGGGATTAAGCTTCCTATTTGTCATTCGAGCAATGAACTGATTTATGTCCTCCACTACTTGGTCAGCGTATCTCTCCAGGTGACCCTTACCTGTGAGCCACCCGGCAACCCATTGCAGCTGGGATGCCAGGTAGTAGGCTTCAAAATCTGGTGCTCCTAGACCCCCCTTGTTAGTTGGCCTGCATAGTATCTGGAGCGAGGTGCGTCTACGGCCATCATCCCATATAAGTTCCCTGAGTAGGGTGTTTAGTTCACGAAACCACGCTGTTGGAATCAGAAGGGGCAGGTTAGCGAAGTAGTATAGAAGCCGGGGCAGCATGACCATTTTGGACAATGCTACTCTGGCCATTATCGTTAATTTCAGCGACCGCCAGAACCCCACTGAGGACTTTAGAGATCGTAGAGCTCTGCCCAGGTTACCCTCGCGCAAGTCTGCCCTGTCGTGAAACACCTGTATGCCCAAATACTTAAAGGTTCGAGGGGCCCAAATCATATCCCCAGGGCATGTCGTCGGGCGTTCGCCTCCCGGAGCCATAGGGAACACGCAAGTCTTGCTACGGTTGAGGCAAAGTCCAGATATGTTCCCATAGTTCTCCAGCACTCCCAGCGCCCATGGGAGATCCTTCTCTCCGTCCCTAAGGTAGACAAGTATATCATCAGCATATAGCGAGATGATATGTTCTTGGTGTCCCCATTCCACTCCTCTACCCACGCCCTCCCGCCGCATCTGGGACGCCAGCGGCTCGATGGCCAGGGCAAATAAAAGTGGGGACAATGGGCAACCTTGTCTGGTTCCCCTGTGAATTGGGTAAGTTCCGGATACTGTTTTACCTGTTCTCACTCTTGCCAGCGGTGACGTGTACAACAAGTCCACCCATTTGACCCAATCTTCACCCATTCCCATACGGAGCATCACTGCTCTCAAGTAGTCCCATCTGATCGAGTCAAATGCCTTCTCAAAATCCACCGCGAGCAACACCCCTGCTGCAGGTTTCATGTCGCTAGGCATATTCAGGACCGCAAAGAGACGTCTCAGGTTTAAGGAGGTGCTGCGATTCGGGACGAAACCATTCTGGTCTACATGTACCAGAGTTGGTACAAGAGGGAGTAGACGGTTGGCCAAGATCTTGCTTAGTATTTTAAAATCACTGTTTAGCATTGACAGGGGGCGGAAGTCAGTCACCGAAGGTTGCCTAGATTTTGTCTTAGGGAGTGGGACTACCATTGCCTCTCTCATGGTGCACGGCATTATCCCATTCTGTAGCGATTCTGTATACATCTCTACCAACTGGGGGGGTCAGTTGCTTCTCGAATTTTTTATAAAAGTCCATGGGGAGGCCGTCTGTTCCCGGGGTCTTCCCTGAGGCTAATTGAGCTATAGCTTCACCGACCTCCGCCACCGTCACTGGGCCCCCCAGCCTATCCCTGTCTCCGGCCATCAGGCTCGTTATAGGTATATGTTGTAGGTAATTATCAAACACCTCCGTACTGATTTCAGCCGGTTTTCCATATAAAAAGGTGTAATATTCCTTGAATGCATCATTTACAGGGCCTGGTCTACTTCTGCATGACCCTTCCTTATCCAGCACATTTGTGATGGGCTCAGCCTCTCCACCCGGCCTCACCAACCAGGCTAACATTTTTCCCAGACCTACCCTCTTCAGATTGTAGGGAGGCAAAGTATTTTTGTGTGCTGTGACATCTAAGTTGTTCTTCAATCTGGGAATGGTCCCTCTTTGCCTGAGTATATTTCTCATTTACTAGTGTGCCAGTCCCCTGAGTAAGTTCTCCCTCATGTATTATCTTCTCTAGCGTAGTCAGCTCCCTTTCAAGTGTGCGTCTCACTCCGGCCGATTGTCCAAGACAAAAACCCCTTGTCACCACCTTGAGGGCCTCCCATTCCGTAGATCTAGAGGTGGTGGATCCACTGTTAAATTGAATATGGTCAGTCAGGTGCTGTCTCAGGGCGTCTCTATATGCTGGGTCCTCAAGTGCTGTAGGGGATAATCTCCAGGCCGGAATGGGGGGCCTAATCTCTGCTGCCCTCCATGTTACCAATAGGGGGCTGTGGTCGGACAGTGTACGGCCCAGATATTCTGAGTGAACCATCCCACGTGCAAGGTCAGCCGTACACCCCACCCTGTCGATTCTGGTGTGGAGTCGATGAAGGCCCGAATAATATGAGTAATCCCTGTTGTGTAAGTGTTGTTCCCGCCATATATCCACTAGCCCCCAATAGCTCATCCATTCACTAAGTTTCCCAGCTATCTTACTTGATATTGCACCCTGTAGTGGGGGGGAGGATCTATCCAAGTCTACATCTAATATACTATTGAAGTCCCCTCCAACCAAAAGCTGTCCTCTCCTCTGGCGGGTGAGGTGGCTCGATAATTTCGTCAAAAAGGGGATCTGGTCTTGATTTGGGGCATACATGCAGCACAGGACAATCGGTGTGCCGGATAGCCGCCCCTCCAGAATCACGAACCTCCCCTCACGATCTATGTTGGAAGCTTCTATCTCTAGGGGAACCCCTGCACGGATCCAGATCATTACTCCCCTTGCGTACGCTGAGTACTCTGTTGCGAACACCCGCCCCCTCCACCTACATCTCAATCTCTCAGGTTCACCAGCCGCCAGGTGGGTCTCCTGTAGCATTGCTACCTGTATATTCCTCCTTTTTAAATAAGCCAGTATTTTGTGTCGCTTGGCCGGTGACCCCATCCCTCTAACGTTCCACGTTAAGAAATTGTATTCTGCCATGTTGGTGATTTTAAAATTTACATTGGCTACTCTTTGCTACTTTTACCGTCTGCTGTCCCCTGATCCTTAGTGAAGCACTGTTGTTACGCAACCATTCACCACCCCTTGCCATCCTAACTTGTAACTGCTTATCCCAACTCCCCCTCCCCAGGGCACCTCTCAAACAGTAGGCTGCCCAAAAACAGAAAAAACACCAGTGCAACAGTGCAGCATGTTTCATCCTTTAGTTGCAGTTCTCGCCAGTCCACCTGTACAGGCGAGATTCCAGTAGGGGGGTGGCCCTGCACGGAGGGGCCATTAGAGCACCATTTGCGCCCGCCCCGGGGTATCCGGTAAGCCTCTGGGCCTCAGAGGTCATCTGCAGTCTGTGGGGTCACTACCGGGGCCTGCACCGAGCTGCTCGAGCCCCCCGCCGATGACATCACAGCCTCGTCAGATTCACCGCCTGAGTCCTCCCGGGGGGTTCCCTCTCCGTTCACACGGGCCGCTGCCTCCAGAGCTGCTCTTCTGCCACTTTCTTTTTGGTTCCGGGATGGCGCCAAGCGTGGGCGACTTCGGGTCCGTCTTCCCCTGCGGGGCCGGCGCGGTCCACCCCCGGTCGGGCCCCCCCTCCTGAGCCGCTCTGTCTGGGTCCCATGAGTTTCCAGCCATTCCCATGCCTCCTCCGGGGATTGAAGAAATGTTGTTTTACTGTCAAGCATTACTTTCAGCTTAGCCGGGTACAGCAACGAATATTGTATACCTTCGTCCCTTAGGGCTCTTTTGACTGCCATGTATGAGGCACGCTTACTCTGTACCTCTACTGTAAAGTCCGGGAACAGCGTGACTTCGCCATTTGCTACCTTAAATGGGCCCTCTTCACGCGCCCTTTGTAGCAAGATGTCCCTGTCTCTATAGTGCAGTAATCTTGCGATCACCACTCGGGGGGGCCTGCCCGGCGCCAGGGGCCTCGCAGGCACGCGGTGCGCTCTCTCCAGAGTGTAGAATGAAGTCAGCCGGCCCGATGCCACTACGGTGCTCAACCATTTTTCCAGGAATTCTACCATATTTGATCCTTCTGCCCCCTCCGGGAGGCCCACCACTCGCACGTTATTCCGCCGGCTTCTCCCCTCTGCGTCCTCAGCTCTTCGCTCTAGTCGCATCACTCTATCTCTGAGATGCGACATTTCGGCCTGCAGGTCTTTTTGTTTTGGTGCGATGTCGGCCAGTGTGGTTTCTGTCTCTTTGACTCTGTCCGATAATTTGTGATGGTCACCCCTCAAGAGGCCCAGTTCAACCGCGACCTGATTGATGTCGTGTTGCAGTGTTAACTTAGTGTCTTCTATCGCACCCAATATTTTGTCCAGAGTGTCCTGTACATCGACCTGCGATGGACCCCGCACGTCCCCCCCCCGCGCCCGGGGGCCGCTGTGCCGTCCATGACTTTAGCCCTGTGGCGGTTCTTAGGGGACATCGATTACGTAGGAGATCGTCCCCCCCCAGTGGCGAATCCGACCACAGTGCGTTAGCTCAGGGGATCCCCCATCTAGGACTTCCATCTCAAGCGCAGTTCAAGGCCTGCAAGGGCCGCCAGGTAGAATCTCATCAGCACCAGAGACCCGAGCTTTCTCGCTCTGGATCCCCGTGGACTCGGGGCGCGTTGCGCCAGGACACGAGGCACCACACCAGTTCGATCACAGTAGTCGCCACTTCAGGGGCCGGGCCGGTCCGGTCAGGCAGGACGCCCACTATCGACCATCCCCCGCGGTGGGCCACCGCGCGGAGTACCGCGGACCGCTCCCAACCCGTTTCGGCAGGCGAGCCCTGCCAGGCAGTTCATCCACTCTTAAGGAGGTGCTGAAAAGCGCAGCTTCGCTGTGCCTTACCCCCGGGCCATCGGCCGTCCGCCGTTACTCAGTTCCTCGATTGGCGTGCTCCAGTCGGGGTCACCCCGGGATTCTCATCTCCCCAGATGCAGCTGGGCGATCCTTCATGCTCTGTGGCCCGGGGCCCTCCATGCTAGTTCTAAGTTCAGGGGCCAGCGCCCCATACGCGCAGTAGGCCACCACGGGCACGACCATCCAACAGGGGGTCCCCCTATCCGCCGATTGTCTCGCTCGGCCGAGGGTCCGGTATTTTCCTCAAGGGCGGCCCTCCCGGGGCCCGGCACGTTCCGCAGGAGTGTGCCGGTGCTCAAAGTGGGTGTCCGCTACGCCAGAGGCCCCTTCCGCCAGACACAGCGTGCCGCATGCAGGGGCGGCGCCACAGCAAGGCTCCCGGCAGCCGGGCCCCCCGTCAGGCCCAGGGGCTCCGGTCGTTTCTCCTTACTTGCAAGGGTTGGGCCGGAGGGCCCGCACGCACCTCCGGTCGCCGTCACACCGTCCTCCGCGGTCTCGGGAACACAAGGCTTTCCACGAACAGCCCTGCAGCAACCCCCAGGCAGGAGGGGGGCCGCCCCGTCTCCCCAACCGCGGTCGGCTGGCTCCCCCTCAAATGGCGCGCGGTCCCACGCCCAGCCGCGTGTCCGCTCACTCGCTCAGTCCGGCTCCCGACATTAACGCGGCGACAGACCCAAGGCCGAGGGGCTCGCCGGCCGCCTCCGACGGGCTCGTTCTGGGCGCCACCGGTGCTCGGGTCGCCCACACGGGTCCCCGCACTCGCTCCCCGTCAATTTGCCCCGGGGGGAGGCCCAGGATAACAGGAGAAGTGTAGGCCCCTCCGGAGCAGACGGATCAAGCGTGCGCCATCTTTGGCTTCGTGACCACGCCCCCCAGGTCCAGTTATACCTTATTAGTAGATTAGTAGTGTTCTAGCAGCTTAGGGTGATAGAGGTAGCTATAGCAGAGCAGCTTAAGCTGAACTAGGAGACATGCAAAGCTCCAACTATACCACTTATATCATATAGCACTATATCATAATAATCACAATACTCAGAGTTACTAAAAATAAAGGTACTTTATTTTAGTGACAATGTGCCAAAAATATCTCAGAGGATATAGTCCCTTAGGAGGTAAGTAAAATACACAAAATATACACAGAAACCAAAATCAGGTAAGTAAACAGTTAGAAAAATAGTGCAAACACTATAGAATACAATAGGATGCAATAGGCCTAGGGGCAACACAAACAATATACTAAGAAAGTGGAATGTGAACCACTTAGGGACCCCTGGCCTAGTGTAGTGTGTAGAGGGTCGCTGGGAGTGTAAGAAAACACGAAGGGTGTCCAAGATACCCCACCTCAAGACCCTGAAAAGTAGGAGTAAAGTGATACTACTTTCCAAGAAACACACTAAACTCGTGATAGGAGATTCTGCAAAGACCCCAACAGACTGCAAAGCACTGAAGACGGATTCCTGGACCTGAGGACCTGTAAAGGAAGGGGACCAAGTCCAAGAGTCATGAAAGTGTCCAGGGGGGCTGGAGCCCACTAAACCCCAGATGAAGGTGCAAAATGGCTGCCTCCGGATGGATGGCTTTATTTTTATGACAATATGCCAAAAGTATCTCAGTGAGTACCCTCAGTATGAGGATGCCAAATATACACAAGATATATGTACACAATACCAAAAATATGCAGTAATAGCAAAAGGAAGGAATGCAAGCAATGTAAAGTTACAGTAGATTGCAATAGGAGCACATAGGTATAGGGGCAACACAAACCATATACTCCAAAAGTGGAATGCGAACCACGAATGGACCCCAAACCTATGTGAGCTTGTAGAGGGGCACTGGGACTGTAAGAAAACAGTGAGGGTTAGAAAAATAGCCCACCCCAAGACCCTGAAAAATAGGTGTAAAGTGCACCTATAACCCCCAGAGAGCACAGAAGTCGTGATAGGGGGTTTCTGCAAGGAAGACCAACACCAACAAAGCAACAACAGTGGATTTCCGGACCTGAGTATCTGTGAAACAAGGGGACCAAGTCCAAGAGTCGCGACAATGTCGAGAGTGGGCAGATGCCCAGGAAATGCCAGCTGAGGGTGCAAAGAAGCTGCCACCGGATGGTAGAAGCTGTGGATTCTGCAAGAACGAAGAGGGCTAGAAACTTCCCCTTTGGAGGCTGGATGTCCCACGTCGTGAAGAAGCTTGCAGAGGTGTTCCCATGCAGAAAGACCGCAAACAAGCCATGCTAACTGCAAGGGTCGCGGTTAGGGTTTTTGGATGCTGCTGTGGCCCAGGAGGGACCAGGATGTCGCCACTTGGATGAGGAGACAGAGAGGGCGCCCAGCAAGTCAGGGAGCCCTCACAGAAACAGGTAGCACCTGCAGAAGTACCGGAACAGGCACTTGGAAGAGGAGTGAACCGGAGTCCACCCGAAGTCACAAAAGGGAGTCCCACGATGCCGGAGGACAACTCAGAAGGTTGTGCACAGCAGGTTAGAGTGTCGGGACCCAGGCTTGGCTGTGCACAAAGGAAATCCTGGAAGAGTGCACAGGAGCCGGAGCAGCTGCAAATCACGTGGTACCCAGCAACGCAGTCTAGCATGGGGAGGCAAGGACTTACCTCCACCAAACTTGGACAGAAGAGTCACTGGACTGTGGGAGTCACTTGGACAGAGTTGCTGAGTTCCAGGGACCACGCTCGTCGTGCTGAGAGGGGACCCAGAGGACCGGTGATGCAGTCTTTTGTTGCCTGCGGTTGCAAGGGGAGGATTCCGTTGTCCCACGGGATATTTCTTCAGAGCTCCTGGTGCAGAGAGGAGGCAGGCTACCCCCAGAGCATGCACCACCAGGAAACAGTCGAGAATGCGGCAGGATAAGCGATACAAGGTTGCAGTAGTCGTCTTTGCTACTTTGTTGCGGTTTTGCAGGCGTCCTGAGCAGTCAGCGGTCGATCCTTTGGCAGAAGGTGAAGAGAGAGATGCAGAGGAACTCTGGTGAGCTCTTGCATTCGGTATCTGAAGAATTCCCCAAAGCAGAGACCCTAAATAGCCAGAAAAGGAGGTTTGGCTACCTAGGAAGGAGAATAGGCTAGTAACACAGGTAAGAGCCTATCAGAAGGAGTCTCTGACGTCACCTGCTGGCCCTGGCCACTCAGAGCAGTCCAGTGTGCCAGCACACCTCTGAATCCAAGATGGCAGAGGTCTGGGGCACGCTGGAGGAGCTCTGGGCACCTCCCCTGGGAGGTGTAGGCAGGGGAGTGGTCACTCCCCTTTCCTTTGTCCAGTTTTGCGCCAGAGCAGGGCTGGGGGATCCCTGAACCAGTGTAGACTGGCTTATGTAGAGATGGGCACCATCTGTGCCCATCAGAGCATTTCCAGAGGCTGGGGGAGGCTACTCCTCCCCAGCCCTGACACCTTTTTCCAAAGGGAGAGGGTGTAACACCCTCTCTCTGAGGAAGTCCTTTGTTCTGCCTTCCTGGGCCAGGCCTGGCTGGACCCCAGGAGGGCAGGAACCTGTCTGAGGGGTTGGCAGCAGCAGCAGCTGCAGTGAAACCCCGGGAAAGGCCGTTTGGCAGAACCCGGGTCTGTGCTAGAGACTCAGGGGATCATGGAATTGTCTCCCCAATGCCAGAATGGCACTGGGATGACAATTCCATGATCTTAGACATGTTACATGGCCATGTTCGGAGTTACCATTGTGAGGCTATACATAGGTAGTGACCTATGTATAGTGCACGCGTGAAATGGTGTCCCCGCTCTCACAAAGTCCCGGGAATTTGCCCTGAACAATGTGGGAGCACCTTGGCTAGTGCCTGGGTGCCCACACACTAAGTAACGTAGCACCCAACCTTCACCAGGTGAAGGTTAGACATATAGGTGACTTATAAGTTACTTAAGTGCAGTGGTAAATGGCTGTGAAATAACATGGACGTTATTTCACTCAGGCTGCAGTGGCAGGCCTGTGTAAGGATTGTCAGAGCTCCCTATGGGTGGCAAAAGAAATGCTGCAGCCCATAGGGATCTCCTGCAACCCCAATACCCTGGGTACCTCAGTACCATATACTAGGGAATTATAAGGGTGTTCCAGTATGCCAATGTGAATTGGTGAAATTGGTCACTAGCCTGTTAGTGACAATTTAGAAAGCAGAGAGAGCATAACCACTGAGGTTCTGGTTAGCAGAGCCTCAGTGAGACACTTAGTCATCACACAGGGAACACATACAGGGCACACTTATGATCACTGGGGCCCTGGCTTGAAGGGTCCCAGTGACACATACACTACAAAAACATATATACAGTGAAATTTGGAGGTAAAATGCCAGGCAAGATGGTACTTTCCTACACAACCCCCCCCAAACGAAGGACAATAAGACTAGCCATGACCTGATGAGTCTTCATTGTCTAAGTGGAAATATCTGGAGAGTCCATCTGCATTGGAGTGGGTACTCCCAGGTCTATGTTCCACTGTATAGTCCATTCCCTGTAGAGATATGGACCACCTCAACAATTTAGGGTTTTCACCTTTCATTTGTTTTAGCCAAAGTAGAGGTGTGTGGTCTGTCTGAACAATGAAGTGAGTGCCAAACAGGTATGACCTCAACTTCTTCAGTGCCCAGACCACAGCAAAGGCCTCCCTCTCTATCGCAGGCCAACGCTTTTCTCTAGGGGTCAACCTCCTGCTGATAAAAGCAACAGGTTGATCCTGGCCCTCAGAATTGAGTTGTGATAAGACTGCCCCTACCCCTAATTCAGGTGCATCAGTTTGAACAATTAATTTCTTGGAGTAACATGGACTTTTTAGGACAGGTGCAGTGCACATGGCCTGTTTCAGCTCCTCAAAAGCTTTCTGACAGCTAGCTGTCCACAATACCTTTTTAGGCATTTTCTTGGAAGTGAGATCATTAAGTGGGGCTGCAATGGAGCCATAGTTCTTAATGAACCTCCTGTAATACCCAGTGCGGCCTAAGAAGGCTCTCACCTGGGTCTGAGTTGTAGGGGGAACCCAATCCATGATAGTTTGGATTTTCCCCTGAAGTGGTGCAATCTGTTCTCCACCTACCAGGTGTCCCAGATAAACCACTTTCCCCTGCCCTATCTGGCACTTTGAAGCCTTGATAGTGAGGCCTGCCTTCTGCAGGGCCTCCAAAACTTTCCACAGGTGGACCAGGTGATCATCCCAGGTGGAGCTAAAGACAGCTATGTCGTCCAGATATGGTGCACTAAAAGCCTCCAACCCTTGCAGGACTGTATTCACCAACCTCTGAAAAGTGGCAGGTGCATTTTTCAAACCAAAGGGCATTACTGTGTAATTGGTAGTGCCCTCCAATAGTCGAAAATGCAGTTTTGGCTTTAGCGTCCTCTGATAACTTGATCTGCCAATACCCTGCAGTCAAATCAAAGGGGCTTAGATACTTGGCAGATGCCAGTGTATCTATGAGCTTATCTGCCCTGGGTATAGGGTGAGCATCAGTTTTAGTTACCTGGTTGAGACCTCTGTAATCTACACAAAACCTCATTTCTCTTTTCCCATCTTTTGAGTGAGGCTTTGGTACAAGCACCACAGGAGAAGCCCATGGGCTTTCAGAATGTTCAACCACTCCTAGTTCAAGCATTTTCTGAACTTCTTGTTTTATGCAGTCTCTGACATGGTCAGGCTGCCTATAGATCTTACTTTTGACAGGCATGCTGTCTCCAGTATCTATAGTGTGCTCACACCAAGAAGTGGTACCTGGCACAGTAGAAAAGAGTTCAGAAAACTGACCTAGGAGATTTATGCAGTTGTCTTTTTGCTCAGCAGTAAGACAGTCTGCCAAAACTACACCTTCCACTAGACCATCCTGTTCAGTGGAAGAGAAGAGATCAGGGAGAGGGTCACTCTCTTCTTCCTGTCCTTCATCTGTTGCCATGAGCAGGGTGAGATCAGCCCTGTCATAGTAGGGTTTTAGGCGATTGACATGGAGCACCCTAGGGGGACTCCTGGTAGTGCCCAGGTCAACCAAATAGGTGACCTCTCCCTTCTTTTCAACAATGAGATGGGGTCCACTCCATTTGTCTTGGAGTGCTCTTGGGGCCACAGGCTCCAATACCCACACCTTCTGTCCTGGTTGGTACTAAATCAGAACAGCCTTCTGGTCATGCCATTGCTTTTGGAGCTCTTGGCTGGCCTGAAGGTTTTTACTGGCCTTTTTCATGTACTCAGCCATTCTGGATCTTAGGCCGATTACATAGTCCACTATGTCTTGCTTGGGAGCTTTTAAAGGTTGTTTCCAACCCTCCCTCCTTCACAAGTGTTAGGGGACCTCTTACAGGGTGTCCAAATAGGAGTTCAAATGGGTTGAAGCCCACTTCTTTCTGGGGTACCTCCCTGTAAGCAAAAAGGAGACAAGGTAACAGGACATCCCATCTCCTCCTGAGTTTTTCAGAGAGTCCCATTATCATTCCTTTGAGAGTTTTATTAAACCTCTCTACCAGTCCATTTGTTTGTGGATGATAAGGTGTGGTGAATTTGTATGTTACACCACATTCCTTCCACATGGCCTTCAAATATGCAGACATAAAGTTGCTACCCCTGTCTGATACAACCTCTTTTGGGAAACCCACCCTGGAAAAGATTCCCAGGAGGGCTTTTGCCACTGCAGGAGCTGTAGTGGTCCATAGAGGAATAGCTTCAGGATATCTTGTGGCATGGTCCACTACCACCAAGATAAACCTATTGCCTGAAGCAGTAGGAGGGTCAAGGGGGCCAACTATGTCAACCCCTACCCTTTCAAAGGGAACCCCAACCACAGGCAGTGGAATAAGGGGAGCCTTTGGGTTTCCACCAGTCTTGCAACTGGCTTGGCAGGTCACACAGGACTTACAAAAGTCTTTAGTGTCCTCTGACATCCTAGGCCAGTGAAACAGGGGGACAAGCATTTCCCATGTTTTTATCTGACCCAAATGTCCAGCCAAGGGAATGTCGTGTGCCAGAGTTAGGAGGAACTCTCTGTACTGCAGGGGAATGACCAATCTTCTAGCTGCTCCAGGTTTTGGGTCCCTTGCCTCTGTGTACAAGAGGTTGTCCTCCCAGTAAACTCTATGTGAGTCACTGACATCCCCATTTTGCTGTTTGACAGCTTGCTGTCTGAGACCCTCTAATGTGGGACAGGACTGCTGTGCCACACTCAGCTCCTCTCTGGCAGGCCCCCCTCCACCCAAAAGCTCAGCAGTGTCTGCTGCCAGCTCCTCTGGTGAAGGTTCTGCACAGGGGGGGAAATTCTTCTTCCTCAGAAGTTGAATCATCTGTAGAGGGAGGGATAGTGGGTGGGGTTTACCCTTACTGACCCTAGCTTTAGGGAGCACTTGGTCCATTGTTCCAGGATCCAAGTCACCCTGTCCTTTTTGCTTTTTGGCCTGAGCCCTTGTCAAAGCAAAAATATACCCAGGAATGCCCAGCATTGCTGCATGAGCCTCCAACTCCACTTCTGCCCAAGATGATGTCTCTAAATCATTTCCTAGTAGACAGTCTACAGGTAAATCTGAAGCAACCACAACTTTCTTTGGACCAGTAACCACCACCCCCCCCCCACCCCCCCCCCCCCCCCCCCCCCCCCAGTTGAGATTCACAACAGCCATGGGGTGGCTAAGAGTGTTGTTATGAGTGTCTGTCACTTGGTACTGGTGACCAAGTAGGTGTTGTTCAGGGTGTATGTACCAGTTTCTCTATTACCATGGTAACACTGGCACCTGTATCCCTGTAGGCCTGAACCTCAACACCATTGATTAGGGGAAGTTGCTTGTACTTATCCATATTAAGGGGACAAGCAACCAAGGTGGCCAAATCAATGGCACCTTCTGAGACTAGCACAGCCTCTGTGGTCTCCCTAACAAGACCAACCCCAACTAAATTACCAAAAGTGAGCCCAGCTACTCCCTTGGATTGGCTATTAGTAGGTTTGCTCCCACCACCACTGCTATTACTAGGGGCACTAGAGGTTGCAGTAGGGGTTGTGGTAGTGGGAGGCTTGGTTCTTTTCTTTGGACAACTGGCATCAGTTGTCCAATGGCCTTTTACTTTACATAAATAGCACCATGGTTTCTTTACTTGATTAGAAGAGGATTTAGACCCACCACCCCCACCAGAGTGTTTTTGTGGGCCTGATGAAGACTCATTTTTAGATTTGTCCCCACCCTTGTCTGAAGACTTACCATCCTTCTTCTTGCCATCCTTGTCACCCCCTGTATGAACTTTTCTGTTCACTCTTGTTCTGACCCATTTGTCTGCCTTCTTTCCTAATTCTTGGGGAGAGGTCAGATCTGAGTCCACTAGATATTGGTGTAACAAATCAGACACACAGTTATTCAGAATATGCTCTCTCAGGATTAGATTGTACAGGCTTTCATAGTCAGAAACTTTACTGCCATGTAACCACCCCTCCAAGGCCTTCACTGAATAGTCAACAAAGTCTACCCAGTCTTGTGAGGACTCTTTTCTGGTTTCTCTGAACTTAATCCTATATTGTTCAGTGGTTAAGCCAAATCCATCCAAGAGTGCATTCTTCAAAACTGTAAAATTATTGGCATCACTTTCCTTCACAGTAAGGAGCCTATCCCTAACCTTTCCACTGAAAGATAGCCATAGGATAGCAGCCCACTGCCTTTGAGGGACCCCCTGTACCATACAGGCCCTCTCAAGTGCAGCAAACCACTTGTTAATGTCATCCCCCTCCTTGTAAGGGGGAACTATCTTGTGCTGATTCCTAGAATCATGCTCTTTCACAGGATTGCTATCAGGAATACTGCTGCTGCCACCATGGGGCCCAAACCCCAGCCTCTGTCTCTCTTTTTCTAAGTCCAGGGATTCCCTGTCTAGAGCCAGCTGTTGCTGTTTAAGCTTCAGCCTGGTCTCTTCCACTCTCAACTTATTGAGTTCCCTTTCTAACATCTTGTCATCAGGGTGGGTGGGTTGGGAATGTTTTGACACAGAAGAAAGATTTGAATGAGCAGAGGGAGACCTGTCCCTAACAGTTGTCACCCTAACAACCTGGCCTCCAGGCACAAAAACATCCCTACTGTGATGGGAGCTTCTAGTGCTACCAGCATTGCTAGGTGGTCTGCTAAGGAGCAGATTAAGAAGGGAACCCTGTAACACTCTCTCAAGGGGCTCCCCTGAGTCAGTGTGAGAGCTATCTATCAACTTTTCAGATGAGGTGCCACCCTTGGCTTTATTATTCTCAATAAGCCAATTAGACAGTAACTCTCTAGAAGGGTTCTTACCTACCACTAAACCTCTATCAATGCAGAGACTCCTTAGGCTCTTAAAGTTAAGGTGGTCATAAGTTGTACTGACCAAGTTAAGAGGGGTTCCTACATGATATGATAGAAAAAGGTTTAGAGACAGATAAAGGATAGAAAAAGTTTCAGGACTTTTTAAGGAACAAGAAAAAAAACCTTTTTCAACTTTTTGAAACTTTTTGAAAGTTTAGAGGTACTTTTCAGCACTTAGCAGATAGTGTAAGAGAAGAAAAGCAAAACTTTTTGGTTAGCTGTACATACACTGAACTTGTTTTGTATATTATTCTCTTATGAAAATTACACAAAGTGGTAAGTAGTTGCAAGTACTTATCCCACCGCTGCACAACCAATGTAGGAGGCTGGCCTGGCTTGTAGTGGGTACCAAGGGGTACTTACACTCTGTACCAGGTCCAGTTATCCCTTATTAGTGTAGAAGAGGTGTTTCTAGCAGCTTAGGCTGATAGAAGGTAGCTATAGCAGAGCAGCTTAGGCTGAACTAGGAGACATGCAAAGCTCCTACTATACCACTGGTGTCATATGCACAATATCATAAGAAAACACAATACACAGATATACTAAAAATAAAGGTACTTTATTTTTTATGACAATATGCCAAAAGTATCTCAGTGAGTACCCTCAGTATGAGGATGCCAAATATACACAAGATATATGTACACAATACCAAAAATATGTAGTAATAGCAAAAGGAAGGAATGCAAGCAATGTAAAGTTACAGTAGATTGCAATAGGAGCACATAGGTATAGGGGCAACACAAACCATATACTCCAAAAGTGGAATGCGAACCACGAATGGACCCCAAACCTATGTGAGCTTGTAGAGGGTCGCTGGGACCATAAGAAAACAGTGAGGGTTAGAAAAATAGCCCACCCCAAGACCCTGAAAAGTAGGTGTAAAGTGCACCTATAACCCCCAGAGAGCACAGAAGTCGTGATAGGGGGTTTCTGCAAGGAAGACCAGCAAAGCAACAACAGTAGACTTGAGGACCTGTGAAACAAGGGGACCAAGTACAAGATTCGCGACAATGTCGAGAGTGGGTAGATGCCCAGGAAATGCCAGCTGAGGGTGCAAAGAAGCTGCCACTGGATGGTAGAAGCTGTGGATTCTGCAAGAACGAAGAGGGCTAGAAACTTCCCCTTTAGAGGATGGATGTCCCACGTCGTGAAGATGCTTGCAGAGGTGCTCCCACGCAGAAAGACCGCAAACAAGCCTTGCTATCTGCAAGGGTCGCGGTTAGGCTTTTTGGATGCTGCTGTGGCCCAGGAGGGACCAGGATGTCGCCACTTGGATGAGGAGACAGAGAGGGCGCCCAGCAAGTCAGGGAGCCCTCACAGAAGCAGGCAGCACCCGCAGAAGTACCGGAACTGGCACTTGGAAGAGGAGTGAACCGGAGTCCACCCAAAGTCACAAAAGGGAGTCCCACGACGCCGGAGGACAACTCAGAAGGTTGTGCACTGCCGGTTAGAGTGTCGGGGACCCAGGCTTGGCTGTGCACAAAGGAAATCCTGGAAGAGTGCACAGGAGCCGGAGCAGCTGCAAATCACGCGGTACCCAGCAATGCAGTCTAGCGTGGGGAGGCAATGACTTACCTCCACCAAACTTGGACTGAAGAGTCACTGGACCATGGGAGTCACTTGGACAGAGTTGCTGAGTTCCAGGGACCACGCTCGTCGTGCTGAGAGGGGACCCAGAGGACCGGTGATGCAGTCTTTTGTTGCCTGCGGTTGCAGGGGGAGGATTCCTTCGTCCCACGGGAGATTTCTTCAGAGCTCCTGGTGCAGAGAGGAGGCAGACTACCCCCAGAGCATGCACCGCCAGGAAACAGTTGAGAAGGCGGCAGGATAAGCGATACAAGGTTGCAGTAGTCGTCTTTGCTACTTTGTTGCGGTTTTGCAGGCGTCCTGAGCAGTCAGCGGTCGATCCTTTGGCAGAAGGTGAAGAGAGAGATGCAGAGGAACTCTGGTGAGCTCTTGCATTCGGTATCTGAAGAATTCCCCAAAGCAGAGACCCTAAATAGCAAGAAAAGGAGGACTGGCTACCTAGGAAGGAGGATAGGCTAGTAACACAGGTAAGAGCCTATCAGAAGGAGTCTCTGACGTCACCTGCTGGCCCTGGCCACTCAGAGCAGTCCAGTGTGCCAGCACACCTCTGAATCCAAGATGGCAGAGGTCTGGGGCACGCTGGAGGAGCTCTGGGCACCTCCCCTGGGAGGTGTAGATCAGGGGAGTAGTCACTCCCCTTTCCTTTGTCCAGTTTCGCGCTAGAGCAGGGCTGGGGGATCCCTGAACCGGTGTAGACTGGCTTATGCAGAGATGGGCACCATCTGTGTCCATCAAAGCATTTCCAGAGGCTGGGGGAGGCTACTCCTCCCCAGCCCTGACACCTTTTTCCAAAGGGAGAGGGTGTAACACCCTCTCTCTGAGGAAGTCCTTTGTTATGCCTTCCTGGGCCAGGCCTGGATGGACCCCAGGAGGGCAGAAACCTGTCTGAGGGGTTGGCAGCAGCAGCAGCTGCAGTGAAACCCCGGGAAAGGCAGTTTGGCAGAACCCGGGTCTGTGCTAGAGACTCGGGGGATCATGGAATTGTCTCCCAATGCCAGAATGGCATTGGGGTGACAATTCCATGATCTTAGACATGTTACATGGCCATGTTCGGAGTTACCATTGTGACGCTATACATAGGTAGTGACCTATGTATAGTGCACGCGTGAAATGGTGTCCCCGCACTCACAAAGTCCAGGGAACCTGCCCTGAACAATGTGGGGGCACCTTGGCTAGTGCCAGGGTGCCCACACACTAAGTAACATAGCACCCAACCTTCACCAGGTGAAGGTTAGACATATAGGTGACTTATAAGTTACTTAAGTACAGTGGTAAATGGCTGTGAAATAACGTGGACGTTATTTCACTCAGGCTGCAGTGGCAGGCCTGTGTAAGAATTGTCAGAGCTCCCTATGGGTGGCAAAAGAAATGCTGCAGCCCATAGGGATCTGCTGGAACCCCAATACCCTGGGTACCTCAGTACCATATACTAGGGAATTATAAGGGTGTTCCAGTATGCCAATGTGAATTGGTGAAATTGGTCACTAGACTGTTCGTGACAATTTAGAAAGCAGAGAGAGCATAACCACTGAGGTTCTGGTTAGCAAAGCCTCAGTGAGACAGTTAGTCATCACACAGGGAACACATACAGGGCACACTTATGAACACTGGGGCCCTGGCTTGCAGGGTCCCAGTGACACATACACTAAAACAACATATATACAGTGAAATATGGGGGTAACATGCCAGGCAAGATGGTACTTTCCTACAGCTGTGCATGAAGGATTCCTTGCAAAAGTACACAGAAGCCCTAGCAGCTGCAGTTCACACAGTACACAGGATTACTGTCTGGCGAGGGGAGGCAAAGACTTACCTCCTCCAAATTTGGACAGTTGGACCACGGTCAGTCTGGGTCCCAGAGTACCGGTGACACTGAAGTTTGGTACCTGCTGAAGCAGGGGGAAGATTCTGTCGACCCACAGGAGATTTCTTCTTGGCTTCCAGTGCAGGGTGAAGGCAGACAGCCCCCAGAGCATGCATCACCAGGAAACCGTTGAGAAAGCCAGCAGGATTAGGCGCTACAATGTCGCTGGTAGTCTTCTTGCTCCTTTGTTGCAGTTTTGCAGCGTCCTGGAGCAGTCTGCGGTCGATCCTTGACAGACGTCGAAGAGGGAGATGCAGAGGAACTCTGTTGAATTCTTGCAAGTCATTATCTGAGGAAAAGCCCACAGGAGAGACCCTAAATAGCCCTCAGAGGAGACGTGGCCATCTAGTCAGGTAAGCACCTATCAGGAGGGGCCTCTGACGTCAGCTGCTGGCAGTGGCACTCAGAGGCCTCCATTGTGCCCTCACACCTCTGGATTCAAGATGGTAGAGGTCTAGGACACACTGAAGGAGCTCTGGGCACCACCCCTGGGGTGGTGATGGACAGGGGAGTGTTCACTCCCCTTTCCTTTGTCCAGTTCCACGCCAGAGTAGGGACTGGGGATTCCCTGAACCGGTGTATACTAGCTTATGCAAGGAGGGCACCATATGTGCCCTTCAAAGCATTTCCAGAGGCTTGGGGAGGCTACTCCTCCCCAGCCCTTAACACCTATTTCCAAAGGGAGAGGGTGTAACACCCTCTCTCAGAGGAAATTCTTTGTTTTGCCTTCCTTGGGCTGGGCTGCCCAGACCCCAGGAGGGCAGAACCCTGTCTGTGGGTTGGCAGCAGCGGTAGCTGCAGAGGAAACCCAAGAGAGCTGGTTTGGCAGTACCTGGGGTCCATAGTGGAGCCCCGGGGATGCATGGGATTGGCACTCCAATACCAGATTTGTCATGGGGGGACAATTCCATGATCTTAGACATGTTACATGGCCGTATTCAGAGTTACCATTGTAAAGCTACATATAAGTATTTACCTATATGTAGTGCACCTGTGTAATGGTGTCCCCGCACTCACAAAGTCTGGGGAAATTGCCCTGAACTATGTGGGGCCACCTTTGCTAGTGCAAGGGTGCCCTCACACTTAGTAACTTTGCACCTAACTTTCACTAATTGAGGGTTAGACATATAGGTGACTTATAAGTTACTTAAGTGCAGTGAAAAACGGCTGTGAAATAACGTGTGCATTATTTCACTCAGCCTGCAGTGGCAGTCCTGTGTAAGATTTTTCTTAGCTCCCTATGGGTGGCAAAAGAAATGCTGCAGCCCATAGGGATCTCCTGGAACCCCAATACCCTGGGTACCTAGGTACCATATACTAGGGAATTATAAGGGCGTACCAGTGTGCCAATTAGAATTGGTGAAAATGGTCACTAGCCTATAGTGATAATTTTAAAGGCAGAGAGAGCATAAGCACTGAGTCACTACACAGGTATACACATTCAGGCCACAAACTATGAGCACTGGGGTCCTGGCTAGCAGGATCTCAGTGAGACAGGCAAAAACAAACTTAAATACAAGTGTAAAATGGGGGTAACATGCCAGGCAAGATGGTACTTTCCTACAAAGAGAAAGGAAGCAAGTCCTGCTGTAGGTACTATAGCGTCTTCCCCAACCTGGCACCCGCTAAACAACTAGGCCACACACAGAGCTATAAATCACGTCTTTATCTGCATGTACCTGTGAACTTCAACATTCTAAACCAAGTGTTCATACATTCTATTCTAACAATACCGTCACACACTGATATGGAGTCCTCAGGGAGCGAGAAAGGTTCTATTCTAAATCATGCAAGACACTACATGCCACCCTTTGTTAAATGAAAATTTATAAATTTTTTGAAAATCATGAGGCAGACACTAATAGCTACATATATAGAGAAACGTACAACAATATCTCTTCAATTAATCTTCTTGGTGCTTTGATCTGTCCATCCAATCTGGCTACTGGAAGCTATAAATGGCCATCTTCAATGTCAGAGACTGCCAGTGATGGTAAGGAATCAGCAACAGGCATTGAGTTTTCAGAAGCAGTCTTTCCTATACCATTTTGAATTGAAGACTGATGAAACACAGGCCTGAAGTGAGAAGGGTCTCTAGTAGGGCAGGTTGTTGGGCAGTCACCGTGTTTCCTTTGGTAGACCCTACTTTGAAAGGTTCAGCATCGTAAGGAGCATCAGATTTTCTTTTCGATAAGTGTTGAGTGATCACCAAATCTGCTTTTCAGAATTAGAGATGTTTTGCATGTCGCTTACTGTTTGCATACACTTTCATTTCCCTTTTTGAACCAAGTCTCTGGTATGAATCAGGTTTTCATCACTTTTTCTTTCTGTGGTACATTGGGATATTTTGGTTGCTATTGCACTCCTGAACATCAAAGTCGTAGGACTTTCACCTGTGGTCAGGTGGGGTGTCGAACAGTAAACTCATAGAGTAGGGTTCAATACTGTTTTAGACTGAGCTTCTTAAGAGTTGCACGCTGCACTGCTTTCTTTAGCATATTCATAAACAGCTCAACAAGTCCATTAGCCTGTGGCCATAAGGGTGTGAAATATTAACGCTTTATGTTTAGATACTCCAGAAATTCTTTGCTGTTGAAGGGTGGACCATTGTCAGACTCCACAATGGCTGGGAAGCCCCAGGATGCAAAGATGCCATCAAGTTGTCAGATTACTTGCTCATTTGTCATGAATGAGAGATCTTTGAACAAAAGAAAACGCAAATATTAATCTTCAATCACATTAAATTATGTCCATTGTCAAGGTGACCAAAGAAAGTGATGGTGATTCTCTCCCAAGTACGTTTAGGGCGTTCTGACATTTACAAAGTATGTTGAGTGACTTTGGTTGACAGTTTTTTTTAAACAATTTTTTTTATTGTTTTTAAACAATGACATATTGTGCCAGGCGGGTCAACTGCTAACACATTTGACAAACATTACTCATTGCACGTAATATTATAGTGATAAAGAAATACAAATTTTTTGAGGAGTACATAACATTCTGAGTTTGAGGAGTACATAACATTGTGTGAAAGTCAACCCGCTCAAGGCACTGAAATGGAACTGGCCTAATAACACCCTTCCCTCCCTCTCCCCCTCTCCCCTCATTGTATTCCCTGCCTCTCACCAGTATCAAGGTCACAATATCATTCATCTCCCCGCCACGATGAGGATCCAATTTTGATATTGCTTCAGTTATGCTTTCAACTCAGATTATCCCACATTTATAATTAGCAGTGTTTACGCCTTCCCTGCATCTTGATCTGATAAGGATCTCTCAGGGGATTCAACTCCAGGTTCCTTCAGGCATTCTAATAATGGATCCCATGCTCTGACCTTTTCAATCACACTGCACCCCCTCTTCACCTCCTAGAACAATACTGAACTTTCATATCCTGCACATCCAATAATGCTGTCTTTCCATCTGTGTATCTGGGGGCCAGTAGCGGCTTTCCACTTCAGTGTCATCTCCCTCTTTGCTAGTACTCAGATCTATGAACTTGGTGGTGATTTTATATTTAGCCATACGTGGCAACCCCACCAGCAGACATGCCAGTGAGGTGCAGGGAATCATTCTCTCAGTGAACTCATTTGTACATGCAATAACACCTTCCCAATATTTATGTAGGTCAGAGCAGCTCTATATCACGCAGAGCATTTCCTCTCCCCATTCCCTGCATTCATCCCAGAACTCGCACTCTGAACATTTGCATGATTTTCCCCTGTATAAGGTATGCTCTATGTAAAAAGTAAAAGTTGATAAGCTTAACCCTATCATTGCAAGAGACAGTGTATGTATTAGCTAGGATTGAGGTCCATTGTGGGTCAGGGAGTAGGAGTGCCATGTATTCCTCAAATTTGAGTCTCAGTTCTTCCAGAGGTGTGTTAATATTGCCCTGCTGTGCTTGATGTAGAAGCGTGATGTCCCAAGTTTTGCCCGAGATTGTGCAAAGAGGCTGGCTGCTGTGATGTGTCCGAGGCTCTGCCGCTCCTTGTCCCAGTGACCCAGCACCGTCAGCACCACCATGTGGTGCAGCAGGAATTGGCCCTGGGGCATTTCAAATGTTTCTGGCAAGTCCTCGAATGACAGTAACTCACCATCGTTGTAGAGATCTCCCTCTCACGTTGTGCTGTAAGCCGACCACTCCGATATTTCCCGTAGGGCCCCATTCATGTCAAGCACTTCCAAGCTCCGCAATGGCAGGTCTGGGGTGTAAGGTCGGGGGTTATTTGTGCGCTGCAAGCAGAGCTGCCATCAACATTTAATCGTTCACAGTTCCATGGATCCTCCTTCAATGGAGTGCTTGGAGATCAGAAAAAGCTGGAGCAATACCTGCAACTAGAGGACTCCACCGGGGGCCTCCTCTCCAGGGTTGAGCCTTACGTTCAACCACTGATTTAGCCATTAGATCTGGGACACTGTCAGTAGTCGGTCTTTGTAGTTTTGGCATTGCCACCATAAGTCTGCCCTTACAGTTTATGAGCTCCACCAACAATGAGTCTAGTTCTCAGAATATTCCACAAGGGATTAGTATCAGCAGTGTAGTGAAAAAATACAGCAGGCAGGGGAGTGCAACCATTTTGGAAATTACAGTTTGGTCTGCTACAGACAATGGGAGGGAGTTCCAGAAGAGGCCCACCTGCAAGGAGCGTTCTGACCACTGCACCAATGTTATCATCCAGAACATCCCTGTGTGTGTAAAATATTATGACTCCGAGGTATTTCATACATGATCACTCCCAGGCGAGCCCATGCAATTCCCGAGGGGACTGCATCTGGTTGCTTAGGGGGAACAGGGGTGATTTCTCCCAATTTATATGAAGGCCTGAAATAGTGCTGAACTGCTCCAGGAGCAAGATCGCTCCAGGCAATCGCTCCTCAGCACTAGCGAGAAACAGTTAACATGTCATCAGCATATACTGCTATTTCATTAGATATTCCCCGGCGTATCAGTCCCCGGTATGGTGCCGCCGATCATGCTCTACAGGCCCGTGTTTTGATTGTGATGGAGAATAAAAAAGGGAAGAAGCAATTCTTGCCTAGTGTCCCTCCCCACCGCGTAGGAGTTGGATATTACTTTGCCAGTGTAGACCCTTGCAAGTGGGTCTGTGTAAAGAAGTCTGGTCCACTGGAGAAAGCCCATTCCCAGCCCCAGTTTGTCTAATACCTGATACAAGTAGTTACATTGGTGTCTGTTAAAGGGCTTTTCAATATCTATAGAGACTACCACTGCACTATCCTCATCTGGCGCCCGGAGTACCTGTGAGGGAAAGGAGTCTACAGATATTCAAAGCTGTATTAATTCTCAGAATGAATCAGTTTTGGTTGGGAAGTATGAGTGTGGCCATGTGGGGGAGGAGGTGGGAGGCTAGAGTACGACTTAGCAGTTTATAGTCCATATTCACCATAGATAATGGACGATATGCCCATACAATCCGAGGAGGTCTACTCAGTTTTAGTAGGGGAATCGCCAGTGCTTCTCCAGTTGTGGCTGGCAGGCAGCCGGCCTCCCTTGCTGCTGCCTATAATTCCACTAATTTAGTCCTCAATGCACACAGCATAAAATTCTATGGGTAGGCTGTCAGTCCAGAGCACTTTGTCCTGTGCCATGGCTCGGACGGCTGCACTGACTTTTTTCCCGTGTCTCCACCTTGCGCAGCAGGGTACGCTGAACACTCACCACCTTAGCAAGACATTTATCCCAAATTCCTGCTTTAAAGGCTTCCTACTCAGTCAGAAGGGATGCTCTTGGGTGAGTGTTAGGTGCAAAGTAATTACTGATATCTATAGATTGTTTAAATGCTGGGCCTTCCAAGGCCTCCATGTGCAGGCGCCAGTCTGGGACTCAAGGTCACTCTGTCAGTCCAGTGTAAGTAACCTCGGGCTGTGATCAGATACTGTGCGACCGAGATATTCCACATGGTTCACAGACCCTTGTATGTCTGGGGGAACAGAGAAATGCATCTGACCTCAAATGGAAGTAGTGTTTTCCCAAGAAGAATGAATAATCCCTGGTGCCCTGGTTCAGTCATCTTCAGGAGTCAACCAGGACCCATTGACACTGCCAGGACTGGAACATCCGTGCTAGTCGCAGTACTGGGGAATGCTTCAGGGGTGGATGGGACCTATTGAGGACTGGGTCAGTTACACTTTTGTAGTTTCTGCCTAGGAGTACAAGTTGTGTCAGGTTTGGTGCCAGTGTTTGAGATAGGTCATCGAAAAATACCCCGTGGTCCGAGTTAAGGGCATATATCTTGGGGACGGTCACATCCCGGCCTGCCAGTCAGCCTGATATTAGGACATACCTCCCATTACAGTGAATCAGTTCCCCTGTCTTCTGGAATGGGACCCCGGGTCCGAACCAAATCAGGACCCCCACAGCAAATGCAGAGTATGTGGTGGTATATCTGTGTCTGCCATATCTTGTGTAAGGCATCCCTTTTCTGTGCAGTGAGGTGAGTCTCTTATAAGAGAGCGAAGTGGGTTCCCTGCCTCTTCAAAATGCATGTACCATGTACCTTTTTGTCATGCTGTTTAGGCCCCTGATGTTCCAGCTGACAAAGGTGTAGGTTAAGGGGGCTGCCATAACAAGGAGTGAAAGGATAAACCAAGAGCCCTCTCCCTCAGGACAAAGTCCGGGGTTGGTGAGTAGTTTCATCCTATCTTACAGAGGAAGTGGCAATGGAGGCAAGGAAAGACCCAGTCACAGTCCCCGTAAAATGAATAACCATAATCCCACAACTACCCAGTCCCAGGTAAGAAATAAAATCACCCCCATCAAAACCTAGGAAAGAAAATAGCAACATTTACACATTTTCCATATACACAACTCAACCCGGGGTGGGTGGGTTTGGAAGTTCCAATAGGTCGCTCACTGGCTCGCCGGAGGAGGACGAGGAGGAGGATATTGTTTACCAATCTCACCCTATCAATCCTTACTTATTGTCATTGCTCACATGTGGTTTCTAAACAGATTCCCTACACCCAATCTGTGCAATTGCATCACAATGCATGTAGTGGTATTAAATCAGTTCATCTTCTGTGCCTGTGGTGACCTGGGGAAAAAAAAACATCAGCACTACGGGAGGAGATTAAGGCACGCTCTGAGTCAAAGTTCTCTAGGTCATCATCACCCAGCTCTGAGGTCCGCGCAAAGCCTGCTCCACTGATTGCTGCCACCACCTCCACTGCAGTTTCTTCAGCACCTGTGAATGGGATGGGGCCGCCTTCATGCTAGTTTTATGCCTCCTTCTCGGGAGACGTTTGGTGCTATGCCCCATTTTAACATCTGGGCCGCCCCCATGCTGGGGAAGGCGCTTGATCCATTCCCAGAGCTGGGACGGGGAGCTGAAGAACTGCTCTGTGTAGTCATTAGTCACCCGGAGTCGGGCTGGGAACAGCATAGCATACTTGACACCCAAGCCACTTGGATTCCATTTAGCCTCAGTGAAAGACACCCTCTGCCACTGTACCTCTTTCATAAAGTCTCGGAAGATCATCACTTTCCTGTTTTCCACCATGGTGTCACCTTTGGCTCTTGCTTGAGGCATGATGTAATCCTGATCTTTGAAATGTAAGACCTTGGCCACTACAGTATGGGGTCCCGCTTCAAGCGGCAGGAGTCAGGAGAGTATGCAGTGGGCAAGTTCAAGTGCATAAAAAGGTGAGAGGTCCTTGGCCGCAACCTCAGTGTGGAGCCATGTTTCCAGGAAGGCAGTCATGTTGGTGCCTGGCCCCTCAATGCATTCTGGCAGGTCCACAATGCGAGGGTTATTTCTCGTTGCCCTGTTGTCCGCATCTTCCATCTGCAACTCAAGCGTCTTTACTCTGTTATCTATGCTAGTCATTTAACCCTGCATAGTCATCATTTCAGGGTTCAGATTCTCCAAGGTTCTCTCAGTAGCTGTGACTCTCTCTGCAAGTCATTTATGGTCGTCTCTCAGTAATGCCAGGTCAGTGACCAAGGGGTCTATCTTGGACTCAAGTGCTTCGCTTGGTGTAGCTATGGCCTGAATGATGGTGTCTAGTGTTGCTCGATTGTGCCTCCCACATGAGAAACCTTCCATCACTAACCCAGCCACCAGCGTGGCAGGAGGGCCATTATCTAGAGACTGGCCAGGGTCACTGGTTTCCTTTTTATTGGAGTATTTCTGCCTTGTGCCGTGGCACACAGTCTAAAGGCCAATGCAGACTCAGATGCCTCCGGGGGTGGGGGAGGGGGACGTCCATGAATTATCAACCCACACTGTCAAGCAGGGCAAGAGAAAGTCAAGTTGGCATCGAAGTTCCCCAGTTGCCTAGTGTGTAGCCTCCCAAAAAGTGCCTCTCGGAGATCCAGGAGTCCACCCCCGGCAATGCAGGGTGTTAAAGCCCTCTTAGATTTTGAAGGTAAGGATGCGAGAGGTTAGGGGGGGTGCTCTTACCTCTCTTCTAATATCAGCAGGTAGCCCGGGGTGGGCAGCTCAGTCGTCACTCAAGGAATCGCCACATAGCAATGGAGCAGCTGAACCAGCTCCTGCAGCAGGGCAGGAAGATGCCAATAATCAAGGAAGTGGTAGTCTACGCTCCTCTGCCGCTCCACCTACAATGTTTTGTTCCAGTACAAACTCTTGATAGGGGGAGGGGGCCAGCAATGTATTTCCCTTATTTAGTGGTAGGAGTACAGTCATCTGGCGCCCAATAATGTTGCAGTCCCATCATCTTTGGATCATCTTGTGGGGGGCCCGTTTAGTGAGTATTCATAGGGTCTCTGCCTGCTGCCCTCTGGGACGTGCCTGTGAGTTCCAGCGGCCATCTCACAGTCCATTGTGGCAGCAGGCTGGCTTCACTCCAGGACCAGAAGTGGGAGCGACATACTCGCCAGCTCCTGAGCCCGCAGTCAGTAGTCCTGATCAAAATCCACCAGAGGCACAGTTGGGGGCCCCAGCACTTACCACTTCTCTGAGCAAGTCCGCTCCCTCGGTCTGCCTCTCCAGTCGCAAACCTGCTTCGGGCACACTTCAGTATTGCCGGCTCATCAGGTCTGTGCTGCCTCGGGCCGCTCACCACTCCTGGGCTACGCCAGAAGAGCGGATGCCCCCCTGGGTGCAGGGCAGCTCGGGGAGTATCTCTGCATGCACCCTTAGGGCTTGTGGGATGGACCTGCTTCAGCCATCCAGCGGTGTAACATGTTGCGGCCCTCTGCATGTGGCCATCTTCCAAGGGGTGATGGTGCCGTCTCATTCTGGTTACCTCCATGGGCTGCACGTTGTGCCCTGTTTCCACAAAGGCCACCCGTGGCGTACTCCAATCCACACTGCCTGCTGCCAGTATGCTGGGTGAGATTGGTATCAAGCAGTCGAGATGGGCCTGAATGGCTGAGCGGGGACGGGGAGCTCCACTTTCAGACCTTCTCCATTGGCCATTAGCCACTCCCCCTTGGTTGGCAGAAAGTTGCATATGTGGTAGGTTTGGAGTTCCTTTTCAACTCTTTCATCAAGGTATGGAAACCAAACATGGTCTTGGAGAGCTCTCTTTATAGCACCAATACCACGATGTCCTTCATGAGCTACTTCTGTCACCTTTTGTTGTAGACCTTCCAGAATCAGCATCCTCGTTCCTCATAATATAACTCCTTCCTGAGTTATGTACAATTCCTCTTTGACATTCTTGTACTTATGTACTGAGGTGGAATGTGTTTGTTCAATGACTGATGTGTAATTATGTCATAACTCTAGGCTGTGACAATCTGTGCTAACGATACAGCAGTTATTGGATTTGACAATGAAAATTATGTAAGACTCAACCGTTTTGGAAGAAGTATGACCTTGAACAGGCACTCTCGAAAAGTAGTCAGCAGTATTTTGTTCCTTTATTGGTCGATGCACAATTGTATAATCATATTCATGCGATCGTAGTCCCCATTGTTCAATTCAAGGAGGCATCTGGTCTTTTGAATTGCTGAAGATGGTCAGCAAACCTTGAAGATCAGTCACCACCCTATAAGGCTTTATGTACAGGAATATACCATTAGGGAAGAGGATGTGACGTAAGGGTCAGAGCTGCTGACTCTGGAGCTGGGGATCCAGGTTCGAGTCTCAGCGTCAGCTCAACATCCTGTGATTCTGGGCAAATCACTTAATCTCCCTGTGCCTACCAAAAAATTAATGTGTCATTGTGTCAATCCGTTAGTATTTGTACAGCGTGGCACTGTCATCCCTAGGAGTATCTGGGAGCTGGGGTGTGAGGCCTCTGTCAAAAAGCCAGGTCTTGAGTTTCTTTCTGAAGCCTGCAAGGTAGGGTGCTGTTTGGAGATGGAGGGGCAGGTTGTTCCAGGTCTTGGCAGCGATGTAAGAGAAGGAGCAGCCACTGCTGCAGCTGCAATGGATTCAGGGTGTGTGAGCCAGGGCTAGTGAGGAGGAGAGTAAGTGTTTGACGGGTTGGTGAAAGGTCAGTCGGTGGTTGATGTAGGCTGGTTATTGATCGTGTAAGGCCTTGTAGGCATGCATGAGGATCTTGAACAGGCATCTCTTCTGGATGGTGAGCCACTGAAGGTTTCAGATGTGGGGGGTGATGTGGGCCCATTTTCCGAGTTTAGCTGCTGTGTTCTGTATGGTCTGGAGTCTTTTGAAGGACTGGGTGGAGATGCTGGCATAGAGTGCGTTGCCGTAATCGAGGCAGCTGGTGACAAGGTCCTGGGTGATAGTTTTCATGGTGTTGACTGTAATCCATCTGAAGATTTTGTGGAGCATGTAGAGGGTGTGGAAGCAGGAGAGGGCTACTCCATTTATTTGTTGCTCCATGGTCATTTGAGGATGATGCTGAGGTTGCGTGTGTGATCTGGTGGTATGGGAGTGGGTCCGAGTACGGCTGGCCACCAGCTGTGGTCCCATAGGAATGTGTTTTTCCCCGAATATCAGTACTTCTGTTTTGTCTGAGTTAAGTTTGAGACAGTTTGTTCTCATTCATTTGGCTACATTGGTCATGGCTTTGAAGTTTGTTCTGGTGCTGGAGGGGTATAGGATAAGCTGTGAATCGTCTGCGTAGGATATGATGTTGAGACCATGGGATCTGACGATGTTGGCTAGAGAAGTCATGCAGGTTTTGAACAATGTGGGGCTGAGAGATGATCCTTAAAGCATGCCAGATATTTTTTGGGTGCATATGAGAAGGGGTGCTCTGAGAATTCCTGTCAGGAAGGAGGTAATCCATTTGAGGGCATATGTGAATGTTGTGGAGTCTGTTGATGAGGGTGAGGTGAGAGACCGTGTCGAATGCAGCTGAAAAGTCGAGTAGGATTAGAGCAGCAGTCTCTCTGTGATTGAGGAGTGATCTGATATAATCTGTGACTGCGATAAGTGCAGTCTCCAGGCCGTGTTTGGTGAGGGATCCTGATTGGGAGGTGTCAAGCAGGTTGTTTTGTTCCAAGTATTCTGTGAGCTGGCGATTGATGGACTTTTCAAGTACTTTGACAGGTTAAGGTAGTAAAGAGATTGGTTGATCGTTTTTGAGTTTTTTGAGGTAAAACAATGGTTTCTTTAGGAGGAGTCTGATTAATGCGTGTTTCCATTTGGCCAGGAAGACTGCCATGGTAATGGAGGTGTTGATGATGCTGGTGATTTCCGTGCTGGTATGGTTGGTTCCGAGGTTGAACAGGTGGTGGGGGCATGAGTAGGTGGGTGCTCCAGAGTAGATGGATGACGTGATGGCCGAGGTGGATTTAGCGGTGTCCATGTGGTAATCGTGTGGCTAGTGTGTGTTAATTGGTTGAGGCTGCTGAGGTTGGGGACTGTGGGTTGACGTTGTTGTAGGTGGTGGCAATCTTGTTGTGAAAGTTGTCCTAGAGGGTATCGCAGAGTTCTTGGGATGGGCGATTGTGTTCTCTATGGCTACTGGGTTGGTGTATTCTTTTACTAATTTGAATAGCTCTTTTTTGTGGTTGACTGCTGTGTCAATGCGGGCTGTGATGGCTGCTCTCTTGGCTTCCTTGATTTGCTGGTGGTAGTTCCTAAGGGCTGCTTTGTGGGTGACTCTGTAGGAAGGGTTCATGGTGGATCGCCGTTGTTTTGCGAGTCGGTAGCAGGTGCGCCTGGTGGTTCTAAGGTCTGTGGTGTACCAGCTGGCTCGTCTTGTGGTTTTGGTGGTATGGCTCGCTTCAGTAAGTCGACTCTCTCAACGCATTCAGTAGTCAAGGTGGAGAGGATCTGGACACTATGTCCTAGGTCTTGGGTTGCGAGGTGGCGAGGGCCTGAGTCCACCGTGTCTCTGTCACCTTGCTCCAGCTGTGGTGGTTAGAGCTGTGGTGCTTTGTGATGGTCTGCTGGGCGCCGAAGATGGTGAAGTGCACAATGGTATGGTCGGACAACATGAATTCTGTGACATGACTGAATTTGACTCTGTTGCTAAAGGTAAAGATGAGGTTGGGTGTGTATCCTGCTTTGCACATGGGTTCAGTGACCATTGGGCGAGGCCGATGTTGTTCATGTTCTCCGGGAGAGTGGTGAAGTTGGCATCGTTGGGGTCGTCAATGTGGAAATTGAGGTCACAGAGTAGGATGTAGCAGTTGGAGTCGTTGGCTAGTGGGGGGATGATGTTGGGGAAGGCATTGCAGAAGTATGGTCGAGGTCCTGGGATTTTGTGTATGAGGGTGCCCTTTACTATTGTCTTGGTGTTGGTTTGTAGCTGGAAGTTGGTGTGTTCCATAAGAAGTATGGGGTCGTCATTGGTGGAGATGCATCGGATGGTATCCTTGAAGATGATGGCAATGCCCCTGCTATGTTTGTTGGAGCGGTCTTGGTGAATCATTTTGTAGACATCGGGCGTTGCAATGGCTGTGTTAGGGTTCGAGGAGGGGTTGAGCCAAGTTTTGTTGATGAAGGCTACATCAAGGGAAAGGGAGATGATGTTATCCCAGACTTCCCTGGCATGTTTGCAGAGGGATCTGCCGTTCAGGAGGATGCATTGGAGCAGTTCTGGGTTGTGCGTGTTATTTCTGGCCAGGGTGGTGCGGGATTCTGTGCAGACTAGCGGTCCTGGGTTTGCAGGAAAAGCAGCAGTATAGGCAGGGGAGCAGTCCTTTGGTTGGATGTGAAGCAGTTGGTGTTAAAGACTTCCAGGGCTCATAGCTCCCTGGCGGTGTAGCGGTGGGTGGTAGGCGGGCTACGGTTCCTGGCGCTGGATGCTGTCCAGGCAATGTCAGGAGCAAATGGGCTTACCTTTGGCATGCCCATTGTGCGGACAGACTGCGGCCTTCATTAAGTAGGTCCCGTGGGGAGGGAGGGGTGTTGGGTGGGGGGATGGAGGAAAAGGCAGGAAGTGAGCGGGACCCGGGAAGAGGTCCTGTGGGGAGATAGGGATGCTTGGATACAGGAGGGAGAAAAAGGCTGGAAGCGAGCGGGCATGGGAAGCGATCAGAAAGAGAGGCCAAGCAGGGTGCAAAATAAGGCAAAATTAAGGCAAGGTAAAATCAGAAGAAGCAAAGCAGATAGCTAAAGCGAAGGTGAAACCAGGGGCAAAGCAGAGTGAAAAAACTAAAGTGGGAGAAGGTAAGGCAGAGTGCAAAAGCAGCATGTGAAAGTAAAGGTGAAACCAGGAACAAAGTAGAGTGAAAGAGATAAAGCTGCAGAGCCAAAGCAGAGTGAACAAGCTAAAGCAACAAAGCAGAGTCCAAAGCAGAGTGAATGAGCTGAAGCAGCAGAGGCAAAAGCAGAGTGAAAAATTAAAATCAGCAAAGGGAAGCAGAGTGCCAAAGCAGAGACAGATGTCAAGATAAAAATGCAGGCCAGAGCAAGGCATGGAATTGACAGGAGACCTATCGCAGGAGAAGCTGGTGCGAGGATTTGTTGCTCATGTAAAGCGCTTCAGTGCATTTGTAGTGAGTTTGCACTATATAAAACTGCAAAAAAAAAACATGCATGGAAAAGTCCACAAACCCATACTACAATTAAACTTTCCTTATCTGATAGAGACAGCTAGTTGCAGATACCTTCTCTAGAATTTCTCCTAGGCATTGATCTTGATCCGTAGCCCTGCGCGCCTTTCAGGGGGGCGATTGGCTCTGCGTCCGATATCAGCGTCAGATATGACGTTGCAGTCCTAAATAGGTACCACTCCAGCGTGCTGATGTCATTTCTTTTCTTTATGCGCCAGCCAGTGCTGATCCAAAGACAGAGCTACCTGTCAGTCACTTTCTGACTGGTCTTTTTCAACTTTTTATCAAAGATTTTTGAGTGTCTACACTCCTGGTGTGTCAAGGATGACTTCATGTAAGACCGAGTTCAAGCCCTGTGGATCCTGCTATCGGGCAATGTACGTGATGGATCTGCACGTCATGTGCCTTTGGTGTCTGGAGCACTACCATGACCTCAAGTCATGCTCCGAGTGCTGGGCCATGAATCTGAAAGCTTTGAGGGTGCGGTCGCTAAAGGTCCTGGCGGCCCAGTGCTTGGCTCTGTGTAAGTCATGATCTTGGTCGAAAGGTCCTGGGATCGGTCACAGAGCTTCCCCTCATTATCGTCCCACTCCAAGTCCTCTGGATGATCGGGTAAGTTGAGGCACAAGAAGTTGTTGAGGAAGAACAAACGTTCTTCGACTTCACTCTGTCCGTTGGCCCATGAGATGAGGGAAAGGGAGCTTCGTCGCTATAGGCCTCTGTCGGCAGAGCCTGCTTCTGGGTCGGCTCTGAGCCTCCCCGAGTTTCTGTGAGCCGGAGCAACTCCTGCCCAACTCAGAGAGTTTTATGAAGCCATGCATCTCTTTTTTTGGGCAGTCTGACTCTACTAGAGCGCCTTGGGCTCCGTATGGTCAGAAAGGGCCTCCTTGGTTTCCTGTGGCTTCAGCTCTGGGAGCACCCAGTGATATGTTCCTGAATCTGAATTGGCGCCGGTCGTACCATCTTGACCTTCCCCGATGCTGGTTTTCAGGCTGATGCTTCCAGCCCCATCCGGGGGCACGGGTGGCACCAACCCCATCATCATTACCGACTCTGACACGGAGCATGCTCTGCATCACGCAATGCCGATTAGGACTTGCCCCTATGTCGGACTTTGACCCTTTTTCTTATGGGTTGGGGTACGGTGAGGAATGGGAGGGGCCCTGGACCCTTTAGAATGCCAGCTCCTAGATCCTATTGGCTCAGTGGTGATGCGGAGAGCAGCCAAGGTGCTGGGGCTCAAGCTGCCTTCGGTGACATTCAGGACTAACCTACTGACATGGTTACTTCAGCCCAGGGCTTCATCCTCTGAACCCCTCTTGCCCTTTAATGAAGCCCTTACCGATGTCCTGCTGGGTACCTGGTTCAAACCCAGCACAGGAGCTCTTGTGAACAGGACTATTGCCTGCCACCATGGGCCTGCTCCAACTGACTCAGCATTCCTGATGCAACCCCGACCCCTGAGATCTTGGTTATCCAAGCCTCTACATCCCAGGGTGCGCTATCTTCCACATCCCCGAGTAGGGATCCCAAGAGGCTGGACCAACTTGGAAAGAAGATGTTTTCTTCCACGAGCCTGGCATTGTGGTCCATGAACATTGCATGCCTTTTGAGCCCTTACTACCACACTCAGTGGAATATGGTTGTGCAAGTGCTGCCACAGGTCCCGGAGGAGGCCCAGGCTGTACTCTTTCAAGCAGTTGGTGATGAAAGAGACTCAGCAAACTGCATGATCCAATGCGGACTGGACACGACTGACTCACTGGGCAGAGCGGTTGCATCGATGGTAGCCCTGAGGCACCGTGCCAGGTTGAGGACGTCTGCCTTTTTTGGGGGATGTCCAATCTAACTTTATGGACATGCCTTTTGATGGCAACCAACTCTTGCCATAGCCGGATCCTTGTCCTTGGGCCTTGCTGCTATCCCTCGCCCGCCACAATCTGCTTTTCCTCTGTGGCTACAGAAGGGGCGTCTCACCAAGTCCATTCCCATCCAACCACCACAATGTGCATGCTGCACAGCTTCTGCGTGGCCAGGGACGTGGGATCCACCACCCTCGTGGATCAGGGAGCCAGCAGTCTGGCCAGTCCCCTGCCCCCCTCCACTCTGCAGCTGCCTCCAAACCTGCTTAGTCTGACTCTTCCCCACCAGACACCAGTCGGTGACAGGATTCACAATCATCTGCTCCATTGGCAGACAGGTGGGCCTTGGAGATAGTCCAAAGGGGCTACTCTCTCCCCTTCGAAACTACTCCTCCATCCATGCCACCATCCTATGACTGGATGAAGAAGGATCTCTTGGCAATTCTCCATGAGGAGGTTACAGCTCTTGGCCAAAGAGAGTCCCTGTGCCTGAAATAGGTCGTGGTTGTTATTCCTTCTACTTTCTGTTGCCCAAAAAGGGCAAGGGCCTCCAGCCTATCCTAGACCTTCGGTCCCTCAATCTCTTACTCAAAAAGGAGAAGTTCAAAATGCTCCCTCTGGCTCAGGTTCTATCTGCCCTGGACCCAGGAGACTGGATGGTAACATTGGACTTGCAGCACGCTTACTTCCACATTCCCATCCTGCCTGACCACAGATGTGACTTGCTGTCATGGTAGGCCATGAGCACTGTTAGTTTGCCGTGTTCCCTTTTGGCCTTACCAGTGCCCCTTGGGTGTTCACCAAGGTTATGGTGGTGGTCGCAGCTCATCTATGCAGACCAGGGGTTTCAGTCTTCCCCTATCTTGATGACTGGCTGTTGAAGGCTGGCTCACCCCAGGCTGTTGTCTCCCACCTCCAGATTATGGGGAACTCCTGCATTCGCTGGGGTTCCCTATGAACATGTCGAAGTCACACCGAACTCCCTCTTGGACGCTTCCTTTCATCTGAGGTGTTCTGGACACAGTGCAGTTTCGGGCTTATCCTCTTGTTGGGCGAGTCCAGGATATTCAGGCTATGATTCAGATGTTTCAGCTTCTACCCTGGATTTCAGTGAGAATGACTCTGAGGCTGCTGGGCCTCATGGCCTCATGCATTCTGCTAGAGAAACACATGCCAGATGGCATATGTTGGCTCTGCAGTGAGACCTGAAGTTCCAGTGGATATAGCATCAGAGGAATCTCTCTGACATGGAGGGAACTGTGCGAGATCTGGAGTGGTGGATAACGATCTGCGATAGGGTCAGAGGCAGATCTCTCTCCTTTCTCCAACCAGATCTGACAGTAGTGACAGGTGCAGCACTCCTGGGATGAGGTGGCCATCTGGGAGAGGCAGAGATCAGAGGCATCTGGTCTCCTGCAGAGTATGGACTCCACATCAACCTGTTAAAGCTCTGGGCAATCAGATTGGCATCAAAAGTATTTCTCCCTTCTCTGAAAGGGAAGGTAGTGTAAGAGTTCATGGACAACACCACCACCATGTGGTACTGCAACAAGCAGGGCAGGATAGGGTAGTGGACCCTTGGTCAAGTCGCTCTGTGTCTCTGGACATGGCTGGAAGAACAGGTCATTTCCCTGCTGATTCAACATCTGGCAGACTCTCTGAACATCAGAGCAGACAAACTTGGCTGACAATGCTTAGTCAATCCTGAATGGCATCTCCATCCGGAGATACAAGGTCTCTATCAGCAGTGGGGAGAACCTTGGCTAGATCTGTTTGCCTCCACAGAGAACGTGCAATGTCAGCAGTATCACGCGTTGGATTTTCTAAGGCGGGACTCGCTCGGTGACGCTTTAAATCTTGAGTGGAGCTCAGGCCTTCTGTACGCCTTTCTACCCATCCCACTTCTGACCAGAGTTCTCAAAAAGATCTAGAATGATCGGGCCCAAGTAATGCTTGTGGGTCCGGACTGGCCGTGAAGAGTCTGGTATCTCAAGCTATTGAGCATGGCCATTGATTCTCTGATCGGACTGCCCCTTCGGGAGGATCTTCAGTCGCAGCAGCAAACCTGTCCAGTCTCTGTCCTGTTCTGTGACATTTGAGAAGCAGCAGTTGACAGCTTTTGACCTTCCGCCCGAAGTCTATAATGTAATCTTGGGAGCCAGGTATCCATCCACAAATACGGTATATGCCTGTCATTGGAAGAAATTTGTGGCATGGTGCACAGACAAGTCTGTTGACCCCATTTCTGCCCCTCTATCTGAGGTTCTATTGTTTATATTTTAGTTAGCCCTGCAGGGCTCTGCTATGGGCACTAGCAAAGGTTATTTGTCTGCAATCTCTGCTTTCTTACGGTAGCCTGATCAGCCTTCTTTGTTTAAATCTCCTATTGTAAATGGGTTCTCTAAAGGCCGTACTCATGTTTCCTCCGTCCCCATACATTATGCCCCAGTGGGACTTGAATTTGGTTTTGACTTTTCTGATGGGGCCCTCCTTTTAAGCCTCTCCACAATTGTCCTCTCAGGCTCCTCACTTAGAAAACAGCCTTCCTTGTGGCCATCACATCTTCCTGTAGCGTCAGTGGTCCACAGGCATTGTCATCTAAGCCGCCCTGTCTTTCTATCTGGTGCTTTGTACTCTGGCCTCCTTTCTGCCAAAAGTGGTCACGCCCTTCAATGTAGACCAGTCCATCACCTTGTCTATTTTATACGTGCCCCCACATCCTTCTAACGAAGAGGAGAGGCTCCACTGCCTAGACCCGAAAAGAGTGTTGGCGTTCTACCTTGATTGTACCAAAGTGTTCCAGGTGGATAATCAGCTCTTTGTTGGTTGTGGGTATGTGGTTGTGGTATGTGGGTGTGAAGAAAGGTTGGGCAGTGCAGAAGAGAACCATCTACAGATGGGTCATACTCTGCATTAAAATGTGCTATGCATTGACTAAGAAGCAACCGCTGTAGGGGTTGCATGCTAATTCTACCAGAGCTAAAGCTTCAACCACTGTGTTAGCACACAGAGTTCCAGTCCTGGACATACATCAGGTGGCAATGTGAGCATCTCTGCACACGTTTACCAAAGACTACTGCCTGGACAGTCAGGTCTGTTGGGATGGTCATTTTGCTTGTTCAGTCATGCAGAACTTTGTGGTGTGATCTTTGTTTGCAGACCCTCCTCTAGGGATGGTATTGCTTGGGTATCTATTCTGAGGTAAGGGATCTGCAACTAGATGTCTAATCAGATGGACAAGTTACTTACCTTCGGTAATGCTTTATCTGGTAGAGACAACATCTAATTGCAGATTCCTTACCGACCCACTCATCCTTCTCGCTCTGTGTACTGATTTCTAGGGACAGGGACTCCCCTTTCAGGGCCCTAGTTTTAATACACGATTGGTTGGTGTTCTTCATGGCTCTGCACTTCTGGCGTGAAAGTTGGGAACAGAAACAGATGTCAGTGCGCCGGGGTGGTGCCTATATAGGACCCGCAAAGTCATATCCGGAGCGGACAACTCCAACAATGGATGCGGAGCCAATCAACACCACCTAACGGCAGCCAGGGGTACTGCTCAAGATAAATCTCCAGATCCAGACTGACGACTGGGGGAAATTCTAAAATAAGGAATCTGCTACTAGATATTGTCTGTACCAGATAAGGCGTTACCAAAGGTAAGTAATTTGAACTTCAGGCTGTGAGTAAGCACATTCTGTTTGAAACCGACTTCTACTAGCCTAGGCCACAATATGTCATCTTGCATTTGGGGGTCCACTATGCTGTGCTGCTATGCAAGTATGGCACCTAACCCAACAGGGGAAGAGTCAACCACAATCTCAGTGTGTAGATTTGGTTTGAAGTAAGGCATGTCTGTAGCATTTTCAGTGGCATGTTTGATACCCATAAAACTCTTTTCACATTCTCTTGACCATTTAAAAGAAACACTTTTCTATGTTTACTCTCGTAATGGAGTACTGACAGTGGCAGAGTCCTTTATGTATCATGAGCAGTTGGTGTCCATTCCAAGAAAAGAATGTACCATTGAAACATCTTGTGGGAGATCACCATTAGTCAGGGCTTGGACTTTTACAAGATCAGGCATCATGCCTGTACACTGTGCAAAGAGTACAAGCAAACCCCAAAGGTATCACAGAGTCATAAATAACATCCCAAATGCTCTCTTTTGTGGTAGTGTGGGTAAGGAGTTATCAGTGGGGCCACAAAACGTGAGGGGGCTCCCCTGCAGAGTACATGGAGGGGCCCACCCTGGACTCACTCAAGTACTCTCAGTTCAGGGTATTGTGCTGAGGTGGCCCCCTGAAGCTCAGGGGCCCCCACGCCATAGGGCTTGTGGGGGCTTTTGTTAAGCCACTGGCAGTTAGGCATATCAGAAGGTAGTGCTAAGCATTTAAGGCACACTCATAGGCAGTAAGTGAGACACACACTCAGAAAAGAAATCCAACATCAATTTATAAAAATAATACATATTTTTATATAAATTTAGATACGAAGATCACCAGAATCAGGTGAATAGGAATTTTTTGAGTTTTCAAAATGTGACACTTAGTACATTTTTTGGAGATGTAATGTTACTCTATGGTAGAGAAAACTCTCATGGCAAACGTACTTTACATCAACTTACAGGACCAATCTTCTGGATTTAAGGTGAGTATGTAAGAGGGTCCTAGGCCACACCAGCAGGTCACCTTGGGCGGCTGGGTGCAGTGGTGCAGTTCAGCATCAAATGCCACATGTAAGTCTACAGGGATCTGTCTGGTCACAAAGATGCTGCAGGCTTCCCTGTGCACTTACTATGTCTGAGAGTTGACAGACATAGCAGGGTCATATGTGCTCTTGCAGATATGTCCACAAATGCAATGTAATGCACTCCGCCTTAGGGCTGTAAGGCCTGCTGTAGGGGTGACGTACAGATTTTAGGTGCAGTGTTTTGGTGACATGGCACACAGGTTGTGTGCCATGTCGTGTTCTTACTTTTGGTGGCACCTTGTCACCCAGCCTGCAATGGCAGTCTGCATGAGATTGGTGCTGGGTTTAGCAGAGTGGCACAAGCTGTGCTGCAGATCTTAAGGGACCCTCTACAGTACCTAGGCCCTAGGTACCAGAGGTACCACTTACTAGGGACTTACGAAAGGTGCTATAGGACCTGGCCCTTTTGGGATCAAGTGACCAGGTGTCCAGGTGTCTTGTTTTGGGGCAGGAACACTGGCACTGGGGACCTGGTTAGCAGGAATCAAGTGCACTTCAGTCAAAGTTGAATCAAAAAGACAGGCAAAAAGTGAGGGAGGGTACTGCAACCAGAACCCAGCTTCCTACAATGCCCCCATCAGAAAGAATATGGCAAAAGAATTTCAGTTTTGTGTTATTGAACTCACACTTGTTGGCGTTTAAGGTTAAACCTGTATCATTTAGTAATTGACATACTTGTGTTAGGACTCTATTGTACTCCTTCTGTGTAGCTCCAAAGACCAGTATGTCATGGGTATAGTTAAATGCATTCACAACAGAGGTTGCATGAGGCTTTGTAGGACATAATGCTGCTGACGGCACACCAAAACTAAGGCCCTCAGCCACGGTGGCGGTCTCACCGCTGATGGACCGGCTGTGAAGACTGCCACATTATGAGTGTGGCGGGTTAGCCTCTGGCAACCCGCCACATCCCCGACTTAACTGCCAGGGTGGTTGGACAGCCGGGCCAGAGATTAGCATCTCCGACCCGGCGGTCTTCAGTGGACCGCCGGGTCGGAGATGCTGTATCACAAGTCAGCTTTCCACCAGGGTTTTCCGCGGCAGTAGCACCGCCACGAAAACCCTGGCAGAAAGGCTACTGATGACAGGAAATCTCGTTCCTGCTACTGGCAGACGATTCCCACAAGCTCCCTGCAATCCCGATACCCCCTTCTATACCAGAACCCCCCACCCATCTTCCAGTACAGCACCCTCCCACCTTCTACCCTCTCACCACATACAAGAACACACACACCCACACGCACCCAGCATACACTCAATCACCAACACTAACATACACACATTCACTCACACGCATCCATACACGCATTCACACAAACATTCCAACACGCATTCACTTCAACGATCGTACACGTGTTCACACACCCATACACACACGCATTCAAACACACATTCAAACACCCATACACACATGCATACACACTTACATTCACACACGTACACACAACACCCCCCACCCTCACACCATCCCCCCCCGTCGAACGATCGATTTACCTTGTCCAGCTAGGAGGTCATCCAGCAGGGAACGAGAACAGGTGCTTCCACTACCAGCAGCGCCCCGCCATCAGGACACCGCCAGGCCATATTATAGGTCGTAATACGGCTGATGGAGTCCTTTTGGCGGGGTGGGGCCGGTGGTGGAACCACCCAGGCACCTCCGACTGCCAGCATGACTACTGGAGGATTTCCACCCAAATTGTGGTGGAAATCCTTCAGTACTCATAATATGGGGGTGTTCTGCTGCCCGTGGCTTCAGCGGTCTTAGGAAAATACCGCCAAAGTCATATTGAGGGCCTAAGTCTCTTGTATCTAAACAAACCAACATGTGTTGGAAAGGTTGTAATATATCTGCAGCTTTCTTCTAGTTCTAAATGATGATAACTTTTATTCGAATCAAGTCGAGAGACGATCTTGTCACCATTCAGTTGTGTGATCATGTCAACAATGTGTAGACCTGGATATTGCTCTCGTTCAATTGCTATGTTCGCCTGGTTCATGTCAATGCATATGCGCACAGCTCCTTCATGGTCCTTTTTGGGCACTACTACTATGGGAAAAACCCATGGCATTGGACCAGTGGAACGTTCAGTTATGTCATGCTTAAGTAATGATTCAAGTTATTTTTCAACAGCTTAATGTAAATGATAAGCTTGTCTATGTGTCTGAGCAACAGGACAAACATCCTCATTAATATGCAGTTTTACTTTCATAGCCTTTAACTTTCCTAAACCATAAAACAATGAAGGGAACTGACTTACTACTTCGTGATGAGCATTCACTGAACTCAGTCCCTATGTCAGCAGCCATGTTGAAACTGAGCAAGCAGGCACTTGCCGCTGTACCTCGAAAGACATGAATCGGTGCTTGTACCTTTGTTTTCTTATGTTTCACTGTCACCCCAAATGAACCTTTACTTTTCATGGGTGTCGATGTAGCCCAAGTGTACACTTTGGTTTTTGATGGTGTAAGCTGTGGTAATGGAGAAAGTTCATTGTACTTTTCTTTAGGCATTATATTTATCGAAGCACCACTATTTATAATGAAAGGTATTGAAAATCAATTTATTTTTAATGTAATCTTAGGACAGTGTATGTAGAATTTCATTACTGTGACATGTCGACTTTTCTTTGACTGACTTTTCTCTTCACAGGTGACCAGTCCGACGTGTACATTTTTCTGAAGTAAGCACTGGCATGGCACAATCACTTTCTTTGCTTTAATTTATTACTGAGGCTGACAAACTGTTTGACTGATTTAGATGATGAGCAACTTAGTTTAGTATCTGTTTGCCTCAGGAGATGTCTCCGCTTGCCTTGTAGGCATGGGTCAAACATTTCTTGTGGGACATTCTGGTGGCAATTTTGTTTTCGCACCGTGACGCAGTTACTTTTTCCTTCACTGTGCACATTGTCACAAAATGGTTCTCTTCACCACAGCCTTTGCACATCACATCGGATAAATGGCAGGACACTTTCCTTTGTGTGGAAATGCAAATCCACATCTGAAGCACAACTTCTTTTTTCATGTAGACATCACTTTGCGTCTTTCAGTCTTTTGTTTCGAATTACTATTCACACTCATGACTGACTCACTCCATGTCAGCAGCTTGTCTCTCAGCACGTTTGTCAGCTCTGGCAGCCATCAACACTTGGGCCAGACTACGAGTTTCTCTCAGCATTCATCTTTTAAATCCATTGATCACTCTAAACCTTATGGCTTTTCATCATTACATTTATTGAACTTACAGTGATTTGATGTGTGTGTCGAGTCTTTCCACAAATGTGTTGATTGTTTTGCCAACTCTCTGACATTCTTGACTGTAAGCATGTCGTTCATAGTTGACATTTGGTACTGGATTGAACTTGAGATTCAATTCCTTCTTAATCTGACAGTATGTGACTTCTTTGTCAGTTCTTGGCATTTTCTTTATGACATCTTTCACACCTCACAAGCAAGATTTTTGAGATATTTGATAATCTTCCTATTATCAGTCAGTTCAAGTGCATTCATGAAATCTTCAAATGTCTCTAACCGGGCAGTCCATCTATCGCCAATATTTTAATTTTTGGTAGTGTAAAATACTGGTGGTGGTTTGAGGAAGGCAGCAGCATTGTTAATCACTGTGGAACTTCCTGACGTTGAGAGTAGTGATTTTGTTTGTGCAAATCGTGTTTAAAATATTGACATGTGATGCTCAGGATCATTGTTAATGTTAATGGTATCGTCTTTCTTAGACTCCATCCTCATACTTCACAGATTCAACTGTTGCCTTCAATCTTTGCATTGTTGGAAGACCTGTGAAGTTGTTCTGAGCCCTACTTGGTAGCTTCTTGAGCAACCGCTTCTCGTACAGACAGCTCTGTAAGCACAACTCGGAGCACTTCTCCTTGAGTCACTTCAGTGACTGCTGTGACATGATGAGTCTCTTTAGCGGGCTCAGGAAGTTATCTATATTATTATTTTTACACTTCTGTTTGTACTGCCTCACACATGGTTGATCTGTGCCTTGCAGTTCTATGTAGTATCTGATAGTTGTCTTTAGCTGCACTTTGTAAACCTGGTTAAATCCTCTTCAGCGTTACCACTCCATGAACTGTTTAAGTGTATTTTGTGTGGCAGCACTGTATCTTTTTGAAAGATCTTGGTCATATTTTCATGGCCAGCGATGTGTAAGCTTTTCCCTGAAGCTCTCTTTCGATTCACACACTGCACACCGGCTGGGCTGAGCTTTAAATACATGTTCGCCAACCGTCTATTCAGCACTTTGACAAATGCACACTCGGCACACACAAGCAGTTTGCTTGGATCAGGGCAAATTCACCAGGAGAGCACTTTCTTCTTCTGATTACTTATCCCCTATCTTGTTGCAAGTTGTAGCGTCTTCCCCAACCTGGTACCCGCTGAATAAAAGGGCCACACATAGAGTTGTAAATCACACATCTTTATTCCTCTGCGTAAACCATGCGGTCATACATTCTATTCTAACAATTACGTCCCACACTGATACAGAGTCCTCAGGGAGCTAGAAACGTTCTATTGTAAATCATGCAAGACACTACAGGTACCAAATAATAAATGCTTTTATTTCCTTGGTATGAAGAAGCGAGAAAAGGATCACAGGTTGAAGATGTCAGATGTGGTTCCTAGCTGCCTCCAGTCTCTGATGGCCCAGATGTCGAAGCTCACTTAAGTAGCGCTGTAGCCCCTTTCTACTCCTCCTCCTCGAAGCACTGTGGAGAGCTGGGAATTGACGTCCCCCAGGGAATCAACAACAATGAAGGTGCTACAGGGGTTGGTGCATGCTTAAGTAGCACTATAGTTTCTTGTCACTCATCCACCTCAGAGCATTGGGGAGAACTGGGACTTGCAGCCCCAACACCCAGGAATTCACAACAATGAAGGCATCCTATCTGAAGGGGGTTGAAGTGCTCTTAAGTGGCACTGTAGTCTCCCACCACTCCTCCTCCTCAGAGCACTGTGGAGAGCTGGGACTTGCAGTCGCCCCAAGAACCAACAACAGTGAAGCTGTCCTACACCACAGGGGTCAAAGTGCACTTAAGTAGCACTCCTTCTCCTTAGAGCACTGTGGAGAGCTGGGGATTGGAGTGCCCCCGGGAATGCACAATAATGAAGGTGTCCCACACTGCGAGTCGAAGCGCACTTAAGTAGTGCTGCAGTCTCTTGCCTCTTCTCCTCAGAGCACTATGGAGAGCTGAGGCTTGCAGTACTTCTGGGAATCCACAACAACGAAGTGGTGCAACTCAAATCAATTTAAACAATATATTTAGTAAAATTATCTTTTTGATGAGTATCAGATTGGGCTCAAAGAGGGATGCTGCTCTGATACTACACGGCTCTAAGTAGTAGGTGATAAACTTTGAATCATCAACAGTGGTAGCAGTGTTTGATACCATTAAACACTCCTTGCTCATTAAAGTTCTTAGAGAGCACATGGGCATCAATGGCATAGCCCTCACATTTTTCACTTCCTACTTAAACAATTGGGCACAACATATTAAAATTAGGAGTGTGTGTTATTCAAATTAGGGGTCCTTTACCATGGGAGTGGTGCAAAATATGTTATGCCGACATCAGTTGTGATGTTAGTGTGCTTGAAATAAATAAACAAAATGTCATTCCCTGCGCGTGACTCAATGTTCAGATTCCCAAGGTGCCCTGGGAGTCAGAATGAGGGCTCATTTGAGTCTTGAATCCCAGTTAGGGCTCCAGGAGGTCAAATACAGCCTTTCAAATTTCTCCCAGTGTCACTCTGTGTGCACGGATCACAAGATAGAGTAGTGCTCAGACAGGTCCAGGGTGGTGATCCTGGAGATCTGGTTTCCATGTACCCTGCCATAAAATGCCCGGGATGGGGACCGGAGGGTTTGGGTAGGCCTCCCATGCTTGCCTAGGAGAGAAAGCTCTGAATGGGCCCTGGGTTTGAACACCCACAGACCTGGGAGCGGAAGGCCCCAGTCTTGGGCTCTGTCCCATGGCCCGCCATGTCGCTTGGAGTCTGGGACGCAGGCCCGCAAGCCTAGGGAGGTCTACCTTGCTTGCGGGGAATAAAAAGATCTGACAGGGCCCCCGCTCATATCCTTGGCTGGGCGAGGGTTGAAAGCCTCCATCCCTGGGCTCTCTTCTCAATCCTAACGTGTCACAAAGTGTCCGGGACAGGCTCCCTCAAGCTTAGGGAGGTCTTTCCTGCCTGCCTGGGTTCAAAAGCTGTGACCTGGCTCAGGTCACAGCGCCCGTCAGGCCCTGTGGTTTAAGACCCTGGCCCTGAGCTCTATTCATTTGTCCCCTGTGTCTCAGAGTGCTGCTGACGGGGACCAGCAGGCCTTGGGAGGCTTCCCTGCTTCCCCGTGTTCATAATCTCTGACTGGGCCCTGCGACGGGACCCTAGCTGACACAAGGGGAGAAGCCCCAGGCGCTGGGCTCCATTCTTCTGCGTGCCATGTCGAAAAGTACCTGAGATAGGGTCCTTCAGACCTGATGAGGTTTCCCCTACATGTCCGGGTTCAGAAGCTCTGACTGGGCTACGAGTCAGGACCCTGGTGGAAAGTCCCTGGGCTCCTTGCCCTGGCCTGCCATGTTGCAAAGTGCCCAAAATGGAGTTCCGCAGGCCCGGGGAGGTCTATCCTGCTTGTCTGGGTTCAGCAACTGTGACCGGGCTCCGGGTCACAGCCCTGGCAAGCCCTGGAGTGTAAGACCAAGTCCCTGCGCTCTGTTCCCTGGCCCGCCATGATAAAAAGTGCTGCAGATGTGGGCCAGCAGGGCAGAGAAGATCTCCCCTGCTTGTCTGCTTTCAGAATGTCTGACCGGGCCCTGGGTCAGAGCCTTGGCCGACCCTGGGTTGGAAGCCCCAGGCCTGGGGCTCCTTTCTATGTGTTGCATAGTTCCCTGAACCTAGCCCCTGCAGGCCCAGTGAGGTCTCCCCTGCTTATATGGGTTTAGAGCTTTGACCCTGCCCTGGGTCAGATCTCCTTGAGCCCCCCCCCAATAACCTCCTTCCTGATAAAAAGCTCTGGCTGTGAGAACCCAGGCCTTTGAGTCTTTGTCCACTTGAGGGGTGAGCGGAATCCTTTTTTAAGAGGCACGGTGCCACCAGTTGGCTGTTGTTCGAGTCCGGGAATCCGGTCGCTCCCAACCACCAACATCTGGTCACATGCCATGAGTTCCTGTGGTTGCCTAAATGACCGGGCTGCCCTGGAAGTCGAGGTGAGGGCTCATTTTAGTCTTTGAGCCTAGACAGGGCTCCAGGAACTTGGCTATATTCTCTCCAATGGCCCCTCTGTCACTCAGCATGCACGGATCACAAGAAAATGGTATAGTCTTGCTCTGGATTAGTAGGGACAGGGTCCCTGGGATACTGTTTTTGCCCTGTCATTCTCAACTGGGTGCCACCAGAGCCAGGTGGGGCTCCACTCTGCCCAGGGTAGGAGGTTCAACTTGCACATTGTCACCACCTGCTTCCTAGGACTGTGTCTCCAAAGAGGGGATAACGAAAGCTGTTCAGCCCACAGGAGCACCAGACCCCTCCTAGTCCGATGCCCCCCTGGCCCGAGCAGGGCAGGTGACCCTGTCTGGTACCTGGAGCCCTGGCCTGTAGGGACCATGCCTCCCAGGCGAAACCCATGGATTCATCCACCTCTCATGGCGAACTATGGGAGCAGTTCAGCTCAGAGGAGCCTCAGAATCATTCCCTGGTCTGATGTTTACCCAACCCCAGGATTGGCCTAGGCCTACTTATTGGTTCTATTACCGCTTCACACCCTTGAGGGACACCAGTTTCCTCTGTGGTGTGCAGCCATCATACCCTGGATAGGAGCTGTCACCTCCAGTCTATTGGCTAAGGATGCCCTAGGTTGGTGCCTTCCACCCTCCTGTTACAATAAGCCTGGAGAGCTAAGGAGGGTTAAGCCCCCAGCCAACCTGTCTCCCCTTGGGCCTGCCTGGTAAAGCATTTTTCCTCGACTATTAAGCCCCCACTTGTCCACTAGTTAGCCTGTCCACTTCATGTGGGCAAGAACCTATCCAGGGACATTTTATTTTCAAGGTTGTTCCAGCCAATGGATGAGTATGGGTGTGCCAGCTCAGTGAACCACATCAGCAGTCCAGCCTTTCTAATTTGAATTATGCCCAGGCCTTATTAAAATAGACACATCTTTATCCAGCTGAGTTGCTCTGATATAGGGAGGACCTAAAGGTTGTATAGTGGCTGTAGCTCTTTTCAGCCTATCAAAGCACATGGTGTCCCACTCAAGAATTCACAGATACAATATCAGTACATAATAGATGCTTAGGTTTATCTTGCAATCTCTTCACCTGGAAAGACGGCAGCGTGTGTGATGCAAGATGGCCACTATGCTGTAATCGTCCTGCCGTAACTGCTTCACAACAAGCCTGTAACGCTGAAGAAGTTAATAAATCGGCTTTTCTGAAGAAGCAACGGCTTCCTCATTGCATGAGGACTCTGCTGTGAGGTGTTTTCAGGCTTTTTGGTGCATGGAAGAGAGGACACTCCTCTGCCATTTTTCTTGCCCTTGCTTCGTCACAGTCTGCTTCCTGAGAGGAATCGTGTGGAGGCCGGCTTTGAGAGGTAAATACTTCCCTCCCTCCAGCTTGCTCACCTCCCTCTTAAAGGTATTTTTCAATCACTATTACTGCCTGGAAACCCTTTCTTCTGAACAAATTAAAGGGATTATCTCTTGTTTGTGAGAACCGGGTCCACCACCTTCGGTCACTGCAATTAAAGCTATCCGTCTTATTTCTTCTCTACAAATACTGTTAGAACAGCTTTGTAACCTTATGCACATATTTAGACAATATTCCGCTTATTATTTTAGCAGTTTCTGATTCATGATATACTCAACTGTTTTTTTTCCTACATTACAATGGATACTAAATCAGGACAGCTCCTTCAAACAAATGGAAGAAAGCTACCTTACTGCTGCCCATTAAATCCACGGTTAATGACCAACAGGAAATCCCAGTAAATAAGCTCCTGGAAGAAATATAGGCTGTTCATATAAACTAAAACACCATCTGCTCAGATATTAACCATATTGAACAAGACATTTCCTCCCTTTCTATGAAGGTAGCAGGCAATGAGATTAAAATCTGCGATAATACTAAAGCCATTGCAACTATGACTTCACTTGTACATCAGATTGCTTCCATCCATACAGCTTTGCTTGACTTGAAAAGTAGAAACTGCCAGTGCAACGTGCAAATCTTTAATGTCCCAGTGAATATTGAAGGCTAAAGCTGTTGTCTCTTCCTGGAATCCGTTTTGCCTAAAATCCTTAATCTTCAAATATCCAGAATGATTAGAAATTGACAAAGCCCACCGTATTCCGTCTCATTGAAAGCCTAATCAAACTAAACCCAGGCAAATCATATTTAACTTTTAAGACATCATCATTATCATGTTATCAGAGAGTCTGCCCGAGAAATTCCAAACCTCCTTATTGAGGGTAATAAAGTGTACATTCTTCAAAATTTTGCAGGAGAGACTGTGAAAATGTGTTAACAATTCTCGGATTTACGACCAAGACAGAGGAACACTGGGTATAAATATGGCCTTTTTACCCTTCAGCCACGCGCGTATGGATATGTGATGTTTCTAAGTCCTCCTCCTCTCCCTCAGTATTTGATGCTATATTGATAACATAGCAGGTACGTGCAGTGTGTTGAGTCTTAGTTCGTACTTCCAGCTCTATTTTTCCAGTTGTTAAGAGGTCTTGGTTGGTGACCTCCATTTAGTTTGTCTGTCATGTTTCCTATTTTATGTGGGCTACTTCCTTTCCACTGTCCTTTACTTTTCTCATGTTTCCTTTCTCTATGTAACTTCCTATGGCTAATCAACAAACACTGATAGTTGTTTTTTTGAATGTTAAGGGTTTACAACATCTGCCAAATGGTGTAAAATTTTAGAATATTAAAAAATGTAGTGCTGATTTTAGTTTTTTTCAGGAAACCCATATTGATGATAACATTTTACATTCCATGTCTAAGGGATGGTTGAGAGTTATAGTTTAATCTCCTGCCACAGGACACAAAAATGAAGTAACTATTCCATTCTCACGTTAATCTCATACACAACTATTAACTCATCATCATGATTCTGAAAGTAGATATGTTTATGTGCTAGTTAAAGTGGAAAACACATCTTAAACTTTAACATTTACGCCTCCACATTAGGTGACCCTTCTTTTTGGAAGAATATTACTACTGAAATAATTAAATTAGATAATGCTCCCTCTTGTCATGGGGGACTATTTTAATCTTATTCGTGACCCATTATTGGATCGCTTCTCTACATTCTAATCCTGGCTCACTAAATCTTATCACATTTTGAAAACATTTTTATCTGCCACTAAACTGATTGATTTTTGGAGACTAACACATCCCACTGATCAAGAATTTACCTTATTTTCTAGTGCACACTCTACTTTCTCTAGGATTGATTATCTCCTGTCCTCTCGCCATTTATGCCATATGATTACCAATTCCATCATACAATTTATTACAGTTTCTGACCATGCTTTAATCTCCTTCTCTCTGACCCTAACAGAGTTACGTCCTACCAAACACAGATGGAGAATGAACTTTGAAATAGTTTTCAATCCACTTAATTCCAAAAAAGTCTCTTCTAACATAAATGACTACTTTATCAATATTAATCCTTAAGACCCTTCCAAAATTATTCATTTATGATGCATTGAAAGCATTTATTCGAGGAGCCACTATATCAAATATGTCTCATGAAAATACAATTGTCTATGCTCACCTTTCCACACTAGAGAAACAGATAGTTTATCTTAAAAGGTTTTTCATCAATTCACGAGATAATAAATAAATATCTCAACTTCAGAAGCTAAGATATGAATATAATAAGTTTTGAGTAAAAAAGCAGGATTACTTTTATCAAAAGAAAATCACACTTGCACTAAAATAAATCTGGTCAACTCTTAGCCAACTACTTACTGATTAAAAAAGGCAGAACTGAAATAATGGCTATTAAGAGGCAAAATGGTACCATGCTTCTTACTACAGAAGAGATCTCAAAGAATGTTCATCTTTTTATACCTCTTTATGTCATACCCCTACAGTTCTCCAAGATGTTCTAATTAATAAATTCCTTAGAGAATGCCATTTACCTCAAATTTCAGATGCAGATAGACTCATTTCAGAAAACCCTATTGATATTCACAAACTTAACATGGCAATCAAATCACTGAACTCCAATAAATCACCAGGTCCAGATGGTATCACTGTTGAATTCTACAAATGCTTTCAATCCCAATTCTCCCCTTTCCTAGTTTCACTATTCATGGATTTTCAAATTACTCTCAAAATAGGTGGATCTTTTATGAAGCCACCATCATTGTCCTTCCAAAACTAGATAAAGACCCTACTTTAGTTCCCTGTTATTGTCCAATATCCCTAATTAACCAAGATCACCAAATATATGTCAAAACATTAGCTTTTGCTCACATCAGTTATCTAGCTATATCAAACAGAATTTATGAAGGGTTGATTGGTAGCACATAACACTTGTCTATTTTGCCACACTTTTCCTTCTGCTTATGACCTTAAATATCCATAGGCTTATTGGCCTTAGATGCGGAGAAAGCATTTGACAGAGTAAATTGCCAAATTTAGTTTAAAACACTAGAAACGTTTCATTTTGGACCTACATTCTTGAAAATGGTTAGTGCATAATACTCTGCAACTCTGCTTTTATTTATATCAATGGAACCCTTTCTACTTCATTCAATGTGTATAGAGGTGGGTGTCACGGATGATCTCTACCCCCCTCTTTTATTTTTGATTGCCTTTGAAACTCTCTTACCCTCTTTCCGTATTCATCAGCTATATACAGGAGTTGTTTTTAAAAATGCTGTGTTAAAAGTTTCACCACATGCCAATGATGTTTTGTTATATGTAAATGATTCCTGTCACTTTCCTACCTATTATTCTTGACATTAGTATGAAAATATTTCTGGCTATTCTTTAATTATCAATAAAAAAAAAAAATTCTAGGAAACATTTTATGCAATTCAGTGATGATAGCAAATGCAAACATCTTGTGGTCGACATTAAAACTAAAATATTTGGGCTTTACTTTTGCTAATTCTTTTAAAAGTACAATCAAAATCAACTGCTCTAAAATGTCAACTACCGCGAAAGATAAATTAGATCAATGGTCAACTCTTCATTTAAATTAGTGGGGAGGTATTGAAGCACTTAAAATGAATATTACCCCACAACTTCTCCATAATTAATCTAAGTTACCAAGTTAAATTAGAACAATAAAGGTGCATGTCTTAGTCTTAAAACTCTACAAAATTCCCAAAAGAGAGACAGGCTTTGGCTTACCTGATTTTAAGAAATACCAAATGTCTTTTGTGTTGCACAAATCTCATTGTGGTTTCAAAATATTGATCCTTCTAATCCCCTCAAATGACTTTCATTAGGAAACAAATGTACTAGAGCTATTTCCTGTACCTGCCTTTCTGACAGTGGCCAACAGCAAGTTTGTTGAAATCTCATCCATTTTTGCAGCCTGTAAACTAGCCCTCCTATCCCTTGATGAAAAGTTTACTAATGATAATAAACCATCTAAAAGCGTTTGTTTGGTTTAACCCCAAATTCAAACTTAATAAACATATTTCTTCCTTTATCACGTGTCTTAATGCTGGTGCTTTTTATATCACTGATACTTGCAAGGAAATATGTTCTATTCAATTGATGAACTAAGCACCAAGTATCACCTTTCTTATTCTGAATTTCCTAAATATGAATTACTATGTAATATCATCCTTAATATCTATTCTGATTCGCTACCTTCTAGAAAAATGTCTAATATGGAGTTTTATCTGAGCCTGTTTGGCTGGTCAGGACATAATGCATCTGAAGTGTACAAAAACTGCACTGCTCATCCTTCCCCTTTTATGGTTTGAGATCAAAATGGTCTTCCAAACTAAATATACAATCTTCTACTGTACAACGTAAATCTATTTGGTTATCCAATGTTGCTCTCTATCTTCCGGCTATTCTTTTACAAACTAATATGTATCTATTATATCAATTATTTTGGTCCCCAGTTAAATTATGTAGAGTAAAATTGTTTGATACACCAAATTGTTGCCACTGTAAAACTATTCCAGGCGATTTACTACAAATATGTAATTGTCTTGTCATTTTTAAAATTTTTGTCTTATTTTTGAATATTATTACCCAGTTATTTAAAATCCAAGCGCCTTTATCATTTCCTGACCTAATCTACAAATCGTATTCTCTGAAAACTTTGATTTCCTAATGATTGCAAATCTTTTGACTTCCTTATTTCATCTGTGATTAAGTCAATCACTTCAAAATGGAAGGATGCAAAACTATTATTGGTTAATGCTTGGTGGAGATGGATTATTTATCTGAGATGTTGACAGTCCTCGTTAATATGTACTTTTAAAGACTGTTCTGTATTAATATCTAGCATGTTTGCGTACTTTGGACTCATATATTACCACATGTAACTTAATGTAAGAGACATACCATTTTGTTTAATATTTTCTAATAGTAGCTCCTCTTTGTTTTCATTCCTTGTTTTTTGTATTGTGATAATTTGACTGCTTTATACGTTGATGTAAGTGGTTGATCACATATTTCTCCTGTACTTGCACTTCTCTTTCATTAACTACAGTTACGGTAATATCGTTTATACAGTATTAACTCTGTATTGTACTTAAATGTAATAAAAATATTTGAACTTAAAAAAATCTCTTCACCTAGTGACATTTGACTCCTTGCCATTAATCTAAAAGTAGTGCAAGACTAGATGGCAACACACCACCTGAAACTAAAAGTAGTGCAAGACTAGATGGCAACACACCATGTGAAGCATAATCATCTAAACACTGAGTTTCTCCTCATCTCATCCACTCACTCAACCTGCTCAATTCAGTCTTGGCTTGGCTCCTGACAATACTAGACTGTAAAACTGAAATTATCAAAGATGCTAAATCTTTAGTTTTCATCCTTGATAGAAAACAAAACAGCGCTACAATCTCCAGTTAATGCAATCACCAATTTTTATGCTTGCAACCAAGCCTCCTTAAGGGAATTCATCAGTATGTGAATCCCAAAATATAGACCCCCATTATGTGACCGCCAGGGTCATTGTCGTGGTCGGACCGCTGCCAAAATGGCAGCCTGACAGTGACATTACGACTGTGGCAAAAGCACCATGGTTAGACCGCCGGCACTGCCAGGTTGCCACCAGTTAACAGCCTGGCAGTCTTGGAGGTTGAAATCCGCCAGGGCAGTGCTGCTTGCAGCGATGCCCTGAGGATTACGAGTCCCCAGTCTGCCAGCCTTTGCATAGCGGTAGCCCTGCCATGCAAAGGCTGGTGGAAAGGAGGTGCCGGGGACCCCATGGGGCCCCTGCACTGCACATGCACTTGGCATGAGCAGTGCAGGGGCCCCCATGGAGAGCCCCGTTGCGCTTTCCACTGCCTGAATTACAGGCACTGGAAAGCGTGACGGGTGCTGTTGCACCCACCACACCGCCACATTGGCGCCAGCTCCTTTAGGAGCCGGCATCACTGTTAAGGCCCTGCGGTGAACTCTTTAAAGGGCCGGTGGTGCTCAGGCCGCACAGGGTGCCTGATTGAGAAACGTGTTTGACGGGCGGCCTCTGCCGCCCGCCAAACTTGTAATGGGGGCCATAGTCTCTTGTGTTATCAAAGACTGAAATACACTCTGCAACCTGAAAGCTGTGGTTCATGCTGTGACCTGTTTAATCACAGGAAGCAAAAAATGGGTTCACGTTTTTCGTGTACTTCTAAGACTTTAATGGCTTCCCTAGAAGCTAGAACACTATGTATGACAGAATGTGCTACCCACATATTGGCTGCCCTCAACATATTGCCTTCAAACTCAAGGTATCTGGCTGACTACACTCTCTATGAAGTATTGCATCTCTTCTGTAGGATGACATGGTCCTGGAAGTGCTAAAACAATCTAAACTTCTATCTCCCCTGCCTGCGTACCTCCATGCTCAATATCATCCAGAAATAGCTGAAACTTCGCTTTCAAACACCCTAGACTGTAGATCTCTTATTCTCTCTCTCCTCCTGACACTTCCCACTTGAATCCTTGCAGTACACCCTCATTGTTGATGCCCAGTCCCATCCTTCTCACATCTTGTATTATTTCTGGTTGTTTGGTTTGGATATTCATTGTTATAAACTTAATAATATCCCCTTGCATACCTTTTCCCCATTTAATTAAGCCAGAATTAGTTATGGTCATGATTTTTCCTAGATGCATTTTTATTTTTATCACATGATACTTTAACTTTTGATCCACATATTTTTGTTTAACGTGAAATATCACCGAAGAGACCTTATTCAATCTTTACTTTGTGTGCTCTTCATTGAAAAGTGTTTTAATGCACATGGGCCATGTCCGTGAAAGCTAAAATTGTGTAAATAAAAAGCAATTATTCCCAAGCATGAAGAACCTGCCAGGCAAAAAAAAAAGTACAGATTAACAGATACCTTGTACTGCTGACCAGTGCTTAGATAGTACCATAAATAAATAAATAATAAGTGAAGGGACCAAAAGTTATTCTAAGTAGCTTGCTGACAGCGCTACCAAAAGCAAGGATTGCCATCTATCTAATAAGGCAACCTCATTTTGATTCCAGCCCATGCCACTTTATTTCATCATCCTACACTTAATATCTCTTTGGCTCACTCCTTTTCTCTTCCTGCTTTCTCTCTTTGTTACTCTTATCCTATTTTTCTCTTTCCCCCTTTTTCCCCTATTATCCCTTTCTCTCTTGAGTCAAAGCTTGATGATGAACAATGAGTCCCAGCAGGACTTTAAGTGTGGGAGCCCCTCCAGATCCGAGCCCTATAAGTAATAAAAAACTGACGTTGAAACAGGTCCCTATTGGGCCTTATGTTCTGTTCTTAACTTTTAGATTTATTGGTTTCTGAACAATGGATGTACAAACCGTCAAGACAACCCATGTCATTGAGGTCGCTCCTGTTTACACTACACATTTTTAACTTAACTTTAATTCCCAATAATCTTTGCTTTTTCCAGGAACGTGATTTTTTGGAGTTTTCTTATCACTCAGCACTTTATCGTGAACTGGGTCGCCTGTAGGTGTCTTTGTTGTGGGTGGATATTTAGAAAGATGTGTTTGAATCGTTCACTTTACTGATATTATAGAATGCATTGAATTCATGTCGACCTTCTATCAAGATTTTACTCCAGGCCCCCGACAGTATTTTTTTTATTTTGCAAACGGTTATGGTTTTCCTGTGAAGGATTATTCAGTTGTCATGAATTTAACAAAAAAGTGGACGTTTTTCCTTATCAGTGGGGCATATAGGTATTTAGAATACACCCCAATCCACTCTTTGGCATCACTACAGATTGTAGAGAACAGTGGTCACAAATGCCAATTGTAACTGTGATTCTAGTCATAAGTGTGTGAAATAGGTACACAAGTGTAAAATTATTTAGAGTGTGAAAGTAAATGGAAATATAGTGCTTTTAGGTGAGTGTGTGTGTAGTGACTGAACGGAGATGTTGAAGTGAAGGAGGAGGAAGGAAGTTCATGCATGAGAGCGTGAAAAAAGGGCACAGAAGAGGAAGCAAGTGAAGTGTGAAATATGAAGATGGAGAATTTTTGAAAGATGTGTGCTGAAAAGGGTGTGTTTTGCAGAGAGGCTGGAGAGGAAAGTGGTGTGAAGGGGAGAACAGGAGTGATTGTGGTATTCTGATGGTCTCTACCGTATTTACAGACCTTAGTAATGTTTAGTTCACAGTTTCATATCTTCAGTATTGAAACATTTTCTCTTCTCATTATTCACAACCAAATCATTGTTTCTCATTTGTCTGATACTGCTAACAAACGTAAGCAAAATCAGTAGGTCTGCTTAATTAGATGCATGTGCGTTCAGGAGTGGCTCGCAGTGGCGACAAGGGGTGGGGCGGTGCGAGCAGGGGAGGGAGGGTGAAATTTATTTATTTTTAAACCAAAAACTTACCTTAATTGCCGCTGCCACTGCGCTGCTCCTTGCCTCTACTTTGCCGACAGGCTGCAGGTACAGGCTCTCAGCCTGCCCTGATACCAATCCGGACGCTCCCCCAGGGTGACTGGGAACCTGTGCAGGCTCTCTCCAGCCCGGCAACTGAGTTGCTGGGCTGGACAGAGCCTATTGCGCTTGTATGTTTGGTCGGCCCGAGATGGCCCGCCAAACATACATGTGCAGTCAGTGCTCGTAACAGCCTGTGGCCTGCCCCTAAAAACATTGTTTTTAGTCAAATGTTTTGCAGCTGCTGGAGGGGGGAGAGGGAGGAAGCGACGCTCCTCCGCCCTAGTGGAGGAGCCGCGCCTGTGTGCGTTATTGTGCGATCTGTCTGGTTGCAATGACAGAACGCTCAGAAAAGGGGACCAAAATACTAGTTGGATGGCAGCTATGGAAAGCACAACATTTTAGCTATAATAAACACAGTTTATTATCGTTTTTAGTAAAAGGTTTTGCAGAAGCTGCTGCTGGCGGTGGGGTGCCGCTCCTCCACCCTAGTGGAAGGAGCGAAGCCTGTGTCCATTATTGTGTGATATGTCTGGATGCAATGACAGAATGCTCATAAAGGGGGACCAAAATACTGGTTGGGTGGCAGCTATGGAAAGCACAACATTTTAGTTCATAAGCTTTAAGGCCACACCCTTATTTACATATGCCACGCTTCTTGGAAAGAATTCCTTGATATGCTTTTTAGATCATACCCCTTTTAGAGAACTCAGCCTTTTTCACCCCTGTGTCCCAGTATCCACAAATGTGTGCTGGTATCCACCACCCACGCCCACATGCCTTCCAAGCCTGTTCTGTATTAACCACGGACAGAGAATGTAGGTCTTCATGACAATGACCAAACTCATTGACAAGGAGGCGTAGAAGATTTATGAAAAGTGGCGATGCGCATAGTGCAGCCCCACTTTTCTTGCACCCTTTAGCACCCCCTTAACATCACCATGGTAGCGCTTTTTTACACTAGTCCGGCGCTTTGCATGATTAGCATAAAAAATGATGACACTAATCCTGCAAAGCACCCAGAGGCCCATTATATTCAGTGGGAGCCTCTGTTTAACGCATGCACTTAGTAGGCTTTAAAAAATGCCGATAAAAATGGCACAAAGGAATCTCATATATTCCTTTGTGCCATTTTTACGTCCCCCCATAGTGCCAGAACTCCCTCCTTGCATACATTATGCTTGGCGCAGGCATAATGTGGCGCAAGGGGTTACAAAGTGGCACAATGCATGCATTGCGCCACTTTGTAAATATGGCGTGACATTTTGAGCTTGCAATATTTTCCAATTTACCTCCAACCCAGGAAAGATTGAGTTCCCTTTGCAAGCTAATTTTCACTGCATGAAATACCACACCCATCCAAGATGAATATTTATCTTTATTTACCTTTTCTCAGCTTTTCTATTCACCATGGAATTTAATTCAGAGTATAGAATCTGCAGAACAATTTTTCAGTGTTAAATATGGATATGAGTGAAATAAATGGTGTTCATGCATAAGTATCAAAGCCCCAAACTGTGCAGCCTTTGCAATGTTGGACTATTTTCCATAGAACTTTGAGAATGCTGCAAAAACAATTTAAATATATACTTGAGCTGGCGCTGTGGAAACACATGGATAGGTTTTGGAAGTTATTTCATGAAAAACCTCTTAACTTCACTGGACCCTTGGTCACAGCTCTGCCCCTGGCTTCCTGAAGGATCATAAAATTTCTATTCTGGGGAAAATCACAAGTTCATATTTTGGCATTTCTTAGAAACGGTGAATGGAAATCCACAAACGCACTAATCTAATGTAAAAACAAAAAAAACAACCTAAAATGTGTCTTGGTGTCTCTACAAAGTTGTTAAGGTTTAACAACACAGCTATATATACTATTAGAACATTTATAATTTGGTTGCTACCCCTCCGTGAGGCTCGGAAGCGCTTGCCTAAATGGGATGCACTACACTGTTTATAAGCTTAAACATACCAAATAAAAATAACTCTATATTATATATGTAGTGTGAATGTATAACGTGTGTATGTAGTGGTAGTTGTAAGGCTAAAGCCCATCTGGGAACAGTTGGTGCGAACCAGAGGGTACGATTATTTTGTTTTTTCAAAAAAGCAGAGGTTAATACACAAGGCCTCATTCTTGATAGCTAATTGCAATTGTGTCCTCATGGAAGCGTGCCCTTCCCCTTAGTTAGGCCTTAAATTAAATGTCCCGTGTTACCCATCCTGATTTATTTTGCCTTATTCCCACTGTGTCTCCTCGCAGTTTACATTTCCCGTGCCCACATGGCAGTGTTTAACCGCGCCGCCAAATATTTATGCAAAATTGTAAGTTCCAGCAAGATTCTATCTCTGTGGTACGAGGTAAAAATATCACACATGGTTCATCATGAAGACAGGAAATAAAGGAGTTGGAGGATTTACAGTTCAAGAGCATTAACCGTTTATGTATGTGGGCTTTTGCAGTACTGTTTGATCACCACACTGGACTTTCTAGTAGGACCACGGTTGCTGCTCACCATCAACCAGGGATTTAAAGGTTTGCTATCAAGATAGCTTAGTGGGCTAATTACTAGATGCTGACATCTGATACCATGTTCCAGTCACGAGTTTTTATCTACCTGAGAAATGAAATTCTGCTTTTGTGCAAAGCTGGCTCGGGGATGTAATGCAAGCCCCTGCAAAGTAGGGCTGCTACCCAGGTGGTTCCCACTGGGGAGGGTGTTTGGGGCGCCATTCAGGGGCCCGCTTTCCTCCCAAAGCTAATGAATACCTAAGCGATACAGGAGACTGTGCCCTCTCATCTCATTCTGCAGTTTGGGGCCTATCATTTTGTTTTACGCCTCAGCGCTCACTTGAACTCGACAAAATTGTTATATTAAGTACTAAGGTTAAAAAAAAAAGAAGAGTGCTGTGTCTGCACAATTAGGTGCTAAAACCTTAGCATGGGCACCGCATAGTATAGGCCAATATATGGGGGGCACGTAATGCTGCTTGTGACGCAGTATGTTCCTTCTAACCCGCAACCAGTGCAAGGATTGTTGGTGCACTAGGCAGGATGTGTCCCTTTCACCTGGCCATTTAATACTATATAGGGGCAGGGTAGGATTGACCTGTACAGGCAAAGTGGCAGTGCCAAAAGGGCTGGTATGACAGGTCAGTTGTGGACAGTTTTAGGTCTCACCTACACAACGCATGCAATGTTCTGCGAGACGTATTGTTTACAACCAAGTGGGCCTAAAACCGGCCCGCAGCATATCATTTGTTGTTTTCATTGTCACTCTCATTTGCAGCCTTTCCATTACTTAGCTCCTATTGGCTTCCCTTCCTTTCTTGTGTTAGCTCCTCCTTGGTGCATGACCAACTACATGTGTTCATCGTCATCATCTTTATTTTCCTTGTATTTTTGCAACACACTCTTGTTTTTTAATTTGATAAGCATTTTTGTATTATTCTGGATGTGCAATGTGATTTTCTACTTTTAACACAGGCAAAAAGGCTTCTTATTTATGTTGCTTCACCTGATCTGCTGTCTTTATTGACACTTCAGGTACTTAAACCCACAACTGTAATACTCTCCACCAGTCTAGTCTATGCTATACCTCTCTATGCCACTCTACACCACTCGACTCTACACAACTCCACCCTAAGCCACTCCACTTTATGCCACTTTACACTAAATCTCTCCACGGCATTCCACTCTGTTACTATACTCTATGCCACTCCATGCTATGCCACTCCACTCTATTCTACACCAGTCTACACCACTCCACTCTGCACCACACCACTCTACTCTAAGCCACTCTGCGCCACTCCATACCACACCACTCAGAGCCACTCTACGGTGCTCCACTCTGTGCCACACCAATCTACACCACTCCACGCCTCTCTACTTTACTCCACTCTATTCTATGCCACTATGCTTTACAATACTTCACTCTACTCAATGCCACACAATGTCACTGTACTCTGCACCACTCTACTCCACTCTACACTATTGTAGTATCTTTTTATAGTTTTTATTTATTATTTTCCCTTTGTTATATAATTGTTGTAGTTTTTGACATAATGGTATGTTCTCTTCCCCTCCTGCACTTGCTCTCTTTGGTGTGATCTGGAATGCTCCAAGGTTCTGAGACGACACCTGGAGCAGAGAGCTGTGTGCAGGTGTGGGTTAAGTTTCTTCTCTGTACCGTTCAACTAATAAAAGTGGTGATAATTCAACCTACTCCTTCCGGATTTGTTCTTCCTGGAGCAATGTAACCACTACAACTATACTACTGTACTCTAGATCACTGTGTTCTCTGCTACTCCACTCTAACTCCTCTCTATTCTACTCTATGCCAGTCAATTCTACTTCACCCCACTTTATGCCACTCTACTCTGTGCTGTTCTACTCCACTCCACAATATGCCTATCCACTTAAGTCTATGCCACTTATTACATTCTACATCATGCCACTCTACACCACTCTGTTGCACTTTACTCTATATCGCTCTACTCCATGCTACTCTGTTCCATGCCACTCTACTCCACACTACCAGTCTCAGCCACCCCACTCTGTACCACTCCACTCTATGCCACGTCACTCTGTCGCACCACTCTTCTCCACTCCACACCATTCCACTCTACACCATTTTACTCTACCACACTCCACTCTATTCTACGTCACTCCATTCTGCTGTACACCACTCTACTCTAAGCCACTCTTCAGCACTTCACTCTGCCACTCTACTTCCCTCTATGATGCTCAAATCTGCGGAGGCTGCACTCTGTGCCACTCCACTCTATGCCACTCTAGTCAATGTGACTCCACTCTACTGTACACTGCACCACTCTACTTTAAGCCACTCTTCATCACTTCACTCTATGCCACTTCACTCTGATGCTCAAATTTGCACCACTGCACTCTATGCCACTCCACCCTATGCCACTCCACTCTCCCACTCCACTGTCAATCCACTTTATGCCACTATGCCACTCCATGCCACACATTTCCACTTACACCACTCTACACCATGCCACTCCACTCTAATCAATGGTACTGAACAGACTTGACTCTGTAGTCACACCAGTCTACTCCACTCCACCCCACTCTGCCACTCCACTGTCAATCTACTCTATGCCAATCCACGCCACTCCATGCCAGTTGACCCTATGCCACTCCATGCCACACTGTTCCACTCATACTACTCTACGCCACTCCACCCTACTCTAATCCTTGCTACTGTAGAGACTCTGTCTTCACACCAGTCCACTCCACTATACTCCACTCCACCCCACTATATGCCACTCTGCTGCCACTCTATGCCACTCCACCCCACAGTATGCCACTCTGCTGCCACTCTATGCCACTCCACCCCACAGTATGCCACCCACTTCACTGTATGTCACTCCACTGTACACTTCGCCACTCCACTCAGCTCCATGTCACACCACTCTACTTCATTCCACTCTACTCCGTGACACTCAACGCCTCACCACTCTACACCACACCACCACTCTTTACCACCCCACTCTATGCCACTCTGCAACAGTCTATGGCACTCCACTCTACACCTCTCCACTCTATGTACCTCCACTCTATTCCACTCCAGGTCATTCCACTCTATGCCACTCAACTCTATTCTATGTCACTCTGTTCTGCAACACTCCTCTCTTTTCTGCACTCTCTATGCCAGTCAACTCTACACCACTCCACTTTCATCTACACCATTCAATTTTACACCACCACAAACCCACTCTATGCCACTCTACTCTATGCCACTCCATGCCATTCAGCTCTATGCCACTCCCTGCCATTCAGCTCTATGCCACTCCCACTCTATTCTTTGTCACTTTACTCTAAGCCACTCAACCCTGCTTTGTGCTCCACACCACACAATGCTACTCTACAGCACTCTATGCCACTAAACTCTGTGCCACTCTACTCCATGCCACTCTAAGCCATGCCGCTCTATTCCACACCACTCTACTCCACTCCATCCCACTACTCTTTGGCACCCCATTGTACGCCATTCTAATCCACTCTACCCCAGTCCACTCTATGCTACTTCACTCTATGCTGTTCCACTCTGCTCTACTCCACCCACACCATTCCATTCTATTCTATACCACTCTACTCTATGACACTTCACTCTGCCGTGCACCACACCATTCTAATCTAAGCCAGTCCAATCTGCACCACTCCATTTCAATCTACATCACTCACCTTGACCCCACTCCACGCCATTCCACTGTACGCCACTCTACTTTATTCTGTGCCATTCTACGACACTCTTGCCTAGGCCACTCCACACCACACAATGCCACCCTACACCACTCTACTCTATGCCACTCAACTGTTTGCCACTCCCCATGATTCTATGCCAAACCACTCTACGGCCCTGTGTTCTATGCCACTCTGCTCTACGCCACTCTACTCTATGCCACTCTACGCCACTCCAGTCTATGCCACTTACCTCTACCCCGCTCTTCTTTATGCCACTCCACACCACTCTAATCAATGCCACTCTATACCAGTCCACTGTATTCCATGCCACTCTACTCCCTCTACTCAACTCCACCTCACTCTATGCCACTCTACTCTGCCACTCCACTCTACTCCACATCACTCTACTTCTTGCCACTCTAATCTACTCTGCTACATGCCACTCTTTTTCATGTCATTCTACTCCATATCACTGTACTCCACTCTTCATCACCACTCTTTGCCACCCCACTCTATGCCCCTCTACACCACACCACTCCATGCCACTCTACACCAGTCCATTCTTCTCCATGCTGCTCTACTCCACTCTTTTCAACACAACGTTGCCTTTTAAACATCTTCATTTTTTAGTATTGCTTTTTCTTGAACAAGCCATTTACTTCCTTTGCCGACCGGGACCGACATGGCTGATCCCTTACTTTATGGGTAATAATAGGTTGGACATTTAATTCCAATAATATGGAAAAACAATCAATTTAAAGACCATGCAAATATAAGCCCTGAAGAAGTCTTTTTGTGTAGGACGAAACACGTTGGCTTATTGCTCGTTTGTTCAAGAAAAAGCAATAATAAAAAATGAAGATGTTTAAAAGACAACGTTGTGTTACTGGACTTTACTGACTTTGCGCAGTAGTGCTCTATCCATATCTTTTTGTATGTAATCCTTTCAGGATTGCCCCTTTGGTGGCCCCTTTTTGCCTTTGTGAAAAATATTTACATCCGATATTAAAGGGATAACTCATGTTGTGTTTGGAAACCGCCTGCTGATTTAGGCTCTTTGTTATCAAAGGTACTTACTTCTATTGTTGTCATTTCACGACTTAAATAGAAGCAATTCATAATGTATGCATATATATATATATATATATATATATATAATCGACAGGTATATATACATGATCATGCATAACATGTTTGCTTCGTATGTTTAAAAATCTTTTTTCATTGTCGCCCATTCTTGAATTATTTCACCCGCCCACTCCTCATCCATCCAACTTTTCATTCATTTATTGTTGCCATGTTGGCATGCCTCCAGTCTCTATCCGTCTATTCAAATATTGAACAAGATCCTATGGTGAAACTGTTATCGTAAATCAAATAAAAATTTTATTGTAAATTGTTGTAATTTTTTTCACAAATGTATATGGGGGACAGCCGCAACCCTGCACCCTCCTCTTTACCCCCACCACTCACCAAGCCCTCATCTGCAGTGGTCAGGCTCGCACACTATACTCACTCTCTATGTGCAGTATGGGGAGCTAGTCTGACAAAATTTGCCAGGGCGTGCTTTCGTTCCCAGTCCAACCCTTGTCCACCATTTCTTCATAATTGAGCAGTGGCAATGCTTTGTGAGCATGTAAGGGGCAAACAGGGTTACTGGGCCTCAACCATGGTTGTTTGGGTCATTTACAACTGTAACCCAGAGGCCAGACTTACTATGGCACTGCAAGCGGGCGCCAAATCCACCCTTTGTGCACCTGACTGTTAGAGCATTGAGGGAATACAGTCAAAGGTGTCTCAGAGAAGTAATTGGGATTGGGGTAAAGACTCACACAAACAGTTATGCAGTAAAGATAATAAATGCTGTCCAGCTGGAAGCTTTTCTTTCTAAGACAAAAGAAACCATTTTATTATACCTGAAAAATGCAATGCTAGACAAAGCAAGATCATTCAGACACAGGTTCTGATACATGTGATACAGGATTACAATCACACAGAGTATGACTAGGTGAGATTATGTCACAGGTGCGAGCTCGTTATGGCAGATATGAGAAAACATCTTAGTTTTATAATCCATTTGTCAGTTAAATCTTGTTCCAATATAAAAAAAAAATATCTCAGGCCTTTGAAATACCCAATTTAGGGGTAGAGGCAATGTCAATATTTGAGTCCACTTGATTAATTTACTTGAAGTATCGGATACTCAGAATTCTTGAATGCCATGCCTGAAGAGTGCCAACAGCAGAATGAGTTGAATTGCTTGTTGTTCACAGCAGCTGCCTTTGCTGCCCTACCTTCTTTTCCCAGTATTGGTTGGGGAACGGGACAGTTCAGGCGGTCACAGCTCCTAAACAACAGAGAGCTCCAGTGCCGTTGGCAGTCACAGGTCCCCTGACTCCAGTGTGAGCTCTTGGCAAAGTTATAACACGTTAGTCTGCTTCTGCTGTTGGGAAGCAAGCTTCTGGTTAGGCTAATGGTCAAACTCTCAAGTTGTTGAATATGCAGCCATACAAAGCTGTCTCAGGAAACCCACAGGGAGGCTGGGAAACACATTCCTAGACTCTGGTTGAGGTTGGTTGCCCTCCCTTTATTCAGTCTGCTTTAATGGGCTGTCAAACACTCAAGGCACAATGGCCTGGCTTCTCCTCTTGGACCATCTTCTCCCTGAAGGGTCAGTCACTCTTTCCTCCCTCTGACAAAGTAAGCTACCAGGCATGAGGCAGATGTACGGATGTATCAGCAAGATGGATGAGGCGTGAGGTAATGTCTTCTCACCTGTGGGAGTCTGGATGTTAAGGATCTGGGATGTGGGAGACTGGAAGCCCTGGATCTCATTAGTCTTCAGAGTACTCTACGAATCACTCCCTCCACTGATCTTAATTGAACTAGAGCCAAGTGGGATCATTTGGGTCCCACACACGTTTCCCAGACAGAGGATGTTGATCCAACTATCAGTGTTCTTGAACTAGTTCGAGAAGTGCTTAATTTCCAAATTACCTTCTCTTATGCAGAGTAGGCAATCTTTGTTGAGGACAAGGGCTCCCAGAGCCAGTAGTGGCCATGCTCTTTCCAGTTCCCTAGCTGAGGCACCCAAAACATAAGCATGATCAAGTGTGAAAATTCTGCACCTAACTATCATGAGCCTTCTGGAGTATCAATTTCGAAAGAAACAAAGGATAAGGCCCTTTAAAGAAGATTTGTTGTGCATGATAAAAGAGAGTTCCCGTCCCCACATACCCACACACACCATCAACCAAATGGCTGTGAAGAGTGCAGGATGATCACCAGGTGCTTTCTAACAAAGAACACAGCTGCATTTCTAAGGCAGCCATGTCTCCATACCTCGACACTTAAGTGTCTGATGGTAAATGCTTCCTCTCAAATATGAGCAACACTCTATCAGTGTCTGGAGAGCCTGTACCACTTGCTCCATGCTATATTTTACCAGGGGCATACAAAATGAGTTTCCACTGGTCTCTGCAACCTTGGAGCCCTACTACTAGTCGCAATACGTACAGCATGCACTAGGGATTGTTCTGCTTTGCGTCAAACTAAGAGGAGACCGATGCTAGGAAATGCAGCACTCCTAATTTGAGTAATACATTTATTAAGGCGTTTTCCAGATATCAAATAAAAGCACACAAAAATATAAACATTAGCATTTAACTTGAACTCAGTACAACACTTGGAAATGCTAAAATACTCACAGCAGTTAAACAATGACATAAAGAGTGCAATACATCAACAATGAATATATGCTATATATATAAATATATATACATATATGCACAGCTAGGCTAGATAATTAAGAATAAAAGTGCATCACCATGGGGATCAAACTCTTCATCTTTGCCAGCATCAAGCTTAGGAACCCTGGACGGCTGAGGTTTTTCCAACATGGAGTGTTTCCTGAACCGTGCGTCCAAGTTCAGCCGAGCTCCTTCTACCTCAGAGCCAAGCTTTCCCACCTTTAATACCTTAAACCCAAGAGGATGACTCTGGCAACCTCCCCCTCACTTCAAGTAAGTTATGAAATTCAATCGCTGGCTGTACTTTGGTCTGCATCGAAACACGCAAAGGAACGGGCCCTGCCCTGAGGTGCATTCCTGAAACAGAGCTGTACCGTCCTCTGCTGAAAACATTCTTACCCTGGTACACTCTTATCACCTCTGCATCCCCCACAATATGTTCCCTGCTGCTCTGGTGAGAAGGGGGAAAACGCGTTCAATGTAGAATTTTTTTTTTTTGAAAAATACCTGCGCCACAGATGTGACAGCAGGCACCTGAAGCTAAGCGCAAAATGAAGTCAGTGGTCAAGATGGAGTCTGTGATTGAATACAGATAGCATTACAGGGATGCACGTGAGAATGTCAGTGCAGGATCTGGGCTAATATTACATTCAATCAGAACTTTACTGAAGTGGGGCTACTAGGCACCACACTCATACTTAAACAGGAAAAAGGACCTTGCAGTATTATCCTTTTTGAAAAACGTTATGCAGCTACCACTGCTTAATGTGTATGCCCCCTGAAATGTACTGTAGCTCTGTGTTGTCTATGGCGTGCACTTGGTACACCCCTCCACACATCAAAAACAGACCGTGATTCCCATGGTAAGTAGTAAGGATTATCAACTGTCCCGGACCATACATTTCTGGATACCAAATAACCTAGAGTTCAGGTAACTCGGTGCAGGAATATGCTTCTGTATTACCATACTTGGGACATTCTCATCCCAACACATAATTAAGTAAACTTCGCCAGCCACATAATGTGGTCTTCCATTTCTACAAATATCTAGTGGTGCTATATATAGCAAACTTTCATAGGAGAAAAGTGTTGCCAAACAATAGACTCTATATAGACAGAAAACAACGTGCAGGGTGACATCCGTGGAAGGTTGGATTCATCACTACTTTCTTAAAACAAACTCATTAGAACTCTTGCTAAAGTCTCCTTCACCAATTTCACGTCCCAGCACAAAGGCTCAGCACAAAAATATATTTAGTTAAATTTAGTTAAGCCTCTCAGTCCTAGTATCCCTGCAGAAGAATTGAGGCCTACAGACGGAATTCCAGCTCTCACCACGGCACATAACTAGGATATAGTTATGTTGCGTTGCACTGTGCTCACTGAGTATTTGTCTGTGTTACAGTGAAACATAAAGTGAAAAGCGTCCCTGGAAGAATTCTCTTAGAGGCATGCATGAGTGCAACAACTGCTTGGGATAACGCTTTTACTGTTCACATCCCCTAAAGAGCTTCTCCTAGTTCTTCAAAAATACTTGCTGGATAAGAATTCCAGAGGACGTGCACATCATGTTCACTGTTAAAAGAATCTTCTGCACTTATCAAAGCACTTCCTAAGACTCTGATCTTAACTCATAATCTGGCGAGCTCAATTGTCAGTAAATAACCAAGCTGTTACCTATAACTTTTACCAGGATGTGTTTGTAGGGAGATCTACCAAAGAAAGGAAGTATATGTCTTTTTTCACCATTTACTATATTGTGGTATGTCATGACATTTGTTTGTTATCATGTGACACTAGGGCCCTCATTATGAGTCTGATGGTCCTAGGACTGCCAGACTCGCAGTGGCAGACGGACCGCCGCCAATGCAGCGATCCAGCCTCCACATTATGACTGTGGTGAACCTGCCACTGTTGGACCGCCAGCACTGCTACATTTATGCCGGCCGCCGGCAGTCTTAATCCGTCTGGTCAGCACTGCAAGCAGTGCTGCCCTGGGAATTACGAGTCCCTCTCTGCCGGTCTTGACATGGCAAAAGCTGGCAGGGACGGGGTGCTGGGGGCCCCGTGGGGGCCCCTGCACTGCCCATGCACTTGACCTGGGAAGTACAGTGGCCCCCATGGACAGCCTCATTGCTCTTTTCATAGTCTGCTTAGCAGACAGTAACAAGCACGATGGGTGCTGCTGCACCCGATGCACCCCAGCATTACGAGCCTGCGTCAATGTTGTGTGCTGTATCCCCCTGGCCCAGCTGGAAACTCGTAATAGGGGCCAGGAGAGGGCTGCCTCATCAGCTGTAACCCGACCAAATGAGTTTGGTGGGCAGGCTTTTCCGCCCGCCAGCCTTATAATGAGGGCCTAGGTGTGCTTGCTTTTTTTATGGATCATGGTTGATACTAGTTAGGGAGCTGGGTACTTGTTTGCTGGTGAAAAAATGAAACACAAGATCTGAGGACCTAATTTATAGTTTGTTGGATTAGTTACTCTGTCAAAAAAGTGGGACATCTCCCGCCCACCTTATTGAAAGTGCATTACAACCTATAAAACCTGTAGTAAGGCAGATGGTATATCCACCACGTTTCTGACACCTAACCCGTCCACCAATTAATAAACCAGGCCCTTAGTTTTGAAATAATTTGGAAATTTACTTCCCTAGATGCATACCTGCATTTGGCGAAACTTCCAGAATTTTGGGGAATTCACCAATAATTCTGTGACTGCTCCTGTGAATCTGGGACAATTTATCATTCTTCAATTCGACAATTGTAAGGTACTCTCATACAAAACATTTTTGCATGCTTTCAAATACATGATATACATTAATGGATGAGTGGATAATTTTCAAAGTTTCATCTGAATTTTAAACCTTATTGCAATTGGTTTTTCTAGAAGAAAAACATCGCCACGTCCCATATGTTATCAGTGCATTTTTTCCGTACATACAACTGTGATAAATAATTACTTCAGCTTTTGATTGAAGTTAATCCACAACCATATCCAGGATGGGAATACATATTTCAAGAGGTTTAGCCCATAATGGCTTGGGATTTTTCCACTCCAGCACTTTGAGCCTAAGTCTTCATAACTTTTTTCCACAAAAGGTAACAGGCCTAATTTCTCTTTTACCCCACATGTTAAGGATTCTACAGATACCCAGAGGTTGTAGATTCCTCTAGAGGGAGCTATAAAAATAGTCAAAATATAGCAAAATTATTTTATTTGGAAGAAAATGAGAAAAGGGCTGTACAATAAAGCACATTTGATTTCTAAAAAACATCAACAAGAGATTTAATGTGTAAAGATCACCATGATTCCAGCTTTTATTTCCAACCTGTTTTACCACAGATTTTTATGTATTTTTCTTGTTGTGGTAGCAAATTGGCTACTATTTTTTTCGGTTTTAACCTCCTCAGTTTGTAGTGGACACAGGTGTGAAACGTATTGGTGATCCAGTAAAGCTATATATTTCAAAAAATTAGCAAAACCTCCAAATTCACTAAAGAGTCATGTATGTAGATTGCTCATGGTTTTCCCAAAAAACGAATTGTTGAAATAAAAGAATTATAGAAAAAAGTAGCAAGAATTATAAATATGCACAATATTTTTCATCTATATTGTTTTGCCCTGATGGTTGATTTAAAAACATAATACACCATTACACCTGTCAGACCATTCTAGTAGCAGGTATATCTACTGATTGGTGTTTATGCGAAAAAAAGAAAGAAAATCCAGATCCAAAAACTGATCTGCAGCTTTTAATGTTATTTCATTGTGTACTAACCATCCAACATTTCTTATGGTAAAATATATTGAATGAAATGCCTTTTTGAAATGTACCCAGTTACTGAATTTCAGAATAGTGGTTATTGAGGTTACTCATACAATCATGTGATTCAGAGGGTATTTTGAAAAAAGTGTTCCTTCTTGCATACTGATGTAGATTTGAAAGCCAAAAATGGAGAGAAATTAAGTTATTATTAACAAATGTTATTCTATTCTGTTGTTCAACACTTCTCCTGATGCAATTATGGGCCCACATTTATAGATGGGCCTATTGCTAGTGGCACAATAGGCCACAAAATATAATGTGGAAACATTCATTTTTTTATATGAACTTTGACCCATTTTGGCGATGACGTTAGCTACAGTATTTGGGCCTGGATTCAGCTTCCACCTAGGGAATCTTATCAAACCAAGACATTTTTTAAAACTATCCACTACGGAGAGTCCATTGTGGTGTTGCTTTTATGGCTGTGCTGTGCCTTCCTTGCCCAGAATGCCCTATATAGTTCAAACGTTGTTCTAAAATCATGCATTTTGAAGATCCATGATATTACCCAGTGTTCCAACACTTATCCTGATAATAATACCCTACTTGTGTGGATGGGCCTCTCTTTTTTTGCTGCAATAGTCCCCAAAACCAATGTGGAGACATCATGTTTTTGACCATTGAAAATGGCCCTTTTTGGTGATGTGGTTAGTTGCCGTATTTGGGACTGGCCTCTGCCACCAACTAGAGAAACCTATCAAACTTAGAGATTTATTAAACCTAGACACCCAGGAGATCCCAAAGTTGTGTGACCTGCATGTATCACACAATGTTTCCTTACCCAGAATGTGATGCAATCTCAAACTGAGGGAAATTTCTGAACTCTACAGGGATCTATAAAATTACTAACGCTCATTATTCCTACTCTTCTGATAATAGCTGTACCTTACCCACAGAAATGTCTGGAAAATGCATGATTTTAGTTGCATTTGTCCTATGTACGTTGGGCAAGAAAACACACAAGCCACATCACCCTGTATTTTTCTTGTTTGCTAGGTTTCAGAAATGGCCAGGGTTTGTAGAATTCCCTTATTGCTAGTTTTAAACAAATATGTGGATGTAGAGAGCTTTCTGCCTCCCCTAATGGAGCAGAGAATATGTTGGGGTCATCATGGGGTGAGGCACTGTCGTAGTTTGGACTCTTGCTCTGAGCAAGACTGCGGGTCTCAGGATGACAGTACTTTCATTTGTAGGTGACTAAGTTTCTTCCTACAACTAGTTGTAACTGTTGTCCAAACCTTACCGGCTTACTAGCAGTACCTCACCAGAAACACAATAGTAAAAGGTGATTTGTAGCAGTCGCTTACGCATGGACTCAAAATAAGATATCTCAGGGTTGTCGTGGTTAAACGGAAATTACCCTTTTCTCACAGATTTATTATGTCTCATACAAACAAAGGCAATAACACAGATGCAGTGAAGTTATAATAATTTGTATTCAACATAACTGCAATTTGTGATAAGTTGCATGAACTGCAATGATTAGGATAATGAATATACCAAGCAACAGTATTGTGAAGAGGAGAGTCATTGTTATAAAGACCCCCACCATTATGCAATATATGAAAGAAATATATGTATATGTAAAAAATGGAATAAGCCCTAATACCTTAAGGAGAGTAGGTCTAACCTCCTACCTAAAAAAAAGGAGAGCTGGGTTCGTTAAACCTAATCTGCCAAAGCCGTGTCCATGAGAGGAGCCCCCAACCCTCGTTACCTTGATATGAGGTCTCTATCTCAGACTCCGCAGGGACACGAAGACTGGGTCAGCGTCAAGATGACTGCAGCATCGGTATCAGCGATGGTGGCGATGCCCTCTGGTCGGAATCCCTCTGATTATCTGTCTAAAAGTGTGTTGTATTTATACAGATCTACAAGGTCCCCTGACATATGTGTTATTCATAACAATAGATAACAGGCATGCTTGGGACGGCAATTAATATCAACAATCCCTCGAAAGTATAGAGAGGGAAAATCCCTAAGTGTGAATGCCTACTGTATGTTTGTCTTTCGTGCTTGATCTTGACGCCTTGGCACAGTGACACCGATAATAGAACCCATAACAAGTGGCCTAACTATAAACAAGGCCGCCATTTTAAAGGAAATAAATAATTAAATGGGCTAAGACAGAGCAAGCTAAGTAGGTTAAAAGTCACTGGGTAACGGGGGCACGAGTTTACAAGCCTACGGCTAAGCTAACTCCTGTTATCCCGTTAACACAAACTAGGATTCACTACAGCACAACCTGATGTTTAGAAGGCACACCCCAATCCATCTTATTTTTTTACAAACAAATATATACCTAGTGTCTATTGGGCTTTTCGTGTTTAGAAAAATATATAATATTTATCTGATAAGCTGCATGTCAAAACGATTAAGATGCAATAAGTATATGTTGAAATATCACTGGAAAAATTATATAAGGTGTCCTTAGTCTCTTAAAAGCAACAAATGTCTCTTGCAAGCACAAAGTACCTGGTTTGCGTTCAAAATCTCTGCAAGGAACCGCATAGGAGGAGATGTGTGGAAAACAGGGAGATGTGCATCGATTTCTCGGGCCGCACGCGGCGATGCGTTGTTTATTTGCCACGCAGGGAAGACATTGCGTCCATTTCTGGTGCTCGATCTTGGATTCTCTTCAAGTTGTAGGGTTTCGGATGGCCCAGGAACGATGCGTTGAAATCCGGCGCTGGCAGGACAAAGTCACAGGTACTGCATCGATCTGGTGGGCGTTGCGTGGAAAATTCTACCGCTCAGCAGGTGCTGTGTCAATTCCTCTCAGGAAGTCGGGCTGCGTCGTTCTGGCTCGGCTGTGTGTCGATCCAGTGGGCCGTGCAGCAAAGTTCCGATCTCTACAATGGCGCTGCGTTGATCTTTTCCTTGCGAATTCGGGCTGCGTCGTTCCGGTTCAGTATGCAGTGAATTTTTCACTGCAATGCAGGCTGTGCGTCGTTTTCTACCTGCTGTGCGTTGATTTCCACCACACAGGGAGTTCTTCTTGCAGAAATGAAGTATTTTTCGTCCTGAGACTTCAGAGAACAGGAGCCAAGCTCTAACCAAGCCCTTGGAGAGTACTTCTCAGCACAGCCAGAGAGCAGCAAGGCAGCAGGGCAACAGCAAGGCATCAGTCCTTCTCAGAAAGCAGTCAGGTGAGTCCTTTGGGCAGCCAGGCAGTTCTTCTTGGCAGGTTGGAGGTTCTGGTTCAATTTCTCTTCTCCAGGAAGTGTCTGTGACAAGAGTGTCTTGTCAAGAAGTGTCTAAGTTGGTAGGGTCAGAGACCCTGTTTAAATACCCAAATATGCCTTTGAAGTGGGGGGGACTTCAAAGAGTGGCTTAGAAGTGCACAAGATCCCCTTTCAGTTCCATCCTGTCTGCCAGGGTCCCTGTAGGGGGTATGGCAGTCCTTTGTGCGAGGGCAGGGCTACTGTCCTTTAGGACATGTAAGTGTCAGGCCCTCCACCCTCCCAGCCCAGGAAGACCCATTCAAAATGCAGATATATGCAAGTGAGGCTGAGCATTCTGTGTTTGGGGTTGTCTGAGTGAATGCACGAGTGAGCTGTCACTAAACCTAGCCAGACGTGGATTGGAAGGCACAGAAGGATTTAAGTGTAGAGAAATGCTCACTTTCTAAAAGTTGCACTTCTAAAGTAATAATATAAAATCCAACTTCAACATTAAGCAGGATTGTGTACCACCATTCTGGCCATACTAAATATGACCTGCCTTCACCTTTCATATCAGGATCTACCACTCAAACAGTATATGAGGGTAGCCCTGATGCTATCCTATGAAAGGAGTAGGCCTCACAGCAGTGTAAAATGGATTTAGGAGTTTTAAGCTACCAGAACATATAGTACACACATGTTCATGTCCTGCCTTTTACCTACATAGCACCGTGCCCTATAGGCTACCTAGAGCCTACCTTAGGGGTGACTTATATGTAGAAAAAGGGGAGTTTAAGGCTTGTCAAGTACTTTTAAACGCCAAGTCGAATTGGCAGTGAAACTGCACACACAGGCACTGCAGAGACAGGCCTGACACATGGTTAGGGGGCTACCTATATAGGTGGCACAACCAGTGCTGTAGCCCACTAGTAGCATTTAATTTACAGGCCCTGGGCACATGTAGTGCACTTGACTAGGGACTTACAGGTAAATTAAATAAGCCAATTGGGTATGAGCCAATGTCACCATATTTTTAAGGAGAAAGCATATGCACTTTAGCACTGATTAGTAGTGGTAAAGTGTGCAGAGTCCTAAAGCCAGCAAAACAAAGTCAAAAAAAGAGAAGGGGGAAGGCACAAAGTTTGGGGGTGACCCTGCAGAAAGCCCATTGCCAACAGGTATCTTATAGGGTAGGGGCATAGTCTGATGCCTAGGTGGGTCACTGCCTACACCTTCTTTGGTTTTAAAAATATGAAATCCCTGATGTCTAGTAGGCATTGTGCCCGTCTGGAGCATTTGGGGAGTTATCTGCCACCCTAGGTGGGCCACAAATACTAATGAGCGGATAAGGGGTGGGAACAAGGTCTGATGGCTGGGTGGGCCATTCTCACCCCTTATTTTTTTTCAATTATCTTCCATGGTATCCAGTGGGCATTTGAGCCCTGCAGGGAGGTTGGGTTACTCTTCCACAACTTGCCTCCGCTGAGGCTAAAATACTGACGGGCTCATTTTGGTGTGGGGGCACGACCTGATGCCAGGGTGTGCTGCCCCTACCCTTCTTTTTTGTAATTTAATTTGCCCTTGTGTCTATCAGGCACAAGGGGATGAGGAAGAAGATTAAGGGCAAATCCCACAATCCATACTTCTGTGTGGGACAGGAGCACTGTTCTTTTTTTGGGGAAAACACGTGCCCATTCCTGGGTATGACTCCACCCTCCCAGATGTCTAACAGATGGATCCCCTCTTGAGTATTGCTGTGCTGCAATGATTCCCAACCAGAGATTTAGTAGGAAGAGGTACTGCTGAGAAATGAACTTTGAAAAGTAATGCCTTCCTAGTACAATTGAAAGTGAAAGCAGTCATTACCTAATAGCACCGACTGCTTTCACTTGAATCAATGTGACATCAGCATGCTGTGTGCATCGCAATGATAAAGGAAACAAAACAAATTCAGAACACAAAGGAAGCTCTTTGCTCATGTTCTGAAATTATTTGTTTAAAAGAAAATCTTTCTGGTGCTTGCATTAGTGATTTTGTATGTCAAAAAGGTGGACGGAACATACACGTCCATCGCACCATAAAAGTAATGCACTGGGCAAGAACAGTTCATCCACTGCATTATAGCAGATTTTATCAAATGTAATGTTAATGATGTACAATTACTTGTGAGTAGCAAATGTTTACTTCAGGAGAATACAAAACACAGGTTTATGTTTGTAAGTGAATAGAAGTTTGCACTTTAACCCAAATTGAGTGCCCCAAGTACTTTGAGGATTGGCTTGTGAATGAATCAGTGACTGCTGAGAGTTCAGGTTTCCAGCCGGTTACACTGGTCATAGGGTTACCTCCATGCCTCTCCTTTTCGGCTCTAGTTTGTTTCTTCTTTTTGGAGGGGAGAAACCTAACCCATACCCCATCCACACGGTATTCATTTCCAAATCAGGAACATAAATCCTAACCCTATTTATTGGCTATACAGTATTTCTTACCAAACCTCTGGAGCAAGAACATTCCTTTTTCCTTCATTTTATTCATAATCCTAATTCTGTCTCTACCACATAAAAATGTCCTTTCTCTTAATTTTTTTCAAACTATTTCTATTTTTTCACAAGACATTTTCTTGCCTTTTATTTTTCTTACTTTTTGTTTCTCATTGTTCCTTTTCTCACCGTTAAACCTAAAGGGATTCATGCTTTGAACCAAATGGTAATCTTCATTAGTTCAGACAGGTTGGAGATAACTCATGTTATTTTTATAATTAAATTCGCTAACCTATGATGGCATACAAGAATTGACTGGCAAAAACAAAGGCATTGCCAGAGTGGACAACATCATAGTTAATTGAACAATTCAAAGCCTATGTCGGTATACAAGAATTGACTGGCAAAATCAAAGGCATTACCAGAGTGGACATCATCATTCATTGTTAATTGAAGAATTCAAAACATTGATTTGTAAACTGGAGAATTTCCTGATTGATTCACTATACTACCCACTACAAAAGTATGAGTAACTGATCGTTTTTTTCAAATAGCCACATACTTTTTTTAAGAACCGTGAGTACGAGCTAGAAGTAAAAAAGTTCCCATATATCAGTCACGATCAGACATTTTTTGTTCCGTTTTGGAGATTAAACTGTTTTAGTTATTATGCCCTATTTCAGGTGCGGACCCTTCATTATTGATAGATGAACTACCACGTCCATTGGCATTATTAAGGATCCATCATGTGATTAATATGCTTTTTAGATTCTCTTCATGTTCCCTCTTAAATGGGTTAATATAGGCCTTTTTGAATCGTTTTTGGTGATTTTTAATTGTGCAGGTGTTAAGTTTGATCAGCTTAACGGTCCATCAACAAAATATATACCCAAGACTACAATGTAAATAAGACTCATCAACATATTTTGTACCAACTTTTTAATATCATTATATTTCAGTAGTGTAGGTTATATTCAGAGTAGTATTAGTAGCTGAATTAGTACTACCTTGTTGTATACAAATTAACATGTTTGCATACACACTCAAAGATTTCTCAGTAATGCGAGACTGGATTTGTACTGAAAGGTGGGGCACCTCAAATCTTCCAGTGTGTACTCCCTTTTTCAAAGTTCCTAGCACAGTTGAAGCAATTGTTAATATTAATCGTCCCAGTTGGGGTACAGAGTGCACTTGAAGACCACTACCCCCAGTGAATGTGAATACATTAGAAAAATATAGGGCCTCATTACGAGTCTGGCGGTCACTGGACCGCCAGACTCGTGGATAGCAATCACTGTTGCCAATACGCTGGGCCGAGTGCCATATTAGGACCATGGCGGTCAGGCCGCGGTGGGACTGCCAGCTGGCGTTTGCGGCAGTCTTAATCTGCCAGAGCAGCACTGCAAGCAGTGCTTCCATGGGGATTACGACCTCATTCTCCACCACCCATTTCATGGTGCTAGCACTGCAATGAAAAGGCTGGCAGAGAATGGTGCAGGGAGCCCCAGGGGGGCCCCTCCACTGCCCATCCATTTGGCATGGGCAGTGCAGGGACCCCCTGGCCAGCATCCTCACAATGTTCACTGTCTGCTTTGGCCAGAGGGTGGAAACTCAGGTTTCTGCCCGCCGACCTAGCGGTAAACTCTTAAGCGCCCGGTGGGGAGGTAGCTACTATGGTGGCAACGTCCCCTTCGGACGTACGGCGGACGGCCTAAACCGTCTGCAAAACTCGTAATAAGGCCCATAGTCTCCTATCTCTGTTTACAGATTGCAGTTCCTTTCTATGATTTATTGAAATGGCATTTCTAAGTCATGACTGAAAACTAAATCAGGGGTTATAATTCAATAGTTGTCCTTTTCTAACAAATATTTATTTAAACGTTTACATTTAAACAACGAATATTAATTGTCTAATTTTCTTACAATTCAGGTAACAATCATGAAAAATTCAAATATAAGAATATTATTGATCAGCTAAGAGAATAAACAAATTAAAAATAACTTAGAAATCCATGTAAAGAATTACTTTATAAGTTAACAAAGTTCCCCAAATACTCTGTATATATGATCCATTTATCTATGATAACATTGAAAACGATCTTGCAATCCAAATATTTAAAAACGTGTTTCTAATATAGTCCAGTTTTCCTGATTTTGCATAGATACGCTCGGACCTAATGTAAGTTTTGACATTCATAATTGAGTGAAGCTTGAACGCTGAGTAAGCACCCTTAGTTAAGGCACCATGTATCCTGCATGTTCAGGGATGCTCTCGGTAAGAGGAGTATTCAAGGCCAGCCAGAGAGTGTGTATTCCTATGTATTGTAGCTTGTTTGTGCTGTGCCACTCAAGTTCTGGCAATGAAGCACCAGATTGGAGGTAAGCGTAAGGTCTTTTTTGCAAATAGATCCACTGTAGTTGCTCATGAATGAGCCATTTGAAACACACTTTTCAGATAACCTTTTTTGTGTTCGTCTTCTGGGCATCCATAGGACGTGGAACTGTAGAATCTGTGTTCTGGATTATTTTTTAAGTGTAAAGACTGAAATGTATGTTTGGTAGAGTTGAATGCTGCAGCTTGAATATCTAAAAAACAAAAGCCTTTTCAATAATTCGAATATTTGAAGATTGTTTGCAATGTGTAAACAAGGTGTATATTCACACCATAAGCAGAACAGCATTCTGCACATGAATCGTACATTTCTTCACTCAAGGTGGAATATGAAAGATTGCTCTGTAGCTGGTCTATTTTGTTTTTTTGTTATTTACTTGATGGTATAGTGAATGTTTTATTTAGTACAACAGTGGACTGTGAAGCAGGCAGCTGCCATAAATACATGGCTGTTCATTCTGCTTGTGTATGATTGAGTGGTGAATTTGGTGATAGATGATACTGCAGTGTAGTAGGTTCTTGAGGACCACATTACTTTATGCAGCAGTTACATTCCCATGATGACATGCAGAATGCCTCTACATCTGTTTCTCAAAACTCCATGTTCCCTACATCTTGACTTGAAGCACTGGAAAAAGTGCTTTATATAATTTCTTCAGACTACTGGTAGGAATGTGTTTACCTCAAGACAAGTTTACTTTACTGAAATTTGTGAGAAGAGGGAGAATGTAAATCAAATTAATTAAGCATTAAAACCTCCTTATGAGCATAACAATCTGTTGCTAAATGGTGTGCATGAGCATCATAAAAAAATTTCAAGGATACTCTTTCCTTGGGTGTATGTTAAACATTATGTGACCAGTATATGCTTATTAACTGTCGCATGCAATTTCAGAGAGATTATATTATTAGTGACCAATAGTTCTAAAGCACAACAAGATTATTATTGACAAAAGGTCCTTCATCAGGCAACATGGATTGACACTAGGGAGGAGCATGTGGTCAAGTGAATGAAAGAACTGAGGGCCAGATGTACAAAGCCATTAACCTGTCCCAAAGGTTGTGATTCGCTAAATCACAGGGTTTGCAACTGGTAAATGGCTTGTACAAATATACTATATTCATTTAGTGATTCTGTAGCTGCTGCTGAAATGCAAAATGGGTTTAAAAAATCCACCATGAATTGCAGTTTGGAAAGCGCATGTTTGATTGTCCCTTCCACATTCCTTTTGCAACGGTTTGCAACCGCAATTTTGGTTTCAAGCTATTGAAAGTTTATCAACTTCCAAATGGAGATGCTAAATCTTCTGCATAAGAAAGAGGTTTCTGTGGGAGCCCTTCTCATTTGTGAACAGAAAAAAAGTTGGGGGGGATTTGGCAGCCAACTTGTAGACACTCTCTTTAATAGAGTACTTTTTTCCCCTAAATACAGACCGGTTTCCTTTGAGGAAAGCAGGCTGGATTAAACAACATATACTTTATTCAGCCCAAGCCTACCACCATCCATGCTCCAGGATCCAATCAGGGTGACTTAACATCTATGACCTACATCATGAATATTAATAAGCTAAGCTGAATTGCCACCACGCAAAATTGTGATTTAGTGAACTGCCCTATTAGTACATATGTTGGTTTACAAATTCTAATTTAATTCAGAGATATGTAGTACACAGTTTGTGCCTTTTTGTGATTAAAATCTTAGCACACCCGGCAATCAGTGTTCAAATACTCGTTTCAAAAGTGATAAATTGTGTACTTTAGTTATTAATCCTGATTGCAATAAAACTGAAACTATAATGGGATTTGCATCTGGTATTGGCTGTACAAACGAAATAGAATTTGCTTGTTAAAGGTTTTAAGGTAGAGATCAGCTGTCTAAATACAAAAAAACGTTCTGTGCTAAATTGGAACCCTTGGGTTGGGGGCCGAACCTTGTGGGTTTATGCATTAAATGGGACAAAGAGCTTACTGATAAAGTGTTGAAGACTAACATGATTAAAAAGGTGGTTGAATAGTAAATAGAATGTCTAAAAGCAATTACAAAAAAGCTGCTTCAAAATGTTAATTCTCAAAATTGTAAATTGTTCATGATGTGCTTATTTCTTTGAAGGGAGATCTGTAGATTGAATTGGTAAGATATGGTATATTGATGTAATGGTCCCCACCAAGTTATCATAATTGCTGGTCCTGAATGGGCTGCTAGGGAAATCCAGTGAGTCAATGTGTGTGTGTGTGACCCGGTGATTTTAGTGTGATTTTATCTGGGTGAAAGCAACCCAGATTCAACATGGAGGAATAGTGGTTATACATGAAGCAGAGGTATTCACAATATTAATCCTTTCGCTGCCAGGCATTTTCCCCCTAAGGTGCAGGACTGTTTTTTGGCCATTTGGAGCAGTTCGCGCTTAGGCCCTCATAACTTTTTGTCCACGTAAGCTACCCATGCCAAATTTGTGTCCTTTTTTTCCAACATCCTAGGGATTCTAGAGGTACCCAGAGTTTGTGGGTTCCCTTGGAGGAGACCAAGAAATTAGCCAAAATACAGCGAAAAATTCATTTTTTTTATGGGAAAAAAAGGGCTGCAGAAGAAGGCTTGTGGTTTTTCCCTGAAAATGGCACCAACAAAGGGTTTGTGTTGATAAAATAACAATTTTTACAGCTTTCAGGAACAGGCATACTTGAATCAGAAAACCACATTTGTCAACACAATTTTGGCATTTTACTGGGACATACCCCATTTTCACTATTTTTTATGCTTTTAGCCTCCTTCCAGTTAGTGACAGAAATGGGTGCGAAACCAATGCTGGATCCCGGAAACTACACATTTCTGAAAAGTAGACATAATTGTGAATTCGGCAAGGGGTCATTTGTGTAGATTCTACAAGGTTTTCAAACAGAAAATGACAGCTAAAATAAAAAAATATTGAAATTGAGGCAAAAAAAAGCCCTTTCTCTCCACGTTTTACTCTTTAACTCTTTAACTTTTCCCCGTCATGTCAGATTTTCAAAAGTAATATACCGTTCCATCTGCTGGACTCTTCTGGTTGTGGGGATATATAGGGCATGTAGGTTCATTAAGAACCCTAGGTGCCCGGAGCCAATAAAGGAGCTGCAATGGGTCTTCGTTGTATACGGAGTGAAAAATAGGTATCAAGAAAACCTTTGTATTTCCAAAATGTGCACAAGATAAGGTGTTGAGAAGCAGTGGTTATTTGTGCATCTCTGAATTCCGGGGGCTCCATAGTAGCATATAAATTACAGGGCATTTCTAAAATAGACGTCTTTTTTCCACTCTGTCTTACATTTGGAAGGGAAAAATGTAGAGAAATACAACGGGCAATAACACTTGTTCTGCTCTTCTGTGTTCCCCCAAGTCTCCTGATACAAATGGTACCTCACTTGTGTGGGTAGGCCTAAAGCACGCAGCAGGAAACGCAACATGGACACATCGCATTTTTACATTGAAATCTGATGTGTTTTTTGGAAAGTACCGAGCTGTGGATTTTGGCCTCTAGCTCAGCCGGCACCTAGGGAAACCTAGCAAAGCTGGACATTTCTGAAAACTAGACACCTAGGAGAACCCAGAATGGTGCTCTCACTAAGTTCTGTTACCCAGAATCCTTAGCAAACCTCAAAATTTGGCAAAAAGAAAACACTTTTTCCTCACATTTCGATGCTGCAAAGTTCTCTAATCTGAGGGGGAGCCACAAACGTCCTTCTACCCAGTGCTCCCCCAGGTGTCCCGATAAATATGGTACCTCACTTGTGTGGGTAGACCGATGTGCCCGCGAGAGGAAATGCCCTAAACACTGTGGACACATCAAAATGATCAAATACAAAACTACCTGTTTTTGCAGGGGGGGTGGAACGTGCATTTTTGGTCCTGGGCTCAGCAGCCATCTAGGGAATCCTACCAAACCCTAACATTTCTGAAAACTAGACACCAGAGGGAATCCAGGGAGGTGTGACTTGCGTGGATCCCCCAGTGTTTTCTTACCCAGAATCCTCATCAGACCACAAATTTGGCTAAAAAATTACATTTTCCCCACATTTCTGTGTGGGATCACCGCACCGGCTCCAATTTCCTACAACCCAACATTCCCCTCAGTCTCCCGGTAAAAATGATACCTCACTTGAGGGGGAACCATAGCGGGTCCAAAAGGGCAGTTTGAAAAAAAAATGTTTTTAGGCTGACAAGTGGAGCAGATTTTTTATCGGTATAGATGTGACAATGCTGGGTGGTAGGAATTTTGTGGATTCCTGCTGATTCCGGAAGGTTCCATCACAAAAATGTGGGAAAAATGTGCGATTTCAAGCTAAGTTAGAGGTTTGTAGGGCATTGTGGGAAACAAAATGGTGCGGGGTGCATGTGAAGCACACCACCCTGGACTCACCCAGATGTTTAGTTTTCAGATGTGCCTAGGTCACGTAGATTTTTCTACATGGCAGCGTCCCACAGTCCAAAAAGTGCAGCCCTCACCATTCCTAGAGGACATTTCTGAGAGTTAGACAAGCGCTCATGGCCCAAATGTAAAACCAAAACCCAAAATAATCAAATGTTCTCTTGCTTGCCGTGCTATAAGATGTTTTAGTGTGCGGAGGGAGAGCTGAAAGACTGTTACTCCCTTCAGTTGGGGTGGGGGCATAACCATGCCGATACTGGTTGGTAGGCACCACCCCACTATTTTTTTATTTTTTTTATTCCCTGGCATCAAGTAGGCTCTCTGTCCCCCCTGGAGAGTGAATCGAGGTAATTGCCCCATCTGCCCACCGGTTGGCAGAACAACTTTGGCCCATTTATTTGAGGTGGGGGTATGGACATACCCCCACCCTGTTTTTTTGAAAAATAAATCTTCCCTGATCTCTGGCGGGGCAAAAATGGCCTAAAATAAATTTGCCCCCCAGGGGAGCAACCCTTGCCTAAGTGGTCACTCCCCTTGTGTGAAATTGGCGCAAAACATAATCCCTAGTATCTAGTGTTTTTTGCCCCACTTGGGGGCAAATTGGCCTAATAAAAATAGGCCGATCTGCCCCCGGGGGGCAGAAATGACCTAAAGATAATTTTGTCTCCATGGGAGCGACCCTTGCCTAAGGGGTCGCTCCACACATCTAAAAAAATAAAATAAAAAATAAAAAATCCCTTGTGTCTAGCGTTTTCTGCCCCCCTGGGGCAGATCGGCCTAATTGGAATAGCCTGATCTGCCCCCGGGAGGCAGAAATGGCCTAAAAATAATTTGCCCCCTGGGGAGCGGCCCTTGCCCAAGAGGCCACTCCCCTTGTGAGTAAAAACAAAAAACTCCCTTGTGTCTACTAGTGAGCATTTGTGCTGCCCGATCTCTTCACGATCGGGCAGCAGAAATGCTGAGAGAGACATCAAACAAAAGGAAAGGCCTTTCCTTTCCTTTGATGCCTCTTCCGATCCACGCTGATGAGGTCAGCGCGCGATCACGGGTGACGTTATCAGACGCCACAGGGGTCGGGGGAATGGGGTGTAACGGTTACTTCCTTGGCACCCGAGCGGTGCAAACGAGGACATAACCGTTACATCACGGGCACCCGAGGGGTTAAATCTTCCAAGTCCTTAACACCAGATATCACTTTCCAAAAAGTCCACACATTTTGCTTCCTGATTACCTATTTAGGTGCATGTCATTTTTATTACCATTTACATCTGATATTCTAACTGATGAGCTTCGGTGTGGTACTGATGCATGTGAGGGTAGAGGAATCTAGTGCCCTGGCCTTTGTTTCATAAACTCTAAGAATCACCAAAACTATTTATTGATTTATACAAACTTTTATGTTGGTAGCAGTAACACATTGTTGAGTATATGTTTTGAGAATTAACTCAGTAGTGTATTTAAATAATAATCTGCTCGTCAAGCTGTTCGCTTTTACATTTTTAGGTAGTTTCAGGTGGAGATACTGGCTACATTCTCAGTGGAGTATGTGTTTGTCTTGTGCATCCTCATAGATTTTTTTTACAAGGTTCTGCTAGGGCCATGTGGTGATGGTGATCAATGTGATTTAGCTGCCAGTCTGAATTCCCTGTACATGTTAGGGTTGGTTCTTGATGATTCAATCTAGTGCCTTTTCTTCTAGATCTGATGAAGACATAGGGAATCTGGATGAAGACAAGGAGTTGTTATATGATTTCAAGAAGAGTGGCGTGAAAAGCATGGTTCATTTAGGTGAGCAGTTCCTATGAGGTGCAGTTAAAGTTGAAACTTTGAGACAAGAGAGGGAATGGAAATCATGTTTCTTGAAAGAGACATGTTTCAAAAGATTTTATGACATGTACGAGCCTGACATATTCTGAAAATCATTAGGCAAACTGTTCCAAGGTAAAGGAGTTCAGAACGAGCACTGCCCCTAGAGGAAATCTCCAAAATATTAGAGTGCGGAGTGAAACATATAAGCAGGAGCGGAGCACTCTAACAAGAGTATTTCGTTCATTTATTTTTCATAAATATGGATGCCTTGCCATGGCAAGAATGATGTGCAGTGCAGAGAACTTTGAAAAGTTGGAAAGGAACTGGAACCAGTTTAAAGATTTAAAGATTGTTGTAAAATGGCAAAATGAGAGGCTGCATGATTTTTTATTGATTGTAACCGACCAATAGGTCTTTCTAAACTGGTTGAGTCATCAGAGTGAATACATATTGATATGCCAGATAATATACAACTTGATGTTGTTGACCTTATAAGGTTTATGGAAGGAGGCCTCCAGTGACTGGGTGGGATGTCCTTTGACAGCGCGCACTGTGAACATGAGGTTCATAGAGGTATCTAGGAGAGGGTTGCTTATGTGTGCAAGATGATTTGGGGGGAGTTACAGCTTAAAAGGTGTCCCACAAACAACAGATCCAGAAATACCTCCACAGAACCTGGTTAATACGAATGTTAGATAGAACCTGCAGTGAAACAAGCATTAACAAACTAGCACTCACCATGACTCGCCAAGTCAACTCAGTCACATCCTCTTGTTTTCACACCCTCTGACTGCTCCGGAAGATCTACAAATGGTTCCAAAAAGACTGCTGCGGAACCATGACTCATGACCTGGTTACGGCCAGACTCGACAATGGCATTGCCCTGTACACCGACACCACCCAGAAGAACCTGAAGAAACTTCAGCACATCCAAAACACCTCCACCAGACTCATCCTGGACATGCCCCAAGGCAAACACATCTCCAAACACCTAAGAAACGTCCACTGGCTTCCTATTGAGAAAATGATTAACTTCAAACTACTCATACAAGGCCCTCCACGACCTAGGACTCGCCTGCCTCGACTACTGCATCACCTTCTACTCCCCAACCAGATCTCTCCGCCCTGCCCAACGAGCACTAGCCACCGTACCCTGCATATGGAACACCTCGGCGGGCAAAAGATCCTTTGCCTTCTTCACGGCAAAGACCTGGAACAGCCTGCCCCTGCACCTCAGGCAGCCACCATAACTGCATCAGTTCAGGAACGACCTCAAAACCTGGCTCTTCAACTGAAGCTCAGAGGACAAACACCCCCTTGTGCCTTGTGACCCTTAAGGGTGAGTAGCTGTGCTTTATAAGCATGATTTGATTTGATTAGATTTGAGGACTAGTGCCAACGAGTTTAATGAAGTCTCCTTCAATGAAGCCTCTGTGAATCACTCAAGAAAATTATTATTTATGCTTTCTGGCATCTAGTGACAATCAAATCTGCATAGTGCCCCATATAAATACATAAATAGTCTAATTTGAGAACTATTTATTGAAAACGTACAATAATATTGATCATGTGAATTTGGAAGTGCAAATCAGAGTTTTGTTTTAATGCTAGCATAGGATACATAGACATTTTATCACAGGAACCAGATCCTGTTCCTAGCACTAAGGCCCTCTTTACCAGCCGTCTGCCATATTATGACCACATCCGGATTTCCGCCAGAAGGATGGCGGAAAACCAGCTGTGGCATGCCGGCAGATGGCAGTAAGGGCAGCAGCGCAACGCCAGTAGACCGCCTCCAGCAGTATTATGACCCATAATACGGCCTGGCGGTGTTCTGCTGGCAGACGCTGTTGCTGGCAGCAGCGTCCCATCCCGTCTCCTGCCGGAGGACCCCCTGAACACAGGTAAGTGGGTGCTCTGATAGAGGATGGGGTGGGGGTGTTGTGTGTGTAGGGGTGTGTGTGAATGTTTGTGCGTGCGTGTATGCGGGTGTGTGTTTAGTTTTGAATGTGTGTGCATGTATGGAGGCGTGAGTGCGTGTATGTTGTGTTCAGTCAATGAGTGTCTGCGTATCTGCATGTAAGTGCGTGCAGAAGTGTCTGTGAATGGATGTATGCATGGATGCATGTGTGTATGGGTTTGTGTATGAAGGGGATGTGTAAATGTGGCGGGTGGTTTGGAAAGGAAGGGGGGTACTCTGGAGGAAGGGGGGAGACCCCTATCAGTGACAGGGAAAGATTTCCCTGTCACTGATAGTGCCAACCGCCATGGTTTTCCTGGCGGTAAGGATGCCACGAATACCATGGCTGTAGGCGGGGTCATAATCCCGCAGGCAGAACAGTGACGGCTGCCGGGCTGGAGATTCATATCTTCAGCCCTGCGGCTGTCACAGCCATCGCGGTCGGAGTGAAGCCATTGTCATAATATGGCGGTAGGTACCGCCAGCCTGTTGGCAGTACTTACCGCCATGTTACCAATGACTGCAGGGGTCATGATGACCCCCTAAATGTTTGAGGAATGATAACTGTGCAAGCTGACCACAGGTCTGGTAATGGCACTCAAACTAATTTGCACAATGTGATTACCAATGATATATTAAGCTACATTTTGTGACTTTTATTCTTTTTTATGGTGCTGTTTAATGCTTGTTTTTTTCCTTAATGCCGTATAATCATATTTTGCTTCTACTGTGGCAGTTATGTTATTGTTGGAATCAATTTCAGCTGGAGGAAGTCTTCCAGCGTGGTCTGACTTGATGCTGCGTCAAGAATAATAGTCTCTTGCAGACCATATGTTTCTGTGAGTGTAGTGAATATTGTATACTTTATCGTAGGAAAATGCTCAGTATTTAACGGAATAACAAGCCCATTTAAATAGTGTTTCCAAATGTAGAACATGCCAAATGATTCTCTCAAAAAGAACTGAGCACAGAAACCTACTTGGGAAGCAAAAATGCATTGAAGTTTCTAGGTATTTTTTGCTTTACCTTTTAACTCATTTTTTGACTCTTATCAGCTGAATGACTGTCTTAATTAACTGTTTACCCATGACAGACTTAGACCAGCTACCGTTCACGTCAAAAGGACAATTGCTAATTGCATGAACCTCTAACGCCCAAAAAGTGCTTTAATGACAGATGATTGTGTCATATTTTCATGTCCTAATTTCCCAATTGTGAATTCAGCAAGCCATATTTTTGCCTATCATTAGATTTTGTTGCCTTTTGGCACTGAGGGCTGCCTGGAAAGGACAGGACGGATGTGTAGATGCTTAGCAGCGGACCATGTTCTAGTTTCAAGTCACATTTACGCCAGGCGTGATGTGCAGGCTGTGAAACAGGAGCGATCGAAGGGCTGGGTGGAGTAGACAGTGGTGACAGAGATATTTTGAAGAGTTTTATAAAGCACGGATTTAGTGGAGGAGAGCCGCTGTGTGGTGTGTATATAGTAACGTCATACATAACAGATGACAGGAGGTATGTTTACAGTCCCTCCAAAGTAAAGGAAAATGTACATCAAGCAGAATATGTAAGGAATGATTGGTGTCCTCAATTGAAGCATTGATATACTCCCGACAAAAAGAGACCAGGCATTAGGGGCAAAAAAGACAGAGTGGTTTGCTAGAGGCTAGCATATCCCTTTGTCTTTTAAGAAAAGCTGCACCCGTCAAATTAACCGTAACATTTCTATTTTGGTAAATTGTGTGTTTTGTAAATTAAATAAAATATTTAATAATCTGTTTATTTTTTGATGCATGACTTTTTTCTATATTTGTGTGCATTAATTTGAGGTTTCAGTCCGATAAATTGCTTAGTGTAGGGCCCTTGCTCCCAGTAGTAAATTAGTGGGGGTCAACAGAGGTAAAACAGTTAAGAACTGCTGCTCTTAGGTCGTAGTCCAGATTCTGAAAAAGTCTATTGAGAAGTGTGTTTGTTGTGAGTCTTTCAGAATGCCAACCTTGCAGCACATGTGCCCTAAGTAGTGTGCATACTGCCAGATGTGTTACGCTTAAAGGCAAACTAGTCAGGTTTTCTTAGAAAGAGGACATTATAAGGTCAACAACAACCTTTAAATGGGATTCTGAATTGTAGAGGACGCCAATTGAGATATTTTAAGGTTGAGATATGCTCAATCTTTCATTGAGTGCTGATTATTTAAGCTGCTGTATGAAGAACATTTTTAATAAGTCAATTAGGATTCTGCAAGAAAAGTGAGCATAGGGTCACTTATGTCAGTGTGTGACAGGACGAAGGCCTAGACTGTGGGACAGAGATTCATAGATAGTTTGTGCCTTTATCTTGATAGGGTTCTTGAAAGATTGTAGAAAGGAGGCCACGAGAAAGCCCATGGATCTGATGGAGGAAGGAATGTAAGGTAAGAAACCATGTAAACCCATATTGTTGCAACACTCCTGGAGCTCATGGTTCCTTTGTAAATGAGGACAACGTTAATTTTTGGTCGAGTGCAGAGATGTGTATCTGAATGAGGTCGCAGCAGGGTCTAAGTTTGATGGTGTTTTCAGCGAAAACCAATCGGAGCGTTATTTGGATGGTGTAAGTGTATTGCTGGATAAAAATGTCTTCTTTCTTAAAGGGCACTCCTTGTGTCTTCAAGATTACTCCAGGTGGTTGTGTACACCAAAAGCTTGACAATCAATTCATATTTATTAGCATGGTTTTAATAGAGGATGGAGGCAGCCAATCTGAGATAGCGGGTTGGGGGAAGGTGGAAATAACATGCATGATTGTTTGGCCTTGTGAAATAGAGTGACACTATATTTGTGATAAAATTGTTTCTGGCAGTCGCCATCTCAACAAACGTTATGTTGATAGATCTCATTTTCTGTCTGCAAATGATTTTTATTCATTGAGAGACCTTTTGACTAATTGTAATTCATGTTTCACTCCCTATTGGCTTTTCATCCAAATCCCCCTTTTAACATGTCTGTGAGCATTAGGCAACTGTCTGAGTAACGTCCTGTGTATTTGGACTTTCTTTGCTGTTACCCCCACTTCTTACCCCAAGAAGCTTGGTTGGCATCACTTGCATTTTCAAACATCCATGCAACTATTGATCAACAAGTACAATATTTGTCCTCAATTTTTCTAAGCCAGGCATATGAGACAGTGTAAGCTGTCTGGGTGCAAAATACTAATTGTGGATTTACCTAGTACTTAGAGGGGGTTACAGCAGGCCTATTGCTTACTGTTGGTTGCTGTTATTGTCACTTTATTTGCTTGTTTCTTATTCCATCGCTTTCCCTATTCAGTCTTGTGTTTGTCCCTCCTCTGGAGCAAAGCTTCTTTATCATCTCTCTGATTTTCTGACATCTGTCCTTCCACTACTCTCTTTTAGGAAACGACTTTTTCTTATTTTACTTATGCACTCCTTGACAGGGCATGTGTTTTCCACCTCTTTCCTTCTTGTGCTTTTCCTCTGCCATATACCTATTCTCCTCCCTCCATGTTCCTGTCTTCCTAGTGTTGCCAGCTCCTTTGCCTGAGCTTCTCCCACTTGTCAAACTTCTTGCCTCTTACATGCTCTTTGTTACTTTTTCTCTCATGTGCATCTCCTCGCCTCAAGTTTCCCTTCGTCGTGCGTTGCTTTATCCCTTCCCCCTCCCATTAACTCTTGCTCCGTGCTCCTGCTCCTCCATTGTGCTGCAAGCCCACTGTCTTCTTTTTAAGCATTTTAATATTTTTTTTGGGTGGTGGTGCAACCAGTTAGGAAACGGTTGCCTGCCCCTCTGTAGTACTTTCTCGCTACTTCACTTTTATTTTTGGATAAATTGGTAAACTAAAAAATGGCATCCATGTCATTTTGTAGGCGTGTATGTGCACAGACACATCATACATTGTGAGCCTAAAAAATGGTGCAGCTATTTTGTTTTCTGTAGATCTTCAGCAGAATGCACTGGCAAAGCCAATAGGTCCTAATTGCGAGACCTCTTTGATTTGCCAGTCATTTTTTGCATTGCTTATTTGAAAATTTGGAAAAGATATTAGAATCGGGGTGTAGCTACTATTTGTGCAGCGTGTGTAACTGCACCGGGACACAGAATTTTGAGGGACCCATTGAATCCTTATAATTACTGTGGTTTACTATCCCAAAACCAGCCAGAAGGGCTATCTTCCTTGCTGTCACTAAGGCCCACGGCATCCTTGGTATGCTACTGATTAGAATATCCTAAGAAGAAAACTGTCTCCTATTCAGATATTGACTGTATTACCAGAAGGCTGTGCCATTTCCTAAAGACTGGTCCCAATAAAAAGTAATCAGGCTGGGAAAGAGTTAGTCGCATTAAAGACAAGCCTGACATGATCTCAGACCTACTACCCATGTTATCGCCCACCCTGGCTATTCCGATAGTCCAATCAGCGTCATTGCTGCTCACGTGTGATGGGTCTCGGCAACACTCATGCCCTAGTCAGGCATAGAAGTTTGAGTCTCATCTAAGAAGGAAACAGCACATGAATCCCTCTGCTATTCGACACTCTGTACAGAATTTCACCTTCAAAGGGAACTCAAAAGTGCGTTTGCTTGTACAGCAACAGAAGGCTTTTCTATTACATCGATTTCCTGGAAAATACATAAAATAATTTGTTATTTTTCAATTAAATAATCTACAGTTTACTTTCAAATAGTTTCGATTTTGTGGTGCAGGTCACAAATTTTTCCGTTGCTTTTTGCCTTCTCACTGGCATCCCTCCTTGTCCAAAATTTGGCACTAATATGGTTGTAAGCATACATTTTACTTTGACTGTGCCAACCTAAACTTCGCTTTTACTTCAGAATGAACTTAAGATCTCTGTAAATGTGGCAATGTTGACATATAATCTAAAAAGTGTGAGCGCACACACCTCTCTCTCTCTCTTTCGCTCCCTCTTTCTGTAACTCTTTACCTATTCCACACTAAATTGTCGGATAAAGGGTTTTTAAAGTGATGAAAAAGAAAATTAGGTGCCACATTTCCTGGTATTATTATTTAGCTATTTATAAATGTTGCCGCCATAGTCATTATAAATCTTACCACACAAAGTTACTGATACAGAAAGACCCAACCCAATATAGAATGCAAAGTTTTCAGAAGAGTAAATACTGCAGTATGCATTTGAATATAGCCAAAATAGTATTTACCAACCTGCGAATGTTGCAGGAAGCACAAAAACGTCGTTGATTTCCATCCTTCTTTCAACTCACGTGAAAAAATACTTTTTGTAAAATGTATAGAATAGTTCCCTAAGTGTAAAACAAAGCTACATATGCATTGTAGTAAGTGCAGCATTTTTCTTTGGTTATAGTCATCTTCAGGAGCTTAGTTTCGGGTTTATTCTGTGTTCATGGTATAGCGAGGGAAAAACTCATAAAGCACCTGTTTCAACAACAAATATCCTGCAATTGCATTTTTGTTATGCAGCTGCTTCTCTCGGATCCCTTAAAGGTTCACAGTGTAATAACTTCATATAGATACTACAAATTTGCAGTAGTCATTCCTACTTGTTTCAAATATATTTATATAATCTATATATCAACATGTATAAATATAAACATAATTGTGTGTATATGTTAGAAATGGGGTCTCTGGTTGGCACTCAGTCTGCATTCCGTTCAATCAGAGACCCTTGCTGTAGTCAGGGCCATGGAGATACACACTTAGATAACTCCTGCTCACCCTCTCGGTAGCTTGGCACAAGCAGTCAGGCTTATCTCAAAGGCAATGTGTAAAGTATTTGTACCAACACACACAGTAATACAGTGACTAGGGTCTGTACCCTCAGACTGGACCACTACCTGGCAATCCAGGACTTACTGGGAAGCGCACCTAACCCCCACCCCACAAAGGAAACTCCTTCCCTAGGGCTCTACTAGAGTCTGGCTGGCGCTGGTCTCTGGACCTTTGCCCATTTAGCAGAACCGGGATCACCCCAAGCACAAAAATGGTATCACTAAGGTAATTCCTGGGGGGTTCTGACCTCAGAGCTGACCCCTGACCCTCCAGCCAGGTTCTCCAGTGGGGCCCGCAACCCCCTCTCAACCCTTGGTCTGGATTTCTGCACCCCCCCAACTAGGAGTGGTACTGCCAGACACCAGAACATGCGACAGCCCCTTCCCTCCCCCCCCCCCAAGTTCTCCTGACACTATGGGGACACTATGGGGTCCCCCTCAGCAGGTGGCCCTATGGTACAGGATAGGCTCCCCTCCTGGTGTTCCCTCATGGAACCCTCCAGGCTCTTGGGCTGGATCTCTGGCATCCCAGGACTCAGCCCACCCCCATTTCCTCTCCTCTAAGACTGGACATGGGATCCCTCACCCATCTCACTACAGAGACCTACTTGGCTCACTGCAAGCCTTCCCCACCTCACCTGGTTGGGAAATACCTAACCAACTTCCTTCAGGAGCACCCCAAAATGCCTCTTCAGACCCTCTGGTACTCACCCAGAGGTCTGCCTCCAGTGCACGTTCCCTGGGGTCGGAGAACTCACACTCCACCTGGTGTTGGTGTAGCTCTGGAAAAGAAGGACTGGACATATGCTCTCCAGCAATCACATCACACAGTCCCTCACAAGAGTTAACAAAACTACCCTTCTCCCTACCATCCAGTGCCTCAGTCTTGAAAAAGTACCCCACAGCACCCTCCTGAGACTGGTGAGCCAGTATCTGACTGTCCCTGACACTCAACTCACACTCTTCTGGGGTGTCTCCATCCTCACAACCAGGACCTCTACCTTGGTGGAACCCCTCTCCCTGTCACTTTCATCTAGAGCCAGTAGAGTGTCCCTCCCACCACTAGGAATATGACTCCCCATGTCAGTTCCCCACTCCATCTCAGGGACCCTGCACACCACTGGAGCTACCTCATACTCCTGAACCTCCTGGTGTATGCAAACACCCTCCTTCAAGTTGGGCACCAAGTCTCTTGGCATGTGCACTCCTTCCATACTGGACATAAAACCTTTGCAGCCACCATCTGAACTGGACTCAGTCCTAATGGCTTCCAGCTTTCTTATCTTTTGCTCATGAATCAAGAACATCTTTTTCTCCTAAAAGGCCAGCATTATCTGCCTCATCTTCATCCTAAGCTTCTCTAGCTCAAATTGGTGCACCCTCTCTGCTTCTCTGTCCTGCAACTCCTCAGGAGTCAGACCACTGGATGACACACTACTACCCGCCTTGGAGACCCTCTCCCCAGACAGAACAGGTATATCCACTACATTATGAACTTTCTGCATCTCCTCACCCTCATACTCCTCCTCTGTGTGCCCCCCAGCCTCCTTGGCTGCTACCCAGGCCATCAATGCCTTTTTCAGTTCCACCTTCCTGGTGGAGCTCTTGATTGGGCAGGCAAGATCCTGATTCAGTTGACCACTGTATACTCCTCCAGTTTCTCCAACTCAAAAAAAGCCTTTGTAGACACAGCTGGTGCATCCCCACATTGAGACATGTTGGTAAGTTTCACTAAAAAATGCAGAGTTCCAACAAGAACAGAGAGTTCCTAAGAGAAGTTTTAAAAAAATCCCAAAAAATTTGGAAAGAGGAAAAGTCCAAAAAGATAAAAACCCGAAACAGGGAGCATGTGGTCACATAATGATCTGCACGGAAACAGTAGTGTACACTTAATCACTGTATGTTAAGTACAAATACAAGTTCTATCCCACCGCTGATCACCAATGTTAGAAATGGGGTCTCTGTTTGGCAGTCAGTTTGCACTCTGTCGAAGCAGGGACCCTCACTCTAGACAGGGCAATGGAGATACACACTTAGATAACCCCTGCTCACCCCTTTGGTAGCTTGGCACAAGCAGTCCGGCATATCTCAAAAGCAATATGTAAAGTATTTGTACGAAACACACAGTAATTATGTGAAAAAACTATAAAATGGACACCACACCAGTTTAGACAAATAGGCAATATTTATCTAAATCAATGAAAGACTAAATCCATAAAAGATCCAACATACAAAAGACAAGATATGAATTTTCAAAAGAATAGGTTCTTCCTCCTTAGAAAACAATAGAAACTTTTTTACACAAAGTACCTGGTTTGCGTCAAAAATAAAGCTGCACGGTCGAGCGTGCGTTGGAAAAGTCTGCGATGCGTTGATTCCTTACTTGCAAGTGAGGCCGTGTGTAGTTTCTCCTCTGGTCTGGTAGGCAATGCGTTGTTTTTCTCCCCCACAAGAAAGCGATGTGTTAATTTCTGGACAGGGCACCTCGGATCCTGGCAGGTTCACATTGATTTTGCCATCCAGCGATGATGCGTGAGAAATCCGGTTGCACGGTGATGTAAAACTGCATTGCGTGGGATTTGTGGCATTTTCAGCAGCCGCAAGCGGGTGTTTGCGCCATTTCTCCAGCCGCAATACCGGTGGTGCGTCGATTTTAGCCACGAGGCGGGTTGTGCGTCGTTTTTACAGCCGCATTGCAAGTGGTGCGTCAAAATTTTCCCAGTATGGCTTCCTGTGTGTGGATTCAGTACTTGTTCTACCAGCTTCACCTTTCAAGAGCTCAGGGACTGGATAGGGCACCACTTGGTAGGTCAGGGGTCTCAGCAGAGAGTTCAGGTGCTGGCAGAGGAAGTATTTGATGTCCCTGAGACTTCAAAACAGGAGGCAAGCTCAGTCCAAGCCCTTGGAGATTCTTCACAAGCAGGAATAAACCAGAAAGTCCAGGCCTTGTCCTCTTTCAGGCAGAAGCAACAGCTGCAGGCCAGCCCAGCAAACACATTCACAGGTAAAGGGGCAGTACTCCTCCTCCAGCTCTTCAGCTCTTCTCTTTGGCAGAGGTTCCACTTGGTTCCAGAAGAAATCTAAAAAGCTGGAGTTTTGAGTCCACTACTTATACCCCCTTCTGACTTTTAAGTAGGCAAGCTTCAAAAGAAAGTCTCTGTGTTTCACAAGATCCTGCCTTACTCAGGCCTGGCTGTAGACTCATACCAGGGGGTTGGAGACTGCATTCAGGTGTAAGTGACCACTCCTCCCTCCACTCTAGCCCAGATGGCCCATCAGGATATGCAGGCTATATCCCAGCTGTCTTTGTGTCACTGTCTAGAGGGGATTCTCGAACAACCCAACTGTCTGTCTGACCCAGACAGGGACTACTCAAGCAGGCAGTCACAGAATGGATTTAAGCAATAAATACCCACCTTCTAAAAGTGGCATTTTCAAACTGACAATCTAAAAACCAAGTTTACCAAAAGATGTATTTGTAAATTATGAGTTCAGGCACACCAAACTCCATATTTGTGTCTGCTTCCAAAGGGAAACGACACTTAGAAGATATTTAAAGGCAGCTCCCATGTTAACCTATGAGAGAGACAGGTCTTGCAACAGTGAAAAACGAATTTGGCAGTATTTCGCTGTTAGGATATGTAAAACACATCAGCACATGTCACACCTTTAACATATACTGCACCCTGCCCATGGGGCTACCAAGGGCCTACCTTAGGGGTGCCTTATGTGTATAAAAAGGGACGGTTTGGGCATGGAAAGTGGGTACACTTGGCAGGTTAAAACTGCACACACAGACACTGCAGTGGCAGGTCTGAGCCATCTTTACAGGGCTACTCATGTGGGCAGCACAACCAATGCTGCAGGCTCACTAGTAGCATTTGATTTATAGGCCCTGAGCACCTCTAGTGCACTTTTCAAGGGACTTGCTAATCAATCAAATATGCCAATCATGGATAAACCAATCACCAATACAACTTATACAAAGAGCATATGCACTTTAGCAATTGTTAGCAGTGGTAAAGTGCCCAGAGTCCTAAAGCCAACGAAAAACGGTCAGAAAAAATTAGGCAAAAACTTTGGGGATGACCCTGCAAAAAGGGCCAGGTCCAACAGTATATGTATATGTACATATATGTGTGTGTTTTTCCTACTAGTGGGTGCCAGGAGGTAGTTATAATTAGAACCTAGTTTCCATAGGAAAAGCCTGTTTTTCTGCCAATAACCTTGATGCCATTTGACGAACCTTCACCAAATTTTCAAAATTATTACGGCACTCACATTAGCTTTTGTCTTGAAAGTTTTGCAGTGACTTATCAAGCGGGCCGAGAAAAAGGGCGTTTCAATCCCTATTATTGTCTACGAAAGGGTGTTGCAGTCCCAGTGGTTGGTCTTGGGTGATGCTAGACTTAGCTCTGAGCTGGAGTACATTACAACTGTAGTATTTGTCCACTTTTTGGCTGTAATAACTTTAGAGGTGCAGTATAGCAATAAGGTTACTCTTTTGTATTGGGTGCCTTTCCCTCCCTAAACTTGACTAAACTCCTCCCCGATAGTTGTAACTATTCACCATTTTCCAACCACCTTCTTCACCCCCCGTTCCTCACACATTTACTACTAAAACATACCTTCATGTGCAGAGCTTCCGCAGTTGGTGCGGAGATTTCCACATAGACAAAGGATATGGGAGGTGGGACCTCCATGCATACATTTGTCATACTTCAATAACAATAGAAATACAACAAAATGCAGTTTGCCAATAGGCCCCATAGGTTTTTTTCTTATTGTGCATATTGGCACTCACTACTGGTCCAGTGCTAAGAATGTTTTGGACAATCAAGGGTTTAGAAATTGGTTGCAAACATTGTTGTTTGACACGCATGCATCACTTAAGTCATAATTATTATTTTTGTAGAGTGTATGTACTCCCAAAGGAATTATGGAACTAAGGACTGGTCGTTTAAACAGTATAAATAGTCACTGCATTAGGATCCTGCTTCGTTTAGATTCCCTGTGCACACGTGTTGTCCAAAACAGTGATAAATTAGGTCAGCAGTTTATGACTGTTTTTTGTTCATAAACCTAATAACCGGGTAATTCCCCCAGCTTTGAATATTAGGGGTCTGCAAAGCTGGAAAGCTTAAATACGCACATCTTTGTGCAGTTTAAAAAATGCTTGACAGCAAGGCAGCTGAAAGTTTTCTGCAGTCTCACAGGGATGGGACTGCAGCCTCTTAACAGTATTCTTGGCAGCACCCTGCTCCTCAACATTCCCTAGTGATAGTGTTATAATCACCTAAACGCCCCCATTTGACCATGCCTCCCGGAAGTGGCTGTATTTCTGTGCTTCTCCTGAAATTTGCAGAAGAGACACAGACTTATCCCGAACTAATTGATTATGGGATGGTTTACTAGTTTAACTCCAGTCCTCAAATATTGGGGAAAGAGTTTGTTTTTGAGCATTGCAATAGATTGGTCAAACAGGGTGAATAAAAATGCATGCATCTCAATGCACATGTATGAAATACATAGCCATTTGCACCAGGACCTGTGGGGCAGTGACAGACGGAGAGCTTAAATCAGTGGCATAACAAAGGCCCCCACAGTTCTTGAGGTGGGGGAGTGAGCTCCAGAGGGCCCCTTCAGCACATTACCCTGGCCTGAGAGCGCTCTCGAGGAGTTCAAAGAGGCCCCCCTCCATGTACTTTACAGAGGAGCTCCCTCAAGTTTTGTTACACTACTGGCTTATACAGAAGGTACACTGGAAGTCCCAGTGGGCGTGGGTATGGGGAAATGAGATAGTGCGTTTGAGCAGATTCCATTTTTTCCCCACTTCCACATAAGCAGTGAAATACAAGTCTCTGCCAGTTCTTACAGCCCGATCTCTTGTCGAGGTTGAGCTGTAAAAAGGGACAAATAGCTCTTTATCTATTCCACGAATTTGGAACAGATTTGTTTTCGTATAAAATGTTGAAAATCCTGTAAAAATTGAAGTTTGGAAGTGAGAACCCACAGTACCTACTTTATTATATATAGACACATGTTTCTTACAAATAAGATTTAGCAGGAACATTTTCCCACTCATGAAAGGTTTGTGAAGTTGTGAAGTTTGCCACTATTACTAAACTTTGGCAACAAAACTAGAATTTGAAAACTCGTAATTAAAACAAGACAGCTCTAGTGATAAAATCATTTGTCAATGTTGGAGGAAGGGTACATATTACTTGACTCCTTGCCTCTACATTATAGGGCACCATGACCTTGTATATATTAGTTTGTCGAACTTCATCACGCCTGGTAATTACGATATGAGGTAAAATCTGCAGTGGCAGCTGTCACAAATCTCAAGGGGGGCGAATGAAGGGGAGTAGGGAACAGAGTGGTGAAAACAAATAAAAAGAAATAAATACAAAAAATAAATGTACCTGTCCCGACGCTGCAGGCCGCCTTGAGCTCCTCATCTGATGGTGTCCCAGCAGTACCTGGGACACAAGCAAAGGCTCCCCCCACAATTCTGGCGCTGCTCTCATGCTAAACCTAGCATGAGAGCAGTACCAGGATTGGTCTGAGTGGCTTGGTCTGCAGCTCAGACAATGCATGGGAGTCGGTGCAGTTTCTCCAACCCGGCTGTGCAACACAACTGGATTGGAGAAATCTAAGTGTGTTTGTCAGTTTGGCTGGCATAAGACAGCCGGCTACACTGATATGCGCTTTTAAGTGCACTCAGTGACTCCAATCCCCTCACCCCCCCTCCCATGGCCCAGTCTGTCCCTCCCTGAACATGCTGGCTGAGCCAGCAGCTGAAAAATAAAACGATAGTAAACTATTGTTTAATTTTTCAGCTGCTGGCTCTTAGCCAGGGGGCCAAAGCTCCTTCCCCGTTGCAAAAGAACCACTCCTGAAAATCTGACAGTTAAAATTTTCCACAGGTAGATATTGCTAGGTTAAATCTTAAGAAATATAGTGACATGTGGATTTTAGTGTGATTAGCACCTAAAGCTCCATGCCATTCACTGTTTTAACAGGGAAACTTGCAATTGGCGATATTTATCACAGCCAGGGTATTGTTACTTATCGAGTGCGAAGCTATGACAGCAGTACCAGAGCACTGGTAATCGAAGCCTACCTATGTCTTCAGATCGATACGTTCCTTCAACAAACAAATATGTCAATTAATGCAGTTGAAGTTAGACACAACTGAAACGACCAGTAAACATCTCATTGTGAAGTGAAAGCTAAAAGCAACACACATGGTGTACGGATAAAGTTTATCCGAGTATCACAGAATGGGCTAGTATGAACCAAAGGAACCCTGTGAAGAGTTTGGAGAGGAAAAGTGGCTCTCCACCCCACCTCCATAAACCATAAAACTGAAATAAAGCTAATATTCGTAGGCTACCCCTTACTCATTCTGTGCAGAGTTATAAAAGAAACTAAGAAAATACAAATTAAGGGAGAGCATGACTTCCGAGGCACATTACCTTACAAAACTGAAAGAATGGTAATTGTTAAAATAATTTACAGCTTTCAAATGTTACAAAATCTGACTTAAATTTCGTTACATTTTTCCAAACTTTTTTAAAGTAATACATCAGGGTCTCATTATGGAAAATAGTACATTTATATCCCTGCCGTGTCTTGTTTAGCCGCATGACGCATAAACAATTCCTTCAACTAGGTCTATCTTTAACTGCTTGGTCATAATTACCTTAGCAGTGGTCACTGTGATATATGTGTGTAGTATTATGTATACTTGTGTAAGTTTCCTTTATCTCCTTTAAGTATACTATTTGTTTATGTTTGAATCCTCTCTGGGTTAACCACCTGCCATGGTGGATTTTGGAATGTTTTAATTCAAGGTTCCAACCTGAATGCAGACTTTGGACAGGAGTGGTTGGAGTGTCTTGTTTCTCCGGAATAAACCTTGATTTCTTCTAATCTACTGAGTCCTGGCTATTTCTCTACCAGCCCTGCTTTCCACATGGTGATGAGGATGGGATACAGGCTTTGGTAATAACGTGACAAATATTTTTTTTCAGCATTCTTCATTTATCACCATTTCACCGTTACCCAAGAGAAGCATCAAGGAAGAAACTTCACCAATGCCTGCAATGCTCATTCTGGTTATCACTACTCTACAGCTGCTTGTCAGCATCTATCTACGCTCTGGTTCTGTTAGCAGTTATTTTTATTTATTTTTTCATTTTGGTGGATTTTTCCTACTTTTGATATTCTGGCAATTGCTCTTGAGAAAGGAGTGTGGGGACAGCTGCTTTTGCATGAGTGTGAACAACAATTCTCTGTGATGCGCTAACTGGTGAAGTTGAAAAGCATGCTGTTCATGTCACCACTCTCAGTACAAACGCTCTTTGGTGTTTGGAGTACTGGTTGCCTAGGAAATCTCTGAGTCGTGGTATCTGGTGAGACTTAGATCGCACTGTCACATTCTGTGATCGACTGCTGGTTGCCCAGGGAACCTCCTGACATCCTGGATTGCTTGGTGATGCCCATAAAATGAAGTTCTTCGGGATTGGCTGGATCCCTTATTCTCTCTCATCCAGTGTCTCTGCATATCATGCCCCATGTGCTCCGTGATTGGTTGCTGCCTTTGTTGCCTGTTGACTTTGGATTTCATCACTCACTTGAGAAAGTGCTGTCGGAAGGATTTTCTCCCCCGTTTTCCTCACTATAAGCTGTCTATACAGGAATTAACGGACAAGGGGCCAGATGTAGGAAGCACTTTGCGAGTCGCAAACGGCAAAATTTGCCGTTTGCGAATCGCAAATGCGTGTTTCCTATGCAGAAATGCATTTTGCGAGTCGTTACCGACTCGCAAAATGCATTTCCGAATCGCAAATAGGAAGGGGTGTTCCCTTCCTATTTGCGATTCGCAATGGTATGCAATTCCATTTGTGACCGCTTATGCGGTCGCAAATGGAGTCGCAGTTACCATCCACTTGAAGTGGATGGTAACCCATTCGCAAACGGGAAGGGGTCCCCATGGGACCCCTTCCCCTTTGTGAATGGACCCCAAAATATTTTTTCAGGGCAGGGAGTGGTCCAAGGGACCACTCCCTGCCCTGAAAAAACCGAAACAAAAGGTTTCGGATTTTTTGAAATGCAGCTCGTTTTCCCTTAGGGAAAACGGGCTACATTTAAAAAAAAAAAAAAACTGCTTTATTGAAAAGCAGGTCGCTAACATGGAGGCCTGCTGACTACAGCAGGCCTCCATGTTAGCGAGTGCCTATACTCGCTATGGGGCCGCAATTTGCGACCCACCTCATGAATATTCATGAGGTGGGTCATTGCGACCCCATAGCGAGTTGCAGTCGGTGTCTGAGACACCGTACTGCATAGCAATTTGCGAGTTGCAAATTGCGAGTCGGAAGGACTCGCAATTTGCAACTCGCAAATTGCTTCCTTCCTACATCTGGCCCAAGATCTCTGCAATGGCGCTCTGCTGAGGTATCACACGTGGCAGTGTGATCTTTTGATCCGCTGCACGTAGGATTTGTTCATGTTTATACTTCAACTCATATTTGTACATAATCTGAATATTGTATATTTGAATTCCTGTTCTACATGCTATTTTTCTTTATCTTTTACAGTTCACTGTCATTTAGTAGAATGTTCACATTTGTTATATGCATCTGTCATGTTCAAAGTCTCATAGTTATTCTGACTTCAGCATCTTTATGCTAACAAAATACAGAACATTACGCCTCCACCATTCTACCTGCCCTCCCCAGGAGAACTGGTGATCCCTTGGGTTATGTGGAAAAAAGTTTTTATCAATTATTTCAAGGTGTGTAGGTCAAACATGTCACCAGAAAAAAACAGTCAAGTTGCTTCATTTTCTTGGCGCAGATGGGCAGGATGTCTTTGAGAATCCACCTGAGTAAGAAGTGCTTGAGGATTGTGATGGTGAGCAACATAGCAATGATTTTGAAAAGGCACATAAAAATCTGCATTATCTGAATAAGGTCTCTATCATTCTTGAAAGGTTTTACTTTGGCAGGAGAAAACTAGATCCTGATGAATCCATTGAAGAGTTTATCATAAGTTTGCTCAAGTTAGCTTCACCCTACAAATTTGTGATGGGTGTGGAAGAATGAATAAGTGATCAATTTATGTTGTAGTGCAATTCTGAAAAAATCAGGGAAGAAATTTAGTACCAAAATAATCCCACATTGACTGAAGTTATTCTGATAACAAAGAGAGTAGAGCACTCTGTGGAGTGCATCAAAGAATTACAGATACAAAAAGATCACACAACCCCTGTTCATGTGGTAGGTGGAAATATTAAGAAGACAATTTAAGGTAATGTTACCTCTAAAGGAATGTGCTTCAGATGTGGTAGTCCTAATCACTTTGCAAACTCCATAGAGTGTCTTGCAGTTAAAGTAATTTGCAAAAATTGTTCTGCAAAAGGACACTTTGCCAAATGTTGCAAGTCAAAACCTGTAGTCTTGCAGATTGTAAAATGATGTCAATTGTGTGTTGGATGTGAATTGTGACTATCCCTCTGATAAAGTTGGTGTTAATGTACTCAGATTTCCATGATGATGGATTTGGGATCCAAATAATCTCTCATATATAGATGCGGAGTTTGACAAGAATTTCCGAGGGAAAATCAAGCTTGAAGATCCTGATGTCTTGCCTTTTAGTTACGGTGGCAAGTCCATTTACCTTGTGCGGCATTTCGTGGTCACAATTTCAGGGAAATGTTATTCAGGGAAAAATGTATGTTCCTGTGAAGGAAAAATTATCCTTACCTGGCCTCACCAGAAAAAGATAGGGATTTTCCTTAATCCTAATGCCACTCCCCTGGTTCAAGTCAGGAAATTCAAGATTGAAGAGGCCAATATCTCTAATTTCAAATTTAATTTTCCCAAGGAGTTTCCTGAAGTGTGTAAGGTTGGGTGTGTTGTAGGGTATGTACATCACATTCAGCTCAAACGAGGGACTGTTCTGGTTACATGCAAGGTGAGGAGTATTCTCCTAAATTTACAAGAAGCGATGAAGCTGGAGTTTGATTGTTTATGTGCAGAAGGAGTAATCGTGGCAGTAGAGGCTTCGGAATGGATCTCGTCTGTTGTTGTGACCACCAAGAGTTCAGGAGAGATTAAGTTTTGTATTGACGTGAGGCAACTCAATAAACAGTTGGTGGAAGATAGGTTTCCACTGCCTAATATCATGGAAATTATAAGTATACTAGATGGGGTGAATTTTTTCTCCACTTTGAAGCTTACTTCAGCTTATCACCAAGTGCGTTTAAGTCCAGACTCTAAGAACTACACCACTTTTATCACCCCTTTTGGAGTCTTCAGATTTAATTGAGTGCCTTTTGGCTTGTGCTCTGCAGCATCAGTTTTTCAGAGGCTTATAAATTACTTTCTAGTATCAGCCCAGGGGTAATTTCTTTCCAAGACGATGCACTCATTTTTAGTGACAGTCTAGATTTTCATATAAACAAAGTAAAAGAAGTTTAAAAAATGTTCAGGAAAAATTGCATTACTTTAAAATTGAGTAAATGTAAGTTTTCTTTACCAGAGATCAACTACCTTGGTCACGTCATTTCAACCCAAGGGTGAAGCTCAAGTAGGATTTAGTTAGAACTATCTTGGAGCTCCCTTCACCTAAGAAAAAGGAAGATCTGCAGGCTTTTCTGGGAATGGCAGAGTTTTATAGCAAATTTGTGGAGAACTTCTCTGGGCGCACCTGTGCGATTAGACAATTGTTGAGAAAGAGGGTTCAGTTTAGGTGGTCGGATGAGTGTCAGGAGGAATTTGTTGACATTAAGAAGAGTTTGTCTGCAGCTCAGCATTTGAAGAGATTTGTTCTGGGATGTCCATGTTATCTCCTCACCGATGCCAGTGGAAAGGGGTTAGGTGCGACAGGTCCAAGGGTCATATTTGGTCACTATTGCATTCACCTTGAGATCCCTTAAAGGTGTTGAGGTCAATTACTCAACAATTGAGAAAGAGGCAATGACTGTCTTTTAGAGTTCTAAAAAGATCAAGCAATTTTTGTGGGGTACTGAGAAAGCATTTCTTCACATATTACTAAGTGGCTTTGCAAGACTTCAACGTCAAGGTCGCATTTATTCCAGGAGTTGAAAACAAGACAACAGACTGCTTGTCACGTTTGCTTGAGAGTAGGCCTGAGTTTAAGGAGGTTGAAGAGAGTTGGTGGAAGGATGAGGATACTAGAGTTTGTGCTGTTACCTGTGGTTGCGTGTCTGAGAAGGAATGCTTACAGGGTGTTCTAAAGGATGAGTTATTAGAAAAAGTATGAAAGATGCTGCAGGAGAAAGAGCTTTGGCCAAAAGGTGAGATGGGTTGTTTTGTAAAAGTAAAAGATGAGTTAGTGGTGAACAACAATCTTGTGCTGAGAGGAAACAGGTTGGTGGTTCCAGTAGGATTGAGGGTTAATTGTTGGAGATAGCTCATGATGGTCACCAAAGGATTTGTTTGTTGCACTACCAAGAGACAAATGGCATGCTTGAGAAATGTAATTATTCTCTCTGAAGGAGTCTATACAGTTCTTGAGGGCTTGTGGTGAAGATTGGTCAAAGGAGTTGTGGACAGGGTGTTGGAGTACAGGGTTACTCCCCACTTCACTACTAGTCCCAGTCCTTTTGAGATGTTCAAGAAGCACAGACCAAATACCAAGATTTGTCCCTCTTGGGTATGATGATATGGAGAGGGTAATGTTTCTTTAGATGACAAAGTGAAAGCTTGTAGAGCAAAAGAGTTATGGGCTTGTGACAAAAGGAAGTTGAACTTTGATAATAACAAAGCTGTGAAAGACATTGAAATTGTCATTGGAGATGTGGTGAGAGTCAAATTGCCTAGAAAATCTCGAGAAGGTGAACACTTTGGTAGTCCTCTTCGAGGGTGCCAAGGTATTTAAAGGGGCAGCTAAGTTGGAGGATGGGAGGATATGGAACTTCATAAGATTGTCTGTAAATAAGTAATTTGTTTTTTTGGGGGGTAGTGGTGTTATATCTGTGTAGTATTATTTATGCTTGCACAAGTTTCCTTTATCTCTTTAATGTATACTGTTTGTTTATATTTGAATCCTCTCTGGATTAACCGCTTGACTCCGTGGATCTCAGAATGTTTTGATTCAAGGTTCCAACCTTGATGCCAGGTTTGGACGGGAGTGGATGATGTTTCTTGGAATAAATCTGGATTTCATTGAATCTGTTGAGTCCTGGCTATTTCTCTGCCACAACTACTTCTCAGTCGCTATTTTTATTACAGTAATCCAGTATTAAAAAAGAACAGCACCACGATGCACATCTAATCCGTGAAGGACACCCATAGAACAAGTATTAGCAAATCAAAAAAGGTCTAGCTTTCATGTCCCACAGCATGGAAATACTTGCATTTGCAAGTGCTATTTACATGCATAAATGTTGTTTATCACAAGAAAGTCTGGCTTCTTAACTTATATTTTAGAGACTTGGTAACACTATCTTTAAGACAGCTCTGCCGTCAGGCCAGACTTAAGAAGCAGATTTTCTGTAAATATAAAATGGGATGGAATTCTTACAGTCTACAGGCAGTGGAGACATTGGTCCAATTAGTCGCCAACACAGACCCCAAATCTGCTATCAAATGTTTAATGTAGATAAAGGCAATGAACTCCAGTACAAAGACCTATGTCAACTGCAGGCTTATCAATATACAGATGTATGCAATATAAATATGATGTTTTTTGGAGGGAGGATAAACATTCTCCCGAGTGGTTCTTAAGTTCATAATTTGCTTTTCCATATGTTGTGTCTACATACTGCTGGTGCTGATTTAAAGTTCTAATAGAGACCAACATTAAGAAAAGATACTCTTAACTGTATACTACAGTGGCATGGTGATCTCTGGTGTATATCACCATAATTCCAGAATTGAAGTTAGAGTGTACGTTTTATACCTGCCAAAAGTTTCTGACGCCGTCAGCGCCTGTTCGCGTCTGGACCGTGCCCAGCGCCAGAACACCTGGCCCCGGCAACAGCCACCCCGTCAGCATCCGCTACAACGCCGACACCCTCCACGCACTCAACACCGGCCGAGACACCACCTGCTTCCAGGCCTCTCCAAAGAGCACGCACGGACCCTTCTCCTGCCACAACTGCAGCTTCACCTGCACCAGAGCCCACAAACCTCCTACAACCAAGACCAACCACCTCCGCTGCATACTCCTCAACACCCGCTCAGCACGCAAACACGCCATCGAAATCTGGGACCGGCTCGACTCCACCACCCCGGACGCGGCCTTTCTAACCGAAACCTGGTGGAATGACTCCTCAGCACCCGACATTGCCATAGCCATCCCGGACGGATACAAAGTCTCTCGTCTAGTCCGCACCAACAGAACCGGCGGAGATATAGCCATCGTCCACAAACCCACCCTCGAAGTCAAGACCACCCTGGACGACTCCTTCAGCACAGCCAAACTCCTACACTTTCAAGTCCGCACTGACCCCAACACCACGCTCAGAGGGACACTCATCTATAGACCTCCAGGACCCAGGGCACCATTCAGCAACGCCATCGCCGACCTGGCCAGCACCCACGCACTCGCCTCCACGGACTACATCCTCCTCGGGGACCTGAACTTTCACCCCGAAAACAACAATGACACCAACTCCACCACCCTGACCGAAAACCTCACCAACCTCGGCTTCACAAAGCTCGTCAACACACCCACCCACACAGCCGGTCACACTCTTGACCCCATCTTCTCCACAAGTAACCACGTCACCTTCAACCATACCACCGAACTCTCCTGGACCGCCCACCACTGCATCCATTTCACCTTCAAGAAACAAACAGAACACCACCTCACCGAACAACCACCCCACCGACGATGGGGCAAAATCACAGAAGATCCACTAACCAAAGCCCTAGCCCAGAAACCGCTCGCAAACCCCACCGACCCTGACATCGCCGCTCACAACCTCAAGCTATGGATCAACGACTGCACCGACTGCCTTGCTCTACTCAGAACACCCTCCAACAACCACGACAACAAAAAAGCCTCCTGGTTCACCGATGGCCTCTAAACACCACTACTGGAAACTCAAGCAAATATGGCTACTCGAACGCACTCTGAACAACCACACGGCACTCAAGGATGCTACACACAAACACCACCAACTTATCAGGCTAGCAAAAAGATCCTCCTTCAAAACCCCCCTAGAAAACAACGCCCACGACTGAAAATAACTTTTCAACATCGTAAAAGAACTCTCCAGCCCAAGTGCCACCGTCAACGACCTCACCCCCTCCCAAGAACTATGCGATGCCCTAGCAACCCGCCTTCCACCAGAAAATCACTGACATCCACGACAGCTTCAACTCCCTTCACACCTCGGACACCCCTATTCCGCCCTCCACCCGCTCAAGCCGACTGACCTCCTGGACCAGCATCAGCGATGACGAAACCCGCAAGACCATGAACTCCATCCACTCCGGATCACCATCAGACCCCTGCCCACACCACATTTTTAACAAAGCAGCCACAGCTATCGCACCACACCTATGGAAATTCATCAACATCTCCTTCGAAACTGCAAGATTCACAGAAAGCTGGAAACACGCCAAAATCAACGCTCTTCTCAAGAAACCAAAGGCGGACCCCCAAGGACCTAAAAAACTTCTGGCCCATCTCCCTGCTCCCTTTCCCGGCAAAAGTCATTGAGAAAATCGTCAACACTCAGCTCACTCAGTACCTCGAAGACAACAACATCCTCGACTCCTCCCAGTCTGGGTTCAGGCGTAACCACAGCACTGAAACCGCCCTCCTCGCAGCCACAGACGACATCAGAAGCCACCACGACAATGGAGAAACATCAGCCCTCATCCTCCTAGACCTCTCGGCCACCTTCGACACTGTCTGTCACCACACCCTGAAAACCTGCCTCTGCAAAGCAGGAATCCAAGACCAGGCCCGCATCCTTCCTCACCAGCAGAACCCAAAGAGTCCACCTTCCTCCGTTCCAATCCAAGGCCTTCAACATCATCTGCGGCGTACCCCAGGGCTCATCCCTCAGCCCGACGCTGTTCAACATCTACATGGCCCCCCTTGCACAGGTGGCCCGTCGGCACAACCTCAACATCATCTCCTACGCCGACGACACCCAACTCATCCTTTCCCTCACGAATGACCCTCGCACCACCAAAACCAACCTCCACAAGGGACTGAAAGCCATCGCCGACTGGATGAGAGACAAGAGGCTAAAACTGAACTCAGACAAAACAGAGGTCCTCATCCTTGGGCCCACCCCCTCCGCCTGGGATAACTCATGGTGGGCGGCCTCGCTGGGTCCCCTACCGAGACCTACCGACAGCACACAAAAACTCAGCTTCACCCTCGACTCATCCCTCTCCATGTCAAAACAGGTCAGCGCCGTCTCCTACTCCTGCTACAACACCCTCCGCATGCTTCGCAGAGTCTACAAATGGATCCCAACCGAAACAAGAAAAACAGTAACCCAGGCCCTCGTCAGCAGCAGACTCGACTACGGCGACGTCCTCTACGCCGGCATCCCATCCAAACACCTACAACGCCTACAACACATCTAAAACGCCTCCGCCCAACTCATCCTCAACATCCCTCGCCACAGCCACATCAGCCTCCACCTAAGAGACCTTCACTGGCTCCCCGTTGACAAGAGGATCACCTTCAAACTCCTCACCCAGGCACATAAGGCACTCCACAACACCCGACCAACATACCTGAACAGCAGACTCAACTTCTACACCCCCACCCGGCAACTCCGCTCCGCCAACCTCTCCCTCGCCTCCATCCCCCGCATCTGGCGCAAATCTTCTGGCGGCAGATCATTCTCGTACCTCGCCGCCAAGACCTGGAACACCCTCCCGTCTGACCTAAGACAGACCCAGGACCTGCTCTCCTTCAGAAGACTCCTCAAAACCTGGCTCTGCGAGCAGTAGCAGCACTCCCCCCCACAGTGCCTTGAAACCCTCACAGGTATGTAGTGCGCTTTTACAAATAATTTGATTGATTGATTGATTGATTAACGCTTCAGTTTTTTTTTTACTTTTGACAAAAGATTGCATAGTTTTCCAGTTTTCTCCTGATTGTGAATCTTTCTCCGCACTTTGAGATAGTTTTCACATTAACAGCCCAGTCAAAACGAACACATCCTGCTGCTTCGATCCATGCTATTTCCCTGGTCGCATTATTATTTCAATGTGAAAATGGTTGCAGATATTTACATCCAAAGATTGCCTTTTCAGAGCGTTCCTATGCACTGTGAAAGTTGGAAGCAGAAGAACGCTAATAACATCATAAAACTTACAGAATGAGTTTCTGCCAGTGATGTAATGTAAAATGACTGGCCTCCCCTGCATACGGTGATGAGCGGCCCAGCGTCTCCCAAAACTCAGATATTCATTGGCCTTAGGCTGAATGGGACCCCAGTGAATGGTTGTGGGCCTCTTGGATGTTTGGGTCTCCCCTTCGCGCAGATGCCTGCTTATGCCCCTCCTTCCTGTCAGAATCAGTATTCCAAGTCATACGATGTTACTGCCCTGGGTTTTTCTCCAAATAACACCTGGTGGAACATGTCTAATCAAAAGTGCTTGAACTATAATCTGCCAATTGAAAACTGCCTGGATAGTAGGACTTACTTGCAAGAATCACTTGGATGTTATGAAGAGAAAATGCTTCTAAATTACACGAAGTTGCGAATGTTTAAATAGAAGGATGAACAACTTCTCGTTGGATACTATTGTATGAGACTTATTTGTGTCAAATACTTAATTTTCTCTAGGTACTCTTAGAACCAGAGGAAACTAAAATAGTTTCATTCTATCGTATGCTCATCTGTGTCTTATTCATGTGACGTTTGGTTTTGAATAAAACAGGTAGGGGCAGATTAAAGAAAAGCATTTATAAGTGGAAGACGTAATATTACAGGAATATTCTTTAACATAGTCGTACAACCTGTGTGAATCGGCCTCAAAACATCATTCCATCGCATGCTCATCTGTGTCTTATTCATGTGACGTTTGGTTTTGAATAAAACAGGTAGAGGCAGATTAAAGAAAAGCGTTTATAAGTGGAGGAAGTAATATTACAGGAATATTCTTTAACATAGTCGTACAACCTGTGTGAGTCGGCCTCAAAACATCAACCATCCTCCTACTAAAGGTTTATCGAGGTCACAGGCCTTTCTATTATTAATACTTGAATCTAAATATGCCAGGAATATTCCCATTTTACGTGTTTTTTGTATGCATGTAAAGATATACAAAAGGGTACAGCAGTACTGCTACTTTCAGTTCCTCAAATGCCTTTTTGGATAGGCCCCAACATGTGCTTCAGAGAGGAAGTCGAGATGCATTTATTTCCAATTTCCAAAAGAGTTTTCCTTCTCATAAATAATCCAGTCCCTATAGGGAAAGCTTCAGTCCAAGCAATTGACTCCCTTGCAGAACCTTTGGAGTGGCACTTGCACACCTGCCAACTTCACCAAAAACCTCACAGTATGAGGGAGGGACGGGCCTCGGAGGGAGCGGGGCCTCGGGCCGAGAAGCATTTGAGAGGCACTTTTGCCCCATCCCAGCTCCAAACCCCTCCTTTGAAAATAAAAAATAAAAAAAGCTTGCTGAGGCTACTGCAGATGTCCTGGGTTTTCACACCCAGTAATGGACATCAGCAGTTAAAGGCCCCGAAAACGAGTTGAAAACCACTGTTGACAGTAGTTTTCAGCTGGTTTTCCGTGCCTCCATGTGATATTGGCTGCTCATCGGTGACCGTGTGAGGGCCAATATCGTGTGTCACACGGTGATACGTGTGAGTTGATTACCCAAGAACGAACTTTGCAATGAACTGTGAAGTTCAAGTAATTTTCATTACATCTTAATACTACGGGATATTGTGCCAGCCTCATTTGTGGTGTCTATTTTTCATAATACAAAAGTTCTACTACTAAGTTGTTCTGGAGAAAGACTCCAGAAAAACAATCACGCCGTCACTGTCAATTTAAGGTAATTCTATAACGATGATGAGAAGACTAGAGGAATTGTTTATCCTGTACCTTTAAATTTGGTAATGGTTAACCCTTTTACTTACAGTGCTTTGACACTGCAAAACTGCAGTATGAAGCATAATATGAAAAGCAAGTATTATTACTACTTCTACTACTGCTACTACTAATAAAAATATTTCAATATTTTTTAATTTCAATTGTTAATAATTATTATTCATTGGAGCTTGAAACACCGATATAAGAACCGGTTTTTGTTTTATTACTATTGTCACGTTATTAAATCACTACCGCATCTCAAGGAAATAGGAAATAGAAGGTTGCATAACTCTGCTCATGTAATACGTAATTAGTGCCTAGTTGTGACATCAGAAAGCCTGATTCCAGAGCCAGAAGGCACTGCCAGCAGCAACGTGGGAAGCAGAACATTAAAAGAGCCACATTGAAAGCTAGTTTGTCAGCCCCACTTTGTAAAACTGTTTTCTAAAGCTTTCTGGTGTTTAAGTCATTAGCTGTTTGCGAGAAAAATGTATTTATTGAATTACTAGGGTTAAATCAAATAGAACAGTCGTCTATCTCCTTGTTACCCACACATTAATCACTAAAGTAGTGGTGAGGTAGATTATGCGTAGATCTGTTCAAGAATATCTGTTTGCAAGATTTTACAAGCTGCATTTTGCTGTTTGCTCTCAGGGTACAGAACCTGTTTTCTGTACTTTTATTTGCAATCATGTGATCTCTTTAATTAGAAAGAGAACAACAGTTTACACAGGGGGGTTGTAGAACAGCCATTCGCAGTGTGTGGCTTCTTGCTGGAGCAGGCACTGGTGAGAATGTTGGCACCTCTGCCAGCTCGTCTTGTTTGCAGGCAGAATTCTGCACTGCCTCAACAAATCAGTTGGCACCAGGATAGCTTTCCTGCCTTGGGCTCTCCAACAGGATGTTGCAACTAAAGTGCAAGAAAAGGAGCTTCCGGTCGGCACTGAGACAGTGCCAAGGTGGCACTGCAGAGGAGTTTTTTTAAAATTATGTTTGTTTATTAGTTTTCACAGCTTTGCTTACAGGTAATGCATTACAGTATAACTTTCCGTTGTTTCAAGCGACATTACTACGGATAGTAATAGGTTATCAAATATTCCAAAAGTATTGCAGTGATACATTCCTTATTTGTTTGAAGAGCCTATACATATACAAACATCTAATTTTTATATTTATGAAACTGTTAACTATAAGGAAGACTCTAAAACCAAATATAACAAAAGCAATAAAAACATAAACCATGCTTACTCATAATCGTATGCAGTACTGTGGGATAAAGTGGGTGCAATACAATGTGGATTACTAATCATCCAAGACTTGGAGGGGGTTGGCAACATGTGCAAACATTGTTGACATCCGGGTAAATATGTAGCTATGAATTAAGCATTTGTGTGTTAGTGATGAACGCCTAATTCATGGTGGGTGCAAGTCATTTTTAGCCTCTACTTTTAGAACTAATAGGTCCCAGTATTCTGGGCCCGTGGTGAGTACACCTCTGTCTCGAAGCCATTGGATATGATAGGCTTCTGCTTTGGACCATAACAGTAAATCTTCTAACCGTTGTGCTATGAGTGGAGGAGAGGTGGATTTCCATGACATGGCTATCCTGCGCTTTGCATAGGAGGTTTAAAACAAAGATTTCTGTACTTGATGAGAAGACTTTAGCTAACGTTTGGCACATTGGTTTGACTGCAGTTCCTGTTTTGAATAACATTTGCCATCTTCATGTTTTTTAGCAAGGCATACACAACATCTTAATAAAGAATCTGGTCCAGCAGGTCAAATTATTCCTATTTTGCTACTGTTTAGTCACCATATATGCAGGGCTCTGAATCGTATCACGGGGAATTGCTACACATTTGGGCATCGCTCTTAGATAGTGGTTCACCCCTAGGAGGATTGCATCGTATATATACAATCGAGCAGGGCAACAACACAATCACTCTCAATAAGTAGTTGGTCATGGCTCTATAGGTGCCTGCATGTGTGCTGCTTTTCTTGTTATGTCACTGTTGGAAATGAAGGAAACTTGCACCTTCCAGTAGTTAATGGTCACAGGTCAGCAATATTACTAATCAATAATGCAGAGGGTTCTAGTAAACACACTCGCAATGTCTGTTCAATATCTAACTCAGCACTCTATTTTAGAGAAAGAATTTGTTCACACTTAAGGTCTTTTTCACCTTGAAGTGTATTGACCATGTAATGACATCTTGATAATTTGGAGGATGGCCTTTACATAGAGATGTCCCGTCCCAAACATTTAGAAAGCCATTTTTTACCATCAACCTGCCTGTTTGGATAAATCACGAACATACACATTGATTCTCGTGTTCGGTTGAGTCATTTTACAAATAAACTAGTTGTTACTTCTTAGTATCAACAACCTTCAGAGCAACGAAAACTTAACAGTGTGCCTAGCTTGTGGCATCTGTAAATTTGACCACATTCCCAATGTGCTCTGCACACTTCACTGGCTCCACGTTTAGATCTGGATCCAACTCAAGGTGTTAAACCTATGGCACAAAGCTTTCTACTTCAATGGCACAGGCCATTCCTGATCTGATTTCCCCAATTGTCTATCCAGATCCTTACATTTCAACTCTACCTCCTGTCCCACTGTTACCTGCTAGAGCAAGGAGAAATGCAGTGGCTGATCACTTGGGTCCCAAGCTTTGGAATTCTACCCCTTTGGATGTTCACTAGATCTCTTATCACACGGTTTTCGAGAAAAGTTTTAAATTCTGTTTGCCTAACTGCTCCCTGCAAATAAATAAACAAATATCCGCACACTGAGCTTAAGTCACTGATGTTCTTTTAGCAACCGCCAAGCCCAGAATGCTGAGTATGTGATCTGTTGAGGTTGGCTATGATTTGATTTGAGTGCCATCAGTGTAATTTTGAAATAGACGCTCTCATCTCGAGATCCTATCCAGATCGGACAAATAACAATACATGGAGAAGAGTAGGGCACTTTGAGGTGCTTCACAAGTCAAAGAAGTGAGTGTGGGGAAGTAGGGACCTAATTAATCCATAGTAATACTGCAAGAAAGAAAAGACTAGACACCCTCTAAATATGTCCTCTTACTCCACCCACAGAAGCCAGCTATGTATCAAAACATATTGATCCACTGCATTTGAGGTTAAAGACACGTCCAGATGGGTTGACCTAGCAAGATGTGCTCATCCAGTAATGTGGTGTCAACCATCAACTACATCTAGCAGATTAGTCTCAGTAGCATTGCCCTTTCCAAACCTAGATTGACAAAGGTGCAAGTTGCTGATCCTCGTGTGATTGAAGTGGATTCTGCACTAGTTTTGCACTATGCAGTTGGGCTTCAGAACTTGTCTCTTCAGCATGATGTGTGAATGTTTTGGTTTTCTGCTGGTTTATCAGATTTTGAGAGGAAATGTTACATTCAATGTATCCTTAAATGCATACTGGGTAACTGGCTTTTTCTACAGACAAGGCTCTGACGGCCATTTGAAAATTCTGAAATGACATAAAAAATCACAGGTATATTTCAACTGCTAGCTTTATCTTACCTATACTTTGGTGTTGCCATTATATAGGCCTCCACAGTTTCTTCTTTAATAGCCCCTGTAAGCTGTCAACCAAAACAGTATTCCTAGCCTTCTCAGGCAGTATAATTGGGCAGCGGAGCAAAGATTTGCAATCTAAATATTTATTCGTGAAGTGTTGCTATAATTTCTGCCTCTTGAATATTAATGAGGCAAGTTACATTTTATGATCTACTTTGAATTGGTGGCCTGCGAGGGACAGCATACCTCCATCCCTGCGTTTGCATTGCCAGCATGTCAATTTTTTTCAAGCTGCCTGTGTCCCTTAAATGAACAGGTGCAGATTAAAAAAAAAAAAAAATGTGACATGTCGGAAAGACTTTTTGGAGAGAATACAGTGATCACCTGCCAGTATCCCCAAAGGAGAAGCCCTCCAACTAGGACAGCATCCCTTTTGCTAAACTCATTTAAACACCCAAACGTATGGATGAGTAAATGAGTAAAATGTTCTACGACTTCAATTGCCATCATAAACCACTTACTTATACATTCCATTGTGACTCCCCTATAGAGGTGGCACCACTTGTACTCCCCCTCCTATTTACAATTCATAATGGGCCCCAGAACAGAATAGTTGCAATCGATATTCTTTATGACTTTAGTGTTTTGTACAAGGGCATCCTTCCGCTGAGGCCTACCTTGAGAAATATTGACACAGTAAAAGTGCAAAAAATAGTCAACGAATAGCGCATGGCAAGTGAGTAAAGAGTAAGAACATTTGGTACCCACAGTAACTTGTAGTAAGAAGAGAAGTAATACTCAGTGTTCTGAGTTATAAGCTTATTTACCTTAACAAGTCAGTTCCACATATAAAGACAGCAGAAACAGAAATAGAAATACAATATGTCAAAATATCGCCCATACATTTAAATTCATAAATTACGCCAAACTCACTTTTCACCTGTTGCAGGACTGGGTACATATACACTTTTAACTTCAGTCCTAACTTATTTGAATGCAAACGTTTGTTGGCGCACTTGTTTATGGGCGTGAAGAAATGTACTTAGAGGCATATTTACGCCTGGCAGGTTTTTTTAGCAGTTGATGTTGATAATGTTTATATACTCTGCTTTTGTTCTGTTTTTACTTGTTAAAGTCAGTTTTTCCTCTGTAACAAGGGAGGGCCCTAAACTCTAAAAAGAAAAAAAAAGGGATACTTTTTAAAACAAAATCTAAATCACTTTCACTGTTTTTAATGTGATATATCAGTTACTACTGTAGTCCCAGTATTTCAGTTATTTCTAAAGAACTGATGAACATGGTAACTCTCTCCTTAAAATCTCATTTAGTGCTTTGTCGATGTGTGCAAAGTTCATAAATTCAAAACTTAAGTTCGAAAGATTGTGGGATGTCCTCAGGTTTGTGGTGCAATTCTCCTTCATTGTATTTTGAATCACATTTTTTAAACTTTAACCAATTTTTGAAGGTCGGGAAGTTGATGAAGGTTTAAGAAAAATTCACTGTTTAAGTGGAAGCAAAGATGGACAAAGTTGCACACCCAGAATCTCATCCTGAGTGTTGTGCTGCGTCAGTGGTCCAAGGTGGGCTTTAGACGTGGAGGTCATGCATATAGTGTACTAGTGGAACTGAAAGAAGGGCTGTGACCTATCAAAGGTTTTGAGTCTTTTAGGGCCACCTGGTAGATTATAACTTCACAGTTTGTTGTTGATGTGTAGAAAGTAAGATATAGAAAACCATGTATTTCTCTGTCTTCTTAATAAAAGCGCCTTCCCTCATATTGACTATTTTAATGATACATAACTGGCTACATAACAATGTTCTGAGTAAAATATCAGTTGGTGAGCAATAGGTCACTTTTCTGTTTGCTGGCCTTTGTTACTCGACATGCTGTAGTTACACTTTACTCCCTCTTCATTTGGATAAGGTTTGCAAATAGAATTGTTCTTCTCTTCCCCTGTTGTCTGCCTTCAGTGCAATCAGTAAATCTTTAAAATCTGTTTTCAAGGAGATACCTTGTGTACTTTAAGATTTTTGCTATTGGGGATTTACTTTCTTTTTCTGCATTTTAAATTTTTCCAAGATTTCACTTCCTGGCTGGATAGGGTGCATTAATAACCTCTTCTTTGACTGGAAGCATTCACTCAAGTTAGTCTCTTACCAAATATCGTCAAGCGGTGCAGGTGATGGGTGGTGTGACCGGTGCCGCCGCACCAGACGCTAAAGTCAAGGGGGTGCCCTCTGCAGGACATACTGAACTGAGATAAGGGCGGCAAGCACAGATCTTTGTGTGGGGGGGGCATTAGCCCTCATTATTAAAAGGACATAACTCTTGGGGTTAACGCACTTCAGGGAGTGACCTGTGGTGTCCAGTCACAGATTTACCTCATGATATAGTAGCATAGAGGGTTAATGTCCCTGCTGCTAAGCACAAGGTGTGGCATGTAGATCACAGATTAGTATTTTAAGGTTGGTTATTGCTTTTGTAAAGAGATCCTTTTGTTACTTGAAATTCATAAGGCATCAGAGAGCGGCATATAAATTGAAAGGCATAGGATTAGAACATTATTGTTCTTTTTCCCCAATCTGTTATTATTCCAAAGTTTTTCAGAAGGATTGTGTTGTATAGTGATACAATTTTATTACTGTGACACCCCAATCATCGTGTTATGCTTTTGGGGCAGATTTTCTAACACTTTGCACAAGGCTTGCATCACAAAGGTGCACTTTTGTGATGCAAACAAGGTACAACGTGTTGTTTTAGGGTTTACTTCCAGTGCAAATCTTAAATTGCTTTGGACACTAGCACCAAAGAAACACAAAGTAGCACTATATTCTACTTTACATCAATGAGGTATAACAAGAGTGGTACGTAGGTGGTCCCATGCACTCACCCATGGATTTTTATATCAATCCCTATCTACCAACTTTGATAGAAAAGGATTGGCATAAAAAATAACACCTCCGATGCAGGCATGAAGTTGGAGGAAGTTTTTATCCTCTCTAAACCTTCTCAACTTTGTATGTGCGCTAAACTGTACAGCACACACAGAAAAGTGTTAAACGTTGTCAAAGCATAGTACTCTGTGCTGGAAGGGTACCCTTCCAGTATAAAACCTAAGCGTGAACTAATGCAAACAGCCTTGCACTGGGGTGCTAGGGTGTTAGCAGTGGTGCAAGGCAGCTTAAGTTACACCAGCATTAAAGGAGAGAGCAACAGCACCATATCTAAGTAGATATGATGATGTGGTGCTCTCCTTTTCACGCAAAGTGGCGACTTTGGTTACTGTGCATCGTAAAAACTTAATCTGCCTCTTCATTTCTCTATGCCAGATACTTTTAACATATTATGTCTACCAGTATGGATGACATGTGGCCCCTCTACCTTGTTGTCCTTATTGGCTTATATACCATTGCCCATAGATTGATTCGCAGACTCCTATGACTCATTGTCTCTGTAGAATATGTTTGTGAAATAAAGGGCTATGACAGTCTTCGCTGGGAAAAGTAGTGCTATAAAATAAATAAATTGGAGAGAGTGGCTGTAAAGAGATGATTGGCGCCATTGGGGTGTGGAAGTGAGGGAATACATGAAGAACTCATGGGGGGGGGGGGGGGTGCCCACAAAGACTGTCACCCCAGACGTCACCAACACTAAAGCCGGACCCTGCCATCAAGAATGCAAAACTAATTTGATCTGTAAATGTATTCAACATTTTTGTCCCTTCTTTATTTTGTCTCTCTTTCTCTTCCTTATTTGGTGGCTATTATAGGTGCCAGAGTCCTGGGTGACTGAATGGCACAATGTGGAATTGCCTCTAGTTCTACGTGTGTGACACTGTCCTGTGCATATAGGAGGTTTTTGCTCATTATAGTCTTTAATAGTTGTTCTGTAGTAGCCCTCGAAGTAGAGAAAGAGGTGCTGTTTATGGCTTTCATCTATTTACTATCGGTCCACCGCCTCTGCCATGTTCCCATCCAGTTTGTTTAGACATGTAATCGAAATTGACCATTTCTTGTGGGTATAAGAACAATCGAAAGGCAAAATACATATTGCTGATTTTCTCTTTTCATTTGATGGTGATAATTTGTGCCGAGGGTATTTGAGCACTTTACGAGAGAACCTGATTTTGTTTCACATTTTTTAGGTACAGAGGAGATTAGAACCTCAGGATGTTGAGTGAAGGCTAGGATTCGAAATTGATTGGTCAGTTCCAGAGTTAGCAGCTCTATCCCCTAATCCACCAATTTCCCCCCTGATGATGAATGTTCTCAGCCTATCCTTAATTGCATTCCCGTAGCAGCAAGATACCTCAATATAATCTATCCGCACGTCGCATTCACTTTATATGTATTTTGCAAAAAAACTAGTCAGCAGGTAACCCAAGGTGTGAGGGATGCACTGACATCCCCCTGTCAGGTGATAATTTCCTATTCTGTGTGCTACATTTCTCACATAGTGCCTTATGATACTGCTTTCACTGTGGTAGATACACAAATGTGATAAAAAATAATAATGATTTATGGGAGAAAGTGGGAGTTCAAGTGGAGCAAATATTAAAAAGGCATCCCTCATCAGGGATAAGTGGAAAAAAATGTCTTAATATTCCTTTACGATCTCAAAGTGTACGACTTTGTGGGAACTGGCATAATCAACAAACGATCGGTCCCTTTTCTCAGAGTAAGATGCACAACATTTTGAACTGTTTTCTTCCGGTGCTAATGGGCATCATGCAAACCGTAGCTCATCTCCTCAAAAAGCAAAAGAACCAAAATTACATCACTCCTACACAGACATTGGCAGACCGTTAACCGTATTTTCTTTTGTAACATCACCTACAATATTACAAACAATACCCTACATCCCAAAATGGCAGAAAATTCACGATTTTAGGGCACAAGAGCTGAAATTAAGTGGGTGGGTGCTTTGCCGTAGCAGGTTAATTATGTGGAGTTGAGAAGTTGTGTGCATTTGCGTATGAGGTTTCTTGGGTGTATTGTTGCCAATGTTGGCATACAATGGTCGGTGTCTTGGTGTATACTGATCTGTGTTAGCATATGATAATGCTTGTGTTGCACTATGATGTTAGTTGTTTCAACGTATGGTGGTTAATGTGGCGTATGATTTTTCCTGTGTACATGTAAGATGGTTTCGATGAGTTTGTGGCGTATTAGGTTAATGTATGTTGGCGGCTGTGTTGACATCATATTGGCTGTGTGGCATATGATTGTTTGTATGTTTGCGTAACATGCTGGTTGTGTTGGTGTACGATGGTTGGTGTTGTGGCCTTTGATGTTGATTTTATGAAAATATGATGTTAGTTTTGTGGATGAATAATGTTGGGTGTTTTGGCATACAACTGTGGTGTGTATGTTGATGTTTGATGCCAGGTGACATGGTCGTGGTAATGCTGATGTTTATCATCATGATGATAATAGTAATTCTGATAATAATCATCTTAATGGTTCGGAAGGTGGTAAGAGTAATGAGGTGGTAATGGTATTTCTAATGGAGTTGGTGGAAATGGTAATAGTTGTGGCAGGGATGCCATTAGTGGTATGGGTGAAAATGGTGTTGTACATCCAGTGGTGGTAATGTTTCTGTCAATGCTAATGGCGGTGGTGTAAATTGTGGTAATGGTGGTGGTAATTTCGACAATGATGGTAATGGTGGTGTGAGTGGCATTAATCATTGTGTTGAAAATGGTGGTGGTGTTTATGATGGTTATGACAATGGTGGTATTTAGTATCACTGGTTGAAATTATGGTGCTGGAAATGGTGATATTGTGTAATGGTAGTGCTCGTGGTAATTGTGCTGTGGTGGTAGTAACTTTGTTGGTAATGATGGTGGTAACAGTGATGGTGTTAATGGTGTTGGGGGTAATGGGTGCCACCGGTAGCAACCTTTGGGGCTCATATTGCACACCTTCCTCAACTTTTTTTTATCTCGTACATCAGAAGAGATTTTAAAAAGATCGAGCCTGGTACTTGTTATGGGGATTCATTTATACCTTACAAGCACTGTGCCTTATTTTTCAACCTCTTCCGATGTTCGTGAAACGTTCTGTGTTGGTGGGAGTTTTCATAAATGCTTTTGGGTGGGCTGTTAGAGACCCTACCTCCCACCTTGCCAAAGGTGAAGGTTTTTTTTATAAATACTACACCTGCCGTTCCCAAGGGCATGGGTAGTCTGTGCCCTCGATGCCCCACAAGCACACTGATCCGCCATGAGATCTGTTTAACCTACACAGGTCTTTGGAAAGGCAAAATGGTTAGGAGGGCATTTTCCAAGGTCCCTTCGCCCATGGCCGATGTGAAGCAGCTTTGTTTGAATACCTCCTCCTTAAAACCCTTATATCAAGCTTCATTCCCCAACTTAGGCCAAAAACGTAAAAACAGCCAGCAGCTACGCCACCCTATGCTAATTGAGGGAAGGATGTGGCCTGGGCGGAGGCAGCGTTCAGCCATCTGGATATATTTGTTTTTTCTTTTATCTTGCGTGCGGCTGTCAATTAGGCCACGGATAGATGTTAATAAGTAGGAAGGCTTACTTGACCACCTATGAATAAATACAGCATTGGATCTCCTGCTGGGCGCTATATTTCTTTTTTTCTTCTCAGTGTTTTTAAACATTGAGAGGATGACCCCCTGTGAGTGTCTGTTATGCATACATATTACGTTTCACCTGTGCGTTGTGCCATTTTGTCTTCAACCCGTGGATCGCAAACTGAAAGGTATATATACTTTCACATGCACAATGTTCACTTGCATTTTGCCTTACATCGCCACAGGGGCTGGACAGATTTTCATCAAACTAAGAAAGGACTCCTGATGAGTGAATGGTCGTAGTTAAATGAAATTGTGATGAACGTTTGTTCAGAGTAAATGAAGATATGTACAATTTTACGATGAGAAATCACATTATTTTTGCGCAAATCCACGTGTTTTGGAACCCGCTTAAAAGTTGGACTGTGTAATAGATCTGCACCAAGTACAGCAATCTTTCCATTTCCCCCAAGTTTGACTTTATAAGGGAGGCCATAAGCAGCGAATGACGGGTGCCAGTTACGTTTGGTTTACTAAACTATAGCTGATGAATTTCAGTATTTGTTTTGTTTTTAAATGTTAATTCTTAACTTAATTCAACACCTTACAATAACCTTACTTTAATCTTTGTATATTTCAGTGAATTTCTGTTTTTTTTTACCGTCTTCAAAGTTGAGCATATACCCAACCACTTAGGCCAATCTGCGGTCAGGCCCACTGCTGCACACGTCTTTCGGCCATACATCAATCAATCAATAAATCAATCAATATTTCTTTAGAGCATGCTAATCACCCGTAGGGTCTTAAGGCGCTGTGGGGTATGTCCTCATGGTTCAGTCAAAGGGCCAGGTCTTGAGGTCCTTCCTGAATTGAGGTAGCGATGGCAACTGTCTGAGGTGGAGAGGTAAAGTATTCTAATATTTTGCTGTCAGATAGGAGAATGATCTTGTGCGGGATACAGTGGCGAGGAGCAGAAAGGTCTGGCAGGGGAGTAAAAGGTGATGGGGTGGTTCAGTTCCGAGGTTGTGGAGGGCACTGTAAGCGTGTACGAGGAGCTTGAAGTTGAGCCTCATCTCAACAGGGAGCCAGTGGAGATCTCTCAGGTGTTCTGTGATGGGGTTCTCGGTGGCGAATGTTTAGGATAAGTCTGGCAGAGGGGTTCTGGATTTGTTGTAGCTTGCTCAGGTTCTTCTTGGTGGTTCCAGCATAGATGACGTTGCCATAGTCAATTCTGCTCGTGATCAGGACATGTGTCATGGTTTTGCGGCAGTCGCCTGGGATCCATCCGAAAATCTTCCTTAGGAGCCTGACGGTGCGGAAACAGGTGGAGGTGATGAAGTTGACCTGTCTTGTTATGGTCAGCCCTGAGTCGAGGATGGCACCGAGGTTGTGTGCGTGGTCTGTAGGGGTGGAGGGGCTGCCAAGTGTTGAGGGCCACCAGGAGCCATCCCAGGCTGAGGAGGAGAGTCCCAGGTTGATGATCTCAGTCTTGTCGGAGTTTAGCTTAAGGCAACTCTCCTTCATCCAGGCGGTGATTGCTTCTGTCTTGGAAGTTCTTCTTGGCCGTTGTGGGGCTTTCAGTCAGGGAGATGATCAGCTGGGTGTCATTTGCGTAGGAGATGATGGTCAGTCCATAGTTTCTGACGACTGGGGCAAGCGGGCCATGTAGATGTTGAACAGCTTGAGACTCAACGAGGATCCTCTGGGTACTTCACACCTGATCTCTGTAGGTTATGACAGGTGTGGTGGAAGTCTGAATCTCATTGTTCTGCCTGTTAGGAAAGAGTGTATCGACCAAAGGGCCTTGTCGCATATGCTTGCTGTATGGAGTCTGGCGCATAGGGTGCGGTGGAACACTGTATTGAAGGCAGCCGATAGGTCTAGAAGGATGACGGCTGCTGTTTGGTCGCGGTCGAAGAGAGAACGGATGTAATCTGTGAAGGTGAACAGGGTGGTCTAGGTACTGTGATTAGTTCTGAATCTTGATTGGGAGGTGTTCAGGATGTTGTTGTCCTTGATGTATTGGCGGAACTGAGCTTTGACTGCTTTTTCGGCGGCATTGGCTGGGAAAGGAAGCAGCGAGATTGGGCGGTAATTCTTATGATCCCTGGGGTTGGCTGTGGGTTTCTTCAAGAGCGGATGATCTCGGCCTGCTTCCAGTTCTCAGGAAAGTGGCTGAGTCTAGGGAACAGTTGATGGTCTTGTGGAGCTCGGGTGCGATCAAGGCACTGCCCTTGTTGAAGATGTAGTGGGGGCAGGGTTTTGTGAGGGCTCAGAGTGGGTGCTGCTCATGATGGAGCGAGTCTCATGCTTCGTGAGGGTGCTCCAGGCATGCAGGAACAGTGAGGGTTCATTGGGTCTGGGTTCGGGCATTGTTGGCGAGTTTGCAGAGTCTTGGGGTCCAAAGCTGTCATAGATATTCTTGATTATCTGATGGAAGAAGGCAGCTAGTCTGTCGCAGTGGTCCTGGGATAGTGGGATATTAGTGGCCTCAGCTTGTGGTTTGGTGAATTCCTTGATGACGGCAAATAATGGGATGTTGGCCACAGGGTATAGCCTCAGGTCAGGCCATGCCCTCATCCCTTGTGGGAGACAAACCCACATGCATGGCACATCCTTCAGCCATATGCTAGGTAGTGGGATGGTTTGCACAGACCCTGGCCTCCAGCAGTTCCTTGCATCCAACTCACCATGTTTGACCAAGCCCCAATGTGCACTGCCTTCAGCTAGCCCTGCACCCAACTCCTCATGATTCACCAACCTCCCCCACCCAATGGACAGCCAACTACCCATTGCGCATAATCCTCAGCCGTGTGCAGTGGTGGGTCGGCCTTCCATCCAACCCAGTGCTGGCCGCCAACCCCCACTGCTCACTTCCTATGGGACTGCACAATGGTGGTTGACCACTGGGACTGGGTTATGACCAGACCGTTATAAGTATTTTTTAAGGCATTTTTGGTACCACAGTACCAGCACCATGAGGCCTTGCTGAATACCTCAGTTTCAGTGTTTGGAACTGTGGCAGTTGCGACCAAAGACATATATATTTTTTACATTTCACTTAAGAGGGCATGGGGGTCTGGGTGTGCTCACCCAGACATCTTATGTGCCCTTCCATTACTTTTTTAAACAATTTTTATTGCCTTTTTTTGCATGTTTAGGTCTCATAGTTATAATGTGAACTTACAACTCTTTAATAGGCGGCAAACACCAAATTTAGCATTTCTGATCAGCATCAAAAACTCTTAATTGCATATCTATAGGCTGTTTCCAGTTTTTAGCGAGGTCGGAACCACACAATAAAAGTACAATACAGTTATCTTGAGGCCATCCACTGATATTAACTATACATTTCTTAATCCTATCCCTCCTCCCTTAACTTGACATCTTCTTCCAATATAGTTGCATTGCAGCTTTGAATTCCACCCTGGTTGCCTTAAAGGACTCCAATAGAGTATCACACTCCATCGCTATTGGGTTTTTCTGCAGTCCTCTATATTCTTCTCTGCATAGTACTATGCTTTCCGCTAGGCACCACTCTTCTTCCATTTCTTCTGTCCATTGTATTACAGTGGGTTCCATTATGGCTTTCCATCATTTGGTTAGTAATCGTTCAGCTAGCATTAATGCCAAGTCAACCAATCCTGATGTCACCTTAGTCCTCTTAGTACATGGGAACAGCCCTAGGACACAGGAGTCTGCTGTTCGCCAAATATCTCTCTCCATCAATTCTGTTAATATTGTCCCAATATGGGGCCAATATGGGGATATCCTGGGGCAGCTCCAAAGCATATGTAACAGCGTTGCTTCTTCAGTTTTACACCTAGGGTATGCCGATGAGGCTGCTGGGTATAATGTGTAGTCTGTGTAGTGTAAGGTATACGCTGTGTAGTATCATGTATTGTTAAATTTAATCATGTATAAATTTAAATCAGGAGTTTCGGGACACCATCTTGGGAAATGCCACCATAGAAGCCCATTCTTTGTCTCAAATCTCTCGCCCTAGATCACTTTCCCATTTGGTCTTTTCTTATGTCAGAGGTAATAATAGGTGTTCCCAGAGACCTCTATAAGGCCATCTTATCAAGTGCTTCCCCTCTTCCATGGTGTAGACAGCTTGTTCATTTTTGTGTGCAAGGGGTTCAGTACCATCAGGAGCCCAGTATTGTTCGATATAGTGGGATATATTGGTGTGTAATAAAAATAGGGAGTTGGGTATGTTATGCTCCTCTATAAAGTCAGTGTGATTTAGTAATGCTCCGTCATTAAATAACAACCCTACAGTTACCACCCTCCTTGTCCCCATAGATGCAGTGTAGGTTGTGATAGAACTCCAAAGTTTGTTGGGAGCCCTAGTAGTGGTATATTCAGTGCATAAAGCACTGCTGCAGATGTATATCGTAGAATCAGCCTCCAGTACTGAAGGGCAATGCATAGCAGTAGCTGCAACTTGTGGTGAAGGCAGTGTCCTGAGCAGATCAATGAGTCGAGTTGGCCCTTGTTCACTAGGGATTGTGTTTACCCTATTTCCTGCAACTGTCATCCAGCTAGCCAGTATGAGAATCACTGTAGTTGTCCCCCTATGCAGTAGGCTTTGAAGTCTGGAGCTTCCATTCCCCCGTGGTCCGTTGGCATCTGTAGTTTCGCTAAGCTTACCCAACATCTACCTTTGCCCCATATTAGGTCTGTCAGGAGGGAGTGCAGTGTCTTAAAATAACTACATGGGATCATCACTGGCAGGTTTACAAAGTAGTACAATATACACGGCAGCATCACCATCTTGATGAGTGCCAGCCGACCAGCCACCAATAGCAGTAGCATGATCCAGATGTGATGTTTTGATCTGAGGGAATTTATTGCTGTTTGTAGATTCCCATCCAAAAGATCCACAAGAGTTCTAAATATTTGTATTCCTAAATATCGGAAGGTGTCTGATGCAATTGGTATAGGTTTGTCTCTGAATAATATAGTGTCCCCAGCAGTTACCTTCTTAAATGAAAATGCAGTAGATTTGTTATGGTTTATTTTGAGGCCCGATAGGGACCCAAATTCAGTGAATATCCGAGCTGCCGCCATCAGATTCTGTTCAAGGTCTTTTGTATATAGAATAATGTCATCTGCATATAATGAAATTGAAGGAGTTGTTGGTCTTATTGGGATCCTCCACACTTCAGCACTCTGCCTGAGGAGTTGTGCAATGGGTTCCAAAGCTATTACGAATAATAAGGGGGAAAGTGGGCACCCATGTCTAGCGCCCTGGTATATAAGGTATTAGTCTGACATTCTCCAGTGTGCGCTCTCGCCATGGGGGAGGCACAAAGCAGGTGTACCCAATGCACATAGTCTTGGTGAATACCAAATCGCTCAAGTACCGCAATCATGTAGTTCCATTTAGGGTATCGAATGCCTGGATTTGGTTCAGGTAAAGACATCAATTATATGGTGCAGCCGGCAGATATTAAGGAAGGTATTTTGGTTCGGTACAGATCCACATTGACCTATGTGTATCAGTTTGTGTAGTGTCCAGAGGAATCTACGGGCTAGGATCTTGGCCAGTATTTTGTGTTTGGTATTTAATAATGATAGTGGTCTGTATGAGGACATATCGGCCAGGGTTTTTTCAGGTTTTATTACGGAGGTTACTAAAATTTGCCTTGTTGTAGGTGGTAGTTTGCCATTCTCACTGGAAGTTTTGTATAGTTTCTCCAGTTGGGGAATTAGTCTTGTACTGTAGGTGGAGTAAAATTGGCCGGTATACCATTTGTTGTCGGCATTTTTTTACGAGCTAGATCTTTTATAGCCTACCAGATTTCACTTGTTATAATCTGTGCTGAAAGGGTGTGCCTACCACCTGCCTCCAGGGACGGCAGGGTAATTTTATGGAAGAATAATTGAAACTTTGTGTGGCTCATTGGTGTGGGAGCTTAATAGAGATCTGCATAGAAGACCATTCACAATACAAGGCTAAGCATTAGAACTCACTTGGCCAAAACTGAAAAGAAAAACCGTTAAATAATAAAGTAGTACATGCAGTAACTATTGGGGCGGTAGACCTACATAGATAAAACTGTTCATTGATGAGGACCGGTGAACTTGTTGTAGTAACCAGAACACTTGCCCAACCCCGCCGGCCATTCAGTTGAGGCAGGGTGCTCCAGAGGAAGACGGAAGCCAGGGAGACAAATGGAGGGACCATGCCATTGTGATTCATAGTGGTGTATCATAGCAAGGTCAGGCGAAAAGGGCTGCTCATTTGTATATATTGTATGTCACAATTGTTCAGAGTCAAAGATATCGCTGAGCTCTAGCTATGGTGGTAGCAAAAGCAGGAAGCAATTGCCAACGGGGGTGCCATCCGATCTACCACACTCTGTCTCCCACTTAAACTATTTACTAACTGTGCCTCCATTGTTATAGATTGTTGGCTGTCTGAGGAATGATAAATGGAAATAAGGTGCCACACCCCTCCAAGTCCGAGCTAGCAGTACTATCCACAGAAGAAGCAATGCTGGTAGGAGGTGAACGAGCCTTTTGTAGAGAACACGCTGATTTAAGTGCAGCCGTCTGGCTGTCCATGGCCAGCTTTGGTGTGGATCTGGCTCCGTTCAGGGTTTTACAGCACAGGGGCCGACGTTCTCTCCCTGGCGGGTGCTGTTGCTTAGGCAGCAAGGGGTGGGAGAGCTCCTGTCGGTGTGATTGTGGGAAAATCTGGTCCAACCAATCTTGCGCTGCCTCCCGTGTGTCAAAAAAATTGCCTTTTTGATTATGTGTAATCCGTAACTGAGCCTGGAACACATAGGGTAGGGCCTCTGCGTGGAATCTCTTCTTTATGATGTGAAAGGAGGTTCTATACGCTACTGCACTGCAAGCATATAATCCAGTTATAAAGACACTCAAGCATGGTCAACTATAATTGGTTCCGTTTCCCGGGTGGTGCGTAGGAGAGTATCACATTCCTTGTAGCTCAGTATTCGTACACTAAACGGGGTGGCGCTCCCGGTGGCGTCTTCTTGGTGGGAACCCTATATGCTCTTTCGACCGTAACCAAGGCCGAGATGCTGGTGCTATGTCTTTCAGCCAGTTCTCAATGTATTACGTGGCATCACGTCCCTCCGACCCCTCAGGTAGACCAATTATACTGATGTTGTTACAGCACAATCTCCCCTCTGCATTCTCTACTTTACCCAAGTGCCTCTGTAGTAGAGCAATGGTGGGCTCACTGTCCTTGTGCCAGGGTAGGAGGGTGGTGATGTTGGCTTCGGTGGTCTTTACCCTGTCCGCCAGTATCCCATGTTCATCTTTGATAAGGCTGAGCTCAGTAGAGATAGTCCCCAAGCGTTGCTCTATCACTGATCTAGATGCTCAGATTTCCTTTAGGATGACATCTAGTTTATCCATAGGGGGGTCAATGAGCACACATGGGATGTAGTCCTCCGGCATGATACAGGGAACTCTCAGATTGCCTGTACTGTAGTTTGCAATGGTTTTTATGGTCTACTTGCCTACCCTTAGTGCAATCCATGGTTGTGAGGTCTCGTATTAATGATTGTTGTGAGAATTTAGTTTAGGGTCACAAGGAAAATCTGCACAGTTCAATTAATGACTATACTGCTGTTCAATCCCTGCTCTCAGGGTTACTTCTAGACGCAAGTCAAATGCAATTTATGTAAGTACTAGTTTACAAAGTCTGCAATGAGACTCCAGCACTCTTCATAGGGTTTAACACTAACGTGGAGGGGGTGTGATGGCATGATGTCCTCAGGGGCCATCGGAAGTTTAACAGTCAGGTTCCACACATAAAAGGAGTGAATGGTGTGTTGTAGCTGGGGTGTGCTATATAGAGTGTGCAGTGTTCCCTTTTACTCACTGCGAGGATTTTATAATGTGCAGTACAATAGGCAATAGATCGGCTATGTTGCAGGGCTTATGGGCCTTCAATCGCACTCCTCTGGGCCGTGACCCGCAACAACACACTGGTGAGATCTGCTTACAGAGCCACAGTGCAGGAGCCCTTTCATAGGCGAAGGAAGGCCGCTACTCACTAGGGTCTGGCCCCGTCGATCCCCGACATCTTCTGGCCTCATACTGCTCAGCCCTGGTCCAGTGGCAGCAGTGCAGGTCCCCGCTGACCTCAGTCATGTTAGCTGGGCCCAGCAAACCCTACCGGGCTGTGCCACATGGCCCCTCGGGATGCACAGGAGCCTTGCCTCAACCAGGTATGTCGGGCCTGGCAGTGGCAGTCAGGAGACGCCGCCCCCAGTCAGGCCACGCCGTTATGCTCCACAAGCACCTCGACGTCCACCCTTTCATCGTCCAGTACAGCGACACCACCATGGATCCTATTTTTGGAGACGCAGTCCGGTCATTCCTCTTCAGTTCTTTATCAGATTCGGATACTCAGTCTGTGGATCCTGTAATGGTGGCTTCAACATCTGGAACATTTTCTCAGATGTTGCGGCTAGCTAATCAGATCATTTTGGTACCATGGAACCAAAATAGCCAATGTAAGAATAAGTTCTGCTACCAAATCAAGGTGAATACCAGGGTGCCAACGGTCCACATATCTCTGTTTCTGAGAGCTAATCACTTCATGCCCAAACTGAGCACCTCATTAAACACTCAATTCTCAAAAATGGCTGAAGCTACACTAAAACACAGAAAACAAAGTTAAGTTGTCACTTTGTGCCAAATTTGGTGTAGTTTTGTTCAGTCATTTTTTTCTGTGTCAAACCTTTCCAATGGAATTTGTAATTTAAAATCTTACTTATGGGAACACTTCCTTTTTCTTTGCCTCTGTTTGAGTAATTATCTGTGAAACACTCCATAAAGGAACCAAAGTGGATCAACTGTCTTTTAGAGTTTCATGCAGTTTCATCGAACTGTGTCAAAGTTTTTTTAAAGAAACAAACAATGCCTTTTCTATGGAAAGCCTGACTTAACTGTAAGTACACTGCACTAACACTGCCAGAGTACTAAACATTGTCATAGGACTCACGTTATTGGAACAAGACTGCTTTATTTGGGGCAGCAACACCACCGCTTGTGGGTGACTGAGACAATCCCACACCATCTTGGCAAATGTCGGCCCTACCCTTTCGGCTAACTACCAGCACATCACCAAAACATAGAAAGCAATGGTGATTTGTGGCAGCCTGACACATGACACTCAGTGACTTCTCAGGGAAGTTGTGATCGACAAATCTCGCCCCTTTCTCTTGTTAGCAAATGGTCTCTGACACACGCTTAGGCCAAATAAAAGATGCAGGATGGTTTTTCAATACATTTTTTGAAAAGACTGCAATCTACAATGAAATATATGAGCTGCAACACATAGCAGGGTTAGGATTTTTTCCAGCAGTGAGGAGAAAATAAACAACCCAAGCATATTGGAATAACATTTACATAGGAATATTACGTAACCCCTATCTCTTAAGCGAAAGCATAGCAGTAATAGCCCAATCTGTCACTACATAGTCCATGAGAGGAGGACCTACCCACATTAGCGGGAAAATAGGGGTCTGCCCGCTGTCTCCTTTGCTGGTTGTAGAGACAGGGCTGAGGTCAGCAGTGAAATGGCATACAGCATGGGTGGATATCCTGACCGGAATGACCGCCCTGTTTTCCCTTGGCTTGCACAATGTTTTTATGAGAAACATTTCTGTTCCATGAAATAGGCCTGACATGGGCATGTGCCTAAGTGTCAGACTGCTTACGCACTTTTGTGGCAGCAATAGTAACTGGATTATCATGTATTGTTATTATCAGCCTTGGACAGAGATACATGGTGAAATGACGTGCACAGAAATAATAACCAAGCTTTCGCAGAGTCACAGTTGATTAAGAAAAATAAAACATCCCCACTGAAAAGCCGGCTAACTAAAATGAATGAATGAAAATAGAGCACATATGTAGGTAAAAGGGCACAGGACTAAGCTAAGCTAAACTATGTGTGCCCAAGCAAGGTGCAGAATTAACCCACAACAACATCACATTCTTTATTGGCGGGTTTCTCTAAGATCTCAGGGAAATATGACAGATTAAGGACGTTAAATACCAGTTTCTGTTTTTATGTGTGTCCATGTAAGTGGTGAGTCATCTCAAGGTGCTTCTTCTATTCATTTTGACTAAATAACATAGAAGCCAGCCGCTGTTTTATTCAGTTGAAAAATAGTATTGCTATGGTTTGTTTGGCGTTGTTTTCAAATTACTCTTTTTAATCCCCTCCACATATTCCTGATAGTGTATATATCACTTAAAACAGTAGATATAGTGCTACACAACAGCAGTGAAACAATACCTGACATGCCTTGCAAGCCTATAATGCATATTCAAGAGCCTCAGAATCTCCATCCTGTGGGAAGGTTTTTCATATTCCCAGCCGATTCTGTTCTTGGGCTCTCTTCCAACACTGAGAATATAGCTCTTGTGATGGCCTTTTTAAATAAATGTTTTTTGCAAATAAAAATTGAAACACAGTATTTACAACCAAATTTGTATTACAAAGTCAATCAACTGTACGTCAGGATGCATAAATACAAGTGTAGACTAAAGAGATTCAGTATGAATATAGCAATCATCATCAAATTGTGCACTGTTAGTGTTGAGATAGCTGTTAGCATCACAATCGACATTGCTCAGCATGGGGCTTGTCAGAAAATTGTAGGCTGGAAATTCGACATTTCAAACAAAGTATTCAGAGAAGTTAAATTGCCTGTAATGTTACCACTGCTGCTGTAGTACATTGGTGAAGGTTATGGAGTAACGTTAACCTAATGCTACTTCAATAAATTATCTTATCTGCTAATTTCTTGTCTATCCTCTCTAAGAGTATATTTTCTCTACAGTGGACCACTCTTCTATATTCATGATAGCACTTTATATAGCAATACTGACCGTATTGCTGAGACCTCTTACATATTAGACTAAAGCAGAAGAAAGACTACTGTCTTAATGATTCCTTATCATTGGGTGATAGTTCTGATATTCTTGGAGGAGAAATGTGAAATTCTATTTACCAAAAAGGGTGAGCAAACAATACAATTTTTGTAGCAGTTCACAATGCTGTGAGAACAATATTGATGTCTTTCTAAATCCTTGTGGCACTATTGATACAGGAAATGTGAGTAGATTAGATACTATTGTGTTTTGGAGACTGACACATATTAGAAGAAAGCAAGAGTTCAATACTTTGGTGTTCCAGAAGATAAGGGCATCCATGTCTGTGCTCTGGAGGTACTGAGCTATGAAGAGTGGGCAAAGGAACATTTGAGGTTGGTTAGTATTGGACCAGATGCTTAAAGTATGTCTCGCTGAGCAGCCTGCTTAAATTTAAACAGGATAAGAGCGTATGGATTCACAGTCTACAGCAGTCCATATAAGGATGTAAATTGAAATGTGCTTAAAGCTGAAAAACCTTTGAAATGTGTGAAGGCTGCCGCCCTAAGCTGCGTGGAAGAGGACAGAGGAAGAGGACAGCCAACTGTGGAATATAATAGTGGAGCAAAGTCTGCATTAATTGCAATATTCAGGTGAAGCAGTTGTCGGCCATCCTAATGCAGTTGTTGGAGCATGCCTGGCATTCCAGAGTTTAACCACCCAACGTGACAGATTGAATTTGTAGTACACAGTAATTGAAGACATTTAACAAGAGGGATTTTTTTCACTTAGCACGTCCTTGAAGCAGGTGGGGGTCATTCCCTTAATGTAGTCAATCAAAGAAAACCAGACACACCCTTCCAGTACTAATGCCTGAAATCCAGACTGTTGCAACTGTAACACAGATCCCAGTATCTTTAAGTGCCAAATTATTTTAATGTTGCTCTTCTTGAGTCATGATATCAGAAGACAGCGCCTTAATACTATACACTCTCCTTGAGGGATTTCTATAACAAAGAATGCATCAAATTACAATTACAGTCAAGTCTCTGTTCCAAGGACATGCCCAATGCAGTTCAGTGGACCCACTGTGTGTTCTGATATACATCCTCCAAATTACAAATAGTTCCTGCTCCAGTCAAAGGTCAAATTAACAGGTTTGCATTGTTGCTCAGCACGCATTTTCTAAAAACACTGAAATTGAACCATTTGTGATGATCGCCCCCCACCTACGCCCAACACCCTGAATAAATGATTCTTACAATGCTCATTTGTCGGTGAGTGAACTGTGGTTCCAGTAGTACCAATAGTAGTAATCATACTAGATCATTTTAAATTATTTGTAGTTTTTAAAGTTTGACCACAAAACCCATGAACATATTTTCAATTATATTTTGCAAATGTTTATATTTTTCTTTTTATGCTATCAAACTATCACTTTGCCTTTTTAGTGTATCCAACAGAATTCTGATCCGTAGTTATTTAGTTTAAGACTCTGGACTTGATGGTGTGGTTTGCAGGTGATGCCCAGGTTTTTAGAATTTTGTGAGGGAAATTTGGATATTTTCCACCCCTCTGAAATCTCCCCTTAGTCCCCACTCCTGATTCATACGATTTCCTTCTCTTTCTGTATTGAAGTTACCATAGAATACTACAACACGTAGATCATAGATGATGTTGTTGAGTGCTGAGGAATTTTCTCTGTCAGCTCTTTATCTGTTTAGTCTCCCGATGGTTAGCTGGTTGACATTCATACCACATTAGGACAAGATGTGGGGGGTGGGCGCTGTAGTTTTTCAGCATTGTTGATTCTTGTCCTTTGCAAAGGCTGTGAAGTTCCACAGTTTGTTTTGCCTAGGCCCATGCAGCTTTTTTTCCGTGCCCTGTGACATAATTTTCAGTGTGTTACAAGATCATTCAGCCAAGGTGGAAAAACATACAGCCTTTTTTATATAAATGATCTTCTGCAGAATCTTTCTTTACCAATTTCCTTTTTGAGACATTATGGCCCTCATTCTGACCTTGGCGGGCGGCGGAGGCCGCCCGCCAAAGTCCCGCCGTCAGGTTACCGTTCCGCGGTCGAAAGACCGCGGCGGTAATTCTGACTTTCCCGCTGGGCTGGCGGGCGGTCGCCTTCAGACCGCCCGCCAGCCCAGCGGGAAAGAGGCTTCCACGATGAAGCCGGCTCGGAATCGAGCCGGCGGAGTGGAAGCTGTGCGACGGGTGCAGTTGCACCCGTCGCGTATTTCACTGTCTGCGCAGCAGACAGTGAAATACATGTAGGGGCCCTCTTACGGGGGCCCCTGCAATGCCCATGCCAGTGGCATGGGCACTGCAGGGGCCCCCAGGGGCCCCGCGACCCCCCCTACCGCCATCCGGATCCCGGCGGTCGGACCGCCGGGATCTGGATGGCGGTAGGGGGGGTCGGAATCCCCGCGGCGGTGCAGCAAGCTGCGCCGCCGTGGAGGATTCAATGGGGCGGCGGTACACTGGCGGGAGCCCGCCAGTGGTGCCGGTCCGACCGCGGCTTTACCGCCGCGGTCGGAATCCCCATTGGAGCACCGCCGGCCTGTCGGCGGTGCTCCCGCGGTCCTCCGCCCAGAATGACCGCCTATATAGTCTAAAAGTAATGTCTTCACATGTTGCAAAGAGTAAAACTTTGTGAACATACAAGCGTCACATTGAACTTCCACAGAACTTTGTGAATGTTTCTAAAAAATGTTTTAAAAAAATCTTCACCCACCCCTTGTAAAAAAAAAAAAAAAAAACCTTGTCTGTGTAGAATTAGTGCATTCTACCATACCAGGGTCACATCAGATTACCTTTGAATCTTACTAGGTTTGCAGCAGATATTTGAGATCCATAGAATATCTCTTGACTTATGGCATAGGAAGAGAACAAAATGACAAATGTAGCTCAATGTTCTCCCATTATATTTTTCCCACTCTCTTCCACAAAATTCCCTTTTAGCGTTCATTTTGTGGCTAGAGACAGAAATGTAACTTTTATGTTCGGAATGAAGAAGGCTTCGCATTTACCACCTCTTCTAAATGATGCACTGGGACAGGATTGTGGATTTGAGGAGTGGCACTGTTAACTTAACAGCATTCACTTTTGTTGTTTTTATGAACTGAACACCCGTTTTCACCCTCTATTTAGTGCCACATGAAAAAAACACAAATCTACGGAACTCTTCAAAGATCTTTAGTATTAAAAGCATATGTTCAAGATTTGGTTCATGCTGTAGCTATGTTTATGTTAGATCCAGGGGATTGCTCTCTGCTTTTGAAAGAAAGCTGAGCGGAGGGTGAAGGCATACTGTGCGTTATACTTCTTTCTCTCAGTAATGTTACATCATTGGAATGTATCACGCTTTTTCAAATACAGAGAAGTGGCAGCAGGCTAATAATGTATTATAGAAAGCTTCAGCTTCAACTTTACTTTTTCTGCTTGTTTAATTTAGATGATTCCCAAAGCATTTTAGAACCATTACCCCTTTTTAGTATGAAAAACGTTCGAGACACACCTAGCTTTAAACAACATGAGATGTAATTAAAGCTTCATGTGGTAGCGCACTGTCATTTACTGACAGCATATTTTCCATTGAAATGGTCACTAAATTTACACAGGCATACAGTTTTACTGAAGCAAATATACAGCACACAAAATATAATGTCTAGAAATCAGGTTTCAGTGAATATTTATTATTTTCTGCACCACCAAATAAAGTGTCTGTTTGGTCTGATCACATTGCAAATGTTGTTTCCATGACATTTTCAAAATTACAAAAAGTGCTTAATATTTGCTTTCCTAACTGCTGAATGTGTACAGTTCATTTACAGGAATGTACATTTTGTCCTGTGTTACGAGAAAATGACCTTGCACAGCCTTTCTTTTCACATTTTATGTACACCAGTAAGATTGTTGCATAATTCACTTTACTTTTCTTTCTATGACTGCAAAGTGAGAAGGGGGTTTTAAACACAAATTCCTATGTTAAAAAACTAAGCAGCAGAAGACATATCCTGATTTTTGAAGTGCAGCAGATGTTACAAGACATACAGAATTTAAAGGTATTTTTATTTATTGCTTGGACTTTTGTGATCCACCAAAAATGGACGGGACCCACAGTTTGGGAAACACTTGTTTAGATAATTCAACCCTCCATGGCTTGAATGTTATAGTTTATTGTTACTTTTCTTCTTTGACTGTGCAATTCATTAAAGGTGTTCACCTACTGCTGGGGATTATAATTCCAGAAGAGCCCATTTACAACCAGTAAAGCCATCAAAAGCAGCCTTTTCTGCTTCATTACAACCTTTCCTCCTCAAAGGATGATTATTGCGTCCATTACTTACCTGTAATGGCATAACTTCTAGTCCTACTCCCTCGCCTTCCTTTAAAGACCAACGAAAGGAAGGCGAGGGAGGGACAAGAGGTAATGTTATCTCACAATCAATGCGTCCTTGTGACAATGCTTGACAAACTAATTAGGACAAGCTTCATTGAGATATGGTAGTCCCGCAGCCGCACCGCTTTTTTGAAATCACTACCATTATGCCAAAATGAATATTTGTACAATGGTAATTGTTACGCTGATACATGGACCACAAACCTGGGCTTAACATTGCTTTACCTACGGTGGTTCAGACATTTTTTTAACTCTGGATTGTCACTCCGGTAGTCTGTTAAATATTAGGCATCACAGGTTATTTTTTTTTGGACTAAGAAAGTGTTGTACATTCCAGCCACCGTTCTTTGCTTTCACGTTGCCTTTATCACCATTGTCACATTTCATGTGCTTTGCTGTATTCCTTCACTTGGAACACTATACTGTTTTTCTGCAAATATTTTTGTCTATTTTCACCATAACTGCCTATGTGTGCTGTTCAGTAAGAAACAAAAAATTGTCTTTCCTATGAATAGTCTGACTTAACTATAACTACACTGGTGCAAGTGCCACCAGTGTAAGGTTCATAAACATATTTGCATATGTATAACATTTGTTTTGTGGGTTTCCCTAAGTTCTCAGTGGAATACGGCATATTAAGGGCATTGGGAATTTGATGATTATGATTATTTCTTTGGGAGAAAAATGATTGACCCTCAAATAAAGTGTTTATGAATGAAACCATCCAATACACTGTTTTTGCGACTAGTTAATCAACCGTGGTTTATTGACATACTGGGATGACCCTTGGTGTATCCATGTATCTATAGTTGTGGCCACAGTTATTTCAACAGTTTATAGTGGTATACGTCTTCGAAGGTATAAAAAATCGAAGATCTTTAGACCACCCTTTAGCCTATAATGATTTGGCAAAAGAGGCTAGTTAAGGCCTGTCTAATAGAGAATGGCGAGAATGAAGGGTGTGCAGCAATTTATTGAATCTTTGTACACTTTGTAAGATTCATTCCACTTTTCATTGCTTTACTACAATTTTCTTCTCTTGGTTTCTGTGTCTTACATTTATGTAAGTGACAACCCCGCCTGCTGAAAAACGTGGTGCCAAATCAGTTCCGATGACTGTTACCCAGTCTCGATGCCAGGAGGCAGTATATTATCTGTAGCTTTTTATGCCGGTCTCAATTTTTTTTTTTAGCAGGCACAACGTTTCATATTACAGAGCTGAGGCCCAAACTCCTAATATGGTCATGCAAAAGTAAAAAAAAACGGAAAAAAAAACCACTGATTTCTGTAAACTAATTTGGTAACTAAAAAACTTGAGTTTGACAAAGAGGCAAAAAATAAATATTTCAATACGTTTTATACAAACAAGAACACGCATCTTACGTGATCAGTTGCATTGTTGTCATGTGCCCCAGTATCGCATGTAAGACGTTTAGTAAGGGCTGGCTTTTTAGCCATCAGCATGTTGCTTTCTGTGACTGACATTTTCACTTAAAGTGTTTTAGGTACTACCACAGAAATCCAGCATGCAAAGTGATGTTGGCTTAAAAGTCAATACTAACTGAAGATATTCTAGTAGACTCGGACCACTGGGGCAGCCGTAGGGTTGCAAAAAACTGAGCAACATGGACCAATTTAGGGAAGTAAATAATATGCCCCTTCTACACCTAAATCATCACCAACTTCTTATTGTATTAATCAGTGCAATTATTACTGCCCCTCAGCATGTTGGTGTCTCTTCCAATCCCGTTGCTTGAATGGTTGTAGTTATGGGTGTTCAGATTTTATACACCCTCTTAGTTACCCAGTCTCAGCCACTAGTTCTGGGTACAGCATCAGGAAGTAGGATGTGATTTATGACTTGGGCCACCATGTCAGTTGTTTCTGGCTAACTTGCACAGCACCCTTTGCCCTCATATATCCACTCCCCTAGTTCTCCAATGAGGCAGAGGAAGTGCTTCCTCATTCTCCCTTGAGACACCCACCCAGTGCTCCCTGAAGCACTTCACCTCATGCAACCTGAGATGCCAGACCCAGTGCTTTCTTGAGATGCACCACTTAGTGGTGCATCATGCATTGCTCCTCTATGGTGCATTGCTCAGTGCTTCCTGTTTGTGCATCAATCAGTGGTCCCTAAATGCACACCTTCCTTTGCTTTTCTGATGCAAAACAGTTTCTGCCCCTGCTGCACATTATCCTGTGATGCACTTCGTAGTGTTCTAATTCAAGGTTTATGTAAGACATTTGATCTGGTATATTGATCCCTGTATGTTAATTAGTCTGTATCCATGGAACTTCTATATTTGTTGGTCATTGTGCATTGCGTTTGGCTCAGTGTGCATGACTTGTCAGCATTTTATTTTGAAATCTTTCATGTATCACCATATAGTATGGAACATCTTCAGCCAGCCCAGGCTTTTGAGATAGTCATGCTTTGCATTCTGGAATTTGTAGTTTCTCTTTTGAGTATTTTATTACGCAAGGCTGGACTGACTGTACCGGACACTGGGCGTTTCCCCTGGAGACTGGAGGAGTAGGGGGCTGGTTTTGTTGCTGGTTTAGTACTGCAATATCGGCCTTAAGCAACACAATCGGCAGGCCTGCCAACCTTAATCACCCACTTCTCACTCTTGCTGCAGCGTTCCGCATATATCCAGCAGTTCTGAGGAAAAAATAAAAGTATTAAGGTTAATATTTCTAGTGATTCATCTTCCTGCTGGTGCGAGGTCTGAGTTTTGTCTATTGGCTGTTTTGACTCACCTAAAGTACTGCAGAGGGTTAATATGCCTGCTGTAAATAATGTGTACCATGCAGATCACAGAACTGTATTTAATGTTCATAGCTCAGTGGGTTACTGCTTTTCTCAGAGATTCTTTTGTAGCTTGCAGTTCATAGCTTATGATCGTAATACAGCATGGTGAGCTATGAACTGCCGTCAAAGAGCTGCATGCAAACTGCATGGAACAGGTTTGAAAGGTATGTATTTCCCCAATCTTTCATTATCCTAATGTTACTAAAATTGGTTTGGTTTGGCAGACATACAGTCTTATTAGTAAATTTAACCCCAATTATTGTGTTAGGTTTTGAATTCTGAGTTTGTGCTTCTCCAGACCAAACACTCGTAAAAGATGCCTGACTGTATGGATGGCGTGTAAATCCTACACCTGTATTCCCTTTTGTCTTATGTAACATTTTCTATACACTGATTTGCAAACATATGATTTATTGTCTCTGTATACGTGTGTAATGTAAAGTGTTCTGACATTCTACACTGGCATGAGAGGCACTGTAATAAAATTGAAATACAAGCGAGGGAAGGGCTATGGAGAGATGGGAGGCACTGTTGGAGGGTGATAATGAGGGAATCATTGAAGGGCCTCACCAAATTATTGTTTCATTCTGGTGCACTGTAAGATCATCATTTACTAAACTTTAAAAGCAAATACAATTGAATATATAGCGAGAAATATGTTGTAGAATGCACCATTTTTGCCTTTTTCCCAAATTTGCCAGGGTTGCTTTGGCTTCCCAGTCCAGCCCTGATATTACTTTAAAATCCCAGCATGTAAACTTCTGTTTCCTAAAAAGGCTGAAGTTGTCACATGTGGCATGGGGCCACAGGACAGCTTTGTTTTTGGGAAGAGAAGAACCCACAATGAGAATCTGGAGAGATTTCACTGACTCACTACTAAACATTAAAAATATTAAGTTGTCACTTTCTTCATGATCTGCAGTCCCAGTTCTGCTCTTTGTCATCCATTAGGAGGAGTTTGATTTCACTGCAATCAAGCCAAGCAAGATTGAAGTAAAAACCACTCTAATGGATTTGCGGGAAAATTATGGTCCTATCCCGAGGGCATTAACAAACAGGCACTCTATATTCGACTAACATAAGAAACGCGAAGACTCCACTTTTTTCAGGAGCTGCATGTTATAGCCCAGCCTTCTGTCGACCTTTTGGCTAAAGGTTGAGGACTTCTGATGCAGAATCATTTACCTGGGGAAAAGCTTCTGTGTTTTTTAAATGTAACCCAGTTCTGAGAACATGATACATGATGCACTGTGTTTCTCTCATGAAGCGCAGGCACATCCATCCTTCACCAGGAGGATTGATTGTACATTTGCAGATATTTGAATTCTTAGAGATTTCCATACAATTGCAGAATGTTTCCTGAGACCTACGACACTAATAATTTACCTCGTTTCAATGTGTAATTTTTTTTCAGTTTTACATAGAGCAAACTCGACCCAAAATTATTGGAGCACTTTACATGTGCACCAGTTAGGTTACCCAAAGACACATTCATTTTTTAGGCATGAGGAAATTAAATGATTTGCTCAGACTCACACAATGTTGACCTGATGCTGAGACTTGAACCTGGTTCCCCACTTGAACCTAATTCCTCAGTTCCAAAGTTGGAAGCTGTGGCCGTAGCCCACATCCTGTCCCTATCTGTGATGCTCTCCCTGCTCCTCCCGGCCTCCTCTTCTGTGAACGGAACTCTTTGTACTGGACTTTGAGAAAGTAACTTATTCCTCATATCCACCCTCACTTCATTGTGGCTGATCTGAACTTATGACTTTCTCCCAGGCTTGCACGACTACTTTGTTCTTTTAGGTCCTGCATCTACTTAAAATTTAACATCTCTGGTTTTACTAATTGACTTTTTATTTTTCTGGTATAATTTTATTTATTAAAGTTTTACTCTATCTTTCTAAATTGGTTTGGGATTTTTCTTTTGTTTTCACTTCATTACTGCTTGTGTGCTTCATAAATACTCTTCATGTCGCCTCCAAGTTAAGCGTAACTGCTTTGCACCAAGCTACCAAATAAGCTTAGTGACTGTAGTAGTTCACCTTGACAAGGACTGTGGTTATCGCCTGAGTGGGGCATCCCACCCCACTCATGTTAACAATAACCCAGTTTCTTCCATTGGTACATGAAGAGTGAGTTTTCAGCAGGTGAAAAGTGTGCATACTTAAAAGATGTGTAAAGGATGTTTTGTTTTTCTCTGTATGAAAATTAAATCCCCTTGATTAAAGTCTTCCCCTTACAACTCCTTGGACTACAGAATATCTTTTCCAAGGCAGGAGTAAGCACGTCTTAGTAAAGAACAGATTGCATGAGTTATCAGAATGGGAACTTAAATAGAAGAGGCATGTGAATTTGCAATATCTTTGAATATGCATATGTTCACCATATTTATTTAGGATGCCCCATCCGGAACGACCCACAATCCTGCCTCTTATTCCAAAATTGCAAGCATGGTAATTCCACCCTATTTTCAGAATTCCTGCATTCACATGTGCAGTTTACAATTGTATAATTCCATCAGGCCTTACTGTGAAGTGACATTTCTGTGTACAAAAGTACTGTTTTTGCCACCTACCCTCAACTTGGGAAATACTTTTGTGAGTTGGGCCTACGGTTTTAATATTTTCAATACTTATGGAAATCCTTCCCTGTTTCACCCACCAAAACAAGACACGTTTACTAAGAACCTGAACCCAGAACAAAGGAACTGTGTATTTTGTATGAATTGCTAAATGTATCCTTTGTAGTTTACTAATGACCATTGGAAAAAGTGCAAAATGTATTTTTAAATAAATAGTAAGGTCATTTGCTCATTTCAACTGTGCTCTTTGGATAGGACACCTAAATAAATTAAAAAAACTACATAAATAAAAGAGACACAACCCTGATTTGGATTTGCTACATGTTTAACATCTCGAATCCTCACTCATATTCTGCTTAACCTCATATATGCTGTACTCACTCTAATTTTCGTACGTGCCGAATCTTGACCACTGATGGTGCTGTCAAAAGAAGACTTGTGCCATCTGTTTTGGCACAAAATGGTGGAAGATTCTCTAGACAGTGGTCTCCAGCAGTTAATCGGAGAATTCCCAATGCAGCATCATCTATTCCATTTCAGAATCTCTCCTTGGAGCAGGTCATGTAGGATATTTAAAGGGTAAACCTGCCGGCTGTTGAAGGTGAGATCTAGCTGAGCCTTAGATGATATTGAGGCATCACACTCCCAGTTTTTCATTACAGCGACTTTCTTTCTACAGTACATGTTTTTGCTTGAAAACCATTTTAAAGTTTCATGTTGAGGGACTGCACTTCCTGCCTTCGACCCTCTCAGTTCACCTGCATGACTTTGAAAGGGAAGCCTTATTGCTCAGGTTTAATGGGCCCAGATCTTGTGAAGGGACTTGGCGCTGCTGAATCTCTATGGCTTCCTTTCTGAGTGGGTAGAGGTGCAGGATATCCTAATCAGGAATTAGTGTCCTACTTGACAAGCCTTCTTCTTGTGCTGAGCATTGTGGCCTATCTAAATGTGGCAACTGGAGATCGAAAAATCAAAAGTTGTGAATGTGATTGCAGATCTCTGATGTGCACAGCACCTAAGCTTCATGTCCCACAAATGCTATAAAGGTATTTAGTGGAGGTGAAGGAAAAACAGCTGTTTCTGCAAGTTACCTATTCACTGGACATCTGATAACATTTATCAATGAAAAATTGCTAATTAAATTAACTATTATGTTTTATATACCGCAAGTTGCGATCTGAAGCATAGGCTGTTATAAAAACATGCACATTAGAATCACATATTTCAAAAACAGTTGGAGAGCTATACTCTTCACTCTGTTTTGTATATTTGTCTGTGCACTGTGTAATTGACAGAGTTTGAAAAAAAATGACTTTCCTTGAAACAGAACACGTGTCTCAGCCTGGACAGAAGACTACAGGGATAGACCAAAGTATCAAATGGCCAGAAAAGAAAAATGCAGGGTGGACTCTCCTTCAAACAGATCCCCATCCTGTGAGAAACATTTTTAAGGAGGACATGTTTGGTGGAAAGTTGTTAAGTCACAGGGTCGGAAAAAAACACCCTTTAGTGGCAGTCTTTCACAATTCTAACTCCTGACAGAATTGGTGTTAGATCTGCCACTGTAGGTGAAGATTCTAGACCGCCAACTTTCTTAGAGGTAGGATCTCACTCACCCTGCTGTACTTCTGGTGATCTTGTAATCAGGTGTTGCCATGAGTCTCCTTGAGTCTGTCGACCACCTGTATGGAGCTTTAAATTGGACAGTCGACTGCTGGTGGCTCAGACGGAAGATCTGCCATGTTTTGTCAGATTCTCTTTTACCTCAACCATCCAAACGAGGTCAAGGTATTTTGCTTGCTGTTTCAGTCTATCTGCGAGAAGTCAGATCTCAATCCAGATCTCATTACACTACCCCAGACCACTCTCTTCAAGCAGACGAACATTGCATTAGGAACTGGTCAAGTCAAATATGACTTGCACACAGAGGGGGTCATTCTGACCCTGGCGGCCGGTGGCCGCCAGGGCCACCGACCACGGGAGCACCGCCAACAGGCTGGCGGTGCTCCCACGAGCATTCTGACCGTGGCGGTTCAGCCGCGGTCAGAAGCGGAAAGTCGGTGGTCTCCCACCGACTTTCCGCAGCTACCGCCATCCTGTTCATGGTGGGAAACCCGCCATGAACAGGATGGCGGTAGGGGGTGCCGCGGGGCCCCTGGGGGCCCCAAAAAGTATTTCAGTGTCTGCTTTGCAGACACTGAAATACGCGACGGGTGCAACTGCACCCGTCGCACCCCTGCAACTACGCCGGCTCAATTCTGAGCCGGCGTCCTCGTTGCAGGGGCATTTCCTCTGGGCCGGCGGGCGCTCTTTTGGAGAGCGCCCGCCGGCCCAGAGGAAATGTGTGAATGGCCGCCGCGGTCTTTTGACCGCGGTGCGGTCATTTGGCGGCGGGACTATGGCGGACGGCCTCCGCCGTCCGCCATAGTCAGAATCAGGCCCAGAATGTTTTCATGTCTCAGTGGCTTTTTTCTTCTTGTGATTTTTGGCACTGCTTCCTAGAAAGGATCCTGCTGTAACTTATGTCACTGTTGGGGCAGAGTGTGTGTGTATTCCAGATGGGATTTTTCTTTTCTCAGAGGGGTTAAGTATCCACCCCTACACCCTGCCTTTGGCACATACATGTATTAATAAGGATACTACAGTAAGGTGAACCAAGCATTATAGCAACGTTCAGGGCAGACATGGCAGGTTAGGGGGTTGATACCAGGGATTGAGCTGTTGTGCTACTCAGCCTGCTGACTGCAGAATCTATGTTAACAAAAAAACAAAAACTATCCAGACTTTTTCCCATAAGAAAGTGAGAAATATTTGCAGCTCTAAGATTTCCCGCCCGCCGTTAGAAATCTCATAGCCTTACTCCACACTTTTATTTTTTTCTTGTTGCTTCAGTGGATGTGTTAATTATTTTTTGCTTGCAAAAACCACAAAACATTTTTCACACAGACAGGTCTTGCGGAGTGCATTTTCCTTCTCAATCAGGTTCCTTCTGCTTGTCTTAAGGTCTTGTTATAGAGTTGAAGGGGCAATAAGTCTTCCCAATAGTAATGAAGGACGCTAAACCTTCAGTTCTCAAAGGTTTGGGAGGCAGTGTAATTTCACACCCGGCACACCTACTCTTGATGGCTTCTGTTGGTTGTCAGTCTCAATTTCTTTAGTTACTTTTTCCATTTCCCCATTTGTCACTGTTTTTATTACTCCAAATGCAGGCAGAAGAATTAGTGGGAAATTTCATTGTTTTAAAAATGTCCCGTTTTTAGGTCGCAGCCTACTGGAGCTGGCTGGTTTGCTAAAGACATCTTTGGGACATTCTATAGGTTGACCTAAGAATGCATTCTGCCTATTGCTTGCCATTGGCTTTGTGGTTTGTAGCGCACATTTTCTTGCTTTCCATTTGCTGGCTTTATTTGGTTTAGGCTTGAATTTGGTCCTTCCCTTGCCAAACCCTTATTCACAGAATTCTTCTGAGTTCTCCCTTTCTGTGAACAGGGCTGTAAATCTTGTTCTTATCTAGTCAGATTTGCTGTGCATTCATAAAGACCTGGGTCAAACACCGAGCCTGTCTTCCAAGGGCACTTGTTTACTCTCTTTCTCTGACTTCAAAGTGAGAGGATTTATGGGTCAATCTTGCAGGATAATGAGGGTATGAAAGAGTTTTTTCTAGCACGCAACAACATTTAAATGAACTGTGTAAGTATTTTAGAATATATCAGTATTATCAATACACAAATTAAGCACATTTTTTGTTATTTCTGAAGCGTGTTGGAAACAAATACTTTAATACGATCAAAACGAACCATTAAACTAGGTGATGCTATTTACACACATTTCACCTGTGGAATGTATAGTTTTATTAGTAAAACTGCATGTTTATGCAAATGTAATGGTCATGTCAATTGAAAACGAGTTGTCTGTAATGCCAATGTACTACCTTGCCATAAATACTACACTCCACTCTACTCTGCACCGCTCCACACCATTGCACTCTACTCTGCCACCACTCCACTGCACTCTGGACCACTGCACACCATTGCACTCTACACCACTCTACTCTACTCCTCTCTACCACTCTACTCTATGCCAATGCACTCCTCGCCACCCTACTCTACCCCATTTCACTTTTTGACACTGTACTCTCAAGCAATCCAGTCTAGACCCCATCAATCTAAACTGCACAACTCCACTGTACACCGCTGTACCAAACACTCTGCAACACTGCAGTCTATACCACTCCATTCTACACCAGTGCACTTTTCTCAGCAACACTCAACTCTATGCCAATCCACTGTACACCACTGGACTCTACTCCACTTTATTCTACACCATTACACTCTATATCACGCTACACAACTGCACTCTACCCCACTTCACTTTACTCCGAAACAGTCTGCTCTACACCACAACACTCTAGGTCAATCAACTTCACTCTGTGCCACTGCGCTCTACGTCACTCTCCTTTTAACCACTGCACTTTATGCTAATGTACTCTTCACATCTGCACTCAGTCACTGCACTCTAAGCCACTTCACTCTACTCTGCATCACAGTACTCTACACCCCTGCTCCCTACTCCACTCTATTCTGCTCTTCTCCACTGCACTAAGACACTCTACTCTGCAACACTGTACTTTCCGCCACTAAACTCTACCCCATTCTACTCTGCACTACTCCACTCTATCCTACGCCACTGCACTGTATGGCACTATACTCTACTCTGCACGACGCCATGCTACTCAACTATGCACTACTCTATGCCAGTGCACTCTGCACTACTCATGCCACTAGACTCGACTCTACATTCTACACCACTGCACTCCATGCCACTTGAATCTACTCTGTGCCACTGCCCTCTGCATCACTGAACTCTACGCCACTCCACTCTGCGCACTGCACTTTGTGAAACTCTAATCTGCACCACTATGCTCTTCGCCACTCTGTGCCAATGTACTCTACACCAGTCCACTCTACTCTATACCACCCTAGGGTATGCCACTCTATGCGCCTCCACACTATGCCATTCCAATACTCGCCACTCTCTGCCACTCCACTCTACAACTCCACTCTGCAATACTCCACGCAACTCTTCTCCATGCCACCAACTTTTAGCCATGCTGGTGTACAACATGGCAAAACACATTGGCAGAGTCAGTAGCGCTTGCACAGTGAGACCTATTGTCTTAGCCAATGTTTGTTTAGTTTATATTTAAAATCAGATGTGGACTGGCCAGTAACTCAAGCAGGCTGTTGCCAGTTCTGAATGGTGCACCAAAGGCGTTAGATCAGGTAGGTCTCACTCTGTTTTAGGGCCACTTGATTGCTGGTTTTCATTTAATGTTCCCTCTCCTTAGCGGTAAATAGGACAGAATATGTAAGTAGATACACTATTATCTCCGAAGCTGTATTGTACCTCAAAGTTTCTATGCCGTGGTCCTTCCTCCCGCTTACCATGTTGACTAATGTTACCCACTCGCAGGGACCTCTGCACAATGTCAATAGTGTCGCTTGAGGCCTTTGCAGTCCGCTACTGAGCAGGTCGGTACACCGGTATATAATGCTCTAGTCGCATGGTATTATGCACATGGCAAAATATACTGAATACCGTTGCAATTAGTAATTATTTGAGAACCTTAAAGGCAACAATAAACATAATTTTTAAAAGAATTCTTTGGAGGCGTATACCGCTTGCCCCCCAAGGCCCTCTCTGACTTACAGTAGATTGTCCATGTCTTATGCCGGACTGATGTTAAAAACACCACTTCTAGTTTTTTTAGTTTTTTTTACTAGCAACGATTTGTGTGGTTACAGCTATAAACTGAAAATCGCATTATGACCATTTCGCAGAAGAAATACCTTCAGGCCTCATTCCAAAGTTTACCTTTCACACAATGGTTAACATTACCTGTAATAATTTATTTAACACAAGGCGGGTGGTCGATATAAAAAAAAATGTAAATGCCATGCTGTAACATCTACAAAAACCCAACGGTAATGCCAACAATAATTCTGCAAAGTTTTTATCAGGTTGAGAAGGATTTTTTAAATAACACATCACAAAGCAAGCAATCTCTTGGTGGAGGACATCTACATACCTACATGAGCAGATTCAAAAAGATCCAATGACTAAAGATAAAATCTTTCTGGGATTTCTTAAACTGGGTATAATTTGATTCCCATTCTTAGCAATTCATTGTTGAAATTTCACATTTGCTGCCCCTAAGCATAGTATATTTCTGTCACCCCAGATTATCTTATACAATACCCGAATACAACTAGGTGTTATCTGTTGTGAAGCTTAAGGTTTATCAACTGTGATATTAAGTGACCCCATTGTAAAAGTAGCTGGGCAATTTACTTTGACCTTTCTGTTGAAATCATAAGACCTCAGTTTTACTGTGACTACTACCGCTGCTCGTGAGGTGATCTTCTTGGAGTTAATTTAATAGGAGCTTTTTTTCTCAGGTTCTCTTGCATTATGTCCCTCCAGCAGTCGTTTGAAAAAACATTGTAGGCTGCTGGCGTAGAGGGAATTCACATACGTTAGCTGGACCTTTAGGAACCTCTTCTAAGGTAGGTCGAAGATTTACAGGAATAAACATGAGAAACTGCTTCCTAACAGTGCCACCTTTATCACTGCCTATTAATGGGGCGGGGTTTATTGGAGAGTCAGATTGCAACCAGGTTAAAGGTACGGGTGTGGACGAAGGGGGCTCCATGTTGCACAATGTACTTCTGTATATTGTGCATATATGGTCCTCACAAAATATTCTGGTTGTCTTATTTTTTTCATCTTTCACCTGCCACACACCTTCAATGTGTGAAGAGGTTCCACATTCACATGGACTGTCTGTAGGGGCATTTCCTCCCTCTCAATGTTTATAGTAGTTGAATTAGCAGCTATCTTGTTTTTCTAGTGATCAATCAATGAATGGTTATTCCTGTAGTGCTCTGTTGCATTGGGACAGGGGTTCTTGCTGCTAGAACTTTGGCTGATTCCTCTCAGTAAGGAGGAAGGGTGTTCTGTGCTTGGCAGTAAGAACTGAGAAGGCTTATCTGCCATGGCAGGTGTATACTCTTTGACAATACAGCGAAATCTAGCCAAAGATGAGCAAAAAGAACAAGGATTCAATTAGCAGGAGAACTGGTTTCTAATAAAGACTGGATCTTTGCTGAGTACTAGTTGGTGAGACCAAAGCAAAATGCCTTGAACAAAGAGCACTTTTGAAAAGGGAGCTGCCAAGTTTTGGATGTCAGATAGGTGGAGATACAAACATGCTTCCTTAGTGTGACAGTGGTCTGTTTGATCGGATAGGAACAAACATTTTGTGAAGAATAAGTATGAGATAGTTGCATTAGCCTAGGCAGGAATGGTTACTGACTGGACCAATGGTCTTTGGTAAGAGATAAGAAACGGGAATATTTCTGTGGTGGACCTTTAGCACCAAGAATCAGACAGAGGTGAGTATACTCTGAATAAAAATTAGCAGACAAAATTGACTCCTGAATTGGCAGCAGACATATCAGTCATAGCGGGGCTACCTGTATTGCTGGGCCACTAGTCCTTTACCCAGTTAAGACTTGATAACCAAAAGATGATTTCTGTTACTCTAGAGTTGAGAAGCAAGTGATTGGTGTCCATTTGTCTAGCAGTCTGGATCCTACAGCCCTTAAACTGCTTCTGATTCAAGGTCCGATCACACATGATACAAATAATCAGCAGGGTAACATCAACCTAGACACACAAGATTGTGTCAAAAGAGCTTTTCAAGGGATTGAACGGTGATATATAGATATAAAATGATGTTGAATTCAGAGACAACAAGACCTGGGCACCCCTTAAGAATCATGATATCAAATCACATATTTTTGATGGGCACTGTAGCCTATGTTTGTTTGTATTGTAGTTTTGGTATAGCACGTCAAAAGCCAGAGGGGGGCTTGACATGCTTACGGGCCCACTCCAGTTGTTCAGGGTTGAAATGCAATCTCAGAGAGCCATGTATATGGAAACACTCCAATTGTCAAGCATGAGGTTCGGGAGGGTGCTCCAGTCATGTGACAGTGGACTTGTAGCTCTGTTTAAGCATGACTGAATCAAGCAGATGTAAGAAAAATTGAAGCATGCCTGTGTATGCTTGCAGTTTTCACACACTGGAGTATAAAGATAGCACTGTGCTTCTTCAGTGGTAAGATGTGAGTTTGTAGCCTGTGCTACATGGGTAGGACGAGGTTCGAAGTGGTAAAACTGTAAAACTTCCTACTTGTATAGCGCACTACTCACCCGTTAGGGTCTCAAGGCGCTGTACGCATACCGCTGTGGAACCCCTCCTGGCTTTTCCCTGTGAGGTGCCCACTCCTTGGAAACCTCCAAGGTGAAGCTAGGCATCCCAGCGTTGTTGGGGCCGTTGTGGAGATTAAGCAAGATATTGCCCAGGTCACAGAGTGGGACCTATGAATTAGATTAGGCACCGATGCGAGAATTATCAGGTCTGAGGAAATTGAGCCCAAGACCCGCCGAGGCGGGAACTGAACCCTGGTCCCGGGCCAGATTTCTGCATCAGGGTCTGCCGCTCTAGCCATTGAGCCACACTTCTCCACTCCACTGGTAGTCCAGTACTGACCAGACAATCTTATAGCTGTGCCTACTGCTGGGGAACTGCAGCAAAAAGTAGATGGATACTGTACTGCTGAAGTAAATTACCTTTTCTCCTCTAAGATAAACTGAGCATGAATAGGGCATCTGTTTGCAAAAACCCTGGTATTTACCACCATTCTAAATTCAAGTTGGTCATGAACAATCCTCATTCTTACCAGGAGAAGGTTCCAGAGCTTAACTTTGGTACAGATAAGGAAGTACCACCAATGTCTGCCTTCTTGTAGAGATAGGGATGGTCAGGAGTGTAACTAGTTTAATGAAACATCTATATTTTGTGCAGTCTCATAGTTTAGTAAGGAATGTGGGTCTGATTCCTTGGATAATGTGAGGGGCGAAGCAGAGAGCCTTGAATGAAGTTTGTCTGCATATAAACAACAAGTGGAAAGCTTTTATGGCCGGAGAAATGCTGTCAGGTATGCGTAAACATGGAAATTGTCTGGTGGCTGTAGTTTGGATCTTCTAAAATCTTCACAGTACAGTCCACAATGGCAAACCTAAGTATCATGTGCGTAAGCGCAATATGTTAATATCTGAGCATCTTTTCCAATTTAATCACACAAAATGGATATATTTTGAGGGTATTCCCAAGGATATGAACTGCATTGAACAGATTTATGAAAGGAAGGATTTTAAATTGCGGAATGCAGATGAATGTAGTGCTGCACCTCCATTTTCTACAATTGAGGTGTATGAAATTTTAATGTCACCACAGTAATCTAGTGAAATTTACCAGTTTTCAATTATTATTGATTTTGCACAATGCACTACAAAATAAACAAAACAAGAGAGACCACAGTCCTTCAATCCAAGAAGGATTACAGAAGACCGTCAATAGTCAGAAATGCACAAGAACGATGATAATCAGCCAGTATCTGCATTCAGCCCGTGGTGAGCCCACCCACCCCACATCTTCTCATGTTTATAAGAACAGCCGCATAAATGGGCTGCACTATTTGCATGCACCAGTCCACTCTCTGCCACCACTCCACCAATGTGGGAGGGGCCGGGGACCTCCAGTTATAGGCAATATATTGCTTAGCCACCAATTTCACCAGCCCAATAAAAATGCACTCCATCCAGGGGATTGGGCCCCCTAAAACAGACCCAGCAGCCTTTCTAGTCCAAGCAAGGCTAGTCCCCCAGTGTACCAGTCATTTATCGCAACCAGCCGCAAGGCCTGTAATCACAGTAATTGATTGCCATGCCCATACCACCATCAAAGTGGGACTACCAGCAGTTCATACAGGGCACCACTGTGGTGGCTGCTGGCCTAGAGTAAAGCATGGATTGTGGAGGCAAGGGACTGGAACCAGTGCTGTGGGACTGGATACAGAAAAATCAAAAAGACATACAAAAACTGGGGTAGAACCATCATTTTTAAAAGGCTACTGTCCCTTGGACAGGTATTGGCAGGTGACCCCACTTCCGCAAGTCCTGCTTCATTTTAGTACCCAGAGGAATTTAGATTAAGGACAGGTGACACAAAGGCATTGTGGATTGCCATGAGGTAGTACTCTCATCACCAGCAATGGGGACCAACAAAGATTGAGCTTTGTTGATCATAAAGCCAGATGCCTCCCCTTAAATCTGGAGGGTTTCTAACCCCGGTGGGCCTGAGGCCTGGGGGTTCACAAGTGTTAGAAATGGGGTCTTTGGTTGACAGTCAGGTTACCCCCTGTTCAAGCAAGGACCCTCACTCTAGTCAGGGTAAAAGAGAATCACCCTCAGCTAATCCCTGCTTGCCCCCTTGGTAGCTTGGCAGAGCAATAAGCTTAAATTCAGAGTGCTATGTGTTAAGTATTTGTACCAACACACAGAGTAACTCAATGAAAACACTACAAAATGACACAACATCAGTTTAGAAAAATAGGAAATATTTATCTAAACAACAAGACCAAAACGACAAAAATCTCACATACACAAGTCAAGTTATGAAATTTTAAAGATTAAACTCAAAAATAGCGCTTAGAAACAAAAAATGCTTAGATGAGTTGTTAACACGGCGTTGTAACAGAGTCGTTCCCAACAATCTGACACCAGCAGTGCCGGATACAGAGTCGCGTAGACCCCCAGGTACAGTACATTGGTAAAGAAATGAAAACAAGCCGATGTGTGAAGTCGGGGATCGCAGCGTCTGTGCGAAATGTTGAATCTGCGCTGTTCGAGCGTCGTCGTCACGATGTGGTGCGGTGACTTCCACGGAGTCACGGACTTCAGCGGGGCTGCAGCGATGTCGGGCCTGCGAAGGTCGTTGCATTCCAGCGGAGTCGGGTGCAGGCGGCGTCACCGCATTCAGCAGCAGTGTCGGTCCGAAGCTGTCCGAAGTCGATTTCCTTGCATTTTCACCAGCTGTCCTTTCAAGGGCCCAGGGACTGGATAGGGCACCACTTGTCAGAGCAGGAGTCTCTCCAGCAACTCCATGTGCTGTCAGGGAGAGGTCTTTGCTGTCCCTGAGACTTCAAACAACAGGAGGCAAGCTCTAAATCAAGCCCTTGGAGATTTCTTCACAAGATGGAAGGCACACAGAGTCCTGTCTTTGCCCTCTTACTCTGGCACAAGCAGCAGCTGCAGGATAGCTCCACAAATCACAGTCACAGGCAGGGCAGCTCTTCTTCCCCAGCTCTTCAGCTCTTCTCCAGGCAAAGGTTCCTCTTGTTTCCAGAAGAGTTTCTAAAGTCTGTGGTTTTTCGGTGCCCTTCTTATACCCAATTTCTCCTTTGAAGTAGGCCTACTTCAAAGTAAAGTCCCTTTTGAATGTGAAATCCTGCCTTGCCCAGGCCAGACCCCAGACACTCACCAGGGGGTCGGAGACTGCATTGTGTGAGGACAGGCACAACCCTTCCCTCCCTCCTAGCACAGATGGCTCATCAGGAACTGCAGACTACACCCCAGCTCCCTTTGTGACACTGTCTAGTGTGAGGTGCAACCAGCCCAACTGTCAAACTGACCCAGACAGGGAATCCACAAACAGGCAGAGTCACAGAAATGGTATAAGCAAGAAAATGCTCACTTTATAAAAGTGGCATTTTCAAACACACAATCTTAAAATCAACTTTGCTAAAAGATGTATTTTTAAATTGTGAGCTCAGAGACCCCAAACTCCACATGTCCATCCGCTCCCAAAGGGAATCTGCACTTTAATCCGATTTAAAGGTAGCCCCATGTTAACCTGTGAGAGGGACAGGTCTTGCAACAGTGAAAAACAAATTTAGCAATATTTCACGGTCAGGACATATAAAACACATTACTATATGTCCTACCTTAACCATACACTGCACCCTGCCCTTTGGGCTACCTGGGGCCTACCTTAGGGGTGCCTTATATGTAAGAAAAGGGAAGGTTTAGACCTGGCAAGTGGGTACACTTGCCAAGTCGAATTTACAGTTAAAACTACACACTCAGACACTGCATTGGAGAGCTACTTATGTGGGTGGCACAACCAGTGCTGCAGGCCCACTAGTAGCATTTGATTTACAGGCCCTGGCACCTCCAGTGCACTTTACTAGGGACTCACTAGCAAATCAAATATGCCAATCATGGATAGGCCAACCACATACACAGTTTGTAAAGGAGCACTTGCCTTTAGCACTGGTTAGCAGCAGTAAAGTGCCCAGAGTAACAAAAACAGCAAAATCAGAGTCCAGCACACATCAACAACCTGGGGAACAGAGGCAAAAGGTTAAGGGACACCACGCCAAGTATAAAAAGTCTAACAACAAGCAACACCAAAAGATTGTCTGCATACAGTGCAATATGCTCTTCAGGACCACCGTCCCAATACCACCCGTGAATATGGGTATCACAGCTGATAAAGCATGCAAGGGGCTACATCACCAAGGCAAACAAAAGCGGAGAAAGCGGAAGGCCCTAGTGGGTGCCCTGACAGATAGGGAAGAACCAAAGCAGCAAAGCAAGAGGACAAAAGACCCACCTAGGCACAAAAACGGGGCTCCAGCCCAGCCACTTAAGTACTGCTTTCAGGAAGGACCAGTCTACAGTATTGAATGTCTTCTCAAAGTCCACCAAAAATGAAGCTGATGGGCTTGGACAAATGAAATGACCATAACACAACGATGATGGGTAAGAGCTTTATTAGTAATGTCTCACTGGGAGGGAGACTTTCAGCAACTGCCTCACGATTACCATTTGATAGTCGATCCTTACTCGCACAACATTCGGTTATGTGAGGATACAACACATCCCCCCTCCTCATTCAAATTTGTTTTTCATGTTGTCATAAACATACTTAAAGTACACACTTTGAAGTACTATAAACATACACTATTATGGAGTAAATATTCTAAAAACACAATTGATGAGGAACAACGTGAAAGCAACAAGTATTAGAGATACACTTCTCAGCACAGAGAATTGCAATATAATAAATAACATATCTGCCAATAATCTTAATGCAATTCATAATCTTTTAGTCTCTTGGACAACTAAATCATTGTCTTGTCACCAAGCGATGTCATACGTCCAACTTCCCCAGATGAAGTAATTCCCTTTCTGTCATGAGCTCCTATCTCTAGATTTACACACTTTGAGATTCTTGCTATTTTTACTTGATTCTATACAACTCCATCACTCGGCAACGTGGAATACATGTACACTTTTTTAACCTTTAAAGGCTCAGAGAACTTAGACTCACATTTATTGAGTCTACCACCTTTCAAAACACCTACCCTGTCACCTGCCTCCAAATCACCTTTCACATTCTCCACCACCATTTTTTTCTATCAACACCTTTTGCAAGGAAAGCTCTGTTTCCGGCCTCTCATCACTTCAAAAGGTGTCTTCCCTGTTACACCATGAGGAGTTGTGTGATATGACCATATCAAATCTTTGACTGTTTTCTGCTAGCCCACACCATTGCTGAGTGCTAGCTGCATCTTTCCACAATTTTCATCAAAGCTGTTACTTTGAGGATAGTACACAAATGCCCAAATATGTTTAGTACAATACATGACCAGAAAATCTTTCATCTCCGCTTACACAAACTGCACACCATTATCAGTGATAATGGTCTCTGGGACACTCTCTGCATCGAACAATTCATTCAAAATCGCAATCACCACATGTGTGTTAACATTATCAAAAAACCTTACCACTGGCCATTGTGAATAATAGTCCACAATCACAAGTGCATACTTGGGAATTTTGCCCAATGGATACAGTGGTCCCGTGACCTCAATGGCAATTTTCTTCCATGGGCCATCAGAATTGTCCAATACAACCAGGGAGTATTTCACCACCTTTTGAGATTCATCACTCCATCCACATAAGACACACTCTCGATATAATGCTCCACATCCCTATCAATTCCTGGCTACCAGTATTCTGATCTGATGCATCATCAATCTTGTAACCAGGCACCAGATGCAATAATATCCATGCTGGTCTTGCGGCGGCTGTCCGCCCAGTAGGATAAGCTCCTCGTCACCAGTGAAATGACTGTAACACAACAATGATGGGTAAGACCTTTATTAGTAATGCCTCACTGGGAGGGAGCCTTAAAGCAACTGCCTCACAACTACCATTCGATAGTCGAACCTTACTCGCACATTTGGTTGCACGAGGATACAACACAGAGTGCCACATGGACCCTACAACATGGACTCTACAAATACAGTGTTGCATGCCATGGGCAGGCATAAAGCTACATTGATCTGGATGGACCCGATATGACAACGTACAACGTAGTTGGTTGGCTAAGACCTTAGCAAACACCTTCACTTCAGTATTAATGAAAGAAATAAGCCGGTGTGAAGAACACCTGTTGAATGGTTGGCTCAGTTTAGGAATCAACACAATTGTAGCCTTATTCAATCCCTGGGAAACCACCTCCTTATACGTTGCAAGCAGAGAAGGAAGCAGAAGACTGCAGAACCTCTGATTGTACTCAACCAGAAAGCCATTAGGCCTGGGAGTTTTCCCCTGATGACATCTCAGAAAGCGCATGCCCAATGTCTTCCACTGTGAGCCACGGGTGAGCGATGGGGGGGATCAAAGGCAACAGGATATCCTGCAACACAACAGGTGCACCATTTCATGGGGATCAAGGTCTACTCTCATAGTGCACCATAGTAAGCCACAAGGACCTCCACCATGTCAAAGGCCTGCTCACACAAATGTTGCCTCAATTTCCCTAATAGAGGGCACCATTATGGAGACAACTTCCCTTCTGGTCAACTTGTAGAGCAGTCCCCTTGATTTATCACCATGTTCTCAAACACTCTGTGTGGAGGCCCTGCAGCACTGCTGCACTTTCTCCAGCAAAATCTGAAACATGCGGGCCAGCACCAGACGATTGTTTAGCTCAGTGAATGGCAGCTGCAGCTTCTGTTGTTCCAGAGAAAGGATCTGGACCCCCAAGGCCATTTTCTGTGCCAGCCTCATAACCAGGCCTCGTAAGGTGGGTTTACTAGTTGCCTACATTGTGCTCCCATTGATCTTGAAGAAGGAGCTAATCTCCTCCTCAACAAATACGGAGCATGCAGGATCTATAAGATAACAAGTATTAATCCACCAAATTGGCCGCAGCACAGCAGGGGCTTGACTAATTTGGAACAATAGGGGGCATGATCCAAAATATCCAGAGGGGCGACCTCAATAAATGAGAGTTGGAGGGCATCCATCGCGGGAAGCCATACCAAGGCAATACGTGACACAGTTTTGTGCATCGATGAGATATGGATAAAGGTAGGGTACTGGGAGTGACACGTATACCAATCATCTCAGAGCCCCAGGGAATCCACACAAGCCATCAACTGAAGGGAGTGTGCCTGATGCCCCGGACGTGAGGTACTGAAAATTTCAAATTTAGGATTGGGAAATGCATTAAAGTTGCCCCCCCACCACAATGACACCCTGCGGGAGGGTCAAAAAGAGAGGCCAAAGGGACTGCAGTGTGCACTGGAGCTGAGGCTGTGCAACATATCCAAAAATGAAATTATAATGTTAGGCCTCTATCCCCATATACCTCTCCTGGGGTGAAATACATTTATAATCTTGACCCTCTAACCCCACAGACCTCCCCTGGGGTTCACGTAAGATGCAGACATCCCCAATGGAAATTCATGCAGCAGGTATGCCACCGCCTGAGAGCCCTGAGAGAAACCTACATGATAAATACTATTGTAACCAAAGTGACCTTAGAAAGGAACATGTGTACCTAGCAGGTGATCCTAGAACATTAGGACCACGGTCTAGAATCCCCAAACATATTGAAGGACAGCAGACCTCTTTATGCAATCCAGCAGGCTGTTCACATTCTAAGATAGTATTCTAACTGTCACCATCAAGATGGAAAAGCAGTCGGGCCAGGCCTAGGTGTAATCGCATTAAAGGGCCGAATGAGGGCAGAACCTTAGGGGGGACAGCAGTGTTACTGACAAAAGCAGCGCATGGCTTAGAATGCCAAAAACTAACTTCCCTCTTACCCCATACTTCTGCCCCGGAAGCATCTGTCACCCTAACCCACACATAATGTTAACAATCAGACCGAAGCCTGACAGCCCTAGAGGGGTCCCTCTTAAGCAATAGGATCCTAGCTCCTGGCAGCAATCAAAAATGCAGTCCCATATGAAACCTGCACAGAAATGTGTCAATATAAACAGTACAAACCAATGTAGAACCTGAATCAAAAGAATGAAACACAGAAAACCCACACACATACCTCCCGCACCTTTAGCACCCCCACAATTCTATATAAAGCCCAGTCACCCACATGGCTCATGGAGGAACACCAGTCTTCGTCATCTCTGGACCTGAAAAGTTCTGGTGTGTATGTCAAAGCGTTATCTGTGGCAGTAACCACAGGTTCCACGCACGCTCGGTCTGAACCTGAGGGGGCCAGAGGCCCACGGGGCCTGAGCGAGTCCTCCAGGATTGAGCATCTTTCCCCTGGCCCGACCTGAGGGGGGAGACATGAAGTCCCCCTCACCACGGACCTAGATCCCCCCCAGTCCATCGGGTCGCCGAAATTCCCTCCTCTCCACTGCCCACTCCCAAGTCTAATTCTGGGGTATCAAAGAAATAAGTGTCTGAAATGGAGATCACCTTTAGCTGCACTGGGAAGAGGAGAATGTATTACAGGTTGTGGGCAAGGATTTTCTGCTTGACCTCCTAAAAAGAACGTGGATGCTGCTGGACCACACAGGTATAGCCAAGGAAGCTCATACTTCTCTGGTTTTGAAAGTAAAGGTTGGGGTGCGCCCGTGCTTCCCAGAGCACAGCATCGCTATGACAGTGATTGAGAAGGCATGCCATGAGTGGGTGGGCTGAGTCCCCTGGGAGGAGGCTGGTGGGTCAAGGACATATATGCCCTCTCTACCACAAACCAGGGAGAGAGCTTGTCGGCCAGGACCCAACACCGCAACCGTCCTTCCAGGAACCATTTTGTATCAGAGGTCTCTATGCCATCCAGTTATCCAATAAACCGGAGATTATTCCTCCACTAGCGATTTTTGAGATCCTCAGCCTGGTCCTTGAGCGCCCCCATCGTCAAACAGTTTAGAGACCTGGAGTTTAAGGGTGGCTACCTCATCCTCCACCGTGAAAACCCTGATCTCCACCTCTGTCACACGGACTGCAACATTTCAGAGACCCTGGCACAATAATGAAACAGCGACTAGCACCTCACTCGAGTCCTGGATTGCATGAAGGATAGAGGCAAGGTCTGAGAGTGCGGAGGGACGGTGTGGCTTATCACAAACCCATCTCCACCAAGACACCCCCTAAATGGAGGAGAAGTGGACTTTACTCTGCCACTCATGGCCCGCTTACCGTGAGGGGCAACAAGAGCAGCCAGGGAAGCATCAATCACTCAAGGGTGTCAAGAAGCCAGCCGTGTGAAGACCAGCAGGAGGAGAGAAGTTTGTCACCAGACAGGACTCATAATTCCTCAGCAGCGCCACATCCATGGGCCTCCACTAGTTCAGTGGGCCACAGAGAGACACCAGTCTGATGGCCCAGTTGGGGGAAAGCCGAGCAGGTGATGTTCAGAGGTGAGTGGGCAGCACAGTAACAATGGTGTCCACCCAGACTATGAAATTTAAAACAGGCCTGGCCACCCTTCCAGCCCCCAGCCCTTCACACATGTGACCCAGGCAGGGAAAGCGAGGGGTGCCGCTGCCCCCGGCAAACAGTACAAGGCAGCCCCACCCACCGGCCCAGGCACCACAGGCAACCAGCAGTAGCACAGCAACCCCAAGTCCAGTGTCACTTCAGCCACAGCGAGCCCCAAGGGGGATCAAAAAGCATTTGGGGCACACGGGGAGGAAGAAAGGGCTGCTAGGCTTAAATCTCATCAAGAGGTACCCTCTGCTGAGGCCAGGCCGAGCCTCGGGCACCCGGAGACAGAACAGTTGTTCCTGGTGCCACGTGGCCTCACTGCAACACGAGAGGCCCTGTCAGCCCTGGCAATGGTATCCCACATTTGCACCCACCTCCGGGCTTGAAACTGCGTCCACCGCCCTTAACAGATTGGGCTGCTGGGGCCGCGGTCACAGCCACACCACGGCCAGTGCAATCCCTGCATGGGCTGCCACATTTGTGATGGGCCGCAGCAAGCGGGAGTTCCTCAGTGGGCCATTGCATGGCCCACCTTAAACCGCACCCCTAGCCACCCATCCCTGGGTGGCCCCTTACGCTTGGTGAGGGGAAAGAAATAAGGTGCTACCAGGCAAGATGAGCACAGATGATGGTCAGGCCCAGGGATCAGAATCAACTTGCTGCCGCCATCTTGGCTGCCTTGGCCATGCCTCATGTTTTCAATTTCTTTTAATAGTGAAATATTTAATTTTTGTTTCATTTACGTCACAGACAAAATTCTGCCTTTTTAGGACACTTCTCCTACAGAAAAATAAATTATTTTCATGGGAAAACCTTTGCCAAGCCAAAGTAATAAATCAATAGGTCAATTTATGACATTTTTATTTCTATTTTTATTTTTATTTTATTTTTATTATTTTTTTATTTTTATTTTCTCATACAACTAGAAAAGAAAACTCCACATATTTTAGTACTTTTGCCACGTTTCCAGAGAATTTCACTAAACTGATGAAAGTAGACATTCTGTATGCTTTCACACTCCTAGTTCACATAAAGCAGAACAATGAGCGTTCTCAATAAGGGCATATCTCTGATGATTGCCCTCATTAAAGATGGCCGACTGAATTGCATGCCAGACTAGTCATGCTGATCTCGGTAGCATAGTGTCAGCACATGCCAAATGCATGAACCAGGAGCTACAATCAGGTAGAATTCTGGCTATCAGGAGGCGGTCGATTGGCAACATTTTGTTGGAAAGGACCTTATATCAGGTATGATAATTTCTCTAGAAAAGGGAGACAAAGCAAACCAATAAGCCAAATGTAGATTTCGAGTAAATGGGCTTGATGTAATGCAGCTTTTCATGAATTGTCAGCTCTTCTCACATAGAAGTACGGCTCCTGTGTGAGTTTGTGTCATTCAGATGCTTCCCAAAAACCCTGAAGTAAAATGACGTTGCCCAGCATAAAAAGTAGGTTCTGCCTCCACATTAACATGAATAGTGAAATACAGGCCCTCAAATTTTGTACCTTGTTAATCTTCTTGAAACAGGCGGATGCATTCGATAAGATTAATTATATAGAGCTATAAATGGCATGTGATGATATTGTATTATACCTTAATTGCATTTACATATCACTTACTAGCAAGGGAGTAGCCAGAAAATAAAACTACCCCCACTTCGAACCAAAGCTTTTATGGCACCAAACAAGCGAAGCAAGTCATCATGACTCTTCCCAGAAGAGCTTGTCTCATCTACCCTGCCTTTCACTCATCCATCTAATCTTTCTCATCTATTCTTACATACGTCCTTTCGCACATCCATCCATCCCACCATTGTTTCATTCAGCCGTCCACCACCCTTTCACTCAGTCAGTCTATCCACTCATTGATCAGTCCATTTGCCCTTTCGCTTATCAATCCATTCTTTCATTCATCTTTCCATCCATCTTTTCTCTCATCATCCATCCACCTATTCACTCATCCATCAGTCCATTCAACCCTTTCACTCAGCTTACCTTACATCTATCCTTTCACTCATTTATCCATGCATCTACATCCACCTTTTCACTCACCCATCCATCCATCTGCTGTTTCCTTCACACATCCATCCATCTACCCTTCCACTCATCCATCCATTCTTTCATTCACTCAGCCATTCACCCTTTCACTCATCCATATGTCCACCCTTTCATTCAGTGATCATCTATCCTCCCTTTCACTCATTATTTTACTCATCTGACCTTACATATATCTTGTCACTCAACCACACATCCACCCTTTTCAGCTCATTCATCCATTCAGCCTTTCACTTAATCCATCTATCCATCCGCCAACCATCCTTTCACTCATCTTCCATACTTTCACCCAATCATCCATGCATCCATCCTTTCTCTCATCTTCCATCCACCCCTTCCTCCCTTTCACTCATCCATCTTTACATCCATTATTTCATTCATTCATCCATGCATCTATCCTCCCATCCCTTCCCTCACCCACCCTTACACCATTTCACTCACACCCCTCCCTCTCTCCATCCACCTGTCCGCCCAGCCATCCATCCTTCCACTCACCTTCCCACCCTTTTGCGTTAATTATGAGTTTTCGTCTGTCTTGTTGCAGACAGAAGAGGTTGACGATGCCCCTGCTCACTACCCCCAATGAGGTGTTCAAATGTTTTATGACTGGTAGCACACTGCTCCATAACCCAAAGGTACTCGTCAATCCAATGGTTATTAATTAGTGTAGTACATTCTGCAGCTCAGTGTCACTTATTTTCCGATTTGAAGCTTTAAAAGCTGTGCCAGCCTCACGTGAGTTCTGAAATCTGAGACCATCAGGATGCACACCCTTCTTTTCAGCAGCTACATCAACCAAATGAGCTATTGTACTGGCTTAAAAAATGTGAAGGTGTCAAACTGCTAAACCTTAATTTGATTTCATGGAAAGTTTGCATCTACTTAGGAGACCTCAGAGCCCCCCACGCTCCTTCCTTCTTTCTTTCCATTTTTTATTAAAATGCCCATTAACATTAAGGCTAAAGTACGCACTGTTTGAAAGGTAGGGGTGTGTAGTCTTCCTCCTACAGAACATTTATGCCGAAACAGTCTGCCTCTTTGTGCAGCTGGAGTGAAAGAAACCGCACAAATGAAGGTAGCCCATGCAGAACGTGTTTGTTTTGCAATTAGTGGTTTCCTCCCCATCCATCTTTTTTCCCAGTGTCCTGTCAGCCCTTCAGCACTCCCCTTTCTATTCTTTTGGCTCGTTTTCAGCATTAAAAAAGAAAAAAAAAACATTATCCCCTCTCATTCCCTTCACCTATTTTCTATAGGCGCAAGCCCGTCTTCTATGTGGTGTGTACAGTGAGTCAGCCACCCCCTTACCACCGCCCCACCCTGTCGTTGCCCAGAAGTCAGCAGTTCACCATAGCCCACAGAAATGCTCATTGTGCTCTGAGGGCGAACTGCTGCTGTGTACAGCGTCCCAGGAGAGGTGGGGTGTGATTAATGGCTGCTGCCCACGAGGGCCTAGGGGAAGGCAGAGTGGTCACAATTTACCCGTCATGCTTCCTTCCAGAAGTGGGGCATGAAGAACTACTGATCGGTTCCTGTTATCATGTGGCAGCAGAGCCCATCCTTAAAAGTGTGTACACAACGCAGTAAGGGTAAGAACTCTGTGTTTTTTCAGACACACGTGCCACTGTTGGAGATTAGCACACCTTGTCCTAATTCTAAAAGCAGATCTCTTTTGATTAAAACTTTGTGGGACATATTGCTATTCTGTCATAGCCTTTGAGAGTGCCCTACATCAGCACCTATAAAAGCATTTGCCTTAAAGATCAAAGTTGGATCCTGCATTGGGCTGAGGTTTGAAGATCATCTCCTATACCTCATTTACCCAGCCTGATGATGAATTCTTCCAAAAGCATACCATTCGCCTATAGAAGAATCATTGACTCCCTTATAATTCAGTAGGCTCCATAAAGCTCCTATAAATTAACTGCCCAATGGGTGAGAATTTGGTGTAATCCAACAGCCTTGTGCCCCCAAGGTACTCTAAAGGACTTTTAACATTAAATGGATCCTTGGAGCTATGTTGATTTCACCATATACCATAAGGAGTTTGCCATCAGACTTAAGAACATTTTATCTGAGCCACAATCAGCACAAAGTCAAAGACATTCAAGGACATAAGCGTCAGTGGCTTTACTGTCTGTTAATGTATACGTGATATAAGGATCAAATAAGGATGGCATCAAAACTGCATTGGACTCTTCATCACATTCTTCACTCTCCCCTCTTACTCCCCTCTTCACTATTCCATTAAATTATAACTTATAGCACTTGTTAATTCTTCCAGAATTATTACAAATTTAGAATGAAACAACCAGATAGCTTCTCAGTCCACGTATGCAGATCCGTAGCACTTACGCATCATATCCCTACTCTAGCTGGAGGTAGATAACCAGATCACCTTTAAAGCTATGTGCATCAGTGAAGAAATACACAGAACTAGATCACTCTTCCTTCAACGAAAAATCCACACCTAATGTCAGACCTAATCTGTGCTCCGGAGTGTCCCTTTCAACTGTGTCACCTTTCCAGGTTATGAGCTGGTTGAACTCATTCTGATCTGGGCAGCAACATTTTAGAACCCGACCTCTTCACAAATAAGAGGACTATACAATCACCTGGAATTATGGAGAGCACTAAAAGCCTGGCTGTTCCTAAGATGCAAATGACGATCTATAGAAATGGTTATGTATGAACAAATGTGACTATTTTAACACTGTCTGCAATATCTCATCCCTGTGTGCAGTGATGCACAGTGCAGCGTATTTGAAACATGTCTTTGAGCCTTATGCACCTCCCCAAAATGTCCACTAGTGGACAAATTTCAACAATACCATTAAAACCACACACTTTCAAAAGGGCACCAAGGAAATCAATGCAAACCTAACTGTGTTCGTTTCTCATCAGTTATGCGGAGAACTACACAAATCCTGCAATACAAAACAGCACAATGCCTCATTTTATGCAGAGGCCAAGGAATGTGAGGTTAAAACACTTATCATTGCACTTCACTATCAAGCACACCCTATGCCTATGTTCCCTACTTTTAACTTCGGTACCTTTAAAGTACAGTAGCGTTGAAGTTTATTTGATATTTTCCCTTCTTTTGGAAGTGGTTGACATATTTCGAATACAGGCAAATAAATGCCTCTTCATAGGAATAAATACCGCTATATCCCTATAAGAATGGATTAAATGTATTATGTCAACAGGGCTTTGTAAATTCTGCTTTAGAAATGTGTTAACTTTTGTCTCTGGTATTGCTAGTGTTTCAATACAGGTTGTAGAAAGGATTGTGTTTGTCAAATAAATATTTTGATATTATCGGTGCAGGGTGATGTAGCAGTTATAATATATAACCAATGTGAGAAGATATGAATTTTGGATAACGGTAGAAGATAGCTTCTGGGTTTCTCTACAGACATAAGGATGTCTCCTAGGTGACTTCATTCCATCAATTCTTATAGAAAGTTTCAATAGGAAGTACAGAGAAAAATGAACTTTTAGGCCATCCCCCTTGAGCCTCAGCCTTTACGTGTTTTTAGGGCTTGCATTGATGGGATGTCTCTCCATCAGGATTATAGCACTTTGTGGAGGTTACAGTGCCCCATTTTTGGTTCCATTTGATTTGGTGAAGTCGAAGTAAGTATTCCTGTTGCTTGGTTGCAGATAAGGCATGGCGAGTTGGTTGCAATTGAGTCCGTATGTTTTATATGATGTATTTATTGTGATGACACAACAATAATTTGTTTCCTATTTTCTGTATTTATGTTTAGGAAGTATTTGCTGTGGGGATATCCTAATTATGAAGACTGTGCTATTTACTAATTGCCCTTGTGTATATTTGTGTTGTAGTTTGCTGTCAAAGTCACAAGTTGGTTTTACAGCAGTTCTGTTAACAAAGACGTGAGCTCATATATATTTTTTGCAAATGTAATGGCGATACTGGCCCTTTTTCATAAGTGTCTGTTACCAATATTTCACCACTATCGTTTGCCATTTACAACTCAAACACACTTCTCAGTGTCCATCTTATTTTGGCTAGTGATTTATTTTTAGGAAAGGCGCCCTATTTCGAGGTTTTGTATCGTTGCAGCCCAAAATGTTGCTTCATTATAAACATTTTGTTCTAGGATAGTAGGGAACAGCACACAGAAAGCCACCCAAATATTACCGGACATTTCTCTAACAAGAAGCCACAGTTATTGGCTTTGCCAGTAATTATTGTACTTGCAATTTAACTCTATAACATTGACAATATCCTAGTGTTAATATTTATTTTAAAGTGTAGCATTTTATGGATTGCTTAATATAATTCTTTTAGACAGGAATTTGTGTTATAAGTTTTGAGGAATAAGATGATGTGCTCATGCATTGAAAAATCATAAACTGGATTATTTTATTGGTAATGTCCATGAGAAAATTAAAATGATGCTCTGGAATTTTCATTCAAATGTATTTCAGTTTGTGATGCCAGTGAATATCGGCCGTTTTATCCAATTATTGTGAATCCCACGGGAAAACACTAAACACTATAGTGTTGAATTAGTTTCATATGTGAGTGCTCTTATGATACTGGTTATCTATGTGAGTCACACACATTTCCTAAAAAGTAAGACACTAATTTGAAGGATGTCACTTAAAGAGCCAGTTACCTTCAGAGAGCGTAGTGGCTATAACCACACATGGCACAACTTCTACATTACAAAATGGTTATCAGCAACAGGGATATGTTGTTGATACAACATAAAATTGTAAATAAGTGTGTATGTAGCTTCCAAAAAAAACTGTCATTGGAAAGCAAGTAAGAGTTAAGGGGATGTGATGTAGAAGCCATTATAGGAATGTCATCCTTGCTGCCCCATCCACAACATATATATGTGGCTTTTTTCTGCCTCTACCCTTGTCCTCCTTTAGTATGCCCTTGAAATGCTGAAATATAGAAAATTGCCATGTGGTCTGCAATTGGTCCACATCTTCCTCAGCATCTAGTCTTCCCCCTCACTGTATTCTACTCTGCCATCTTCCTGACCTTCCTCTCTCCATACCGCTGGGCCCTCTTGCCTTCACAGACTTAGAGTGAGCTGGAGCAGCCACTACACTTAGAAGTAGCTCCCACACAGTCAATTGTGTCTATGGAGACCTGGACTGGCAGAGAAAAAACCGAAGTAAACAGCCCTTAAACACCACTTGATCCCTTGGTTCACTGTCATCTGCGGAGGCCAGCTTCATCTTAAGGATTTTTGGAGACTGAGGCAAGGAATAGCTTGGGGCCCCTGTTCAGAAAATATTTGAGTTTTTTTCATCCATTGTCTGCGTATTTGTTGTGTTAAATGACCACAAATTGGATATTGTAGTACACAACTTTATTGTCTGAAGCCTCACAGATTACACGTCCACTCCTCTCCAGGTCAGCTGCTATCCTTGAATGTCCGCATTCCATATGGAATGCTTACATGACAACAGCAGAACCTTGGAATGAAGCTTAAAACATAACAACCCTCCCCTTTCTCCTGACAAAATAAAAATTCAACAATATAACTAAATAGCATGGCAAAAATATAATACTTGTAGATTTTACCTAATTACATCAAAATAACACTATAATAATCCTGACTCTGTAATCAATCATTGCTAAAATTCACGCACTCGCAAATGTAGTCCATGAGCCACTTATGGGGTTTCCTTGCTTGAGTACCAACCATTACCTCACCTTTTCTTGCTCCTTCTCCCAAATCATCCTCCATATGTTCCCAATGTATCCTTTCTACAAGGTTGTGTTCAAACCCTTTCAAATTATCTGAAGTAGTACTAAAAACAGATGGAAAACTATACAGCAATTCCCTTGCAATATCAGTTCCTTCATCCACCACTTTCACTTGTTCCTTACTACCAGGATCAAGAATGAAATGCAGTTTCCCCTAGTCACACCAACCAAGGACTGGTGGTCCTTTCTTTGGTATATACAATTTAGCTTGTGTGCACCTTTGTTTAAATCTGCAGTTTAACCACTTCTAACCTAGTATTTCAAATTTCTCTCCACTGTACACTTGCGGTTGAATATCTGGTTCACATAACTCATTTCCACGTTTCCCAATGAATTTTCCCATCCAAAAATCCTTATTAATTATAGTGTACGGAGAACCAGAATCAGCAAACAAATTTATTTCAAATTCACCAATGCTCATCCGACAAATAGGTTTGTTCTTTATACATTCTTCACCTCTGTTAAGGATCATTTTGTTAGAAAGATTCATAACACTTCCATACTTGGTGTCAGTATCATTTCCATCCTCTACATCTGGCTCCCCTGAATCTTCTAATATGTATTTTATATTATTTTGTTTTCTTCTACATACTCTTGCAAAATGTCCTGTAATGCCACAATGGGTACGTTTGTTTCAATGTAGGACAAGTTTTCCAGTATGCTAACTGGTTCGTTCTTACTATCACACCTGTAACATCTACCCTTGTCCTTGGAATTGGCTCTATATTGATAGTTAAAACCCCTAGGTTTTGAGGTGATGTCAACACTTCCACCACTTCCTCAGTTTCATAAAATTGACTCTGCCCTTTTATGACCTTACCAGGTTTTTTTTATCCTGACCTAATCACCTATTTCTAAATTTACTGGTTTTACTCCATGCTGCTCATCATAAAACATTTTCAATTTTAATTGTTTCTCTGCAATCCTATTCTGAAGTAACTCCAGGGACCATTGTTCAACGCACTTCCTCTGCGTAGGTTCCTGCTTCAGACACTCGTCGCCAATTTGTTGTGTTAAATTACCACAAATTGGATATATTGTTTGAAGCCTCATAGATTACACGTCCGCTCCTGTCCAGATCAGCTGTTATCCTTGCATGTCTGCATTCCATATGGAACATATGCTTACATGACAACAGCAGAACCTTGGAATTAATTTAAGACATAACAGTATTCAAGCTCTAAGATGCCAAACAATACTTGTGTGCTAAAGGGTGCAATAGAGAAATGAAACAAGCAGGAATGAGATCGAGAACACGTTCATTTTTACAGGGGGGCGGGGAAGGTGGGGGCCCTGAGCAATTGCCCACTTTGCCCAGACCTTAAAACATCTCCGGAGGATACAGGACTCAGACATGGCTGCAGCACCTTTCACTTCTCTTTTTGGGGTGCAGGCAGAAGCAGCAACTTTTCCCCCCACTTTTTTTTTTTTTTGGAGACACGAGGGTTGGGGTGGAGAGTACATTGGAACACTTGTCATCCTACTTACAGATACAAGAGATTCGGGGAAAGAGGCCTCCGAGTCATTGACGTGGAAGCCCCTCCTTGTGACTCCTTTTCACTGCAATTAGGATTTTAGAAAATCATCTTGAGAGTCTGGGACCGTCACTAAACTAAACTTTTCCAGTCTAAGAGGGTCATTCTGACCCTGGCGGCCGGTGGCCGCCAGGGCCACCGACCACGGGAGCACCGCCGACAGGCTGGCGGTGCTCCAATGAGCATTCTGACCGCGGCGGTTCAGCCGCGTTCAGAAGCGGAAAGTCAGCGGTCTCCCGCTGACTTTCCGCTGCTCATTGGAATCCTCCATGGCTGCGGAGCGCGCTCCGCAGCCATGAGGATTCTGACCCCCCCTACCGCCATCCAGTTCATGGCGGGAAAGCCGCCATGAACAGGATGGCGGTAGGGGGGGTCGCGGGGCCCCTGGGGGCCCCTGCCGTGCCCATGCCAATGGCATGGGCACGGCAGGGGCCCCCGTAAGAGGGCCCCAAAATGTATTTCACTGTCTGCCTTGCAGACAGTGAAATACGCGACGGGTGCAGTAGCACCCGTCGCACCTTCCCACTCCGCCGGCTCGATTACGAGCCGGCATCCTCGTGGGAAGGTCGTTTTCCCCTGGGCTGGCGGGCGGTTTAACTGGAACCGCCCGCCAGCCCAGGGGAAAACTCGTAATACCCGCCGCGGTCTTTTGACCGCGGCGCGGTAATTTGGAGGGCGGGATCCTGGCGGGCGGCATCCGCCGCCCGTCAGGGTCATAATGAGGCCCTAAATGTGGTTGAAAAAGAACACTAATAAAAGTAAAGCTTCTCTTTTGGGAGGTCCAACGTTTTTCCGTCATGCTTTGCTTTACTGGTTCTCTCAAGCGCCTGAAAACAGGTAATTGGAGTATGAATGCCATGTTAAAAAAAATTATATTAAATGTGCTGTGCTGATATTGCAGCAGTTGATAAAACGTGTCAGAACCATCCATTTTATATGGTTTCTCTTTGCTTCGATTGGGTCCCTTTTATTACATGTTTGTGAAAACTGTTGCAAGCTTTGCTCTTTACATAGTTGCCAAAGTTTACAAAAATTACACGAAGTTGCGAGGCCTCTAGATTCACAAAATGACACATCTCTTGGTAGTATCATTATGTATTTGAGTAATAAGTACACAAGGATGCCATTTATGGATCGATAGGGTTCACAGCCGTGACCCCTGACTTGCCCATTTCGACCCCTGGCACTTCCTTTGCGCCCCCTGGCCGCAGGGATGGAAAAATCTGTGCCAAATACACAGAGGCAGCTCCAAATTCTTCACTTTCAACCTATTTTCTTTATACTAATAGTGAATAACATTGGGTTACTCCCTATTAGTGTAATGAAAAATGGATCCCACTTAACTGGAACTGACCTTTGGTGAAACCTGTGGCATGTAAAAATAGTTTTACATTTATTTGTGTGTGTGCTTGCAGGTGAGAGTGTGTTTATGTGATAGAAATCATGTGTATATGTGAGCATGTGCCTGTGTGTGTCCGAATGTGTGCCTCCGTAAAATGAGTGAGACAGTGGCAGGTGGTGAGTGACATTTTGCAAGACTGAGACCCAGATTCACTATTCTTTCACGGAAGGCAACGCTGCACCAAAGGTGCTGCACTGCCGTCAATGGGGGAAAAGAAATGCATCATATGTACCACGATTTACGAAGATAAGGTGCATTGTTTCTCTTCCTGTGCGCTGATGCACTTTTGGCAGGCATATGCCAATGCACAAACCCTTGCACCATAGTGCAAGGGTCTGCGTGTTCTCTGAAGCACAGGTTTTCTGTTGGAAGAAGCCCCTTCCAGTACAAAATCTATGCTTTAAGGATTTTCCTACTTTGTATGTATGCTGTACAGTGAAGCAAACATAAACAGTTGGAAACCTTTTGCCTTGTTAGGTCTACCTCAAAGAGTCATAAGATCTTGTAGATAGGGATTTGCATCAAAGCCCAGGGGTGGTTGCATGGGAACCACATTGCACCAAACATAGAATGCCAACTAGACAAAAAATAGTGCAAAGCAGTGCATAGTGCAATTTTGCATTGCTTTGGAATACTATCCACTGTAAATCAGGAATTGCGTTGGAGAGTAAATCTCTCCCTAACACTTTTTGCACAGTTTGCTTCACAGAAGTGACACAAACATAGTGCATGGCTTCAGTAAGCCTGGGCCTGAGTCTCACTAAGTGCGAAGGAGAATGAGTGAGATTTAGAGGGAATGCAAGTAAAGGAGTGAGCATGAATAAGAATGAGAGGAAGTGGGTATAAGAGAGAGTGATTGTTATATTAAGGTCATGTGACATGCCTTCTTGGAAAAAATCATGGTCAAGGGTCATATGCTGTCACTTCCGGTGATGTCATTAAGTTCAGAATGTATATGATGTCACTTCCGCTACTGCTCTAATTTTGGTGATTCGACACTCATGCAAGTACACTTTGAATGGCTTACAGCATGTTAACATGTTTTTTTAATGTATAGTTTACAGGTACATTTTCCATGGGTTGGCAGGTGTATTCTTTTTAAGGGTTTTCAGTATTTGAAATGTCTCCTTTTGTTTGCATTACAAAATTATTTTTTAGTGTTTAAATTCCTCTGTGTGTATTAGTGGCAACAGCTGCCAAGCAGGAGCCTGTGCCAACACACGTTTGACTTCAAGGCCAGGTGCTGTGTAAGGGACAGATAGGTGATGTGTGTGGTTAAAACAGTTGCGGCTCACAGTGATTCCTGGTGGCGGGGCAGGGATATGCGCGGGGTTGGGGGGTGGTGTTGGTGGGTAGGGTGGGAGGAATTAATAAATAAATAAAAAAATAATAATGTGCAGGCTCTCTCCAACTCAGCAACTGTGTTGCTGGGCTGGCTAGAGCCCTGTGCACATGTGTGTTTGGCAGGCCCGAGACGGCTGGCCAAACACACATGCACTCTTAATGGAGTGCACAGTGCACTCCCCTCAGCTCATCACCCCAATGCCCCGCCCCTTTCACAAGGCTGGGATAATAAACACAGTTTATTATCCCAGCCTTGTGAAAGGATTTGCAGCGGTTGCTGCTGGCAGGGGAGTCGCCCCTAAATTGAGGGAGAAGCAGCTTATGCAGGGGCGCAAGGTAATGTCAGGAATCCTCTGAGACCCTGAAATCTAAAATATTCTGAGATAGTGTTCATACTAAACATAAGAGAAAGAGCCATCCTCGTGCTTCTCATGATGGGAGCACCATGCTACATGTACCTGTTCTGAACTGCTTTCACCAATCACTTTTTTATAGTTCGGAGGTAGATTCTGTATTTAAAGAGTCCCAGATGAGCCATCAGAACCTCCATGGTCATCATTGGGTGAATGGGCAACACCCGACAGAGCTCATCAAGTGAATGGCTCAAAAAGACTAACATGTTATCAAGCAGAAGTGAACATCCCTTCGCACATGCCATGACATTAGCACTTTTCGTGCCACATCATAACACAGCTCTTTGTGCCAAGGTATTGCTCATTGGTCCAGGGAGGGAAAGACAGCTGCTCATGTGTCAGGGGCCTTCTCACTGTGAAACCATGCTTGCTCACTTTGTGGGGGTTACTTTAAAGTATTTTTCTTGTTACTGCTCATTGTGTGAGTGGGTACAGCTCATTGTGCCAGGGGACGGGCGCTGCACAGCTGTCATGATGTTGCTGCTCTCGCGTTACTTGTGGGCCAGGAGAATGCGCATGTAAACCACAGCTAGCACTGCTCCCATATAGTGTGGCTGCTCATGCACAATAGAGCAGCAGCTTCTATTATGAAGTGCAGTGAAACCTGTGCACACATGACGGTGCTGCTCGTGTGATACTGGAGCGCATATGTGCCATGAGGCATGCAGTGGATGAGCAGTGGGCCATCGTATGACCATGGGACTGCCCCTCCACAAGTCACGGTACAGTGGCACTTTGTGGAATGTGAACTGGGGCTGCTCTTATGCCAGGGTGGCAGACCATGGATTTTTTACGGTGTTTGTTCATACCCGTGTTAAGTATTTCATGTGTGATGTGCCATGAGGTTTATCATGGGCCTGACGCCAAGTCAGGCCTTGCTGAAGTGCCTGTTTATGAACCAAGGCTCTGATGGTGCTTGCCTGCCTGGGACTGCGTGCTTTTGTACTTTGGGGCTAGTAATGACTCGGGAGATTGACAATGTTCATGTGTAATGGGTGGCATACATGCAATGGGGTTGTTGCTGCTCATGGACCTCAGCTTATCTCCCTACTGCAGTGCTTGCCTGGCTCATGCTACGAGCACAATTTCTTCTTCTGGCTGCACAGCAGCACTTAGTGATAATCACAGGTTCAAACAAGACACAGTTCTTGAGTAGCTTGAGCATTACCTTTCCTCAGCACAACTGCATGCTTGTTGTTTACTGTTTCTCCCTGTTGAACCTTGTGCACATATAGTGTGGTTCCAGTAAAGATTACGGAAGTTCAGTGCTTAATTTGTGCTGGTGGTTTCTGGTGCTTGGTACTGGCAGTGATTTTTGAACACCTACACTTATTTATGAGAGTACACCACATGCTGACCCTTCCATCTATTTTTTTTTTAGCACTGCACAAATGTTTAGCAATTCAATGTATTACACAGTAAAACAAAAAGTCTCACTTGTGGGCCATTCCTGCATCTTTGCGTGATCTTCATTAATCAAAATGTCACCTTTTTTCAGTATGTTGGTTAGTGGGTATGCTGGCACTGTCATTTGGCAGAAGTGTCAGCAGTTTTAGGTGCTGCCTGCTGTCTAGAATACCTTGGGCCCTGGCACTGACATTTCTACGAATAAAGTGCTGGGTGGAATCCTGTGAACACAGGCATTGGGGCAGTGTGGCCTCCAGGGGGCGCACGAGCATAGAGCGGTGATAGTATTATGTCTATGCCTCCATTAGATAATTATTGCGAATGCCATTCATCGCTGTTACAGAGAGGTATAATTCATAATTGTGTTTTACCTTTAAACGGAAATTTAAAAAGCTGCTTGGCCAACTAGCATGAGTAGTGTAAGAATGACTTCCTTCCTCCTTGACCTCGCTATGAATATCCTGCTGCCACCTGTTCGTCCAAGGCTAATAGTTCATTATAATGTACAGAACCTATTTATCTTCCCTCCTTTTACTTGAATGTCAACCTTACCATATTGTCTGTTATTTGTTGAACTTCACGTGTGAAACGCGTAAAATATTGCAACCGTTTTCTAATAATATGATGCATGCTGTTTCTTATTTACTGCACCTCTTAGATTTTCATTTATTTGCGCATCACATGTAGTAAGCATGATCTTGAATGTAAGGCTGCTGAGCAGTGAGAGAAGTGACCGCGCAGCATGGTAAGTGCAGAATCAGAAACTGGGTGGCTGAACATTCTGTTTGTCAGCATGCCATTGTGTCACAATACCATTAGACGATTGGTTAATTCTTGTACATCACCTGTGAAGTGACGTCACCGTTGTGATGTTTTTATGAGCAATGAAGTATCCTGTCGTGTCAAGGAGGTAGTAAGCGGTTCACTAAAGCATCCCTAACAGGCTTCTGGGACATTGAGCGAGCATCACTGCGGGGGGTAGTGTATATCCCTATTTATAGGTAGCACCCTGAGTCTTTGTGTTGGAACTCAGGTGTTGGTGTATTACATCGTGTAATTGCCCTCGTACTCAAAGTGAGTTCTAGCTAACAGAGGAACCTTGGCTTCAAGAGAGTCCACTTGTGGTGAGACGACAGTTGAGTATGGGCAAGCGAGGGGGCTCCTGTTTGTGGCTGTGGGCAATAGTTCTCTAAGGAGTGAGAAGGGCCAGAACCACTTACATTTGATATAAAAGTGCCTCTGCGTGGCTTAGTAAATCTAGAGTAATCTAAGCAGCACTAGTTGCTGCTTTGCGTTACCCTCTGTTGGGAAGGCTTTCCATGGGTGGAACGTGGGTGATCCTACGCATCCACCTATGGATTTTGACGCATTCCTTGATTTACTGAGACTAGAAAACCTGGGAATGTGCCAAAATACTTCACCTTCCCAATAGAGGCACAAGGAGCAGAACTATCTTTTTTTTTCTCGTATTTCCTCTTTCTACGTGTGCTGAAGAATGCAAATACGTCTTAGGAGCTAAATGCCTCTGAGTATTGTTTTTGTGCAGGGTGGTGTCCCTTCCTGCACAAATACAATCCTGCTTATAACACAGACACCCTTGCACCATGACACAGGGGTGCCTGCATTGGCCCTAGGCTGCTGCCAGTGCGCTAGCACAGGGAGGGAGCAGAAATGCATCACATATATCCTTGCAGATGTGGCGCCTTCCTGCTCTCTTCCTGTCACGCAGCGCAGCAACTTCTGCACTGCATGAATTACTAATAAATCTGGCCTCGTGTTTTTAAATTCCTCGGATAGTGAATTTACTGGATTTGTAGCTCTTTTGCTACCGAACACATTCAATGTACCTGATATTTATAATCAGGAGCAGGTTGAGGATTTCCTGCATCTCAGTTAATCCTTCTCGGGTGAATGCACACTTGTTACTTCCTTGTGTTAGTGAGTGCACTTGCTGTCCTGGGGCAGTAACAGTCCGTGCTTTCTCTATGATGACTCACTGTCACTGATGCATCAGCAGCGCTTAGAGGACCTCAGCAGCCTTTATTTCTGCTACTTTCCACTCAGGTGGCAGTCGATCGGGTCTCCCTGGACAATGAGTCCAGGGTGCATTGCTCATTCACGGTCATGAGAAGACACACTAACTCTCCAGTGCTCTGTTCTTGCTTCAAACACATTACAGGCACTATCCTCAAAAGTCTCTAAACACAGAACTCGCTGTCAGAGTAACTCTTCTAATTCATGCACGGTGTTAAAGGCCCCCTAAAATCCTTTGCATAACTGGAGTTGTTTTAAGGGAACAACAATCCCTCAGTAGTACAGACACAGTGTGCTGCTGCAGGACTCAAGAACAGCAGAGGTCCTTCAAAGACTCGCACATGACTCACCTTTGGAGACTCGAGCCCTGGCACCTTGTTTTCATGCTTTATAGACGAGGCTGCTGCTGTGACCCTCAGAAGGATCTGGAGCACCAGTGCGTTTCAAGTGGACACAGACAATGCTTCAGCTGTTCTTTGTCAGAGGCCTCTCTTTGTGACCTTGTGGTGGAGATGGTCAGTGCACTTTAACTCTAACACTCCCACAAATTATTCTGGGGCACCTGGGTTTCATTTGGGATATCATTTCTATATGTTGACTAGGCTGGAGAGGATCCAGTATAATTTCCACCTAGCTAGTGCCCCATACGTTGACCACTTTAAAACAGCACCTTCCAGTATTGTCCTAAAGCCTACTCCATTTACAGAGCCCTTAACCCAAGACAGTTTAGTTTGCAAGTGTTACTACCATCTAAAAAAACAGAAGCCGTATCATGAAGGGCTGTGCCAGCTTATTGCTTGTTTCACGATCCTGCAGTATGTAAAGCTGATATTTCTCAGAGTTAGTACCTGGCACAGTCCATCATTTAGGGCTTTGGGGTCCTGTCCTCACCTTTTTTGCTGCCATAATGAGGGTCTGTCCTGCTGAGTAATGCTGAGTCTGAGGGACACCCTATTTATGTAAATATCAGGTTGTCAAGCACTATCCATGCGCTAAATGCACAGGCGCCTGACTGCCTGAACTGAACTTTGCCTGGCTGAGGATTTCACAGCCCTGTGCGTGTGATCTCAGCCCTGCAAAGGGCCTCGATGTCCTCCCCCCTCATGACGAAGATGTGCATCACAGATAGATTTTGGCTTGGGTGCTTCAGTTTTAAGCCCTGACGTGCCCAGGGCTAAGTGTCAACATGTGACACCTCTCACAGAGTGGAATAGGATTAACAACTCTCACTGACCGCATCCCACTGTGTGACGAGTAAAGGGACTGCTGCCTACTCTTATTGGCTGATCCAAACCTGAAGTAACCTCGCACCGCCCGAGATCACTGCTGCAGCTAAGTAACTCAGTAACTCTTTTTTTTCTCCTAATGTTTAGTTCGTGTGTGTGTGTAAGAACGTATATGTATTAGCGCGTGTACATCTGCTTTTGAATGGTGAGTCTGTTTGCATGCACGTGAGTATATGGGTGCTAGTGTGCGTGCGCCGCCCACTCCTGCCTGCTCAATTACTGGCTGCCACTGGTTAGTGCATTATTTTAGGCAGCAGTGCTCAGAAACCAAAAGAGCAAACCCTGTGCACCTCTTTCTGAGCTAACCTGAAAATCAAACCCTTGGCTAACTTTGAGCAACATCGAGTTAAATGAATTCACCGTACACGCTCCAGGCAAATAAAACCAGCGCTGGGCTGTGCCCTGAACCAGCGCAACCCCTCATCGTACAGTCCCAGGACTTTTAGCGGGAGCGCATGTTCGCTTTGGCGTTGGGAACTGCTGCCAGATATCTCTGCTACCTCAAACAAAAGTAATGAAAAAATGAAAATGCTCCCAGTTGTTCACAGTCGGCTGTTCTACCCAATGTTCCCGGAAAAGCCCAAGGAACGTATGTGCCGTTTAATCGAGTTGCATCTTTCAACGAAGATAACGTTTTCTCCCAAGCATTTGTGTGGCGCTTTATATGTATTTTAGAGTGTACCGCTTTAAATGACGAACCACATTTCTTCAAGGAGAAAATAGTTAAGTGGGAATGTTTACTTAGTGGGTTTGGCCTTAACAGGACAACCACAGGTGGCTGCTGCACATCCCTGGCTGATCTGTACAGGTTTAGTCAAATCCCGGCCCTTTTCCTCGAATTATTGACAAATGCGGCAGTGTGAGGCCGATTCCTGTCTGCTTTCTCTTAGCAGCACTCGGTGATCTGGCTGGTAGAGGGCTGACTCCTGTCTGCCCAGCCCCTTCTCATAATCTTTCAGCCATCTTCCTGCCATGCCCAGAGCAGCCATCCTTCTCCGGAAGCCTCATGCTGACAGACGTTTGAGCGTCCAGCCACAAACCCCGCGTCAGGGTGACCCCGGACAGTATTGTTGCACGGAGTTGGCGTTTTGTGACATTTGAGTCATCTGAAGCCCGTAACCTGTTTTACTTACTTCTAGACAACGCTAGAAGCAGCACGGACGGAAAGCCTCTTTTTTCCTCTTCATTCGAGCATCTCTTGAGCCTGCCTTGAGTCTTCCTGTATCTGTGTTTACAGATCTGCATGTTTGCACGGGGGCCTCTCGGGACCCCAATATTTATTCTTTAAAAGGACACCAATAGGACTTGTGCTGGTCCGCATCTCATGAAATGGCAGTGTCTGCAGCTTTCTTAGGGACACCTCCCACGTAGTGTTGTTTATTGGTCATTTGCACTTTGCAGGTGAGGCACAGTTCTTTTGAACTCTGTGTTTTCTATGGAGGGGTCACAGGTAACCATAGGCAGATAGTGACATTTTAAGCCCAGTCTGTGGAGTTTCTACTGGGAAAGAAAGGATTAAACTAAGGGACATTTTTACAAACCCATTGCGCCTCCTTGCGCCACACTGGTGTAATTTATTTACGCTAATGTGGTGTTAAAGAGGGAAATTCCCTGGGCCATATTTGAAAAGGCCAGGCCGCAATTCGTGCACTGCGCCACTTTGTAAACCGTTGCGCCACTTTATGACTAGTCAGGCATAATGTATGCAAGGCGGGCGTTCCCACGCAGGGAGGCCCAAGAAAATGGCGCAGTGAAATTTACATTTCACTGTGCCATTTTTGGAGTCATTTATAACGACTCAGGGCATGGAAACAAAGGCTGTTTTTTTAATGTAATGGTGAGTAGGAGCATTTTCAGGAAAGCTGTTCTATGGCTGAAGGACCCTGGAGAGTTACTCATGAGTGGCAAGGTCATTCTTACAGAAGAAGCCTCTGGGGAAATCTTCAGAGCACCCATGAAGTAGTCTAACCTGATGGGATGCTATACCTTTCTTCACTTGCTTACATCGCGTTCCTGAGAGTACCATCTCCTGCCTCCTAGATGTAGTTATTCTTGATAAGCTGTGTTTACCCTGTTTTATAGGACTTCTTAGAGTAGTTGGTCTCATTAGGTCTTGTAGCTGTTAACTATGCTTAAATCAATTGTTTATGGAAGCAACTATAACTCGAGCCCTAAGGTAACTATATCTCGTGCCCCACCCTCGACAATTTTTTATCTTTTTTTTCATTTGGCTACTAATGTTTCATTTTTATTGTTAATAACGTAAAAGAAGTTGTCATGAGTGCTGACGTAGAGGGAGCCATGAAATCAGTGCTACATCACTCAAAATGGCACCGGGAATCACGCATATATTAGCAGTATGCACGCTCCTTTTACAAACATGGCTCGTACCAAGCATGGAGAACGAAACAAATTGAGGTGCCCATTTCCAGAAGAGGAGTTCAAGCACAGATATGACAAAGCCTGTCATTGTTTTAAATAGTTTACGCATGACCGCTGAGAAGACACGCTTTTACTGATATGTTTTCTTCTGGGAACAACGAGGCATAACACGGACATATTTTGAAGAGGCTGTAAAGTTTTTACGTACTGTATTTGTAAATAGTAACACATATTAAATAAATATAGTAGTAAGTGGCCCTTGAGTGGGAGTAGAAGGTGAACGCAGTAGTTCATTGTTGTGTTTCACATGTAGCATTAACCAGGGCAGGGACAATGGCACAAAACTTCTCAAGTCATGATTGCTGCCACGTTTTCACTGTTGCATCTTTCCTAATTTTGGAGGACAGGGGCCAGGAGAATGACTAATGGAATGAGAACCAAGGTGATTGTGAGGTGGGAGAGAAGAAAATCGACATACAGAGAATTAAGAACAAATCCCTATTTTAACTCTTGAGGTGCCTAAAACCCATCGTATTTTATTTTACATGAAAGGCCTAATTAACACTCCCTTCTAGGATTGAAAAATGTATTTATTTAAAAACTGCCTTTTGAAAAAGTCATCAAGTTTAATCATAGACACATAGTCAGGGACTGGCCCCTGATTTGCCTCTACTAGCCTGGAATTTGAAGTGAGAAGGTTGCTTATGCAATATGTATAGGAGGCGGATTGACTGCATGGGTTCAGGGGACATCTTGTTTACAACTGGTTACCTGATGCCATTGAAAGAGGTGATTTGCTCTACCTTCTCGAGTCTCTGAAGTAGCTGGGTAAGAACTAGAACATCTAAATTGCTAGACCGAGGCACGTGAACACATCTTAATTGTTATTCGAGAGCTTCAATGGATAAAGACACTGAAAAGCCAAAAAGGACTGGCTTTAGCGCAGGTGGCGCAGGGCACAACAGTCTTTATAGGCGCACCCAATTACCTTCTTTTCCACGGATCCCATCACCTCCACAATCCAGTGGTGCTCCTCGTCTGTCCGTAGCTCTTCTCTCACATGTATATAATTTCTTTCATAGTGCTACTTATACCTGTGTATGGTGTCAGGGCGCTTTATATCACCTACATCATACAGAGATAATAACTCATTCAGGTTTGGAAAACAGTGTATAGGAAATGTTACATAAGACAATGAGGACTACATGTCATCCTTACCGGAAATAATTATATGTTCGAGTGCTTGGTCTGGAGAAGTGCAAATTTAGGATTTACAATGTAACACAGTGATTGAGGTGGCATACTAATGTGAATTTACCAGTATCCAAAGAAATCCTTTTTCTAGCACTGGTTCCACTGTCCTAAGGCTGGCACCGAATCCAACCATATTCATACTGTTCTCATAGGTAGATTGAATGAATGTTTTAGTTAACTGTACCGTCAGCAGGTTGTTTTGTTTGTCGCCGGGATCTGTGTCTGGGTTATGTATAGGGAAACGTATCCTTTTATTGTGGGTCAATAGCACACCAGCTGTCAGGATTGCTGTTTCCCTCAGCTATCTCAATGGATTCCATAGGCCTTAAACAGGCTTCAAATGTACTTCCCGTTTCAATACAACTGATATACATTATTTGTGCTGGTCTTTCATAACGTGGTTCTCTATGTGTTTTCGTCCCTGTCGTTGCCTTATTGTGGTAAGAATTTTTTTTCAACAAACAAGCCTACATGTTGGTCCAGAGCCTTCCTGTTCCTCAAAAAATCTCTTCCCTCTTGCACTATGTTTATTGTTCTTATTCACATGAGTGTCTCCATCATAACTATTCTCTCCCTCCCCTGTATTCCACTATTCTTGTTTAAATTAGTGATCGAATAATCGAAGGACCTGTCTGCCAGGAGTCTCAGTGGACTAATGTATAGGACCAGCTTTTGACCTCGAGCTACAGATCTCAACCCTTGTGCTTGCACTCAGATTGCCTTTCATATTTCTGATTTCGATACAGTTAGTACCATAGATATGGGTAACAAAAACACCTGTTACTCAGCAAGAAAGTGCTCTAAGTGGGGGCATACAGTTTACAAATACACCTGTTAAATGTTACCTCTTTGGGTGCCTATCAATTTCTTCCCTGTTATTATTTGGTGCCTTTTAGAATAGCTTTAGCTGCTTGTTGTTGAATACCTATTGTCTACAGTACAATACACAGTGTGAGCTTTGGGTCAGCCCACTGTTTATTATTGATTGTCTTTCATGCCAGTCTTATTGCTATGCTTCTTATTTGATTGCTTTCATTACTTTAGCTGTGTTTTCCCACCCGTGGAGCATTTTGTGGCATCATTTTGTTTGGATGACATGTATCTTTCTTCTGCTGACAGCAAATTACTTTTTTTTTTCTTTTCCCTTTAGCTCCCCCATGAACGTCAATTCACCGAAGGGCCAGGCTTAGCGGAAGTGACATCACACCCCAAATTACCTATACATCCACTCACCCACAGAGGCTTACCCATTAAGACACAATCACACATACACACGCTATTTCCCACATAAACACATTCTCACCTGCATGCAGGCAACATATATTTAAAAGCATTTTTATTTCTTACCTCAGATACCAAGGAGGGTTGTATTTTAGCTAACAGCATTCCATCTTTTATCACACTAATAGTGAATAATATTGTATTGTATTGTATTGTAATCGTATTTATATAGCGCTTACTGCCCCTGACGAGGCGTCAAAGCGTTTTTCGGTGAGTAGCACGCTACTCTGGAACCCAACAAGAATTAGTGATGGATTAGTATCGGGAAATAATGAGTACAGTTTTAGTATTATTATGAGTTAATTTGAGCCGCGTATATAAGAGTTTGTTAGTTAGATTGACTGGAGTAATGGAAGGGTGGAGGAGGAAAGCAATCCAGAAGTGTTAATTGGGAGTATATCCTTAATTTACTCAACCCAAAGGCTTGGGATGAGTAAAGGGGGATGGAGGAGGGAAGAGTATGTGGAAGGGTTAGGGAGAGCATAGTAGCAGGGTGAGATAAATGCGGGAGAATTTAGTAGGGTTGTGTGGGAGGTCATGGTAGTAGAGTGAGGTTTGGTGAGTTAGATGTGGAAGCGGAGGGAAGAGCTTAGGCAGAGTTATTTAGGAGATGAAAGTAGTAGAAAGGATTTGGGATGAGTCAGAGTGAGAATGGAGGATAGTTTGATAGAGACATGACATATGTTGATGGGTAGATAAGTGTGATAAGATGAGAGCAGGAATTCATAGATATCTAGTATATAACAACCCACCCAGGAGCCATGCAATGACCCACGAGCATGCCAAGCACAGAAACAACATATACACATACATACATACATATATTTATATATATACATACACACATACATGAATACACACACATATGCACATACAATACATAATTAGAACCATGGGTAAAATATACTTAGTCAAACAGGTTTAAAGAGTGTGTGTGTATTTTATTGTTATGACATAGTAGCAATACATATTTTCTAAAGAAACTATACATAACTAGAAATATACACAATCTGAAAAACATATTTATCAACATAGGCATATGTAGTTCATGGTTGTTTGAATATGGTGGTTATGAAGGAAAGAGCCAACTCTTGAGTAGTTTTCTGAAGAAAAGAAAGTTATCTGTGGCTCTTATAGTTGGGGGTAATGAATTCCATAGTTTGGCTGCTTGAACAGAGAAGGCTGTACCACCTATAGTCTTTTCTTGTATGGTGGTGTTCTAAGGCGGGGTGCCAATCTTGAGCGGAGGTTTCTTTGTTGGATGTATTTGGTTATTTTGTTTCTGATAAAAAGCGGTCCTGGTCCATGTAAAGCTTTGTGGGTGATACAAAGCAGCTTGAAAGTGCATCTTCTGGCAACGGGTAACCAGTGTAGTGCTCTCAAGACAGGGGAGATGTGGGCTTGTGGCTTTACATGTAATAGTAGCCTGGCTGCGGAATTCTGGATACGTTGTAGTTTTTTCATAACAGATAGAGATGACCCATGGTAAAGGCCATTGGCATAATCCAGTTTGGATAGTGCAAGCGAGATAGTAGCTTGCACCTTGTGTGGAAATCTGAGGTGGGGGAAGATGCGTCGTAAAGTCTTTAAGGTGATGAAGCTTGTTCGTGCTAATTTGTCCACTTGGACATTCATAGTTAACTTGGAATACATGGTGATTCCTTGGTTTTTAACTTCCTTGGATAATTGAGGAGGTGGTCCAAGATTGTCAAGCCAGATGCGCAGATGGTCATAAATTTTCCAGTCACCACATATGAGTATTTCTGTTTTGGAGGTATTTAGTTTGAGATGGCTCCAGGTCATCCACTGATCAACGGCTCTGAGGCAACTGAAGATTTGTGAGTTTTCAATGTTTTTGGGGCATTCTAATTTAAGTAGTATTTGTGTATCATCTGCATAGTTGTAGCATGTGAGATGGAAATCATTGATCAGTTCTGGTAAAGATATCATGTAGATGTTGAAAAGAAAAGGTCAGATGATTGACCCTTGGGGGACCCCTGCTTTTGTGAGGTAGGGTTCGGACGAGAAGGGGGGTGAGTGGATGATATTCGATCTTTTTTGAAGATAAGAAGTAATCCAGTCGAGAGCAATCCCTTGTATGCCGGCTTCGTGGAGTCTTTGAATTAGGGTGTCATGGTCAACCGTATCAAAGGCAGCTGAGCGGTCAAAGAGAAGTAGTGCAGCAACTCCATTTCGGTCGACTGTGTTTTTAAGATCATCTCAGATTGCTATGACTGCTGATTAAGTGCTTCTTCCTGGGCGGAATCCAGTTTGGAAGTCTGAAATTATAGAATTGTTTTCAATGAATTGTGACATCTGGGCGAATGCTGGTCTTTCTATCAATTTGCCCAGGAAAGGTCCATTTGTGATCGGTCTGTAGTTGTTGGGGTCTTGCGGGTGTAGGTTTGTTTTCTTTAATAAAGGTCGTATGTATGCCTTTTTCAGGTCTACAGGAAAAGTTCCTGAAGTTAAAGAGTTGTTGATGATTCTTCTTACAGGTGTGGCAGCAGAAGTAGATAGAAGAATGTTCTTGAAGATTTGTGGTGGGCAAGGGTCAGAAGGGCAACCAGAAGGTCTGCTTGCTTTAACTAAATCCATAAATTCATCCTGGGATATTTGTTTGAAGGACTGTAGAGGTTGGGTTGGTTTATTCTTAGAGGGTATTTTAGGAAAGGGGTTGGTGCTGATGTTTTTCTTCTGTTTTAAATAGGAGTCCAATGTGTCTGCCTTGGTTGTGTAGTGAGTTGCCAATTTTTTTGTGAAATCTTGAGTAGTGGGATGACTTCCTTCCATGCATGTAGGTTTTCGAAATTCATTGAGAATTTTATAAAATTCCTTGGTTGTAGATTGAGCATTTTGAATTCTGTCTGAGTAGTACCTTTTTTTTTTAGCTTTTTTGATTGATGATTTGTATATCCTGTTAATTTTGTGTAGCTGCAGTTTGTCTTGACTGTTGTTTATTTTGAGCCAGGTCCTCTGCAACTTTCTGATTTGTTGCTTTATCTTTTTAAGTTCTGTGTTTCTCCAAGGTTATTCACTATTAGAATAATAAAAGAATGACAAAAAAACAAGAAGATTGGAGCACCAACTGATGCCCATAAGGATGAGGTGCTCCTGTGTTTCTGGCACTGATTTTGCCACCTCCAGGGGTCGCAATAGGCAAGGTAGGGGTCAAAGCTGCGACCCCTAAATGATGCCCATGAGCTCTCCATGTCTCTTCTTGCTATCTTCACCCCTCCGTGTTCTTTTTTGTACTTATTTCCTCTCACCTTCCTCTCCACTTCGTTCTTTCTTTTTTTTTCTTTTATATCCCAGAGTACAAATGTGGTTGGTTTATTTTACATATGACTAGGGCCAGCTTTAGGGTGGTGCGAACAGTGTAGCTGCCCTCGCACTAGCTTTGGTGGGGGTGTTGTGTTTAAAAATAACTTATGGGTTTAAAAGCAGGTGAGCTTCCTGAACTTAAATGTCAAGATAACTTTGGTGCTTAATGTTCCTGCTGGTGAGAGACTGGCATTTTATTTAGTGGACGTTTTGATTCATCATAAAGAAGCACAGAGGGTTAATGTGCCTGCTGCAAAGTGTGCCGTGCAGATCACAGAACTGAGTAGCGCTATACAAAATTATTTTTTTGTTGGAGAGGGGCTATTGAGAGATGAGGGGCATTGTTGGAGAGTGGCAGTGAGTGAATTAGTGGAGAAAGAGGTCATGGCAGCACTAAAAAAGACAGATGCACCAGTGCCAAAGCTGGCCCTGCATATGTCCCGCAGCTCACACTGTGGCTGTGGTACTCACCCCTCCTCCCTATGCACTCTCCCTTCCACTTTGTATGTTTCCTTTGTGTTGTCCAAGGGCCCAGCAGTTGTAGACTGTGGTTAGGCCCCTTGATTCTTGCTGTTGCTCCCCCACCCTATGCTTCTTGCTTTTATATTCCTTTTTTTCCCTTTCTTTTTTTCTTAAATGGCCAAGGAGCTGCCCCACACTCATGGGCCAGTCTCCCCTCACCATTGCCCTTCCTTCTTTTATTTCTCTATTTATATTTTTGTAAGTTTTTTTTAATGTGATGCTTTCACGCGGCTGCAAACTGCAACTGGGTCGTTTACATTTACACACATGCTTTCGTTGTAATTTAATTTATCGGTACAAAATTCTATTGGACTTCTTGGAATGGTAAATTAAAACTAAAAAGAAAAAGCCAGCTTAGAATGGTAAATTAAACTTATAAATGAAAAGCCAAATGGCTGCTGGTGTGTTCTGGCACATATGAATGCTTCACGCACACCACAATCAATGCACTGCTTGGCTGCCAGTGCATCTTGAAGCACCACTGGCCATTTGTTTTCTTTTTCTATTTAAGTTTTGCCGACACTTTACAAACAAGCATTGACAAAGCATAATGCTTAGCTGTCACATTAAAAAGTGCAACCTAGAGACGTTGCCATTACTTGTGTTAATTTTGCATTGGTATCCTTGTTAGGAAACAGCAATACAGATGCAGAGCACAGTTATAGAGGTAGCTAGCTCACAAAATGTAAATCCAAAATCCATCAAACATTACAACCTTAGTACCTACATCAAAAACAGTAGTAATTTTAAAAGGGAATATAGCTTTGTGTTTTGAGGGCACTAAAGCCTCTAGTCCAGTGGTTCCCAACCTTATGACTTCTGTGGACCCCCACTTTATCATTACTAGAATCCGGGGACCCCTACTGAATCATTATTGGAATCCTGGGACCCCCCCACTCAGTCATTGCTAAAAGCTAGGGACGAAATCTGTTAATATTATTTAATTTTCTGAGCAGTCGAGGACCCCTTGAGGGGGCTTCACAGACCCCCATGGGTCCCCGGAGCACAGGTTGGGAACCCTGGTCTAGTCTCCTAAAACTGGGTACTGTACACTAGGATGTAAATAGATGATGTAGGTACAATCACAAGAACGGGGTGAGCCCATAGCCTCGAGTCAAATAAAATATTAGTATAAAACCACAGTTGTTTAAACCATTATTAATGTACTTGGTAGTTCCCTGGAACAAAGGGCAAACAGCAGAATATATCTTGTGATATGGTTTATTCTCTTTTCACGACTTTCTTAGAATAATACCGGTGTAGCTTCAAGGCAATGTAATTTACCTTTACAAGCTTGGGCTTGATAAAAATGACCAGGAAGGAGCCCACCACTCCAAGTACTCTTTAGCATAAAATTATCTTGAATCTGCCTCTGCTTCTTCAAAGTACTATGACGCTTCTCACAAATGCGAACTGGAGTAGGGCGAATGGCAGGACTGCCTAACCTTATTCCCATGATGTAGGGCTCAGACAAGACATGCAAACACATTATTGCCTCTGCAATCATTGTGTACAGGACCTTATCAAAAAGTCCGACTAACCTCTGTGACTGATCACTGAATCTCACAGAATGAGGGTTTACCAGGTGTAAGCGGCACCTTAACAGGCGCTATTGCACATCAATCAATCAAGGGATTTGTAAAGCGCACTACTCGCCGATGAGGGTCTCAAGGCTCTGAGGAGGGGAGGGGAGAGAAGGTGGTGAGGGGGAGGTGCTGCTACTTCTCAAACAGCCAGGTCTTGAGAAGTTTCCTGAATGTAAGGAGGTCTTTGGTCTGACGCAGGTGGGTGGGAAGAGTGTTACACGTTTTGGCGGTGAGGTGCGAGAATGATCTACCGCCAGTTGTAGTTCTGTGGTTGCAAGGGCGGCAGAGCGGAGACGCCAGGTTGGGGTGTAGAAGGAGAGTCGTCTGTTGAGGTATTCTGGTCCGGTGTTGTGCAGTGCTTTGTGAGCTCCTTTTGCAGAAATGGGCACTGGCATGCACAAGCACGCACTGCAGTCCAGCTGTGTGCAGTGCATGGCAATGTTCCTGTCTGATTGTCTGTGTTAGTTAATTCATGCTTGTGCTGACTGGAGGCATTTATGAAAAGGAAAGAGCCTTAATCGGTACAGCGGGTTGGAGAATACAAGTTTAAAATATTTGTGCAAATTCATAATTGCATCAAGTAATAGTTAAAATATAAATTTTAGCACAGGTTCAACGTCTCATTTGTAAAATAAAAGCAGGGGTGAATGTCACTCTACATCGTATTTCTTTCCATCAGGTGTACTATTGAGACACTTCGGCCCTCATTTAGATCGGCTCGGTTAATTACAATATGTGCAGTCACTCCTGTTGCCACATCGTAGTTATGATGTGATTTCTTGTGCTAAAGCGGGGGGAAAATGTGTGGCATGTGTTGAACTCATTGCTTAATTTGTGCTTGTTGTTTCCGGTGCTGAGCACCGGCACTTATTTGTGAGGGCTGGGGCTTATTCTTATGCCTCAAGCATTTGCTTCGAGCAAAAAGACACATATCTGAAAGACGGAAAAAGTAAAAAGCGTCATAAAGGGAGAAAGTAGAAAGTTGCAGGATGAGCTGAAGGGGCAGGGGTGGCCGTAAATGAATTGAAGAGGCCCGAGATGGCTTCAGGATTACCCTGCCTCAGTATTCAGTGCTTGCAGATTTAATTACAGCAGCCTCTTATTTAAGAGAAGCGCTTTGAGCACCGGCACCTCCTAATTTACAAATTAAGCACTGGTTGAAATTATAGTTTTTGGTATGGTAAGCACCAAAATCTCCATGTTATTCCCCCTAAACTCGTAATTGGGTGATACATTCTGACTCAGTAGAGTCGGATTTTGTTATGTTCGTTAATTATCACACCAATTACTGGGCCACTTTAGGATGGAAATTGTATGGGGAATTACCTTATGATAATACTCTCTGAAACGTTTTAATATTGTGTTATGTTATACGATTTGTATAATGCTTTGCTATTGTTGTATGGTTAGGTAGCATGCTTGACGTCAAGAGCCTGTTACTGAACTGATCTCACACATCGTAAAATGTTTCCTTCTCTTAATAAATGTGCACCAGATTTTTTAGCAATTGTGTTTGGCCCAACCTGTCAATTTTGTCTAATTTTCTGGAGCCCAATCTAGGGGGCTTACGTTGTCTGAGGTGCATCCCATAGTTAGATTCCAGGTATATGCATATATATCCATAAATTTGAATGAAAATAATTGAGAAGATGAAGGCTAAGGTCACGAAGCAGGAATGTGTTTTTTTTCCCTTCTCAGATTGAAAATCAGAGGAGTTTTGAATTCAGTACTAGATACACAGCACCTACAATTGGCAATTATGTGAATTTAGGCCTGTATTTAAAAACGTTGTTAGTTTTGTAGTCATTATTATGAGTGTTGCACAGGACCTCAAATTCACCAGCTAAACTTAAAAATAACCCTAGGGCTTCCACAGTGTCAGCCGTCTATCCGTATTATTTATTTCACCTAGTGCAACTCCACTCCTTTAGGGCATCAGAGCACTATATAGAACTAAGTAAGTGGGTGAAGAGTCTTGGAATGTACAAGGAAAATAATTTGCAGATGATTGAGGGAAAATTTACGAAACTGAATGGGAATTCTGATCCCCTGAAGGATTCTGACAAAGCCTGGTAGGTTCTAAATGTCAAGGTGTCACTACTTGGGAGCATCAACATCACTGTTCCTGTAGAACCACTGAGAAGAGGGCGTTTGATTAAAATACTGGTTTGTTTATATAAAGGGCTTTGAAAGTGGACAAGCCACACTAAATCGGAATTGAGCATTAAGAGGCTCAAATCAATACCTCGGTTTTGGAGGAGGAGGAGTAAATGTAACTTTTTCAATACAATTTAGCTGGTGCTTTTTGAAGATGATTAATAAGGCCTAACAGGTGATATTGATTGCTTAGTTCAAGATACATAGGTGACTAACTGTGGAATAAGCTCCTCCAAATTTGAAGTCTGGTCCTAACACCTGGTGTCCAATTTAGGTCAAAGAAAGCCAGAATCTTACTTACATTTTTTCCGATATCCTTGCAAGGTATGTTTACATCCAGATGATCCAAATACAACTCACCGACATAGTCAGTGGATACTTGAAAATCTGTAACGGATCCAGCCTGCTGGACCTGCACTGGACAATCATTACATACGGTGCTGAATCAAAGATCAGGAACTCACTTGAAACCGTTTTGAAGAGTTTTCCTAGAACTGTAAGGCTTTTGCAGACCATATAAAAAGTTTAAAATAAATATGCACTAAAAGCTCAACTCAAAATCTTAAAGGGCTATTCCCATTGGACAAAGTTCTGATTGAAATCAATCTTAGTTTTGTGAGACTCTATGTTTAACTTGCTCATAAATGACTGAGTGAACCAGTGTCCAACGCAGAATCAGCTGGACTTTCAGCATGTTCCCCTCAGATATTTTTAAATATATTGAATCTCAATAGGACTCATTAGCAGAGTCTGGAGTCGTTTCGAAAATTTGGCTTGTAAGTGGCCCTCTTGGCTTTATGTTGTATGCCCCTTATCTAATGGCTCTTCACATACTATATAATAACGGTAAAATTGAGATCGTTCTGTTTTAGCTATGCTTCAAGCTTCTTTACTGTACACTTCGAACTTCTTCACCCTCTCAAACTTACCCGCTGTGGATGGACCAATGCCAAATTTTGTTGACAGCCACATGGGATAAGTTGACCAATATAATGTCTGAATGGGAATCGTACACAGAGTAAGTGATTTCCTGCAAATAAGAAGTCTGACGTAAGGTCAAAGCTTCTCGAAGTGGTAGGTTTTTATATTTAAAGGTTATCAGCTGCCGTAATGCCTGACTTACTGTCATTAAATGTATCAGCTTACAGTCCTGGTATTTTATTTGATAACGCAATTCATTCCAAGATTTTTATTCCTGGTTCACCTCAATTGGAATAAGGTTTCAGGCTACTGTGGTGTGTAGAATGAATGGTTGGACTGGAATATAGTGTCCCCAGTGACAAGGGTTCATCTGATAACATTATTATATTTGGCTGATAAAACTGGGCTTAAAGCGCTCCTGCCAGATAACTGCATTGTCAGGAGTTTTGTACTAGGCGTTTTTGGAGCAGAAAATTAGGTTACTGGGACCTAGGGTCAACTCCACTAATATGGTAAAGGGAAAGTGGTGCATGAGTTTGTCATAAGGAATCCACTAGCCGCATAAGCACCACAGTGCATGTTTTTTTTGCTTGCTTTAACATTGAAGCCTTTGCAACAAAAACAACACTAAAAGAAATTGTATTCCAGGAAGAAGGAAAGAGAAACAAGTTGAAGATATCACACATGGGCCCTCATCTCTATTACCTCCTGGGTTTGTTTGGATAACTCTGAGCAATCTGAGATATGAAGCTTTCTTTGGAAGGAGAGCGAGGGATCAGTTTGATTTTTATCCAGCAAAACTACTGTCTGCTTACTTAGTTACTCAGTTCAAATAAACATTTTCCACCCAGAGTTGCTCGTGAAGAAGGCCCATCTGGTAGCGGTTCCAGCGAACTGAAGAGCGCTGCTCAGTTTATTGAAGTTGGTCATCGTTGTTGCTGCGTTTGCTTTAATTCCTCATTCCCGGGAGATTACAGGATCCAATGTTTTACACCATTGTTGTCTTTGGAGGATTTTGAGGGCAAGCTGTTGGCCCTACATATACGGAAACTGAAGGGTGTTACTGGCCTTGATGCGGATTTCCGTACTTCTTCCAAGGGTTGATCACCGCCAGTCTTTGCTCCAGACTGACATGAGTTCCTTGCTATAAGACTAGGATCATTGAACTCTCGAGTTAATGAAGTATGAGACTTATTTAAATATAAGGACTTTAAACAGAGATTATGGTCCGTCTGAGAACCTAACAGGATTTTACTGCCCTGCCCCACCTGACAACGTGACTGGCTGTTAACCAGCTAACAGTCCTATTGGATTGACTAGAATGTTGCAATTGCTCTTGCTTCCCATACAGCATTGGCAACTCTGAACAATTTGAACAGGTGCAATACTGAGGATGGGATCACATGGAGCCAGGTTTGTGTGTCTACAAAACCTATCCGAAGAGCTTGACACCTGCTTGCATGACTAGAGTATAATTAAGTGGGTCAGCAGTTCCAGCTACACCTCAGTACAAAGCCGAGAGTCAACACAAAGTCAAGTAGTTTGTAAAATGCCAGAAACCTTTACTTTGTTTCTTTTTCAGAACTAAATATCCATATTTTGCTTGTAATCTTGGCTGCATTTAACAGGGTCTGTGGGTATTGCCTTATTGTAGAAAACATTTTTTTAGTGCTGGTCTTAAAAATGGTCATTGAACATTTGTGTCTTTAGCACATGTGTGTGGGGGGTGCATATGAGAAGCAGCTAGTGAGAACAAGAGGAACATGAAGGAGATAAGGTAGAGTGTAGGGTAGATTAAGATGTTTGAGATGATCAAATAACATTAAAAAAGTATATCAGTTATGTATAATTGGAGTAATCGATTTTAAAGCAGAAATAAAATCAGTGCATTTACAAGCTGTCAAATCTCACCATTGTGGTCAACGGGAAAGGTCACTAGTGGCACTTGGTCACTTGTGGGATGAGCTCAGAGGAAACCACTCATGTTTAAGGTTATGCAGGTCCCAAGACTAAGCTGCGACAGTCAGACAAATTTTACCTGGCTCTGGGTGCAGAGGTGTCCTGGCTGTCCTTGGTGCTGAACCCGGGAAGCGCGGGTGCTGAAAAATGGTACTTGTGACACTCGCTCACTTGCAGGTTGAGTTCATGGTAGCTCATGGGGTGTTAAGCTTGGATGAGGCCCTGGACCAGGATTCACTAGACAGACCAAGTCCACCTAGTCACAGCGTCTTGGGTGCTGAGGTGTGCTTGACTATCCTTGGTGCTGAACCTCTGAGATGGTGCTGTTGAGGAAACTGATGCATAAACTCAAAATCGGAGTGAAAGGCGACATCACATGAAGGTGTTGCAGTGTGCCCTTGATATGCAGTGTTGAGTAAAGGTGTTGATGACCGGACTGGCCACCAATAAGCCTTGGCAGTGGTAAGGCGGAGGAGAAGCTATCTCCCCATCCAGAGGTCTAGTGGAAAACTGTAACTGGCTGTAACTTCCCGCAGTGTCCTGGACAACTTGCCTTTGGATGACCCTAATGGCCAGCACTTCTTCGGACCTGGTGAGTACTTTTTACCTGTGGTGACATGGGACTAGTGCCACTAGTCCAAGGGAGTCTGGTCTTGCCTTTGGCTCACAAAGACTTCTCTCTTGCTGGGGGAAGCAGTCTTTGCTCCAGGATGAGTTTAGGGTAGAGCAGTTCTAGGAGGTTGCCACAGGTTCAAGGTATCACTCCTTTTCTTAGTGTAGGGTCCTGTGGTCATCAAATGCATTTCTTCTTGTGTCCTTTCTTCACAAGTTGTTGCCAATCTGATGTTTTGGTGCCAGGGGAGCCTCTTAAATCCTAGATTTATGGGCATTAGGGGTGTGGGTGCAAGTAGCAAATGGGCTACTAGCCGCAGCTGCTAATCAGTCCCAGAGGCTAATCAGTCCCTGAGGTGACCACACCTGGTGGTTTGAGGCACACTTTCTACTTAGAACCCTCTGGTCTGCCTCTTCTCAAGTCTGCATAAGTCTTCCTTGGCTGTACAGACCGGCTTCCCACCCTAGAGGTGTGGCTAGCATTCTGGGGGTGTACGTCTCCTGAGTAACAAATGTTGCTGCCTAGGTGCATGGGGACAGCTTTGTCCTCCACTGGGAGGCAGCCCACTTGCTAAATACTGTGTTTTTGATTACTGTGATAAGCTTGTGCAATTGGGAATCTGATGGTGGGAGAATTTTTTACTGGTTTTAGGCTCCTGCTTATATGTTCTGCATGTGCACTTTTATCTTATTTCCTAGTTCTCTGGGAGGCCATACAGTGCCGCCGTATTGGTTTTGGGTTCTCTGGTCTATTTTTACAAGTGCTTTAATTTTTCTATTTAAGCTGCCAACTGGGTGGATGCACAGTGGACAGCCTGAGTTTAATTGGCGAACTCGCTCTCTGCAACATGGTTCCTGAATACTGTGTTTTTTATTACTGTGATAAGCCTGTGCAATTGTGAATCCTGATGGTGGGAGAATTTTTAACTGAAGATTGTTTTAATTGGTTTTGTGCTCCTGCTTTTTTATTCTGCATGTGCACTTTTGTCTTACTTCCTGGTTCTCTAGGAGGCAATACAAAGCAGCCATATTGGTTTTAGGGATGCTAGTCTTTTTTTTTTTTTTTTTTTTACAAGTGCTTCAATATTTCTATTTAAGCTGCCACATGACGCAGACACACAGTGGACACACTAAAGGCAAGCCAGTCTGCGCACCTGTCCGCGACTGCAATGCCACCAGCCCTGCTACCCCTTTACCACCAGGTATCCCTATGTCAGCAAATCTTTTTAAAACTTTTAATGAAACTTCCCTACATAGTGATATTATTATCTCCCGAAAGAAGACAAAGAGTACGGTTTCCTTCATCAAATGTAAAACATGCTTTGAGAATATCAGATTACCTGTCCCCAGCCCTTTCTTTGGCCCATAAGATGTGAACACTGCAGGGTGGTTTAATTAATGCCTGTTCCCTCAGTAAACATGCCAAAGAAGTCCACGACCTCATCTCTGAGTTGCAGGTTGACTTCTGTCTAAAGGAATGGAGCAACCCGGATATTGCTCTTGCACTTCCCCCAGTTTATACTATTTCTAGACATGACAGAGCTGCTCATCAGGGAGGAGAGATTGCTGTTATCTTCAGAGACACTCTCCAGGTCAGTATTTTCCCTTAAAGGAGCCAAAAGTTTAGGGTTCTGTTTTAAGATCAGTCCCTCCCAATCTTTTGCCGGAGCTCTGATCTACCACCCACTGGCACAGATGCTATGTTCTTGGCCCCACTTGTCGAAGCCCTGTCTCCTTTGGTCCTTCGATATTCAAATTTCACCATTCTTGGAGATTTTGATTTCCACCTTGAGTGTGTAAATGACTCGGAGGGAAGCAATTTCCTTGATACCCTGAGCACCCTAGGATCACGCACCTTAGCTTCAGGTCATACCCTTGAAGGTGGCCACACATTTGACTCTATCTGCACTAATAACACTAATCTAGCGGTAGAGGGCTCCATTCGGATGAGCTGATCAGGTCACATGCTAGTTCCTTTTAAAAATACTTCTGAACAGGGCATCCCCCATTCCCCCAGACCCTTGTAAGGCTCCCTCTATTATTTACAGCTGGCGATGTACCCCAGGGATTCAAAACTCCTATTTGATTCTACTCCTACGCTGCCAGGGCGTGTTTCCGATAATATTGATTTTTTTCAGTAGGTGGATATGCTGAGGAGCACCCAATTTAACTCCTATTACACCACACACGTATAGGACAAAATCTTTGCCTCCAGCCACTTGATTTAATTCCGCTTTAAGAGATCATCATCTGCGCTCTAAGCAACTTGAAAGGAAATGGCGCAAGGCATATGACCCAGAAGATTTGGTACAATTCAGAACAGTACTGAAAGCCTACCATAAGCAGATTAGGATAGCAAAAAAGGCCTACTTTTCAACCCAAATAGAGGAAGCCAAATTTGATCAAAAGATTAATTTTCAAAATATCTAGTTTTCTTCTCAAACTGAAGGCATTGGACAAACAGATCCCACCTTCCCAGGTATTATGTGACCAGATGGCATCCTACGTTATCGAGAAAGTACAGAACATCAGAAGTAATTTCATTACATTGTCTCTCCCAGCTAGTGGTCGGAACATAAATGAACCTATGAGAGAAAGTAGGAGTGTATTGAGACTTTTCAGAATATCTCATTGGTTCAATCCCACCCGACCATTTTGGCCTGCAAATCAGGATCTCCTAATGACCTGTGCCCCCATTCGATCCTTCATAAGTTGGTAGAAATAGTTAACCCAGTGATTAATCAAATTCTTAACAACTCCTTGGTGACAACAGAAGTTCCGACAGACTGGAAGTTGGCAGTGGTTAAACTCTTGAACAAAAATCTCTGGCACATACCACTACCTTATCCAATCTACACCCGATGTCCTTGCTGCCAGTGATGAGTAAAATAATTGAGAAGCTGGTCAATATCCAACTAATAGGCTTTATATAAAAGACCAATGTACTTCATCCCCTCTGTTGGACCTGGCTTTTTGACAGGGACATCCCCAAACTTTTTGCCTCCTTCCTCCTATTTTTTCTGACCTGTTGTTGTTGGCTTTTGACCTCTGAGCACTTTACCACTGCTAACCAGTGCTAAAGTGCATATGCTCTCTGTGTAAATTGTACTATTGATTGGTTTATCCATGATTGACTATTTAATTTACCTGTAAGTCCCTATTAGAGTGCACTACATGTGCCTAGGGCATGTAGATTAAATGCTACTAGTGGGCCTGCAGCACTGGTTGTGCCACCCACCTCAGTAGCCCCTTAACCTTGTCTCAGGCCTGCCATTGCCAGGCCTGTGTGTGCAGTTTCACTGCCACTTCGACTTGGCATTTAAAAGTACTTGCCAAGCCTAGAACTCCCCTTTTTCTACATATAAGTCATCCCTAATGTGTGCCCTAGGTAACCCCTAGAGCAGGGTGCTGTGTAGGTAAAAGGCAGGACATGTACCTGTGTAGTTATATGTCCTGGTAGTGTAAAACTCCTAAATTCGTTTTTACACTACTGTGAGGCCTGCTCCCCTCATAGGCTAACATTGGGGCTGCCCTCATACACGGTTGAAGTGGCAGCTGCTGATCTGAAAGGAGCAGGAAGGTCATATTTGGTATGGCCAGAATGGTACTATAAAATCCTGCTGACTGGTGAAGTCGGATTTAATATTACTATTCTAGAAATGCCACTTTTAGAAAGTGAGCATTTCTTTGCACTAAAAACTTGTTGTGCCCTTCAATCCACGTCTGGCTAGGTTTAGTTGACAGCTCCTTGTGCATTCACTCAGACACACCCCAAACACAGGGTACTCAGCCTCACTTGCATACATCTGCATTTTGAATGGGTCTTCCTGGGCTGGGAGGGTGGAGGGCCTGCCCTCACACAAAGGACTGCCACACCCCCTACTGGGACTCTGGCAGACAGGATTGAACTGAAAGGGAACTTGGTGCATTTCTTAGAGACTCTTTGAAGTCACCCCCACTTCAAAGGCACAACTTAGTATAAAACAGGGCCTCTGCCCTACCTCATCAGACACTTGCTGGAGAAGAAACCTGAACCAGAAACTACATCCTGCCAAGAAGAACTGCCTGGCTGCTCAAAGGACTCACCTGTCTGCTTTCTCCAAAGGACTGCTGTCTTGCTGTTGCCCTGCTGCCTTGCTGAACTCTTGTCTGGCTGTGAAAGTGCTCTCCAAGGGCTCGGATAGAGCTTGCCTCCTGTTCCTTGAAGTCTCAGGACCAAAAAGACTTCTTCCTTTCACTTGGACGCTCCGTGCGCCGAAAATTTCGACGCACAGCTTGTTTCGCGGCGAGAAAAACGCCGCACACCGACGCTGATCGACGCGACGCCCTCGGGACGATCGAGACTTCGACGCACAACCTCGCAAGGACAAAGCCGCTCGACTTTCCAGGAGAAATCGACGCGACGCCCACCGTGAATGCGAAACTTTGACGCACGGCCTCGCAAGGACAACGCCGCCCGACTTCCAAGGAGAAATCGACGCGACGCCTGCCGTGAGACCAAACTTTCGACGCACGGCCTCGCAAGGACAACGCCGCCCGACTTCCAAGGAGAAATCGACGCGACGCCTACCGTGAGATCGAAACTTCGACGCGCAGCCCCGCAGAACGACGCGCAGCCGGAAAATAAGCAGGAGAATCCACGCACAGACCCGGGACATCTGGTAATCCTCGCGATCCACAAAAAGAGACTGTCTGCGCGCCGGAAAACGACGCCCGACTTCCCCGCGTGGAAAAGAACGACGCAAGTCTGTGTGTGCGGAGCGGAAAACGACGCACACACCCCTTTTTCCACGCATCTCTTCTCCTGTGGCCCTCTGAGGAGATTTCCCACCAGAAACCAGGTACTCTGTGCTTGAAAGACACTTTATTGCTTTTTAAAGACTTAAAGACTCTTAATATCACTTTTCAGTGATATCTTTACAAATTCGTATTGCAACTTTGACCGTTTTGACCTACAATTATCCAGATAAATATTCTATATTTTTTTAAACACTGTGTGGTGTATTTTTGTGGTGTTATACTATGGTGTTGTATGATTTATTGCACAAATGCTTTACACATTGCCTTCTAAGTTAAGCCTGACTGCTCGTGCCAAGCTACCGGAGGGTGAGCACAGGCTGATTTTGGATTGTGTGTGACTTACCCTGACTAGAGTGAGGGTTCTTGCTTGGACAGAGGGCAACCTATCTGCCAACCAAAAACCCCATTTCTAACATTGGTGATCAGCGGTGAGGATAGGACTTGTGTTTGTGCAGTGACATACAGTAGCTAAGTATTTCACTACCTACCCACAGTTGAAGGTCAACTTGATTTTTTATCTCTTTTTTGACTTTTGGTCTCTGATGTCCTCCTGGATATACTATTGATATTTTGGACTTTGGATTTTGGTTTTTGCTGGTAAGATCCTATCAGAATGGGATCGCTTACCTACTTATTCTTTTTGCCTACTGACCACCTCACTAAGGCTGACCTAAGGAAGCTTTGCAGAGAATGTGGCCTTCCTGTAGCAAAGAGATCTACTAAAGCAGAGATGCTACATGCCTACATAGTCTGGGAGGAAGACAGATGGGCAGAGAGAGAGGCAGCAAGAAACCAAATGACTAAGTACCCCTCAGAGGAGGAGGAGGACGACTCAGATGAGGAAAGAGACCCAGTGAAAAAAGAATGGCTCATGGCTCAAGCACGGTGGATGGAAGAGCTAGATGAGTTTATTGAAAGGGCTGAGGCAGCAAGTCTCTTAGCCCTGGAAGAAGAAAAGATTGCAGCTCAAGAGCTGAGCTGTAAAGAGCTGAAACTGGAGGCCGGAAGGGCTGAGTCCAGTTCAGATGGTGGCAGCAAAAATCTTGCATCTAGTACTGCTGAAGAAGGGCACAAGCCCAGAGATGTGGTACCCAACTTGAAGAAGGGAGTTGACACACCCCAGGCAGTTCAAGGGTATGAGGTAGTTCCCGTTATGCACAGGGTCCCTGAGAAGAATTGGGGAACTGGCACAGGGAGTCATATTCCTACTGGGGGGAGGGACACTTTACTGACTCTAGCAGAGAGTGACAGAGAAAAGGGTTCCCCCCTGGTGGACGTCCTGGATTTAGAGTGTAGAGACATCCCAGAAGAGTTTGGGTTGAGTGTCAGGGACAGACAGAAACTGTCTCACCAGTCTCAAGAGGGTGATATAGAGTGCTTTTCCAAGGCTGAGTTACTAGGTGGTTGGGTGAAGGGTACTGTGGTTAATACATGTGAAGGGCAGAGTGATGTAATTGCTGGAGAGCATATGTCTGGTCCTTATTTTCCAGAGCTACGCCAACACCAGGTGGAGTGTGAGTTCTCTGACCCCAGGGAACTTACAGTGGAGGCAGACTTTTGGGTGAGTACCAGAGAGTCTGAAGAGGCATTTGGGGGTGCTCCTGAAGGGAGTGGTCTAGGTGGTTCCCGACCAAGTGAGGTGGGAGAGGATTGTAGTGTCCCAGGTAGGTCTCAGAGCCTAACCTGTACCGTAGGGCCACCTTTTGAGGGAAGCCCCGCAGTGTCAGAAGAACTTAGGGGGATGACTGTAGACAGCATCCCAACAGTTCTGGTGTCTGGCAGTACCACTCCTAGTGAGGGGGTGCAGAAGTCCAGACATAGGGTTGAGAGGGGGTGGCAGACCCCAGTGGAGGATCTTGAAAGTCAGGGGTCAGCTCTGAGAGCAGAGCCCCCCAGGAATGACCCAGGTGAGACCGTTTCTGGTTTGGGGGAAACCCAGACTCTGCCGGATGGGCAGAGGTCGGGAGACCTGCGCCAACCAGACTCTTGTGTGGCCCTTGGGGACGGCGTGTCCCTTGTGGGGGGTGAGAGTGCCCCCCAGGAAGTCCTGGCATGCCAGGCAAAGATTCAACCTCAGGGTGGTGACTCTGGGTTGGATAACCGGGTTCAGAGGTTAAACTTTGACCTGGTGGGGGGTAGATGTGCCCCCCAGAAAGTCCTGGAATGCCAGGCAATGGCTCAACCTCAGGGTGGTGACTCTGGGTTGGCTTACCAGGTGAAGAGGTCAAACTCTGACCTGGTGGGGGGTAGGTGTGCCCCCCAGAAAGTCCTGGCGTGCCAGGCAGTTGTCCAACCTCAGGGTGTCGACTCTGGGTTGGATGGCCAGGTTCAGAGGTTAAACTCTGACCTGGTGGGAGGTAGGTGTGCCTCCCAGAAAGTCCTGGGGTGCCAGGCAATTGCCCAACCTCAGGGTGGTGACTCTGGGTTGGCTAACCCGGTTCAGAGGTCAAACTCTGACCTGGTGGGGGGTAGGTGTGCCCCCCAGAACGTCCTGGTATACCAGGCAATGGTTCAACCTCAGGGTGGTGACCCTGGGTTGGAGAACCAGGCTCAGAGGTTAAACTCTGACCTGGTGGGAGGTAGGTGTGCCTCCCTGAAAGTCCTGGCCTGCCAGGCAATGGTTCAACCTCAGGGTGGTGACTCTGGGTTGGATATCCAGGTTCAGAGGTTAACCTCTGACCTGGTGGGGGGTAGGTGTGCCCCCCAGAAAGCCCTGGTGTACCAGGCAGTTGTCCAACCTCAGGATGGTGACCCTAGGTTGGAGAACCAGGTTCAGAGGTTAAACTCTGACCTGGTGGAGGGTCAGTGTGCCCTCCAGGAAGTCCTGGCGTGCCAGGCGATTGTTCTACTTCAGGGTGGTAACTCTGAGTTGAATGGCCCAGTTCAGAGGTTAAACTCTGACCTGGTGGAGGGTCAGTGTGCCCTCCAGAAAGTCCTGGCGTGCCAGGCAATTGTTCAACCTCAGAGTGCTGACTCTGGGTTGGATACCCAGGTTCAGAGGTTAAACTCTGACCTGGTGGGAGGTAGGTGTGCCTCCCAAGAAGCCCTGCTGTGCCAGGCAATTGTCCAACCTCAGGGTGTTGACTCTGGGTTGGATGACCGGGTTCAGAGGTTAAACTCTGACCTGGTGGGGGGTAGGTGTGCCCCCCAGAAAGTCCTGGCGTGCCAGGCAATTGCCCAACCTCAGGGTGGTGACCCTGGGTTGGGGAACCAGGCTCAGAGGTTAAACTCTGACCTGGTGGGAGGTAGGTGTGCCTCCCAGAAAGTCCTGGTGCGCCAGGCAATTGTTCAACTTCAGGGTGGTGACTCTGAGTTGAATGGTCAGGTGCAGAGGTTAAACTCTGACCTGGTGGAGGGTCAGTGTGCCCTCCAGGAAGTCCTGGTGTGCCAGGCAATTGTTCAACTTCAGGGTGGTGACTCTGAGTTGAATGGTCAGGTGCAGAGGTTAAACTCTGACCTGGTGGAGGGTCAGTGGGCCCTCCAGGAAGTCCTGGCGTGCCAGGCAATTGTTCAACTTCAGGGTGGTGACTCTGAGTTGAATGGGCAGGTGCAGAGGTTAAACTCTGACCTGGTGGGGGGTAGGTGTGCCTCCCAGGAAGTCCTGGTTTGCCAGGCGGTGATCCAGTCTGAGGGTACAGACCCTGGGCTGGAAGACCAGGTTCAGGGTGTCCCCCCGGACCTGGAGGGAGGGGCTACTGATAACAGTGCCCCTACCATGTTGTCTTCTGAGGAGGCCACTCCTAGTTGGAGGGTGCTGGACCCCAGAAGGGAGGGCAGGGGGAGGGAAGCCTCACCCCGGGCCCTAGTCCAACCTGAAGGTACAGACCCCAGGTTGGAGGGCCAGTGGCCGGTTAACAGCCCTGCACTGGTGGAGGAATGGTACAGGGCGACTTCTGTAAGCCCCCTGGCCATGTTGGACTCTGGGGGTACCGCTCCAGGAGGGAGGGTACAAAGCCCCAGAGGGGAGGACCAGGTTCGGGCTGTCATCCCTGACCTGGTGGAAGGGAGAGTGGTTAAAGGGTGCCCAGCACCTGGGGCTACCGCCCCCCACTCTCCACAGCCACAGTGGTTGGAGAGCTTTGAGAGGCCTGGGGCCTGGCTCTCATCCCTGGCAGCTGTCAGTAATCACTGTGGCTTGCTGTCCGGGTGGACAGAGTTATCCCTGGGGAGGGGACAAGTGTCACACCCCAGGGGTAGAGTGGGCAACACCACTATGTTGGTCATGGGGGTACTATCCTGCTCCTGGGATACATCTGTGAGCAAAGTAAGGTTAGGTGCTGCACAGATGGGATCCGCAGGAAAGGAGAAAGGTTCCCCATGGATGGGCTTAGTGGGCCCTGAGAGTATGGACAGAGGGATCCAATGGGAGTCAGGAAGGCGAAGAACTGGAGCATGCCCCTGCTGTTGTGGGCCTGGGTCCTTGTTCTGTCGCCTCAAACAGGGAAGTACATCAGGATAGTGATTGTTCTCCCCTGGCTTTAGGCTGGTGGGGGGTCATGTTGGACCTGGCTTTTTGACAGGGACATCCCCAAACTTTTTGCCTCCTTCCTCCTATTTTTTCTGACCTGTTGTTGTTGGCTTTTGACCTCTGAGCACTTTACCACTGCTAACCAGTGCTAAAGTGCATATGCTCTCTGTGTAAATTGTACTATTGATTGGTTTATCCATGATTGACTATTTAATTTACCTGTAAGTCCCTATTAGAGTGCACTACATGTGCCTAGGGCATGTAGATTAAATGCTACTAGTGGGCCTGCAGCACTGGTTGTGCCACCCACCTCAGTAGCCCCTTAACCTTGTCTCAGGCCTGCCATTGCCAGGCCTGTGTGTGCAGTTTCACTGCCACTTCGACTTGGCATTTAAAAGTACTTGCCAAGCCTAGAACTCCCCTTTTTCTACATATAAGTCATCCCTAATGTGTGCCCTAGGTAACCCCTAGAGCAGGGTGCTGTGTAGGTAAAAGGCAGGACATGTACCTGTGTAGTTATATGTCCTGGTAGTGTAAAACTCCTAAATTCGTTTTTACACTACTGTGAGGCCTGCTCCCCTCATAGGCTAACATTGGGGCTGCCCTCATACACGGTTGAAGTGGCAGCTGCTGATCTGAAAGGAGCAGGAAGGTCATATTTGGTATGGCCAGAATGGTACTATAAAATCCTGCTGACTGGTGAAGTCGGATTTAATATTACTATTCTAGAAATGCCACTTTTAGAAAGTGAGCATTTCTTTGCACTAAAAACTTGTTGTGCCCTTCAATCCACGTCTGGCTAGGTTTAGTTGACAGCTCCTTGTGCATTCACTCAGACACACCCCAAACACAGGGTACTCAGCCTCACTTGCATACATCTGCATTTTGAATGGGTCTTCCTGGGCTGGGAGGGTGGAGGGCCTGCCCTCACACAAAGGACTGCCACACCCCCTACTGGGACTCTGGCAGACAGGATTGAACTGAAAGGGAACTTGGTGCATTTCTTAGAGACTCTTTGAAGTCACCCCCACTTCAAAGGCACAACTTAGTATAAAACAGGGCCTCTGCCCTACCTCATCAGACACTTGCTGGAGAAGAAACCTGAACCAGAAACTACATCCTGCCAAGAAGAACTGCCTGGCTGCTCAAAGGACTCACCTGTCTGCTTTCTCCAAAGGACTGCTGTCTTGCTGTTGCCCTGCTGCCTTGCTGAACTCTTGTCTGGCTGTGAAAGTGCTCTCCAAGGGCTTGGATAGAGCTTGCCTCCTGTTCCTTGAAGTCTCAGGACCAAAAAGACTTCTTCCTTTCACTTGGACGCTCCGTGCGCCGAAAATTTCGACGCACAGCTTGTTTCGCGGCGAGAAAAACGCCGCACACCGACGCTGATCGACGCGACGCCCTCGGGACGATCGAGACTTCGACGCACAACCTCGCAAGGACAAAGCCGCTCGACTTTCCAGGAGAAATCGACGCGACGCCCACCGTGAGTGCGAAACTTTGACGCACGGCCTCGCAAGGACAACGCCGCCCGACTTCCAAGGAGAAATCGACGCGACGCCTGCCGTGAGACCAAACTTTCGACGCACGGCCTCGCAAGGACAACGCCGCCCGACTTCCAAGGAGAAATCGACGCGACGCCTACCGTGAGATCGAAACTTCGACGCGCAGCCCCGCAGAACGACGCGCAGCCGGAAAATAAGCAGGAGAATCCACGCACAGACCCGGGACATCTGGTAATCCTCGCGATCCACAAAAAGAGACTGTCTGCGCGCCGGAAAACGACGCCCGACTTCCCCGCGTGGAAAAGAACGACGCAAGTCTGTGTGTGCGGAGCGGAAAACGACGCACACACCCCTTTTTCCACGCATCTCTTCTCCTGTGGCCCTCTGAGGAGATTTCCCACCAGAAACCAGGTACTCTGTGCTTGAAAGACACTTTATTGCTTTTTAAAGACTTAAAGACTCTTAATATCACTTTTCAGTGATATCTTTACAAATTCGTATTGCAACTTTGACCGTTTTGACCTACAATTATCCAGATAAATATTCTATATTTTTCTAAACACTGTGTGGTGTATTTTTGTGGTGTTATACTATGGTGTTGTATGATTTATTGCACAAATGCTTTACACATTGCCTTCTAAGTTAAGCCTGACTGCTCGTGCCAAGCTACCGGAGGGTGAGCACAGGCTGATTTTGGATTGTGTGTGACTTACCCTGACTAGAGTGAGGGTTCTTGCTTGGACAGAGGGCAACCTATCTGCCAACCAAAAACCCCATTTCTAACACCCTCCAATTAGGTTTCGCCCTGAAGCACTAAATTGAATCAGCTCTGTTGGAGTTTGTAGACACTTTAAAACTAACTTTTGATGCCAGTAGGAATACAGTGCTGATTTCATTAGATCTATCGGCAGCATTCAATACCGTCTCCCAAGACATCCTCCTCCGCCGTATCAGAGAGTGCGGGATTGAAGGGGTGGCCTTTTCTTGGTTAAAATCATTCCTCACTGGGTGCAAACAGATGGTTAAGCTGGGCCCTTACGCGTCAAAAGAAACTGCAGTCACCCCTGGGGTGCCACAGAGCTCCTCACTAAGCTTTTGCTGTTTAATATCTACGTGGCCCCTCTATTTTCTCTTAAACCATAATTTGTAATAGATAATATTTCATATGCAGATGATACCCAGCTGGTATTTTCATTAGACAAATTCTCCCTGGGTTAAGAGCTGAACTTTAACAATTGCCCGATTGGCATCATCAAGTGGATGCATGCCAACCACCATAAGTGCAACACAGATAAAAACCACGATTATGCTACTTGGCAAGGCAAATGACTTTGTTCCCTCCATTTGGTTGCTAGAGGCAGCCCCTCCTCCCCCCACTACGGTAGTAGCTGTCAGAAATCTGGGAATTACATTTTATTCTCAACTGTGGTTTCAATCTCAGGTGCTTTCTAGTACCTGTTTTAAATTAATAAAATCTCTGAAGAATTTTTTGACCTTTTGCCTCTTACCGCCAGGAAAACAGTAGCATGTGCACTAATCACCTCAAGGTTGGACTGCTTTAACAGCTTGTTCGCTAGATCTTCTAAGCAGGAGCTAAACAAACTCCAAGTGGTACAGCATGCCACCGCCAGAGCAGTGCTTAAGTTCCTGGTAATATCATCTGCTTTGGCAGTCCCGAAGACCCTTTATTGGCTGCTCTACAAAATTATCCTGAAACCCTTTAGGGCATATATTGAAACTGGCGCTAAATTCTGTACAAGAAGGTTCAACCACTAAACTACTAGTAGAAACTTGCAGTCCTTTCAGGCCCATTTACACAAACCACCCTTTTTCAGAATGAAAACGAGAGGAGGTAAATCGTTAATGGTCTTAGGAGCTAAGGCCTGGAATTCCCTCCCGAGTCACTTAAGGCTCAACAACTCGGAATTAGCATTCACAAAACTGCTTAAGACTTGGATCTTTGGGATTCCAGATTCCCTTTGCTACTCCCTTATTCTGTGATCTATCCCCCTGCCATCTGGGGATCCCTGTGTTCCATCTACTCATCATTCAGGTTTTCTCTCTGTTACAGCGGCAGGATGCTCCCAGAGGAGTGACAGTTTCGATATACAAATAATTAATTCAATTCAATAGGGACATACAAGCCAGCAATTAAATGTCTACACCTTTATTATAATGCACCATGCTTCCTAGGGCTCAAGAGGCTTTCCTTAGAGGGGAACTGACATATATTAAAGATATTGGTGTGGGCACAGTCAAGTTCGAGCAGTTTGTCCTGCTCCTGCAGTCTGCTCATGCCTGCTGTCAGTAGTTTACTTGGGTCATTCAGGGTGGCACAAACAGCTGCAGGTCTGGTGACCCCTTTCACACCAATGACCTGGATGCCACTGGTACCATACACTGGGGACTTATAAGTGGGATAAAGTACTTGCCAATTGGGGATATCAATTCACAGTTAGCCGTTTAGGGAAAGAGCACTGGCACTGGGGCCTGGTTAGTAGGCTTCTTGCATGTTCAGAGTCATAACCAACAGCTTTTAGAGCAAAGAAGTGTGGCGGTAACCATCCAAAAATGTCACTTTCCTGCATGTGGCTCTTCGGCCCAAGCTGTTCCGGATCTGTACAAGAAGTAACCTTGCAGTGCTCCTTCCACCACAGTAACTCTTCTGTGATGGAGAGAAGCTTGCACTGATGATTTAGAAGTTGTACCTATTCTGCGAGGAATGGAAGCATGCATTGTTAGTAGCTGTGTTGAACCTGTGTGAGGGTGGCAGAACCTTGTAATACCCCACCTGCGGCTGCCACCAGTCCTGTATACATTCTTTGTGTTATGGGAGCTAGCACTGCTGCTTCTCAGGCTGTAACTCTGCTGTGTCTTGTGGCAGCTTGTTAGAAACCTTCCCACTATGTAAGACACAGTCAATGCTTATTTTAAATGGAGATGCAAATTAAAAAGTGCTGAATAATTCAACAGAATTTACTTTTTGGTTTTGCATGTGAAACAAGCATTTTTCAAAATGCACAAGACAACTTTGTAACTTTGTAAAACATGGCTACCAGGGGGCTTCGTGTAATGTGCGACACCTTCATACAATTCTGGCTTTTCAGTTAGCAGTTGCGTGGTGTGTGTTTTGATACTATAATTTCAGTCATAACAATTAAGCTAAAGGCTCCAGAATGCGACATGTTGTTGCCTGAAAAGCCAAGGCAGGCTGGTGGTATCCCTTCGAGTGGCCGCGCAGCCTTGTAAAATGCAAAATAAACTCAATTTGATCTTCTATCTTTTTTTACTTGGAGGATACAAATGGATAAACAGTCAAGTGGGGAAGGGCACTGAGATGGCCATTCACGTGTATATGCTAATGGGCAGAAATTAACACTGCTCTAAAAGGCAGGAGCAAGCAGAAAAGTTCTTGCAGCCCATAAAAGTGGGAGCCGATATGCAGTGTAGGTGCTCCAGAATAGCACTTCCCAAACCCCTACGTCTCCTTTGATTTACAGAAGGCTGCTGACTGTGTCTGACTAGAATCAAGAAAAAAAGCATGCGCCGCACTCTTCCTCCCGAAGATAGCTTACAGTTGTCCTTTCTCACGATCTGAACCTGTGACCGGCGTCTTGACTTCAACAGGTACAACACGAAGTACGGGTACCACCCCACGAGGGCCGCCAGTGCACTTCAGGCCCTATAGGACAAAAGTAATAACTTTAAAATGCCAAAACAATTTAAACTGGAGCCCTCCAAATTAAATTATTTTTGGCAAGTCGATCTCTTTAGATACTTGCATCACTTTTTCAATAAGGACATCTAACAGGTTGTTTATATTCCCATGGGCGGTACCTCTGATTTTAAACATATACTACATTTTTAGGGCTGGCATTAGCCAGGAACTTATGATTTTAATTACATTTTATGTATAATATAGTTCCTTATTTGGACTGTCAGCCAGCCCTCTTCATTGATTGATCTGTTGTTGCGCCAGTCACATTTCTCTTTCAGCATATAGTATGGGGCTATGGGTTTGCCTACTTCAGCCATTGGCTAACTTCACTGTCAGTTTTGACATTCTGTCTTCCACAAGGAACACACCCACACACAATGTAGTTCTTTTAGGTGCCAGGGGCTACTATGGCAATGTGTGCTATTTGAGACCACATGTTTAGCCACTTTTTGTTACTTGACAAAAGCAGCTTGCTCTTAAATAAAATGTTGTAAAAACTGCAACAAAACAACACGAGCACTGATAAACTGGTTTTACCAATACTTATTCGTAATAGCTTTTCATAAACATCAGACTTTCTAGACCTGCAGTTAGTCATACATGTGCTCCATAAGCAACAATTCATTTAATTTACCATGTCAACCCAAGATTTATGACTGTCACCCACTGAGACGCCAAAAACATTTGTTAGCATGTACTTCAAAAGTTTGTAATATGAGTAGCATATATCATTTTCGCTCTCTACTGCCATTTAAGAGTCCTGGTGATGTATAAAAGCCGTTTGTACTTTGGCCTTCCTACCTGCATCATGCAAGTCCCTCCATGGAGCAGCAGCGGCTGCTGTAAATCTTAAGGAGAGGGGCGTGAGGGGGAGACATAGGGACGGGGGGGATAAAAATTAATTTAAAAAAAATGTAACTCTTCCCGTCGCCGCCACCACCTCCGCCTTCTCTCGCCTGCTCCCGCCTCACTTCTCTTCTCTTCTGGTGTCCCAGCATTCACTGGGACACCAGCCCAGGCTCTCCAGCAATCCTGGTGCTGATTTCATGCTAAACTTAGCATGAAAGCAGCGTCAGGATTGGTCTGAGTGGCTTGGACTGCTGCTCGGACACTGCCCTGGGGGCTGTGCAGTTTCTCCATCCCAGATGTTCAACACAGCCGGGTTGGAGAAACCTAAATGTGCATGTGTGTTTGGCTAACCTAAGATGGCCAGCCAAACACACATGGTGCACTTAGGTGCAATCTCTCCTCCTCCTCCACCCCCCACCTCCCACCTCCCATGGCCCAGCCCACCCCTCCCTTCACATGCTGCTGGCAGAGTTAGCAGCTGAAAGATAAAACAATAAAAAAACATTGTTTTATCTTTCCGCTCCTGGCTCAGCCAGGGGGGCAAAGCTCCTTGGCCAATGCGAAGAAGCCGCCCCTGCCATAGAGTTAATGCTGTAGTCTGTGCTTTCAAAATATTTTGCTCTCTAACCAAGTCAGTGTGCTTTAATCTCCAGCCTCTAACTCACATGATCTTTGCAGGTGTCTCTAAACCTTCTATTTTGAAATAAATTACCTTCCCTATAACAAAATGTGCCTCTTAAATCACTTACTCGTTTCTCTAAAAGGTTGGGTATACCTTATACTGACAAAAAGGTATTTAACAAATACAATCTAAAATAGCCAAATTAGTTACTTAATTTGAGCCGGTGATTGCCGGTGGGGGGTACCGGCACTTTTAATTTTGACCGCCGTCACTTATTTTTCTGCATCAGGCAATTACTGCAAGCAAAATACACATATGGGAAAGACGGAGTAAAGAAAGACGGAAAAGACTCATAAAGGGAGAGAGCTGCAAGAGTGAGCTGAAGGGGCAGGAGTGGCTGTAAATTGATTAAAGAGGCCCGAGATGGCTTCAGGATTACACTGCCTCAGTGTTTTGTGCTTGCAAATTTAAATGCAGCAGCTGTGAGTTTCAGAGGAGAGCTTTGGGCTCCGGCACCCTTGAATATACACATTCACCAGGCTAAATTACCATAATGACCAACAAAAAAACCTAAGTAATAAAAAAAACAGGGGGAAAGGGAAACGAGACACATCAAGCTCCTCAAAAAAGCAAAAGGGGATGGGAGAGATAGCATTGCCTGTCTTGTACAGTTTAATAAGGACACAGAGTTTAGCAGACCAGATGTATCAGTGAGTTAGGGACTCACTGTTAACGTCTTTTCATCTCGGAGGTCATGGTTTTAACTAACAGTAGAGTCGCCTCAGACTTTGATTATTATGAAAATGATGAATTGATCACTATTGAACTGGAAAAGTGAAGTTTGTCATTTGAAGAATTACTTTGTTAGAATAAGGTGAAATACTGCTCACGGTATGAACTGTGATACAAAATGTACTTGTTGCACCTCCTATGTTCAAATTTGAGCTTAAATCAAACACGTTCATCAGAGTCTTTGGTATGAAAGCGAGAGCACCAAGTGAAAGACGTTGAAACTTTGGAATCCCCCCACTTTTTTTAACGCGAGAACCTAGTAATAATGCATTATTATTATCATTATTATTATTATTAATAGGAGTAGTAGTTATTATTATTATTGTTGTTTATTGTTTTTGTTGTTGATGTTCTTATTATTATTGTTACTTTTATTATTGCACGACCTGCATAAATACGTTTAGTTAAATGCTTTATTTAGACGGTTTCTGGATTACAAGGACATGCCATCTTCCGCCAATCCTTAGCAGCGGTGTAGCTCTGGCAGTCTATTATCACAGCAACGAATGTGCGTTGGTTTGGACAGAATCCACTGAGGCTCGAAGGCCTAAACAGAATTCTGAAGCCTTCGTACGGGTTCATAATTGTGATTCGAAAAGTAAATTGTTTTTCAGAGCGAGGTTAATAATTTTCTTTCCTGTTATAGTGCATTGTGTAAGTGTACACCACTGATGCCATGTCTTTGAACCCACCTTGGTTTGTACCCCCTGCATTCATCCTCCTCAGTTACCCAGTTTACCTTGCCACTATGTGTAAAGCTCAGGTGGGCATAGCGCACATCTTGTGGGGGTGGTGCTTAATTCGTAAATAAAAACGTGCCGGTGCCCAAAACTCTCCTCTGAAACACACACCTGCTGCACTTAAACGTGTGAGCACAGAATACTGAGGCCGTATAATCCAAAAGCCTTATTGGGCATCTTTAAACCATTTACAGCCACTCCCTGCCCCTTCAGATCACTCTTTCAGCTTGCTTTCTTCCTTTGTGACTCTTTTTCTTTTTTCTCTTCCTCCTTCTTTCCAGAAGAATAAGTGCCGGCCCTCAAAAATAAGTGCTGGTGCCCCACTCCGAAAACCACCGGCTCAAATTAAGCACTGTATGGGGGTAATTTTAGTAGATTATTATTGAATGTGAATACTTGTTTACAGGGTTTACAGGGCTAAAAGACGCTGCAGATTCAATAAAATTCTCCAACAAGGGCCTTCTCCCCTAGACAAATCTAAAGGACAGGAGTGTGGCACCTGCTGTGACATCCAGAAGCTAGCAGGGGCCATATTATACAATGCGGCACATTCTCCTTGTTTGCGCTGTGCGCACCTTTCAATTGGTGCACCCGGCGCAAACTAGGCAAATGCGGTGTATTAGTTTAAATAGTTTAAATGCACTGCCCCCAGGACAGCCTTCAACTCTTGTTGTCAGCTGCTCCATGTTTCACTGGGCAGGCGGCAACCCGCCTGCACTTTTAAGAGGGATTAGCGATCCCATTGCAGGCAGGTGCAGTGAGTGACTGCACCCACCTGTAAGGGGATGTCTGGGGGAGTCCATAGGGCCCCCATACCCCTCTTCAGAGGGCTGCCATTAGGGGGCGCACTGTCAGTGCACCTCCTTGCAGCTTCTTTGCCTCTGCTCCCGCATCTGTAACATGGCGTGGGGACAGAGGCAAAGAGATTTCCTCATTTGCATGGGGACACATTCCAATGCAAATCAGGATACACCCTCTTGTTATAGCGCTAGCACTATATGTGGCCTGTCATACGTGTATTACAGGAAGGGCCACACAAGCGTTCGCGTCCCTTTCTGTAATACCAAAATGCCGCCGGAGGAACGCAAATCAGTTGCACATGCCCGTTGCGCTCCTGGGGTACTTTCTATAATACGACCCCAGCTCTCCCTATTACACAAGATCACACAACGTATGCCTTGTCCTACAATACTGCTTGGCCATTCTTCAAGAAATGTAAGGCATTGTCCTGCAAACTTAAGCCTGCAGACTGCCTCACGTGAGCCTCTCTGACCAGGTCAATGCTTAATTTGTATAATAACAAGTGCTTGGCCTAAAACCTTTTTCAGAAGCCAGCAGCTGATCCTATTGGAAGTCAGGGTGCTGAAAACCGAGGCTGCACAATACTGATTCCACCCCATGCCTCTTTAATCCACCACTAGCCCCTCAATACACCTTTATCTCACTCTTGCAGCATCTTTTGCATCCCTTCTTTCTCCCTTTGTCACTATTTTTGTCCTTCTCTTCTTCCTCCTTTCCCCATTTGTGTTTCTTTCACTCTTGCTCTGGATTCAGTGCCTGTTGAGGAAAAATAAGTGCTTGTTCTAAAAATAATTAGTGCTGTTGTGCCCCACCTGCAACCACCGGTTCAAATTAAGCAGTGTGAGCATGCATCCAAGGACTTGTGACTTTACTGCCCTATACCCTTGAAGGCGCAAAAAAATGTGCCAAACTGATAAGTTATCATGCCCAAATTCATCTGAAAAGATCTATTTCTTGCTTTTATTGGCAAAACTAGGATACTGTACCAGATATTATGGATCAATGTGGGCCCTGCAGGTCTGCTTGGAATAGGTGATGCCCTACTGTAATTTACATCACCTCAATGGCCAGGCTACCAACCAAAACCAACCTTGTTAAAATGTAAAAAAAAGTACCACATTAGGTACTAAATGGTATGCAACGAGTTTGTCTGACCCTCTCCAGTGGGGTTTTGTACAATGCTCCTCTCCGAGCCATTTTTAGAAAATGTATTTCTCAATGTTGCACATTACAACACAATATTTCAAATATATGGTATAAGGGCTTGTCAGAACCCTATGCAGTGGGCCACAGAGCATGCAGGAGTTATTAGGCCCCCCTTGGTGACGGAGGCCCTTTACTCCCATTGTCCTAGGGCCTGACCTTTAATGGATCCTGCGCACCTGGCTCTCAGTTAGGTAGGGTTGGATAAATAGCCAAGACTCCTTCAGATACAGATTAGTGAACATGACTCATAACTCAACGTGCAAGCAGTGCGAGCAATTAGTGTCCAATCAAATACTTGTGTTTATACAAAAGTACATATTTTAATTCTAATTCTACACATACAAAGGTAAATAATAAAAGCAGTAACACAAACCCCCTTGAGATTGGGGCTCTAGTTTTTGGCAGGCTAATATCTGTCCCACTAATTTTAGTGCAACGGGTCCCATGTTACTCCCCATTCATTGATGGCCACATCCAGGGAATGTAAACTATTAGGCTGTACTCAAGAGTTCTTCTCTCTGCCTCTTCAGAAGTTCAGTCATAAGAGTCTTCCCCTGGGGCTGCAAAGGCCCTGTTCATGCCTTCACCGCACTGTCAGTATGGAACCTTTCAGCGGCTCAGTCAGGCTGCGCACAATTACAAGTGGCAGCACCCAGTAGGGTCTCTCCTCGAAGCCACCCATACTGCTGGTTTTAGCGATCCGGAATGTTCCCACTCCGGTGATCGCACAGTAAGACACACTTCTCGTCGCATGAGGGAGGGGTTGATCTCTTTGCTTGGACAGAGCTTCAGAGATGTTGTTTGATCCTCTGGCTTCCTTCGGAACAGTTTGCAGTATGCGAGCTGGACCCGCGAGTTTTTCTGTCCCGGGCGACAGGCAGAACCCTTGGCCTCAGCATCTCCAGTGGCTCCTCCTGGCACAGGGGATCGCTGCCACAGCATCCACAAGTTCAGTCATGCTGACCTGGCATTGATGATTATGGTGGCCCCATCTCTTGCACACAGGGCCACTCACCAGGAGGTCATTTAGGACTTACACCCTCCACACAACCCTTGCTTTTCAGCTCAGTTCACTGTAGTTCCTGCTGGCACACAAGGGTCGCCGAATCAATCCAGCCAATGAAATACAGCCCGAGCGGTGCAAAAGCAGTTTCCTTACACATCGCACAGGGATTCCTCATGATAGGGCCCCAGGACCTTGCTCTTTCCAATGCTCTCCTCTACCTCACAGGGCACACTGGTGTCAGTGAGCAGGCAGGCACTGGTGCTCCAGGCTCCAGGGCAGGTGGTGTTCCCTTGCCTAGGTGAACCCTCATCCAGCAGGGACACTAGCAGGCTTGGGCTACCAGTCCTGGTCACAGGCAGAAGTTTTGCAGAGCTTCCTGTCCTCACACAAGCAGATGACAAAGTTTGGGGTCTCAAACTCCCCTACTTATAGTACATTTCCTGACTCAAAATGTAATTTAGTGTCTGAGTCTTCGAAGTTTTATGTTGTGGTTCTGGTTCTTTGAAATGCATATTTTTCCCCTTGCTTCTTCCTCCTGAAGGATGTCTGTCACAGCAGGCAGGACACACCTGGATGTCATCCTCAGTGATATGTGCACCAAAAGGTTAATTCTGGGATCCCAGCCGTAGTTCCTTACCAACCTTGTTTCTCTCTTCCTGAGACGTGTCCTGGACCCCTGCCTTGTGATCTACTATTGAATCAAAGAGCCCTTTGAAATGCACAGAGAGAGAGAGACAGGCTCTCCCATCCTCCAGTGCATGTCCATTCCCACTTTCAGGAATGCCGCAGCACACAAATCTGTCTGGGATGATTCCTCTACTCTTCATGGTTTCCACCAGGCAGGCCTAGGCTTCCCAAAATGGAACCCAAGGTCCTTCATGTAATGTACCAGTGCAGGCACACTTGTAGTCAGTGTACATCCACAGCTTACTTACTGCGCAGCACTGTTATCTCAGATATTATGCCACCAGAAGCATAACTACATCCAGCAAACATAGTTAGTCTGTGTACACTGTTCAGTACTGCAGCTTATCTATATTGTACCAGAGTGTGTTATTTTAGAAACACATACTGCAAGCATGCATACCTTTACCACGTGTGCACTGTACCATACTTCACCCCTTGTGTATTGTACTTCTTGCAAGTACACATGCACTCAGCGCGTTTCCATCATGCATACCTTTCCACATCTACCTGTTGTAGGCCAGGGTTGAGTTAAGCACACAGCAGCAGAACTTGAAAAAATAGGAAGTGAGCCTGTAGGCCTCACTCCGGTGACACAGGATAAAAAGATCCTGTTCATTACGACTGATCACTACACACAATGTTGTCACCATCGCGCTTGTGCTGCTTAACTCCTGGTGGAGGCAGTAGCCTTCTACCACTATGAGGGAAGCTCTTTGGGTGCTCCTCCCAGTCCAACAAGACTGCAGTCCGAGGGAAAGGGTAATGTCATGGTGCACACGCATGATCCCTGTTCGCCTATGTCAACAAAAAAAAACTTTAGCAAACCACACAGCTGTTCAGTTGGTTATTCAGGGCAAGGGTACATGTCTCTTAACATGCAGAGGACATTTCCATGCCAAAAGCGCTTTAAAAGCCATAGCAGCCAATCCAGCTATAAAATACCCCTCTAACCTGCAGCTCACAAGGAAAATGCCAAAATGCATTTGTGGTCGGCCTGGAGTCTACCAAATATTTTCAACAAAATTCTGTTTGTTGCTAAATTCTCTCACATCCTTTGTGAGGCATTTCTAGCAGTGAAACCACAGTGTGGGTCCCTCCTAATTTAATAAAATAAACCCTTTAGCCAAAGAGAGTGCATACCCTGTGAGTTGGCCATGCCTATAACTATATTTTTACTGTGGTGTGTTATGTGCCTCTTAGAAACATTATAATGGGGAACAAGATATGGTTATTAGATCATGCTATTGGTCCAGATGGCTTTTAAAGGTTAGTGTACTCTAATTGTGAGACTTTACCCCCCCCCACCCTAATGCCCAGTTGTGCAATGTTGAAGAAACACAAAGCTGTACTCCTCGCTGATCTAATATTTGAGTAATTTTGGATAGTATATATAGATGGGACTGGAAGCTTTGATTCATAGATTAATTTTTAATCTATAGAGACTCAAAATGCTTTAATTTGTTTGTTTTGATGGAATGCAGGAGAATATTTTGCTACACAGCAACAGCAATGGAGGCTGCAATGAGTGAGATATTTGTTGTGTTCAGAGAAGCAGTCTAAGCCCATATATTTTGGTTCCCAGGTGTTTAATATAATGAGTTGTCATTGCTGAACAATTCTCCAGAATTAGTGGGGCCACTAGGCACCTTACACAAGTTACATCATATTTTAAAACAAGGGAGGTGAGGTCTTCTAGTAAAGGCTGAAATGTTTTTGAAACAGTGTTAGCAGTTTGGGCATTTCAATGGCCGTAAGCATCAGGCTGATTGGGCAGACATTTGTAGACCTGCCAAAGGGGGCTGTTTTTTTAATTTTCAGTCAGTGTGAGCAGGTTGTTGTTGGTGATGTTGAGTATGGCTGTCTCTTTCCTCCCCTGGAAAGAAACACAACTGCTAGAAAGTTATTTTATTGGTATACATGAGAATTCTGCATTGGTGGTTTTCTGAGAATCTTGGGGAGGAAGGAATATCTAAGAAAGAGCTTTAGCTGGGCAGAGTATGACTGTCTACATCCCAAGACGTTTTTGACAAGAGGGAATCTAGGCTTTCCTTAATTTTCAGTGGGGATCGTTTTGTTGATAGGTGTTATGAGAAAGTAGGCCAATAAGGCATCTAGTTGTTGGGTGAAATATTAACTTAAATGAACATTTCTCAATGAGGTAGTTGGAAGTATTCAGTTTCAAGGAGTATTTTGATGGTGTGTATAGCCGTTATTAGGTGGAACAAATATTTGGTGGTAGTTGTAGTCAATTGCTAGGTTCCTGGTTTACTCTGTGCTTATCCTTGGCTTATGTGGTTTAAAGTTGTAATCCTACCTTTTTAAAAAAAAGTTCTTTATTGATTTTGTAATGGCAGTAACAAAAATGAAAAAAATACAATCAGTAACCATTCTGGAAGGCATTGGAGTGATGGTATCTGTAACAGGATTGTAATTACTGCACGGGTGTGGAATTTAATAAAATATCAACTTGTCCATGGGCCAGGTTGCTTCATAAATCTACTTGTTCTGTAAAAAAAAACTACTTGTCTCTTTGGTCCCATGTAGTGCAGTGGCAAAATATGGCAGCAATCTCAATATATAAGAGCTATGATAACAGTCTCTCTGATAATGTAAGGGCTAATAATATAATAAGGCTTGAATACTATAAATGTCCTTATTTTGATACCTTTCCTCAAATCAACATACTGAGGTTGTAGGTGGAAGTAATCAATAGTTCCAGGATTGGAATACCCTTTTGAGTTTGTGCAAATCTACACACTTGTGTGTTTTAAGGGTTTTCACCAGCTATTTTCTAGTCATTTCCTAAACTAAGAAAGGTTGGAAAATTACTCTTGACAAGGGTCAGTAGTAAAGCATCTTCCAAGCTTGGGAAAAAAGTGGTTAAAGGGAAAGTGAATTTGTAAACGCTCAACAAATGTTCGCAATAGCAAATCTACACCTGCATATTTGCTTGTGCTTAAAAACAGTTCACATATATTTTCTATGAGTACAATTTCCTGGTCTACTTCTGTAAATTGTGTCAATTCAGGAAATACAAAAATCTACAATAATGCAAAGACATATACCATGGGTGCACTTTCGTGACTTTCTTTAAGAATTGCCCCGGTGTTAACCGAGACCTTTTGTTTTATTAAAATTCTATCTTTATCTATCGACTGGCTTTACTGTGACTGATCCTACTTGCAGAACCTGCTCCTTCTCAGTGCATGGATATCCTCATGAGTGACAATTTAAACACTCTACAAATCCATGTTACATTACATTACAACGATAGCAATGTGGTCTTTCACAAGAAGCATATCAGCACACAAAGTATCTTTGTTCAGTGCTAGGAACTACTGTGGCAATGTGTGCTTTTTGTAAACAAAATATGATTTTTGCTAATATTTATTACAGTGGGCCCAGAGGCTCCCACAACAATAAAGTTTTACAACAGCAATACCAAAACAAGTCATGCATTGCCTTGCCAGTGCTTGTATATATTTGAAAAGACAAAAGGCAACAGTGACTTCATTTAACTGCACATCCCTCCAGTTCTTTCAAATCAAGATGTACCTATTTGTGGTGCTCAAACACTATAACACATCTGTTGCCACCATGTGTAAACTAGAATCAAAATCAAAAGCAGTTAATAACAGAAACAGAAAATAGTGAAGCACATGAAAACTCCATTCTTTTACATCAAATGTCCTTTTTAGTTCGTATGTACTGAGTACTTTTTGTGGGGCATCAGACAAAACACAGATGTACACAAGCTAAGCACTTATAATGTAGACCATTATATGAGTTTGAAAACCCCTTTTTGGGTAAACATGAAACTCAACGTCATGTCAAATTAGGACATTGAAAAACAAATTTGAGAAAACTACAAGTGTTGTGTTCTACTGAAATTGAGATACATTAATTAATAGAATAAAATCCTTGATAAAGCCCTGGAATGGGACGAAACACGTGTCTGCTGCATATTATACAAGCTGCAGTTTACATTCATTGGCTGAGAATCTACAAAGATTGAATAGCTGAACTCTACTGTTGAATGGAATTCTATATGAACGGATATTTACTTTCCAAAGTTTGAGAAATCATGTAAGAAATTTTATAAATCATGGATGTGATCATTTATATAATGCTTTTCTGCAAAAAATAAACCTTATCAAAGATGATAACAACTAAGAAAGTTATACACCCATTTGTCTTTGCATTTGACTCTTTTACCAATTCTCCTATCTAATATACTTATTCATTGTAACTAATCAGGTGGCTATAACAACTATTATAATTTGATGTAAAAGAATGGAGTTTTCGTGTGCTCCACTATTTTTTGTTTCTCTTGTTTATATTTGTGTTGCAGGGGGTTGAGCCTACTTGTCCCAGGGACAAAATAAACCTGAAAACGTGTTGTCCTTTACCCCAAACAATGTGTCCTTGGAACTGGGCTATAGAAATCCACACCACTGATTACTGGCAGAACGGGGATGGTGGTAATAGAAAGGTCTGTAAGGGTAGGATCTCAAGGAGGGTTGGGGAGAGGTGAGGCTGGCAGGGCTGGGTGACCGTGTCCGGAAAAAATATATAGAGCCTCAGTATGAAGGCAAGTTGTTATGCAGTCATCAAGATTGTATCATGGCGCACATACAATGAATAGAGAGAGGGTCGCCAGGCATGCTTAGTCTGAGTCTCAAAGCTATAGAGGGGACAACAGCTGGAGCCCAAAGGACACAATTTTGTGTCATCATAGGGTGAGGGCAGGGGTTAGGATGAGTCTGTGGCAGTTGCCTCTTGCTCCTGTAACTGGAGGAGTAGGACATCCCACTCCATTGTGATAAGATATTTACAAAACCCTCTGACCTCCTCTCTGTGTTGTGTGGTGTGCTCAGCCTCAGCGCAGACCGGGATTTAAAGTCTCTGTGGTGCCAGAATAGGGCATAGTCATGATGCCAGCGGTGCACTATGACATGTCATGCCAGGAGCAGGGCCAGGTCCAGGAACTGGACTTTGACCCACTTCCAGGGGGTCACAGGAAGCAAACCAGGGCACAGGCTTCCCAAGAATCACTAGGTCAGTTAGATGCATGAGGTGGGAAAAGATCGACGACCATTAATATGTGAGTGAGGAGCATACCCAGAACATGTGACACAGGTCAGCATTGAGTGTTAGGCAGTTGGGGCAAGTTGCATGCATGCCAAGAAAGTATCAATTAATCCTCTGTGGGGTTAGGTGGGGAGTGGGGAGTGTAAAGATTTGTATATGCTTAAATCTGGTGTTTCTTGAAACTATTGCCGGGTAAGCTAGTATTCTGTCCCATTCTTAGTCAGGAAATGTTCGGTCAAGGTCTGCTCCCCATTTATTGTACAGGTCTCTGAGGGCCGCTTGACTGAGATATAAAAGCACCACTTATTGCCAAGCAATGAGGCAGTAACCTATTCCTAGTATGTGAATGTATTGGAGGAGGGTGTGAGGCGAAAACTCAGCTTCAATAATGCTCCATGTAGTGTGGTGTGCCCGGACACAGCATAGTGTATGAGAAAGTGACCCCACATGATGTCACATCATTCTGCAAGGTCATCATAAGACAGGAGAGTGCAGTCTTCGAAGAGGTCACCTAAGACTGTGATGCCCCCCATTTGCCCATCTTTGAGCACTGATGCCAGTATCGACCCCTAGCTGCCTGGGGAGTCACCTTGCAGGATGGCTGAGGGGTAGGATGGCATAAATTTGGTGATGCACAGGCATTCCCTGTAGCATAGGAGCATGGCGTGGAGGAAACAGGATGAAGGTGCTTGGTCAGGGTAGGATGGAATAAGCAGAGCACCTGGTCGAAACAGAAGGTCGGAGAGGTTGAGGCAGTGTTTTTCAAATGGTGCTCCGTGAACCACAAGCACACCCTCTGAAGCTGGCATGCTAAGTAGTAAGCAGTAGTGTTCATAGTTGGAGGCCGTTAGTCCTTTCCACATTGTGGGTGAGACAGGTTTATTTAGGGCCACTCTATGACAGTCCTCTCTCCAGATAAGGTCACCAAGATTGGTATTTAGTGAATGAAAAAAGCAGGCAGGTGGTAGAAGATTGAAATTGGCGAAATAATACAGCAGGCGTGGCAAAATTATCATTTTTGAGAGTGCTACTCTGCCACCAATGGAGAGGGGCAGGCTGTGCCAGAAGGCAGATTGGCTTCGAATGGCAGCCATTGCCTTGCAGAGGTTGCTGTTCCATAGGGCCACCTCCTCACAGTAGATCTGTATTCCTAAATAATGAGACGTTTGCAGCTGCCTAAGCAGTCACCTGTCTCGTACATTCACACCAGGATCATCCATGGTGTGACTCAAAGGGAAGAGACACAACTCACGTTAATTAAAGTGGAGACCAGAGACTTGGGCAAAGTAGCGAGGTCCCCCTATGCATCACAGAAGTGGAGCAGTATATTGTCAGCATAAATAGATACCACGTGGCTGCGGTTGCTGAGCGGGATTCCCTATGCCCCACTCACCCTGCATAGACTGATGGGCACAGGTTCTACTGCGAGAGCAAAGAGGAGGGAGACAGCGGGCATTCATACTCAGTGCCCCAACAAAGGGGATGCAGGTGAAATCAATCTTCCCATTTGAACTCTCATCTGAGTCTCATCGAACAGAAAACAGATCATCTGCAATATCTGTTCATCCAGGCCATAACAGTCGAGGAGATTGAACAGCTATCCCAAATATAAGAAATTGAGTGCCTTCTCTTGGCTAAGCCCATTTCAGACTGCATTAGGCCAGGGCCCGCGTCCGGGATTCTGAAGAGACAGCAATGGTTCAGGGTGGTGTTCCTGCCCTGCACAAACCCATTCTGGTCGGAATGCACTAGGCTTGGAATCAGAAGGAGAAGGTGCTCAGCTAATAATTTGCTGAGAATTTTATAATCGTTTTTGAGTATCCTCAGTGGGCAGTATGAAGAGATGTCAGACACGTCTTCACCAGGTTTGGAAATGGTTATTAGAGTGGCTTCCTAAAGTGATGGAGGGAAGTGGCCCTCTGCTAATACCACATTGTAGAGATGTTCCAGGTGAGGGGTAAGAAGGTCAGCATAAGTTTGGTAAAATTCAACAGGGTGGCCATTGAGCCCTGGGGCCTTTTTGGCAGTGAGAGAGCAGACTGTATTCATGATTTACGCAGAGGTTAATAGCCTAACTAGCCCGAGGTAGAGGGTGGTCTCGGAAAAAGCCCATTAAGTTGTACGGTCTGGGCTGGGGCTATGGAGTCTTGTGTAATGTACTGTGAGAGCCTTGTGTATGTCTGCCTGGCTGTGAGTGAATGTATCCCGTGCGAGGCACAGTGAGAGTAGGCTAAGGGTGTGTGATCCTGCCTGAGCAGCCATGCAAGGAAGTGCGCCCGATTAATTGGCTTTCATCTGGGTCTAGGCAGTGTGTGTGGCCTAAACGATGCATCTTACTCACTTCATCAGGCTGGCATGTTCAGTTTGTGTAGCCAAGAGTGCCTCTTGGTCCATGTCTCTTAGTGTCTTGAGGGAGCAGCACTTGAGTTCCCTTTCCAGGGTTTTACAGGCCCCGACCACTGCACCAATAATAGTGCCCTTGATCATGACTTTAAAGACATCCCACCCAGACAACGCAGAACGATCTGATTCTGGAGGTCAGCAAGGAATGCCTTGTTCCAAATTAAAGACGGTTGTAGGCATCAGGTGGGTATCAGGGGAAAGGGGCTCCCCTTTGGAGGCCTGCAACTAACGAGATATGATCAGACACTGCATGACCCAAGTAGTCTGTTTACAAAAAAAGAGGTACTGAGAGAGCACGAACAGACAATTCTCTTGAGACATACATGCAAGCCATGAGGGGAGGAGTAAAAGCAAGATACCAAAGAAAGCGGGTAGCGTTTGCACAACTGTCCTCTAGGGACAGTGCATCTCGTCACCGAGGTTTGGGGTATTGGGGAAATGAGTGGCTTTTGGTGGTATCCAAGACGCTTTTAAAGTCACTTCCCAGTATCCAGGTATCCAGGGCACTTCTGCCCTGCGGGTTACAGGGTTAAAACACCAGTGAAGGAATGCAATCTTTTTTTTGTGTGTGTGTGTATATATATATATATATATATATATATATATATATATAACATAGTGGCAGTTTCCACTAGGTAGTTATAGTATGGACCTAGCTTCCTTATAAAAAGTGTTTTTTTTCTTTTCTATACCTTTGGCACCGCTTGATGAATCTAAAAAAATGTGCCAGTCCCTTCAGCTGCTGCCTGGAAAGTTTTAGGGTGATCCGTCCAGGGGTGGGCGAGAAAAAAAGGGGTTCCCAAAACATGTTTTCCCCATTCACTTTTCCATTGAGATTTTGAATAGCGATAGCACAAAAACTACTGGACAGAACTACACCAAATGTGGCAGGAAGATAGGCCTCGTTTTTTGTTTTGTTGCAAATCCGTTCAGCAGTCTTTGAGAAATAAAGGGGAAAACAAATTTCTATATCTAGGGACGTGAAGGATTCGCAACCCCCAACGATCTTGTGCTGAGATATGATTGGCTGATAACACTTCAACAACAGAAGCTGTTGAAGTGTTGACAGCCGTCTTGGGACTCGGGTCGAGCTCAGTCCCCCCCCAAAAAGTAAAAGAAAAACCAAAGGGGCCAGGGTATGAACACCCTCCCTGGGGCGATCTCGTAATTATTGTGGGGGGCCCTGTGGCCCCCACTGCCCTGCCGACCACCAACTCCAAGGCTAAGTTCTTGTTGGAGGGGGAGGCCCTTTTGAAGCCACAGATGGTCCTGGGGACCGCCACCCCCCAGAGCCGGCTCCTGCTATGTCCCGGGGTGCCCACCCTCAGGATATAGCTCTTTGCTGTGGCTTGGCTGAGGCCAAGCCACAGCAAAGATTTCAGATTTTGGCAGCAGGACCTTAAAAGCAGGTCCCGCTGTCAAAATCCAAAGTTTCATCTCTGTTCCCTGCACACATACAGGGAACAGAGATGAACTGCTCAGCAAGCATGGAGGTGCTGTCAAAGCAGCTCCATGATTGCTGGTGCAATGGTACTGCCAGGGAAGCCTTAAGGCTTCCCCTGCAGTGCAAGGTAGCCCGTAAGGGCTTTGTATTAAAAAACAAACAAAAAAGTAGGGGGGCTTTGCAATAAAAATGTAAATTAAAAAAAAAATAATAATAACTAAATAAAAAAGTAGGGACTACAGGGGAGCTCTTAAGAGCCCCCTTGTGGTCCCACATAGACCACAAAGGCTAAAAAAAGAAGAAACAAATTACCCCCCAACCACCTGCCCCAGTACCCCATTAGCTCAATGTGAAGGTCACAGACCTTCACACTGAGCTATGTGGATTTGAGTCCAGCTGGACTCATTTCCTTTTTTTTTTTTGTTTAGTAAAAAATAATCTGACTTTTTCAAAACATTAAACACATTTTTTGTTAAATTTAACAACAAATATCTCATTCTAAGTATATGACATATTAAAGCCTAAAAAACTCTTTCTCACTCACTTTCTTTCTCTCTCTGTCTGCCTTTCAATCAATTTCTCCCACTCACACACGTACTTAGACACTTACACACACACTCACAGGCCCACTCAGACATTTGTGCAGCCACTCACAGACCCACGCACACACTGATGCAACCACTAAAACACTGATGTATGCACTCTCATACCCAGACAGACAATATGCCAGCCACTCTCACCCCCTGATCCACCCTCTCATGCCTACTCTCACACCCAGAGAAGTTGTGGCTAACTCCCGCTGTGCACGGTGAAAAGGCTGTGCAGAGCGTGGGTTTGGGTGGTTTGGGGGTGATGGCATAGGGTCTGGCTGCAGGCCAGGTCTTGCGGGCAACCTCCCCTGCTCATGGGTGAAGGACGGCACTGTTGGGTGCTTAAAGGGGGTTGTCCCCAGGGTCTGTGACCAATCGCTGTTGCGTACAGCCTAAGGCCATGCACGCTGGTGATTGGATTAATGTATAATAATTAAAATTACTATACATTAAAAAAAAAAAAAGAAATTCATTGAAAAAAACAAAGGCTACACAGACGTCATAGTTAGGAAATATAATTTTAAAAAAATAGAAATTCACTTAAAAAAACAGGGAGGTTATAGTTTTACTCACATTTTAAACATACAAAACCATAGAAATTCACCAGTTGTGGTTAGACTTACCTTAAGTATCTATAGCTCGTACCCTACGGTAACTATAACTCACACCCTCGCCATGCACTGCTAATTAACCCACAAATTACTGCACTCATAACATCTTTGGCAACATCATTGATAATACCAATGTAATACTTGCAGTAAAAATAAATTATGGAAAAACTGTGCAGGGCGGGGACGTATAACCAATGGCTATCTGTTGAGGGTGTATATCTGCCCTCTACCTCCACCTCCATGATGTGCGATCAGGGCACAGAATTTACATTTCATTGTTGTGAAGGATGCCCGTTGATGCTGGACAGCAATGGTGTAGTCTGGAAATAGCATTACATGGGCGTTATCAATGTTCAAGGGAGGGCAGTTTGCAAGCCTCCTGTAGGAGCTTTTTCCAGTCTTTGTAGTGGAGAATCTGAGCTACCAGCGATTGAGGCGAAGATCTCAGAGGCGGTCTTCACACAGGAATTCTGTGTTTGCATTCAATGAATAACGAGTATTGTGGGTCTAATGTTTGCTCGAGTTATTAGGGTTGTAAATTTCTAACTGGACTTTTCTTGCCACATAAATTGAAAATGAAAAGTAAAACAGTTGACATAAAAAAGCTGATTCAAAGTGCCATGGCCATCATGAGCCTGAGGGTGAAGGAGAGACACAAAAGTAAACAGAAGTTCACTCGCAGTCAAACGTCTGGGCAGTTGTGCAATTATCCATGTAACAGGGCCGATTTCAAAAGGCGGTAACAAAACTGCCCCAGGGAGGGACAAACATAAAGCATTTACCAATGATAACAAAGGATTTTTGAAAGGCAAGCCCATGAACGAGTGATAGTGATGGGTGTGCGGTGGGTGCGGTTAAAAGCCCACCGAGATTACAACATATGAGAGCGCTTGTGCGCGCTAAACCTAAAATGGCAGAGAGTTTGTCCATCAGTATAAAGCTTTTAATCCCGGTTTCTAGGTAGGACACAGTTTTTTTCCCTCTGCCCCCTCCACCAGCCCCACAACATAAATCAGCAGCACCACTCATCCACTGGTCATCACCTTAGGAGTGAAGGGGATACAGGATACAAAGGGATATCCATAGCCACAGTACTGATGCGTCAAGCAGAAGGTGTGTCATGAAGAAGGGGGGAGTGTTAGAACAGTGAATGTGTTTGCAAGTGTTGGGGATTGGTCTTGATTGACATGATCCCTTGTAATGATACTTGGTGTGAACATTAGTGGTTTATTTTGCTCATGGGACAGATCAATAGTGGGTGTTTTGCTAGATACCAGCAGAATTTATGTTAAGGTTTATATTGTGGGGTTGTCGGATCTATCTGTAGGTATCCTATTTGCTTTCATTGGGTGAGGATGATTTGTCTAGTGCCCATAAAAGATTATTTGCATTTTGTCCTTATTGATGGTGTTAGTGAGTAAAGTATTGACATGGGTGGCTGTGAATGTTGATGGAGGTGACGTAATGAATATGTGTGTTCATTGATGCTGATGGTAGTTTGATGTGTTTACTGAGAGGCAGCATCTATTATTTGAGACTAGAAAGCAGTCCGTTGGGTTTTCCTAATGTGTGCACTTATACTACGGTGGGTCGGTTTAGGGATATTTGGAATGTGAGACTGGACGTGAAGGGCGATGCAATGTGTTGTATGTGAGCATTGCAGTTTAGGCTCCTTTGCTCAGGAGCACTGGACTATTTTTAGGTCTATTGATGTGGCTTCTTTGTCAGGTCTGGGGGAGCGGGAATTAATGTGTCCGTTTTGTATGAGCTGTGTTCTTCATCCTGTATTTGTGGTCGAGTGATTTGGTTTGATCATCAAACTTTGGTGATCTAGACTGTCCTGCAATGTATGACAACAACTTTTACTCACTGATCCCCCTGAAAGTATGGCTGGAAGTGCAGTCTGGCTGTAAATCTGTTTTTTTTCGCTGCTACTCAGGGATTGCATATTTTGCTACTGTAGTTTTCCGCGCAGATTGTAGACTTTTTATGGGATGCCTGGAGCAGGGGATTTTATTGAGCCCAAGTCTGAAAGATGGTAGCTATGTTGGCTGTGAGTGCGAGGACGATGCCAGGAATTCGATGATCCCGCAGGCAGAGCTCGGGTGGCTTTCCTGAATTCAACTCACTGTCCTGTTGCAACACGACTGCTTTGAGTGTGCTCGAGAACATTCCGAAAGAGCTTTAACAATGGCAAGGTGGAAGCCGATTCTTGGTGCTCTGACTCACATTGCGCTTGCATCCCATATTTTTATGAGCGCGAAAAAGTGAATTGGTATCAAGTGAGCTGGGCATAATGTCACTTGCCGGAACTTTTAAGTAATCAACCCTCTTCATCTGTCTTGCAGGTGCAACAATGCTGGGTTCCTGGAGCTGTCATTTATGGTGTGACTTCAGTCTACATGAACCTCAAGGGGACAAACCGCATCACAACAGGTTTGACACATTTCAGAATTTGAGGCATTTAAGCCATTTTATGTGTGCAAATCCACTCTTGTGGGCAACTGCAGAGCCCCATGTTACAAATGGTGATGATGTGAACCCTCGGGGCCCACGCCACATGCATCTCCATATTCATGTGCTTTATCCACTCAGCCACAATCGAAAGACGGTGATGTTGCCAGCTTTTTATGTCATGGACAGTATCAGACGTGTTACCCACAAAGCTCATGGAGGAATTAAAAACCCTCGATCATAAGTGGTAGTGTGCATATTAAAGTCCATACAATCAGTACCTGTAGGAGTAACTAATGCCCTGGCAACACCCACACTCAAATTAAGGGGGGCATTACCTTACAAAAGAAAATATATTCAACAATCGCTCCATCTTCACATAATCCCACTGCAACAGTTGGCAGATTCACAGCCCTCTGAGGCAGATTGAGGAATGCCCCTCTATATTCAACCTAAAAAAATAAATTAAAAAAACTGTGGAATTAATCTGTTTACTTGGACCCATATTAAGAGGTGCCGTGTACTCTTGCTTTCACAGTGGCTCTTTGCAGTCTCACAAAGCCGCATCACAAGCAGTATTTAATACTCTCAGACTCATTGCTGCCATTTCAGAGGCTTGTGTGAACCTGCAGAAAGACTCCTTAAAAGGATGGGTTCGTTTTAACGCCTCTGCAACAGTGAATGTTGTGTATTTGACCATCTCTCGCAAAAACATTGAATTTATTTGGTTACTCTCCCTAACAATTGTGTGTTCGAATGGGACTTATGAACCCCACCAGAAAGGAAAGTAATTTTTTTATTCTTGGACTTTTTTGACATGTGCTATTTTCGTTGAAAAGAGGCAGATTTGTTTGACTCACAGGATACGTTTACCAAGGTTGATCTATTTTGGAACTCTGTATTGATTGATCTGCGATCAAGAATGATCTCTTGCAGTACAATGAAGTTGAAGTCAGTGTTGACCTTGAGACTAAGTGGTAGTGCTCTGCAGTGTGGTGTGTGTGGTCTGCGAGTCCCCTGGGGGTGGTGACATCATCTGTTTAGCAGCTGAGTAACATTGTCATCCTTGAAGAGGCAGTGTGGTCTTTTCACCTCAGAAGTCGAGGCAGCCGATTCGTGCCGCGAGGGACTGTTGATTGCAGCTTATGCTGATGAAGGCGGCGATGCTTGTGAACGAAGCTGGTGCTTATGGATTCAAGAGGGGCATGTCCAATGAGCATGCGCCAGGTAGTCTCTGAGATTAACACTTTATCACAATTTCTTCCTATTGGCGCTATGTCATAATTAACCTAACCCACAGTTGTAGGCTGCCTGGTTGGTTGTCTCATAATGTGGTGATGCTTTGTGAAAAGGGAAAGAAGGAGTCAACAGGTTCAACCCTTTGTTGAATAATTAATGGTGCGCTATGTTTGCACAGCATAAACTGCACTACAGCATTTGTAGTACTCTCAGTATAAGATAGGCGGCCACAAAATTTGCAAAGAGGTTAAGGAGGGTAATTAATTATAATGGGACACGATGCAGCACAGCACGAAAGCTGATGTGCAGCGTTGTGTCAAAGGGAGAGTGGAAAATAGCATCAAATCTACTATATAGAACATAATATACTAAGATACGGTGTTGTTTTTCTTTCCCAATGTACTGGTAAAATTTAGGCAGCCAGGTGCCATAATACAATGGTGTTTGCGTTCTGTCCAGAGTGGGAGTTGTGTACTGGAAGGGTAGCCTGCCAGTACAAAAACCATGCTTTAATACTTTTCCTACTTTGTATGTGTGGTGTGCAATGTAGCATTTGTGCGCAGTTTTAAAACTGTAGTTGAGGGGGCTGACTACCCAATCAAGAAATAATCACAGTCTTCTCCAGAGTGAGATCTTGAAGTCACTATTTTAATCTGACTTTAACCCCCTCGTACCTATTGCTGAGAGCAGACATGCGTAGCTAAGAGCAATGTGTAAAATATACATGCAGTACCAAAATCTGTAATAAAATCAAAACTCAACACAATAAAAATCCCAAACCAAATTAGAAAAATAGGATACATTTTAATAAATAACATGACACTAAACCAACAGCATCCAATAAGTGGAACTGTAGATATTGATTTTTAAAGGTTTAAATAAAATAATGCAAAAAATCATTAAGCGTTAACTGTGGGCAACTGGTTGTGTTAGATCAGGACCTGGCTCGATTGAGGCCGATTGAGATGGTGCATGGGTTGGATACATGAACCAGGTTCACCTTGGTTGGAGGTTTACCTTGGTACTTAGGGCCTGATTTAGATCCCGGTAGAGGGAATACTCTATCACAAATGTGACGGATATACAGTCCGCCATATCACAATCCCCATAGGATATAATGAGATTGTAATAAGGCGGATGGGATATCCATCATGTTTGTGACAGAGTAACTCCCTTTGCCAGAATCTAAATGAGGCACTTAGTCTCAAAAGTGGACGTCCTGAATCTTAAGAGGGACTAGGCAGCTCCATTAGGTCAGATAGCCGCTGGGCACAGTCCTGGTGAAGTCATTGGTTTTTGGCAAGAAAATGTCTGAATTTCCAACCTAGCAGAGATCCTTTGACAGATGGATACTTTTGGTGGCTTTGCTCGGTCAATTGTTCTATGTTTGCACTTAGCAGGGCAAAGCTTCAAGCTGTAGCCAAAAGGGATTCACGTTGCTGGATGCCTTCTCTGTGAGTTCCAGCTGACTAGCATTTGCAGCTGTAGGAAAACTGTAACCAATAGAAACCTGAATCTTCATACCAGTTGCAATAGACCTCGGTTGGACAGCTCAGCAGGTTTGCCTCAGTCTTCCGAAAGTCTAAATCTGAAAATGTTTCAAAGTAACAGGTTTTTAAGGGTTGGTAGGAGAAGTCCAGCCAGACACAGCCACGGGTTCCAGGACCTCAGAAACAGTACTTGGGGGTCAGGACTCACTCCAGTAGAAGCCAACTGCTGGGTACAGGACAGGACCAGTTGCAACTGGTCAGCTTGGCTGTTTTATGAAAGGGCTCTCTTGTAACTTGTTGTATACCTGTAGTTGAACAGGAGGTCAGCCTTATGATCATTGGAGTCCATTTCTTTGTCCTGGCCACTTCCTAACCTATTGGGTAAACAGGGGGGTAACAGTACACACTTTTGCAGTAACCTCTATCTTCCTTACTGCAAACAATCCTACAGTGTGCCTCTCTGTCTACATCCAAGATGGTGAAACCCTCTCCATGTGCAGAACCTGTGTGCCCTAGCTTAGGTGTGGCAAGGGTGATGAGCAGCCCCTCCTGTGTGATCACTCCAGACCAGTTCTGAGGGCAAATCCTCTCCCACTGGGATTGGTGGCTGCCTGAATGGGGGGTACACATCAAGGGGGCCTGTCCAGGTGTTATCTGACAACTGTTGGTGACAGGAGATGCCTTTTGAAGTAAATTATGTTCCAGGGCATGGCCAAATAGTTGGCCTGACACAGAAACAAAAACACCTTCCCACACCTTGGCCTTTGTCTTTGTTTTGGTAGCAGTTTTCACACCTCATCAGGGCTTAAGCATTCACAGAGATGCAGGTAGAGACTAATACAAATTATCCTCCAGAGGATGTGGGCAGGGAAAATATACATTTCTAAAAGTTTTGTTTCCTTAATATGTATCTAAAATCTAACTTCACAATACATTTGGCTTTTGATTAATATTGAAAGGAGCTGTTGAATCATATTTGTAGCTGGTCCCTACCCTGAGGTAGCAGAATTAATATTTAATATTGCTTTGCAGTGTTTCCCGTATGGGCCAGCCAGCCTTCCTACAATGAAAATAGATTTTGGGTGTGAGTCACTGTACACTTTTAAATTCCACGCACTCTAGTTTGTGGGGTACAAGGCCTACTTAGCAATGATTTATTAATATTCAAAAGGAAGGTTTAAGCTAGGTAAATACGTTTATTTTGACAGGTCGGATAGCAGTTTTTTCACTGTTCCAGTCAGGCTAGTATGGTAGGTCTGAATCCATGTTTGCACTGCCATTGTACTGGAGGTCACATTAGGTACTTTAGTCCACTAATGGCATTTAACTTCCAGGCCCTGGGCACACCTTGTATCATATACTATGGACTTATAGGCAATATAAATATGCCAAAGAGGAGTGTACAAATTCAGCTATGTTAAACGGGGAGCATGGGCACTTAATTAACAGTAACAGTGGATAAAATCCATAGAGTGCTACAGACAGTAAAACAGAAAGGGCAAAAACCTGCTAGTAAAGGTGATCATTTCCCAAAAAAACTATAGAGAATTTATAACATTTCTCCTCTTTTACACCTTCCTCAAGGAAGCATAGGGTTTGCCACAAATCCCTGTCTACAGTTGTTAGTAGATAGGGATTTGTCTCAAATCACATGAGAGGTTGAATGGGAATGCCCATGCACCACACCTTATGGCCAACTTTCTAAAGCAAATCCTGATTCTCTCTGGAATGAAAATACACCGTCAACGCTCTGTGCAGGGTTTCTGTTACAATAGTAATGCAAACCTGGCACAAAATGGTAGTAAATCTCAGCTGCAGTGTATTGCGTAAAATAAGTGTGTTAAAAAGTGTGTTAAAATACAAAGTTTTAGTCATTTGCAACCAGACTGTAAATACCTAACACATACTTTTTATATAAATTCCATTACAAGGACACACTTGAAACCTCATCTGATAGCACCCTCCCATTACCCCTGCCAAAGAATACATATTTGCCGCTATGAAACCTTAAATAACTCCATCAATGAAAACCATACAGTGGTTACCAACCAGCCTTTAAATATACTGATTAACCAATTGCAAGCACTTACCTTTCTTTCGGATTGCAGGTGTAGTGTCTTGCATGATTTGGAACAGAACCTTTCTGGCTCCTAGCGGACTCCGTATCAGTGTGATAGAATCGCTGGAATAGAATGTAATGAAAGCTTGATTTAGAATGTTGGACTGCATAGGTACATGCAGAGGATTATATATGTGTGATTTATAGCTCTGTGTGTGGCCTAGTCATTTGCCAGTACTCAGGATGGGCAAGACACTATAACTGGCAACAAGATAGGTGACAAGTAACTCGAAGAAGAAAGTGCTCTCTTAGAGATTTTCCTGTGGTCCAAGCAAACTGCTCATGCTTGCCACGTGTGCCATTGTCGAAGTGCTGAGTTGACGGTTGTCATATGTGGAGTGAAAGCACAGCTCCAGCCAGTGTGAAGCGTGTGAATGGGAATAGAGCTTCGCTAAGAAGTCTACGCAATGTTGGTTAAGAAGCTACAACCAAGATTAAAAAAAAGGTACTGTGCTGCCACACAAAAGAAAGTTATACATTGTACAGGTTGTTATTGCTGAAGGAGGATTCAGCTGGGTTTACAAAGCACAATTAATGACAATTACCATATACAAATAGTGCTGCAAGGCAGAGTATAACCAGTTGTAAGAAAATACACACTGAAGTGTAAAATGAATAGAATAGATGACTTACTGAGCCCTCTAAAGAGAGTCATTGTGCCACAGCAGTCAACTAAAGTGCTTCAAAGAGAGGTGCTCCAGGTTTTGCCTACAGACCTGTCCATACCCGAAGCAGTTGCTGATCAAGCTGCCAAGTGTGATCAGAATAACTTCATAGGTCTTCTAAGAGCTAAAGATTGAAGGCAACAGTTGGATCAGTGAAGCTTGAAGATGGCAACTAAAAAAGAAGATACCATTCCAATTAATATTAAGAACGATTCTGAGGCCCACATATCAAAAGACTTTAAAGAGGGCTTGCACAAACGTAATCATCATACAGCATCAGGAAGCAAGCTACTCTTAACGGCGGTAATTTCCCCACTGATCTAAATTGCTGCCACCTTTCTGAAACCACTACCTTTCGATACTGCCAAAAAGTAAAATATTGGTGAGAGATGGACTTCCTAGATGGAGACATTTGAAGGTTTCATTGATGCTCCTGAAGAGGCTGATAACAGAAAGATTATCAAATATCTAAAAGATATTGCTAATGATGATGTGAAAGACGTCATAAAGAAAATTCAGAGAACTGATGAAGTCACACACTGTCAGGTTAAAAGTGCATTGCATCTCAATTTCAATCCAGTACCAAATGTCAGTTATGAAAAATATGTTTTCAGTCAAGAACGTCAAAGTGTTGATGAAACAATCAATTTGTGGAAAACCTCAACACACTCTTCAAACACTGTAACTTCAGTTTAACGATAAAGAAACCATGAGGCTTAGAGTTATTGGTGGATGCTTGTTCAGTTCATTCAGGTGACGAATACCGAGAGAAGCTCTTAGGCCTTCATTACAAGTTTGGCAGTATTTGGGCAAGCCCACCGTGCGAAATGGTGCCACTATACCGGCAGCAGTAGTGGAATAGCGATCAGCGTTACAAAACTCAATCCACCAAGATACAGACACAAAACCAACACCGCCAGGCCAACCCACGGCTAATGACTGACTGATCAATTGTTGTGCCCACCACGCTGGCACCATTCCGACCATCATATTATGAATCAACCTCCAGCACAGCGGAACATGCACGGCATACACAGTAGGCAGTTTGCACCACGGCAGAACAAAAACGCACTGCGGAAAGTAGCTAACACCACATTGGCTAGTTCAAATATCGCACACCTGATAACCATACACACACTACGCATACCTGACCACGCCACCATATAACCCCCTCCCCAACAATTAATAGCGACAAGCACGAGCCCCCACAGCCACAATCGAGACCATGCACACATTACACAAAGCATACAAAGATCACACAGCACACAAAGCAAAACAGTATCTCATCAGCACACACAGCCATACACCCCCACATGACCAGACTCCCTGTACTCCACCCGACATGTACAACACATTCCCACCCTACAACATGTCACTCCAGAAGCACCCACGGTTCACCGACAATGAGTTTCAGGTCATGGTGGACGAGATCATCAGAGTAGAGCCGCAGCTTGTGGGAGTCCAGGTTCAACAGACATCAGTAGCCGAAAAGACAGAGTTATGGCAGAGGATCGTCGACAGGGTCAATGCAGACGGCACATACCCACACACAAGGGAGGGCTGAAAACCTGGGAGGAGAAGGTGCTGGACATCATGTATCCCGAGGGCTTGACTGGCATCAGCAGAAGGCTCAACACTGGGAAGTCAGCAATACCCCCTAAGCACCAACCAAACATGACCAGCATGCCATCCCACCACTCACCAACCCACTGCAACCCACTCCACACCCCTCCTCTGCATGACACACCACCCCACCCATCCCTACTCACACACCCTGAATGCATGGATGCCAACCACAATGTGAAGAACTACATCTCCCACAATCCAATCCCAACCAATGTCTGCAGTGCAGCAGATATAATTGTTAACACAGTGAAAAATGTCGAGCCACTGCATGCTTACACAACAGGGACACAGCAACAACAGTCATACAACTAACATCTACCATATGCATCCACAGGTACCCCTGCCACTGACACCCTGCAGAGGATTCCAGGCTCAGACAGCCCTCCCCAGGATGAAGGCCCTACAGGATGTCTAGATGAGGACAACTTGCCTGGGCCATCAAGGGCCTCTAGGCAGTCCACCAACGGCACACCGGCCCTGGACACACCGGAAGACCCTAGCCATGTGGCAACAGCACCACAGCCAGACCCTGAACCCCAAACCTGTGCCCCAGGGACCCAACAATCAGAGGTGTGCCCCGTAGTACAGCAGCCAGGGTCAAGGGCACCCACCCCAGACAATGATGGTCCTACTGGGAGTGGGAACACTATTCCAGGGGCACAGGGGCCAGGGCTGGTGGGAGTGAAACCATGACTCAAGGGTCGGTACAGCCACACCAAACGACTGCCCCGGAGGGCCTCAACAAAGTCCTGGGTGTGTACCAGCACAACCAGGATACAGTGGCCCAGATCCTCACCACCGTGCAGGAGACACAGCTTCTGCAGGGGCAATACCATCAAGAGGCCATGCAGCAGTGGCAAGCCCACAATGCCACCATGGCCTCCATTGTAGGAGTGCTCAAGGACCTGACCACTGTCATGCGTGAGTCCACCACCCACCAGCAGGCCCCTACCACTGGCCACATCCCATCACAGCCCTCCATGTCAGCGGCTGCCAGTGGCATGGGGGTCCCGCCACAGGTCACGCAGGACACCAGCAACCTGTAGATGAGGAACCCCCACGCAAGCAAGGACGTCCAAGTAGACACCCAGCCGGACATGATGCCCAGACCAAGACCTCCGCCAGGAAGTGACCCTCTCCTGAACATTCTCCCTTGTGTATGGCACCCTGTCGACTGTCCACTCCCGTATCTCTGTCTACCCATTTCCAGCAGACTGGACCTGGACTACCTACAGCTGGCCTTAAGATTCTGATGATCACCGCCACCATGACCCCAATCATCACCCCTCACAACTGTACATCACAAATAAACTTCATCTGAGCACAGTGCCTGTCTACGTGTTTATTTGCCATGAGTGTGTATGGAACTGGCAATACATGTACAAGTGGCAACCCATCGTCCAGCACATACATGAGAGGGTGAGAGCGGGAGCAGCAAAATGCCGGGAGGTTGATCTTGGAGCAGGCAGTGGCTGGACATATGTGTCAATGGAGGCTACAGGCCAGGCAGGGAGCACAGAACACCACAACATTGTCCTGAAAGGAGAGCAAGACAGGGACAACAATCACTGTAGGAGTCACAGGTGCCAACTCCACACAAATGTACTGTAGGAACAGGTATACAGGGAATCTATGCCAGGCAGGTCCACAACCATATGGCCAGTATCAACACACTTACACAACACATACCAACCCAATGGTCCCACCATCACAACGCCCAGTGCCTGACCTGTCCCCATACCCACTGCCACTAACGGCAATGTTGCACTACCACCCAATGTCGACTCCTAGGATGAATTCTGCACACACGCAACAACCCTGTGTGGCACACACATAGCACCTGCAGTGGCAACTCAGGGAACTTTCCACTTCCATTGATGACAGTAGTGCACCAGCACAAAACCTGCCTGACCATGGGCCTGACTTGTACACTGTGACTACCTCAGTCATGGGCACATGTGACATCCCCCAAACCCACCCAGAGTCTGATCTGCAGTCATCACCGCCAGTGGTCACAGACAACAGGCGTAATCAGAGAGAAGGTAAACAGTTATAGAGGACACATACCACACAGTTTGCACATACCTCCATCTCAGCCGAAGTAATGTCGAATCAGCTCTGCCCTGGAGTCAGCTACATCCTCATCATCCTCCTGTTCATTTCTTCCCATGTCCCCTTCATCAGCCACTGATACAGCTACCCCTCCTCTGCATCCAGCAATGGGATGTGACGCCTCATGGCCAGATTGTGCAGCATGCAGCAGGCCACAATGATCTGCCACACCTTCTGTGGGTTGTAGAGCAGGGCACCCCCCGGAGACATGCAAACACCGGAACCTGGCCTTCAGCAAACCAAAGCATCTCTCAAGGACCCATCTGGTACGACCGTGGGCCTCATTGTAACTGTCCTCTGCAGCTAAGGTTGGACACCTCACAGTGTCAGGAGCCAGGGCAGGTTGGGATAGCCAGAGTCACCTGTGTGCATAGTGGGAAGATGCATATAAGGACCAGGAGTGCAATAGGGCAGGGACACAAGGGTGCAGTGAGCTGAGGGGCGCACACATGCAGGGGTACATACTGATGAGCCAGGCCCGGTCTCTCTGGAGTGGTGCCATCATGTGTGGAACGGTGCTGTTCCGCAGGATGTAGGAATCATTCACAGAACCTGGGTACTTGGCCGTCACCTGGGAGATGTACTGGCCTGCGAGACAAACCGCATTGACCAAATGAAAGTTTTTGCGGTTTCTGTACACCTGTTCATTCCTCCTGGGTGGCACAAGGGGAATGTGGATGCCATCAATGGCCCCAATAACATGAGGGATGTGTGCCACAGCGTAGAATGCAGCCTTGAAAGTGGGCTAATCTGCACGTCGGGGGAACCGGATGTAGTTGCACATATGTTTCAGCAGGGCACACAGTACATCCCTCAGGACGGAGCTGAACATGGGCTGCAACATTTCACTTGCGAGGCCCACTGTGACCTTGAAGGAGCCTGAGGCCAGGAGTGGAGGACTGACAACCCCTGCACTGTGGGAGGGTTAGCATTGGGATTACGTATGGCAGGCACTAGATCCGGCTCCAATTGGGACACTAGTTCCATTATGGTCACATGGTCCAGGCGATAGGTCTGGATGATGTGACGCTCCTCTAGGGTGGCAAGGTCGACTAGGGGCCTGTACACTGTGCATTCCTCATCCTCAACCGTGCATAGTACCTGGGAACAGGAAAGAGGTGTTAACATGTCATGCAGCATAGATGTATGAAGCATAACAATTCACACACATCACACATTCTAAATGTGAAATGGTTGCTGCCTGTCTGCATGCATGAGACAGATGTAAGTGAGATCATCCCGCCAACGTAACACGCCATGGCGGTAGATGGTCACTACTGCCGTGCTACTCACCATTGGCTCACACTGTTGCCAATGGGAGGCTGGAGCCAATGGTGATCGCCTCCTGTGGTGACGGTAATGTCTACAGCGGATGTGACAGCCATTTCATGTGCTCATGCTCACTTGACTCCTGAACCTCGTGCACAGAAGACCTCCACTGTGTGTGCTGCTATGTACCGACTATGGTAGCCAAGATGCCCCATCCAGCAGGAGACAGGACCCCAGCCTTCACCCAGGAGGAGTTGGAGCGGCTTGTGGACGGGGTCCTGACCCTGTATGGACAGTTGTATGGGGCACCAAAGCAGCAGGTGAGCCCATTGTCATTGTCCTGTATCTGAGCTGTGTGCATGGGGTTAGGGCCCTTGGTAGATGGCAGTGTGACTGGAGCATGGACATGGGTGAGGGGCTGAGGGCTACGTTGGCTGACGACGTGTAACTGTGAAAGTGTGATGTGTGCTGTCCACTACAGTCCCAGGAATGCCACACTACATGATTGTGTTCTTCTGTCTGTCATCCATTCAGGTCAGTGCCCATCAGAATAAGGGGATTTGGCATGCCATTGCCAAGCAAGTGCGGACCTTGGGGGTCCATGCCCGGTGGAGCACCCACTGCAGAAAGCGGTGGGAGGATCTGAGACACTGGGCACGGAAGACCGCGGAGGCCCAGCTAGGGACGTCCTCCCAATGAGGGAGAGGTGCCCATCAGACCCTGACCCCCTAATGTCCTGCATATTGGCGGTGGCCTACCCTGAGGTGGATGGGCGCTTGAGGGCAGCACAGCAGCCACATGGGGGTGAGTACTCACTGTCACTTGTGGCATGTGTTAACATGGTGGCTCTGGGTGGGCACCATTGGGTAGCTGTGTCATGGATGCTAAGTACTCTGATCTCCACCATGGGTTGTATCCATCTGGACAGGATTTACATCACAGGTGTAAGTGATGCCATGCTGTCAGTGGTAGCAGGCCAGACTGCTTAAGTCAAAACAGTGTTGCCATCCACTTGCTGTACCTGCTTACCAGCACATGGCAACTGGATCTTCCGAGCTGGGGTGTCAGGGCATTGTGATTGGTTCTGACCAACCACTGTGCCAGGGGTGTATCCATGTCCACAATCAGCTGACAGGCACTGCATGTATGGTGGAATGGGTGCACGAAGTGGTGATAGTGCTTCTTGACATAGGCCATGGGGGCCTGCCAACTAGCCGTGCAGGATCCTCTTGGGTGTCCAGTACTTGGCATGCCTGTATCAACGGCTATGGGTGTGGGCAGGTGCTAGATAGGTTTGGCGGGTATGACACTCCTCATGTAGAGATTTGCCTCAGTCAGACCATCAGCGGTTGATATGTGCATCGTTGCAGTTTTCCCCATGGTGTCACCAATTAGTAGGATGTTTAGAGGTGGGCATCATGTTTAATGAAATGGCATTAGATGCTTATGTTCTACCCTGTGTGACAATTGTGCTGGCAATGACCAATTGCACCCTGTCTCTCTTTCTCTCTCTCTCTGTACTCCTCTGTCTTTGTGTGTAACTGCATCATCTGGCGAAGGAGAAGAGGCACTTGCGAGTGGGGTTGCTGCAGCCCACGGGACCCAGGAGTCTGACACCAGCGGAGCCGAGGGGACCAGTGGGACAGAGGGCGAGGGGAGTGCCACGGGGAGAGACAGTATTGACCACTGCATCTTCAGATTCCTCCTCTGATGACGGCTCCCTGGCGGTGTCGGACCCATCTAGGACCACCCCAGCACCATCCTTGTCCGCCATTCCCATACCAGCACCGCCTACCAGATAGCTCCCCACCCAGTTGCCCATGCCTGCTCAACCAAGAGGGTGGTTATCTCCTTCGCAGCAGGCACCACTGCCCCAGTCAGCCCTGATGCCCTCAGTGTGGAGGCTATTGGCCTCCTGAGGTCCATCTCTGTGAGGCAGACAACTATTGTTAACGCCATCCAGGGACCGGCATCCCAGATGCAACAGACAAATGCATTTGTGGAAGGCATTCACGGTGACTTGTTTGGCATACAGAGATCGTTTCAGGCTCTGGCCTCATCGTTGATGGCAGCCAGTGTTCCTTCTTCTTCCGTCCCCCCCTCCAGCTACCTGTTCCCAATCCCACACTCCTTTCTCCTCACCCATCCAAGGCACACCTACTGACCCACATGCATCCACATCAACAGACATGGTACACATGGACAAACATAAGCACCATGGATGCCACCACTGCCATGCAGACACTCAACATACCCATGCAGATATGTCAACATGCACACCCTGCACTGACTCCCCATCCACCTCCCCCTCAACACACCACTCACACCTGCAGTCAGCATGAAATCGGTCACTATTCCTGCCAAATGTGGCCTCACTGCCACCGTCACCACATCTTCTGTCCATGCACCCCATACACCACTGGCGCAGACACCACAACGGTCAACACATCCACATGCAGCACATCCACTATACCTGCAGACATCACTCCAACATTCACTCACACTTCCCTCCGCCATCTCCCTTCATCTCCACCCCATCTCCTACCAGTACATCTCATTGCACACACTCACTCACCCACCCAGCAGTCACCCAGCACACACATTTCATCCACCCAGCCACCTGCACCCATGGCACATCCATGTACACACCTCACAACCATTCCCACTCCCTCCACTCCCAAACATTTTTCCAGTGACTTCCCATGTGTACCCAAAAAATGTTTCCTGCGTGAGTTTTCCATGTTCCTCACCACTGACCCAGTCCCTATTTCCCCCCAAGCACATGCTTCCTACGCCCCGCCTTCCACATCCCAGTCTGCCACTGCCCATGCCCCTCCACCACCTACCACTTCCACCCCTGTCACATCCAGTGCTCGTGCTACCAAACCCAAACCCAAGCCCACTCCCTCCTCATCCCAGGCCAAGCACACTCCCTCCACTTCCATGGCCAATCCCATGCCGACACCCCTTGTTAAGCCCCCGTGATCCAAGGGCAAGCCCAAAACGCAGCCCACTACTAAGCCATTCCATTCAAGGGCAAAACAAGGGACCCCCCATCTAAGGGCCCCTCTAGGGGCCCCCTTCCAGGGCCAGATGGAAGAATCCCCCCTCCAAGCCCAAGAAACCCCACCGCCACCCCTCACCCCTGGGGTGCCTGCATTTCTCATTGATGCCTCTGCCCTGTGGGGGTCTGCACTTTGCAGTCAGGAGTAAAGTTGTGGTGTATTCTTGAGCCTAGTGTGCTTGGGGCACTATGGATTTTGGACTGGCCCTTGGCCCTGTATGTACATATCTTTTATATATATTTTTTAATATATGGTTATCATGCAGCGCTACACCATTGGTGTTGTTGTTTCCTACCTAATCCTGGCTTTCATTCACCATGTATGTGTGGGGGTGGTGGGTATTGGTGTGTGTGTGTGTGTTGGTACGGGTGTTTGTTTGCGTGTGTGTGTGAGCACGGCTTCCCGTGTCGTGTGTGTGTGTACTAACGTCGTTCCCTCCGATGCGTGCTAGGCTGGTGTACTTATGGTTGGTGTCTTGGTCACTGTCGCCGGTCTGGGAGTTGCAGGACCAGTTGGAGTATTGGAAGGAGTTGCATTTTGCGTGCCATGGGGCCAAAAAACATGCCTGTGTTCTTGAAGGTGGGTGTTCCATTTATATTGTTCGTTTCCACCAGGCTTTTGGTGGCGGTGGTTCCGCCTCAGAAAGCCTGGCGGTGTGCAACCTCGTAATATGGACGTGGGATGCTGCCTGTCCACCAGGCTGGGGATGGCTGCTGCCTGGCGCACCGACACTTCCGCTGTTGCGGGCTGAACGGTGACTCGGCTGTGTTCTGCAGGTACCTTTCCAGGACTTGTAATATGGCGGTCTTCACTACCGGGCCCGCGGCGATGCGGCTGCCAAACTCTGATGAGGGCCTTAGTCTGGAGTGAGTGTTGATGACAGCCAGAGCTGAGAAACATGCTGAGAAACAAGCTGCTGAAACGGAGGACAGAAGTGCCCAGAATGAGTCAGACACGAGTGTGCAAATTATTTCGAAACAAAGGACTGAAGAACACAAAGTGATGTCTACATTTAAAAAGGTATTGTCGTTCAAATGTGGATTTTTGTTTCCACATGAAGGAAATTGTCCAGCCATTGGACAGATATGCAAAGGATGTTTATAGGACTATTTGCGATTTGTAAAGCTAAGGAAAAAGTAAGTACATCATGGTGCAAAGACAAAATGGCTGCTAGAACATTCTAGAAGCAGACAAAATGGCTGCTAGAACATTCTAGAAGCAATGTTTGACGTACGCCTACAATTCCAGGCAGTGACACCTTGGAGGCAAATAAATACTACACAAAGTCAATTGTCATCTAAATGATCGTCAAACTGTTTTTCTGCATCACTAATAAATGAAGGTGAAGAAAGTGATTGTGCCATGTCGACGTGTATCGATGTGTACCTCAGAAAAACGTGTACATGTCGGACTGGTCGCATGTGAATAAAAATATCAGTCAAAAGAAAGTCCACATGCCAAAGCCGAAAAATCATACAAACGCTGTCCCAAGATTACATTGAAAATAAATGGTTGTTCAGTACCTTTCATTATCAATAGTGGTGCATCGATAAATATAATGCTTGAAGAGAAATATAATGAACTGTCTTTGGTACTGTGACGTATGCCGTCAAAAACCAAAGACTATGCTTGGGCTGCATCGGCACACATGAAGATTCAAGGCTCATTTCTAGCAACAGTAAAACATAAGAAAAAGAAAGTAGAAGCACCGATCCATGTGCTTTAAGGTACAGTGGCAAGTGCCTGTTTGCGGCTGACGTGAGACTGATTTCTATGAATTGCGAAATGAATTCTCATCACGAAATAGTAAGTCAATTCCCTTTGTTGTTTTATGTTTTAGGAAAGTTAAAGTTAAAGTGAATCGTTACTTAAGCATGATATTATTGAGCATTCCACTGAACCAACACCATGGGTTTCTCCCATAATAGTAGTGCCCAGAAAGGACAGTGAAGGAGCTGTGCACATATATGTTGACATGTGCCAGGCGAATAAAGCAATTGCGTGGGAACAACTTCCAGGGCCACAAATTACTGACATAACACTATTGAATGGTGCAAAGGTGTTCTTTCTTCTGCATTTGAATAAAGGTTATCATCAGTTGTAACTTGAAGAAAGCTGCAGGTACATCACAACCTTTTCTACACATGTTGGTTTGTTTAAATATAAGAGACTTGTGGCCTGATTTAGCTATTTGTGGACAGGTTACTCTGTCACAATGCTGACGGTAATCCCACCCGGCGAAATCTAAATCCCATTACTTCCTATGGTGTTTAAATTTTTTGGACAAGATATCCATCACTGTTGTGACTGAATAACCCATCCGCCAATGTCTAAATCAGATCCTTAGTTTTAGTATGTCATCGGCTGCAGAAATTTTCCAAAATGTCATTCAACGTGTCATACCACCTGTTGTGAATACATTGAATTATAGCATGACATATTCATTTTTGGAACTACATAGAAGGAGCATAACAGAGCTCTCACACAAGTATGTCAATTACTCAGTGATGAAGGTTTGACTTTGAATGTAGACAAGTGGGAATTCAATAAGACAAAACTGAAATTCTTTGGCCATATCTTTCCCGATGGGGACATGGTGCCTGATCCGGCAAAAGTACAAACTTTGACAAATGCTGAAACCCAACAAGATGTTTCAATGGTACATCATTTTATTGGAATGGCCTGTTACTATTCAAGATACATACAAGACTTTGCCAGTGTTAGTGCTCCATTACCTGAATTGACAAAGAAAAATGTTTTGTTTCACTGGTCAAACGAATGTAAGAAACGCTTCAAGAGAATCAAACATGCCATTGAAAATACTATGGAAATTGTGTTCTTTAATCCAAAGCGTCATACAGAGATAGTGATTGATGCTAGCCCATTCAGGTTAGATGCTATACTTGCAGAGCATATTGGACACCCAAATGCTAGATGGCTTATTGTGGCCTACGCTGGTAGATGTTTTTTCTAAAGTTTGACTGTGATATGGGCTTGTGAACATTTCCATGTGGTTTTCTAGGGAAAGCCCATCTTTGGCAATCTAAAAACCAAGATGCTGCCTCGATTTGAATGATGGGAATTTAGATTGCAAGATTGTAAGATTATACATTTGTGCATCATCCAGGAAAAGATCAGAATCATGCTGACTATTTTTTGAGAGTGCCTATACAAGGTCACGGTACTCTATCCAAGATGACTGAGGCCTACATTAATTGTGTTGTTAAGTCAAGTACATCAGTTGCTGTCTCATTATCCCAGATTGTCACGGCCACGAGTCATGATAGTGACCTTCAGAAGTTAAGACATAATTACACATCAGTTGTAAAACAAACACATTCGACCTCTCAGTAATGATAGTGAATATCAGAAGTACAAAAATGTCAGAGATGAATTGTCCATAACTCTGGAAGGAATTATACTGCGAGGGTCGGGAATCCTGATTGTGAAGAGTCTGCGACAAAGAGTGGTTGAAGTGGTTCACAAAGGACATTGTGGTATTGTTGCCACAAAGATCTCTCGCCGATACCGTATTTGGTTTCCAAAGTTAGACCGAAGAGTTGAACAGGAACTAAAGACCTGTCACATATGCAATTGTTTGTCAACCAAAGATACTCAGCATGCTCTGAACATGTCAGAACTCCCTAAACATGTCTGTGAGAGAATAGCCAGTGATTTCTTTGGCCCACTTGATAATGGGCATCATCTAATTGTAACTGTAGATGAATACTCATATTTTCCTTTGGTTGAAGATCTCTCATCCACGACTCATGAACGAGTAATCAAAAAACGTGATTGGCTAGTTTCCAACATGAGGCATACCAGCCTTTGTAAAGTCTGACAATGGTCCTCCCTTCAACAGTAAATAATTTAAAGAATTTCTGAAGCATCTGAACATAAAGCATCAAAGATCACTCCTTTATGGTAATAGGCCAATGGACTTGTTGAACGTTTTATGAGTACTCTAAAAAAAATAAATGCAGCATGCAACTCTTGAGAAGCTAAATTTGAAAACAGTATTGAATTTAACCCTACAAGCTTATTGGTCAACACCCAACTCGACCACAGGTGAAAGTCCTGCAACTTTGATGTTTAGGAGAGCAGTGACAACCAAGTTACCCCAATGGACCACCGAAAGAGAAAAAAATGAAAACATGATTCATACAAGGGACTTGGTTGAAAAACATAAAATAAAAGTTTATGTAGACAAGAGGCAACATGCAAAAGACATCTTGTTCAGAAAAGGACATTTGGTGATCACTAGGCAGATACGCAAAAGAAAAGCTGATATTCCTTATGATGTTGAACCTTTTCAAGTGGTGTCTACCAAAAGACACATGGTGACTGCCCAGTGCCCTGGGAAGTTCATTACCAGAGACTCTTCTCACTTTAGGCCTGTGTCTTCAACTCAAAATGGTGAAAGAAAGACTGACTGAATAGTCAATGACAGTTGCTGATCCTTTGCCATCTTTAACAATCTCTGACCCAGAAGACGACAGTATACAGCTTCCAGGAACCAGACTGGATTGGATGATCAAAACGCCAAGAAGATTGATTGAAGCGATATAATTGTATATGTTTATATATATGTGTGTGTGTGTGTATGGCTAATGATTTTCAAAAAAGTTTTATTTTTTCATTTAACAGAGAGGGAAATGTAGTGTCTTGCATGATTTAGAATGGATTCTTTCTGGCTCCCAGCGGATTCCATATCAGTGTATCGTAATCACGAGAGTATAAGATAGTGAAAGCTTTGTTTAGAATGTTGGAGTTGAAAGGCACACACATAGGAATAGAGACGTGTGATTCATAGCTCCGTGTGTGGCCTAATCATTGGCGGGTGTCCAGGCTGGGGAAGACACTACAGCCAGCTCCTGGGTATGAAAGTTTGTTTCTGGTTTCACCTTCTGCCTCTCCCTTGGCTTCACAAAACAGAAGACCTCTTCCCTTCCTTTTCAGCCTGAGAATCCTGAAGGTCATCCTTATCCTTTTTGGAAAGGTTGTTTTGTAATAAAAGGAATGGAACTTGCTTTTGTAAAATGTAAAAATATTCAGAGTTTTGTTTCCAGTAGATCCCCTCACTTTGACTAGTGATGTAATTTCCTTATTACCTTCATCTCCTTTCTCCTGTTAATCAGTGCAATGCCAAGATGCCTCAACAATTCAACTCATATATTTAGTCAGTGCGCTCAGGCACTAAATGCAGGTCTGGTGGCAATTTAAGAAGAAAGGAATCAGAAATTATGGATTGTGGGTCTTCTTCTTTGGTGATGGAGCATTGTCACCTGAGGTATTGCTCCAGGTACCTGGAACGTTACCTATGGTAGTCCAAGGAGAGATAGCTCAGCTATGTGAATTCTGATACATTCTTGTGTGTTTGTTCTCCTGGATGGTGTCAATGCAGCAGCAGTACATCAGCCTCCTGCTTGTGCAGGCATTGCATCTCTGTGTCTTGCCTCTTCAAAGACGTGTAAATAGTCAGCAAAATGCTTATAAAACTTTATTCTGATGTTACACTAAGCCTGGGTCTGTCAAAAACGGCATGGCTCTGATACTTGGTGCAATAGATTGCTAATGCCAAAACGTTGCACAATCAAAACAGTAGTTTGTGCACTATTTCTTTCATTGTAACAATGACAAACCGGTAACTTTGTTGTCTGCCTGGTGTTTCTCCTTTGTCCCATTCAGGGTTACTCATTTTTCTTCCTAGGCCCGGCCAATAGCTATAATTATCATAAGTATTGAGAAACACCCATTATAGGGAAAATGGTGATGCTTCTAAAAACACATTTTGGAGAAATTCATAACAAATGTTGCATTATATAAAGCACACCATCCCTGTAGAATTTAAAAGTAAAGTGGATTTGATTATTTGTGTGCTAGGGGCTTCAGAACCGAATTGGAAGCGTGGCTGTTATAAGATGTGCTAGTAAGCACCACAATATTTGTTTCTGTTGGAATAACCTAATTTCTGGACATTGCCCATCAGACACACATTCAATATGTTCTAGATCTTGAAGAAAAATACTGGTATCCTTTGCATGCTAGAACATTCATCTAAGGTCCAGATGAATCTCCTTAATTTCAGTGGCATAACTATGGCCCCTGCAGTGCAGGGGGGCACGAACTCCTGGGGCCCCCTTCAGCACAGTACACTGTGCACGGGTGGCAGGCCACTGTCTGGGTCCAGGGGGAGGGAGCCCTTCAAGGTTCGTTACACCATTGCCTCATTTCCTTCACAGACTGTGGCCCACTCATTAATCCATTCCATTGGCTTCTGCTTCATTCCACGTTTTCTGCTCTGTTCTTAATGCCTACTGTTTCCAGATTTCATGGGCAATATCCCATCATGCCTTTTGAGGTGCTGTGGTTAACTTGGTGTCCCTCAGTGGCCATTGTGAAGGTTTAATGTTTGCTGTACACATTAAGAAGAGTTTAACACACTATTCTACCCTACATAAATGTCACCCGTCGATTCTTTTGCTTCAGTCTTCTTCCTTATGTTCTCTATGCCCCTCCCCTTCTCTTGCTCCAATCCTCACTTCTAGACTGATGCATAATGCCTCTGTATCCATCCGGTAAGATACTATCGGGGTCATTATGAGTTCGGCGGGTGGCACCGCCGCCCACCAAACTCATTCCCCCCACTTCACCGCCAGTGCTGTGAAGCCCCCACTGGCTCTATTATGATTTTCACGCTGGGCCGGCGGGAAACAGGGCCTTTACATTGACGCCAGCTCCTAATGGAGCCGGCGCCAATGTGGCAGTGCGATGGGTGCAGCAGCCCCCGTCGCGCATTTCACTGCCCGTAATTCAGGCAGCGAAATGCACAATGTGGCTGTGCATGGCGGCTCGTGCACTGCCCATGCTAAGTGCAGGGGCCCCCAGGGGGGGCCGAGCCACCCTTTCCACCAGCCTTTCCCGGGCGGTGTAAACTGCCAAGAAAAGGCTAGCGGAATGGGACTCCTAATCCCCACGGCAACGCTGCTTGCTGCTCTGCCCTGTTGGATTTGAAACGCTGAGACTGACAGGCTTCCTGGTGGCGGCAGCCTGGCAGTGGCGGCGTTTCCACTGTGGCGTGTCCGCCAGGGTCATAATATGGCGGGCGGAGCACACCATCTGTGAATCTGGCGGTCAATGGACCGCCAGACTCATAATGAGGGCCTAAATGTGTTCAGGAAAATAAACACACTTGAATCTCAAGGCTCATTCCTCACTGCTTCTGTCATTCCTCCTTCATTCCTGCCTCTGCATCCTTTTTTAAATCACTGTGTTGTCTTTCTCTGACAACCACAGGTGGCATATTGGGCTATACAAACAGCCAACACTGTGCAGAAGAAAACCCTGGCATTCCTCTGCTTACGATGCCACGTTCTGAGGTAAACTTTTCTGCTCATCAAATAGGGCATAGGAATGGGGCGGTTGTGCTGTTGTTTATCATCTTTCATTTTGAAACTGCACTGAATGTGCCCCCTTCAGGACTGTGAGGTGAAATGAGTAAGGTAATGCACACTACTAGCACACGGCTCTGAGTAAACTGTGACACCTTCAGCCAGTTCCAGCATTCTTGGGTTTGTAGTTTTAATGTTTGCACTATGGGTAAACCATGACTGATTGATGGTGTTATACAAGATGTAGGACAACCTAGCTTCCATCAGTTGAAGGGATGAGAATTACACTCAAAGAAAAGCACGAATTGGCAAAGTTAACAGGGATGGCCCGGGCTAACTGGCATGAAGGCTAAAATGTTTTTTTGCGGTTTTATTATCTTTTTTAGAAGCATATGGCAAAAAAGTAAAAAGAAGAAAAGGAAACCATGCCAATTATATGTGACGGCAATATGTTTGATGTACAGTCTTCACTGCATATAATTTTAATAGACTTGTACATGTGCTTCCTAGCAGACAGCTACTTATAAGTATAGAACACTTTTTGATTTCAATGCACATTACAAGAAAGTCTGGTTCTTATTGGTGCATAGAAATGTAGTTTTAGATTTGAATTTTTGCAACTTCATTATCTGGTTTCTATACACAAAGATGACTGAAATATGAACAAGCTTTGACAGAGCTAATTGGTCAGTTTGCACTTAGGTTGCTAGTAAAAGATTAAATTATTGATTTTTGTGTAAGGACAGAACTAAAAAGGACACATAATGAAAAGATAAACGTTTTGGCAAAGGAGATCATAGACCCACCAGCCCTAGCACTGAAGGGCAGTACTGCTCAGGCATAAGGGCACACGTTAACAGGAAATATTACGTCACTCGAGCCAGTGGCTGAATTGGGCTGACCCGTTGACCTGTTGCCCTATGTTGTGTGCTCTGGTGGGTGGAAGCAAAATGTGTCTGACAACTAAACAGACCAACTGATGAAGAGGGCTGACACCAAGCAAAATTATGTATAAAGATTTGTTTTATTTCTGATTTTTTTTTATTTTGTTACATGAGGCTAGTGAGACAGCTAAAGCTCTCTTGAGGCTGTTCCTCGTTCAAAAAAAAAATCACTGTAGTATTTAATTTTCCCCCAAACTTCATCACCAAAGCACCGTATTACATCTACGGGCTTCTTGAGCACTGGTGCAAAGCAGAGCACTGCTCTCCTACTTGCTTTATAATTATAAAGAATAAAAATATTGGGGAAACTGTTATTTTCTTTTGAAAACTATGTGGTAGTTACAGACCCTTTCCTTTGTTTTCTTCCTTCACAGGACGTTTACATCATCACATTAATGTATTAACACAAAGAACCCTGCGTATGGTGAGAAAAAAACAATCTCACCTAATAAAATTTTACTCTGCTGAGTCGGAATTTTTTGGATGTGACAAATAACATCCAACTACTGGTTTTGGGAGAATAACATTCCGATTTCAGCGCTTACCTCCCCAAAATCTGAATTCTTAGGTAAATATCAGGCATTTTCCCCCATATAGTATATATCGGCTGGTTCTCACCTGTCAATATTTATCTCAGCATGAATAATTGTAATCTACATGGTAAAGCAGTTATTGCACAGATCAGAATTAACCGGCCCCTTTGTAATTAAGGCCAGTGTGTCCCATTTTAACCCCTTCAATGCGGGCGTCGGCCACTACCTCCCTGGTGCGGGTCACGACCAGTGGGCGACACCAGGGAGGGCGCTAATAAATCCTCGGGTGCGTCGCACCCGAGGATTTTTAAATTTTTTATTTTTGGTCCCTGGGAGACACAGAAGCTCTTCCGTGTCTCCCCACGCCCCCCACCCGCCCCTTTGTGACGTCAGCGCACCGCGAGGCGCGCTGACGTAACAATGTTGATTTCCCCATCGGAGCAGGAAGCAGCCTTGCGGCCGCTTCCTGCTCCAATGGGGAAAACAGCCTTCCCCACGTTCGGGAAGGCCTCGTAAGAAAGGGGAGAGTCCTGAAACTGTTTCCTGGCCCCCAATCACAGCTGTGCGATGGCCAGGAAACAGAGGGGCCAGGAAACAGTTTCAGGAAGGCCTCGTAAGAAAGGGGAGAGTCTCCCAGCCAATCCTGATGCTGCTTTGAGCAGCGTTAGGATTGGCTGCAGGGCAGGCTGGGAGTCTGTGCCTGCAGAAAGAAGATGGAAGAAGCGGAGCGGCGCGACGGTGAGGAGGTGTTTTTTTTCTGAATGAATTTAATTTTTAGCCCCCCCGTGCGCCACGCCGCCAGGCGAACCGCCACTGTGATTAGCGCCTTATTTGGTCCATCATTGGCGTAGGCGACTCCTTTCGTAGCCCCGGAGGATCCTCAATTGTCTGGCTTAGAGACCTCTGCAGGGGAAGCCTTGTGTGGGATCGAGCAAGGGAACGAGGATATCGTACAATATATAACTCATTTTAGACAACTGGATGCAGAAACCACTTGGGTGGAACTAACTCTGGTAACGCTTTTTCACAGAGGGCTGCGGGATGAAATTAAAGATGAGTTGGTGCATTCACCCCAAGCTGAGACCATGGCTGATCTTATGAATCTAGCATTGTCTATAGAACATCTCCTACAGGAACGTCGGTTAGAGAGACGTAAAGCACGTGCTTCACCACAGGAATGACGCGTTCTACCACGCATCGGGCCACTGCTTCCCAACTTAAAAAGCCTCCTTCGACTTGTGAAGAACCAATGCAGATAAGTCTGACTCAAGGACCATTATCTGAAATGGAACGAGAAAACAGGAGAAAATCAGGACTGTGCTTGTATTGTGGCTCTCCTGGTCATATGATCTGTAATTGTCCATGTAAGCCATCGGGAAACACTGCATCACGTCCTTTGTAAGACGGGAGAGAATGGGATGGTCTGGAATACCTTAGGCTGCACCTCAAATGAAACTTCCAACTTGCTGTTTCTACTACCTATGCTTTTGAGTTAACCCAATGGAAATGAAGAAAAAGCATTGGCACTCTTGGACTATGACACTAACCGAATGTATCCGGATAAAAGTTAGGCCACGAAAGACAAATAAATCAAGTACCTAAAGATACTCCCAAACAGGTACACATGGTAGATAAAACCCCCTTCGTTTCTGGACCAGTTAAAGAAATTATGCCATCATTATAGCTGACCTTAGGAAAACATCAACAGTACCTTTGACCTTATGGTTCACCTAATCATGTCATGGTACTAGGGATACCATGGTTGATCAGACACAATCCTTATATTAACTGGGAAACCCGGCCATATCCTTGTCATCACATTTCTGTCATCAATTTTGTTATGCTACAGAGAACTATTGGGCTCCTAAGGAGGTGGCCCTAGCGAGAGAAGACATTTTTTAACTCCATCAGTGTCATACAAGGGGTACCTTGTCATTACCAAATTTATGCTGAAGTCTTCCAGAGAGCCTGGTATTGCCTCCCCATTGTGATTTTGATTGTACAACCTCTCTTGAACCTGGAGCCACAGTACCCTTTGAGCAAATGTACTCTCTTACCAAACCAGAGAAGGAAACAGTAAGGAAATATCTTGAGGAGAACCTTGGGAGTGGTCTGATCACACAAGCCTGTTAGCCCGCTGGGACACCTCTCTTTCTTTGTACCAAAAAAGTCCAAAGATCTGCGGCCATGTATCGACTTTAGGCAACTAAACAAGGTCACAATAAAGGATCCATATCCTTTACCCCTAATCAAGGATATTCTAGAGTCGGTTAGAGGAGGAAAAAGATTTACCAAGTTGGACCTTTGAGGTGCTTATCATCTCCTTTGAGTTAAGGAAGGAAACCGCTTTTAGAACACTTATAGATCATTTTGTACATCCGGTTATTACCTTTAGACTAACCAATGCGCCTTCTATATTCCAAAGATTAATGGATAATGTGTTTGTGGATCTTCTAAATCATATCATATTGATATATCTGGATGACATTTTGGTCTATTCTGTGGATCCTAAGCTACTTCAGGCACATGTGATTCAAGTCCTGGAAAGGTTATGTCTGAACAATTTGTTTTGTAAACCTGAGAAATGTGAGTTTGATAAACTGGAGGTGCAATATCTGGGGTACATTATCAGCAAGACAGGTATCGTTATGGATCCCCAAAAGGTACAGGCGATATTAGACTGGCCTTCGCCTTCCACCATTAACGAAACCCAGTGCTTTCTGGGATTGTCAAATTTCTATATCCAGTTTACTGGTAACTTTGCCTACCAAACAAATTACATCACACAATCCTTAAAAAAGGAAAACCTTTGGCAGGGGTTCAAATGGACCGATCTGCAAAAAACGCTTTTCAATCCCTGAAATGAGCCTTCACTCAAGCACCTATTTTAATTCATCCTGATATTACCAAGAAATTAATAGTAGAAACGGATGCTTCAGACAGGGCAGTAGGGGCTATCCTCCTCCCGAGACAAGAAAATGATTAGCTACAACACCCTATTTTCCACATGTCACAGGTTTTGTCAGATTCCGAGACAAATGGCTCAGTTTTTGAAGAAGTACTGTTAGTGATGAAATTAGCCTGCCATGAGTGGAGGCAGTTCCTGATGTGCATTAAGGAACCATTTGAAATCCAAACAGACCATAAGAATTTATTGTGTTTTCGCAGCATCCAATGCTAAAACAGCCACCAGGCCTGGTGGGCATTCTTTGTAAGTCAATAGAATTTCACTATCACCTGCAACATCCTGGCTGACACCCTGTCCCATCGTTGTCCGTAAAGTTCTACCCTTCCACAACAAAGCATAATAGAACCTCAATGTATAGTTGCCACTGTTCAGTCATTCCTGGATAGAGTCCAGTCTGAATATACTTCCTTAACCAAAGAAGAATGGGAAAACATAGTCACTCAACTTAATCAACATGGCACACACTATTACAAAGAGAAGTTGTTATACCTCCCTACTAAAGAGATACAGTTAGAGGCCTTACAGATGTGCCATGATTCTCCCATGGCTGGTCATTGTGGTTTCAAATCCACCATGGAACTGATACTTCGCTCTTTTTGGTGGCCGTCAGTAAGAGAAGATACGGAGATCTATGTCCCTTCCTGTGCTGTCTGTGCTCACTCTGTGATGCCTGCGTTTTGCTGTCGGGCACACCACAGGTCTCATGGCTGCCCATTAGTTAACCACATGAAAACGTTGTGGGTCTAGTTGGAACTGCGGCTTCTACATTACATGGTTTTAGGCCCTTTTTACTTACCGCTCCTCTGGGGACCATGATCTTGCTTCTTCTTCTTTCTATATCCAATCTTGTTTCCAGCATGCCCGGGGAGTTGTATTTATTTTCACCATTCTAATATGGCGATTTTTCTATCTTTTTGCTTACTGGTTACCTATCCAAGATGGACGTTCTTTACTTTCTGTTACATCACTTCCTTTCTATGGGTACATAAGGAGCTGAAGTTTAGTTTCCTTTGCTGATCTTGCTGGTCTCTCCTTCACCTCCTTTTGTGGCCTTCTTCCTTCAGGAGTTGCTGCCTGCATCAGAGTTTTTTTTTGTAAGGGTTGTTTTCACTTGGGGCTCCTTCTGGAGGGAGGGAGGGCACAGTCTGGTCTGACGTTCTCCTTCGGCAGCACCGTGGCTACCGGAAAGGGTTGTCCTTTCCTCGGACAGACCAGAACCTACAAGAGCCGACGTCGAAAACCATCACAACACCCTGAAGTTGGAAGAAAAGTACGGAACTTGACAGTAGGTGGTGAATGACCAAAGGCGAACCATGTTGTACATATTTGTAGATATTTCCAGAGAAGGAGCCTGTCCCTAAAGAGGTAGCTGTCAAAAGCAACAGGAAAATATGCGTCAAGCATTCATAGTTACAGAATCATCAGAGAATCATATACAGAAACATTAGGAGTAATTAGAAAAATATAGATGAAGAGATAACTTCCGCATGTGGGATGATTGGAAGCAATAAGGGTTCCATACAAGTATGAATAGGCCACCGAAGGAATATCAGTGATGTGTGATGCTGAGAGTGATATCTCACCTTGCGGAGTTGTGAAGTGCTTTGTCGCCAATCCTAAAGTGCAGTAGGTTTAGTGCTGGTCTGAGATAATTACTTCCACTAGGAAATAGGAGGAGAAAGTATGTTTTTGCGTATGGTCCTTGAGAGCTTGTCTTATGCCCAGCAAGCTAGTGCGAGGTAGAGTTCACTAGCAAAGTAGTTAGACTTGCTAGAGGAGAAGGCCCACGTCTTGTTGAGAATTCAAGCACAATGAAATAGGTCATGTACTTGTGTAAAGATAGGTTAACTACAATTAAACTTGATGTGGTTAGTAGTCATTCTGAGCATTACTGGGTCAAGGTGAACTCTGGGTGGCCATTGAGCGAAATGCTGCCTTTGTCAATGTGTAAAAGGAACTGGCTTGCACTGAGCAGTGAAAGACTTTTTGGGAAGTGAAAAAGCTTCAGGTTTCAGAGTACACTAGCTACAAGCAAGCTTTATTGGCATTTTAAAGTGGATTGTCTGGAAGCAAGATGAAAACAAAGAGATTTAGATCTGAGTTAGGTGCAGACAAAAGGTCCCAGTTCATACTATTGAGCGATTTATTGATTTAAGTTTGGGGTTTGTGCCTATTAATATTCAGGTTGTCTTGGGTGTACGCATTAGACAATCCGGTCTGGATAGTGATAACACAAGATCCAAGCTTGAAGATGTCACTCTTGAAGATTCTTTCAATAGAGGATGATATAATCAACATACTTGTAGGGAGACCTCTTGAAGGGTTCATACGGCTCTTTGTACAGGTTAAGACACATTAACAATTTAGCCTCATGGGAGTCAGAAGTGGAGAGCATGATGAGTGTATCTGTCAAACTGTGTCCTTCCTGAAAGGTATAAAGCAAATCACATCAGAAAGTTTTGGTGAAGGCATTTCATGAGTTAAGCATCTAAAATATTGCCTGATGGTCATCTGGTGGTATCTGGTAGTGAACTATAGAGCATTGTCCACTATAGGAGAAGTTGCATTTTCCAGATTACTCTTAAAGTGAACTCAAGGCTTATATGATTTGAGGGGATTATGAGGCACAAGAGTTGGAGCTGACTTGCATCTCCTCTTTCAATTTTTTTCCATAAATGAGTGATAGTTCGTGGCCTCGTTGCATTCACAATAGATTTGTGAGTAGGCAGCTAATCTATCCAATTTCTAAGGATGATTCAGTGAACTATGTCCAGGAGGGAAGAAAGCACTTCAGGAAGAAGCAATCTTGGTGATAGAGCAAGAGAGATGGTTGTTGTCATATGTTGCAACTTTCATGGGCTGCAGCATGTTAGACAGCGATTTTATGGTCCTGAGTGGGAAGGAGTGCCAAAGAGTAATAGTATAGGTCATGCTGTTTGTTATCCATGGGAAGGTCAGTGGTTACTGAGACTTAACTATTTAGGTATTGTCAGTGCAACCCCACTGTTATAAGCTCAGATATTGTCAATGCTTTGTTTGTAAAAAAATAATAAGTGTTCAGTTCCAAATCCACCTGCTAACCATCACGCTCCTACATTTTTACTTCTTTAAACCACTCAAAGCTGTAAGGATAGCCTGGAGCACTGTTATTATTGCTTAATATATACTGAATTATTAAATATGCCACTGATGCTCTGTATCTTAAAATTGGCAGATAGTGCTATCATGTGGTGGAACATAAAGATGTGTCAGTGTTATGAAATAAATGCCACTGCTGGTACCTGGCAGACACCAGCACAAATTAAGAAGTGCAAACTGTTACTGATCAAATGCTGGCCAGCGGGAAATGGGTGTTTATATACTGCCAACCCAGACAAACATAAACAGGGTCAGTAGGATTATTCAACAGGTGCATTTACACGGGCGATTGCAAAGTCCATCACTGAAAGAAAAAAGAAACACTAGAGGCGGCAACTATTGTATACAGCATTTCACCCATCACATCCCTCGTTCTACAAATAGTCTTTCACCCTCACAGCACATAAGTATATCTTAGACACTGAGTAAACACACCATGAAGAAGTAGTAATGACTTTATATAATTATCCTTCTCTATTATTATTTTTGTTGTTATTGTTATTCTTTAACCCCTTCACTGCCAGGCCTTTTCCCCCTCAAGTGCAAAGCCTTTTTGTGGCTGTTTGGGGCAGTTCGCACTTAGCCCCTCATAACTTTTTGTCCACATAAGCTACCCACGCCAAATTTGTGTCTTTTTTTTCCAACATCCTAGGGATTCTAGAGGTACCCAGACTTTGTGGGTTCCCGTGAAAGAGACCAAGAATGTAGCCAAAATACAGCGACAATTTCGTTTAAAAAAAAAATAATAAAAATGGGGAAAAAAGGGTCTGCAGAAGAAGGCTTGTGGTTTTCTCACTGAAAAGGTATCAACAAAGGGTTTGCAGTGCTAAAATCACCATCTTCCCAGCTTTCAGGAACAGGCAGACTTGAATCAGAAAACCCAATTTTCAACACAATTTTGGCATTTTACAGGGACATACCCCATTTTTACTATTTTTTGTGCTTTCAGCTTCCTTCCAGTTAGTGACAGAAATGGGTATGAAACTAATGATGGATCCCACAAAGCTAAACATTTCTGAAAAGTAGACAAAATTCTGAATTCTGCAAGGGGTAATTTGTGTAGATCCTACAAGGGTTTCCAGCTGAAATAAAAAAATATTGAAATTGAGGTAAACAACCAGCCATTTTTCTCCACGTTTTACTCTGTAAATATTTCCTGCGATGTCAAATTTTTTAAAGCAATATACCAGTATGCCTGCTTGACTCTTCTGGTTGCTGGGATATATAGGGCTTGTAGGTTCATCAAGAACCCTAGGTACCCAGAGCCAATAAATGAGCTGCACCTTGCAATGGGTTTTCATTCTATACCGGGTATAGAGCAATACATTTGCTGAAATATAAAGAGTGAAAAATCGATATCAAGAAAACCTTTGTATTTCCAATATGAGCACAAGATAAGGTGTTGAGAAGCAGTGGTTATTTGCACATCTCTGAATTCCGGGGGCGCCCATACTAGCATGTGAATTACAGGGCATTGCTCAAATAGATGTCTTTTTTTACACGCTGTCTTACATTTGGAAGGAAAAAATGTAGAGAAAGACAAGGGGCAATATCACTTGTTTTGCTATTCTGTGTTCCCCCAAGTCTCCTGATAAAAATGGTACCTCACTTGCGTGGGTAGGCCTAGTGCTCGCGACAGGAAACGCAACATGACACATCACATTTTTACATTGAAATCTGACGTGTTTTTTGAAAAGTGCCTAGCTTTCGACTTTGACCTCTAGCTCAGCCAGCACCTAGGGAAACCTACCAAACCCGTGCATTTTTTAAAACTAGACACCTAAGGGAATCCAAGATGCGGTGACTTGTGGGGCTCTCACCAGGTTCTGTTACCCAGAATCCTTTGCAAACCACAAAACATGGCCAAAAAAAAACACTTTTTCCTATTATTTCGGGGGCAGAAAGTTCTGGAATCTGGGAGGAGCCACAAATTTCCATCCACCCAGCATTCCCCCACACCTCCCGATAAAAATGGTACCTCACTTGTGTGGGTAGGCCTAGTGCCCGCAACAGGAAATACCCCAAAACACAATGTGGACACCTCACATTTTTCCACACTGAAAACTGACTTGTTTTTTGCAATATGCTTAGCTGTGGATTATAGACCTAGCACAGCTGGCACCTAGGGAAACTTAGCAAAGCTGTACATTTTTAAAAACTAGACGCCAAGGGGAATCCAGGATGGGGTGACTTATGTGGCTCCCACCAGGTTCTGTTACCCAGACTCCGTTGTAAACCTCAACATTTGCCTAAAAACACGTTTTCCTCAAATTTCTATGATGGAAAATTCTGGAACCTGAGGGAAGCCACAAACTTCCTTTCACCCAGCATTCCCCCAAGTCTCTCAATGAAAATGGTATCTCACTTGTGTGGGTAGACCTAATGCCCGCAACAGGAAACGGCCAAACGCAACGTGGACACATTTTTCTACTGAAAATGGACTCGGTTTTTGTAATGTGCCTAGCTGTGGATTTTGGGCTTTAGCTCAGCCAGCACCCAGGAAAACCTAGCAGATCTGTACGTTTCTGAAAACTAGACATATAGGGAAATCTAGGCTGAGGTGTTTCGTGCGGCTCTCGCCACATTTTGTTACCCAGGTTCCCTTTCAAACCTTTAAAATTTGTCTGAAAAAAAACATTGTCCTCACATTTCTGTGATGCACAGTTCTGGAATCTCAGGGGAGCCACAAACTTCCTTCCACACAGCATTACCCCATGTCTTCAGATAAAAATGGTACCTCACTTGTGTAGGCCAAATGCCTGCGACAAGGAAGAGCCAAAAACATATAGCGACTAAGGAGGCACGAAAGCGTGTTTATAAGTGCAGTTTTTTAATATACTTTTTTAGTCTGACTCTGCTTTTGGCACCCACATAAGTGAGGTATCATTTTTTATCAGGAGACCGAGAGGTATGCTGGGTAGTGGGAAATCTGTGGTCTAATTCTGTTTCTAGAAGAATATGGCACAGAAAAGCAAAGAACATGTGTGATTTTAATCACATTTTGAGACTTACAGGGAATTGTGGGCAAGAAAACTTGTTGGGATCCAAGAACGGCACATCCCCTGAACTCCCCTGGGTGTCTTGTTTTCAAACGTATCTAGAGTTGGTAGGTTTTCCCTGGACAAGAAGCAAGCACGCTACCCAGCCTCTTACTTCTGTGGTGTCCCAAACACTCAAATTGTGAAACAAACACACTTACTTTTTGTTCAAAAGCCCCTCACCCACCAACCTATTTGGTGGCATGCTTCATTATTGAGGTCCCACCTGAGACATCTAGCCTGTCAGGGGTGCGCTTCGCTTCCTGATTACAGCGGAGCAGGTTTTTCTTCATGAGTTCAATTCCCAACTGAGAGGAGAAGTGCAATAAATATGCCTTGTGGCTACCCACCAATATTTTTACACGCACTTACTGGTTGGATTTGGCACGAAGGGAAGTGATGGTTCAATATATAACATTTTATTAACTAGAGATTTCACAAAAATGAAATGCCCTGTTAATAAATGAAAGGTAAAGAAAAACTGAACCAATGACTCACAACTCGTGAGCCGCGAGAAGGCACCAACTCCTTCACAGGCCATTCACAAACCTTTCATACGTGACACACACAAGACCATTCACACCGCCAGCCGTTGGCCCAGCATCGTACAAGATTCACAACAAGAGACATTGTACATTGTAAAGAACGGAGAAAGAAAGAAAAGTCAACTATACCTACACAACCATATATTCATCAAGTACACACACATACTGGTTGGATTTGACACAAGGGTGAGTGATGATTACATTTATAAAATGTTATCATAGGAGATTTCGCTAAAATGAAATGCACTGTTAATAATTGAAATGTCAAAAAACGGAACCAGTGACTCACAACTCGTGAGCTGTAAAGCTGCGCCAAGGCACCAACCACTTTACAGTCCATTCACACATCTTTCATACACAAGACCATTCACATCGCCAGCTGTGGGCCCAGCACATTACAACACTCACATCAACAGACAGGGCCCATCACTTTTATATGCCCACAGGTCTGACACAGCAATCACACTGGCTGACGGAGTGTGTGGACTGACGTTTGGCTAGCAGTGTGTGCAGTGACCAGCAGCAAGTCATTACTCACACACCGCCAGTCAAGCTCCAGCTCAAACACACCGCCAGCCAAGCACCAGTCTACGCACACCACCACCCAAGCTCCAGTCATTGAATGTCGCCAGCCAGATGCCAGTTCATGCACACCACTGGCCAAGCTTCAGTCCATGCACACCGACAGCCAAGCGCCAGTCCACGCACACCGCAAGCCAAGCGCCAGTCCACGCACACTGCCATCACATTTTCTTTTTAACTAAAAAGAAAACACAAACTAATTGTAAATAAATTCAAAACTATAAACTCAACAGCTTTAACTAAATTAATCGCACTAATTGCAAACGTGACATTGAACAAAACATTTTAAACCTTCTTTGTGTGTGGTACATTCTTAAACAAGAGGGTACGAAGAGCCCCGATTTAGAAGAACAATCAGGGCAATGCATGAAACACTCCTTCGGCATGCCTCTTTCCATACAGACTCTACATCTCTTACAGGAATTGTATTTTCTGGGTGTGGAAGTAATGTGATCAGCAAATAGCGATCTTTCAATCTAGCTACGGCCTCCACCACTCCAACTCTAGGAACACTTGCGTGTTCCACTACCTCAAGGCTGCCTATCACAGACTCCTGAAACTGAACAAAAGTCATCTTTGACTCTGGAGAATAATCCTTGAATACAACAAAAGCAGTAAAGGTTGCTAAATGGAAGTGATGGATAGCCAACTTGTTGTACCAAATGTACGCCTTGTGAACAGCAATGTAAGGTTCCAACCTCTGAGCTGCTCTATCTACACCACCCATGTGCTTATTATAGTCTACAACCCGCACAGGGTTGCGCACTTCAGCAACCCCAAGCAGTCACAGGTGAAGTAGTTTCATCATGAGTGGTAGTCAGCATGTAGACTTCCCTCCTGTCTGCCAGTTCACAGCTAGCAATTCATCACTGCACAAGGTACTGCACTGTCCCCTCTCAAGTTCTTTACAAACAAGGTCCTTTAGATAACCTTTAAGGTTAGAGCGGACTGTGCCACAAGCAAAAGTGTCCACTTTGAACAATTCCCTGAACAATTGCACACCAATATAGAGGTTATCTAGGTTCTGATGTTGATCTTTGTTAGAAAATCATCTACCAAGTTCCCACAACTTTTCTCACTAACTTCAAAAGTGGACAGACAACCTGGTAGATCAATAGTGGAATCCCTACCAGTGTAGGCCTGGAAATTATAGACATATCAAGTCCTACTCTCAGACAGCATATACATCTTAATTCCATTAAATGCTCTCTTGCTAGGACTGTACTGCCCAAAAGCCAAATGGCCCCTGAACAGGGCCAAAGACTCATCCATGGCTAATTCTTTCCCTGGAACAAAGTTGTTTAAAAAACAATCTAAATGGTGATCAAGGACAGGCGAAATCTTAAAAAGACGGTCACAATCAGGGTGACCTTGTGGCAACGCCAAAGTATTATCAACAAAATGCAGCATCCAAAGCACAACCAAATACCGATCACGACTCATGATTGCTGGAAATATGGCTGTTGCCATCAAGGGACTGATAGACCAATATGAAGACAGCGGCAGCTTCTTTATCAAGTCTATCAAAAAAGTTAAACCCCAAAATTTCCTCAACTCTTGCAGATTTGTGGGAGTCCACCAGGTAGCTCTAGAGTGGGGCTTTAGTCTGACACTGTTGTCCCTCAAATACTGTTCAGCATACAAATTAGTCTGCTCAACAATCTCACCCAAAAATAGATCACCCATAAACAACTGAAAGAAACTTAAAGGCAAAACGTTTTCAATATTTATTCTACACCCGGTAAAGACAGGCAATGCTGGCTGCATCGTGTTTGGAGCAACCCAGACTTCAGCTCTTCCAAGGGGAAAGCTTTTCAGCCCCAGACTGAAATCCAGAAGCCTCTTGCCTTACTAGTGGCACATCAGTGTCCTCCTCTAAAACAGGCACTTCATCTGCACAGAGAATGGCTTTATTATCAGATGATTTCTCTCACACTGAAAATTTACTGGCAGAATCTTGCACTTCCTCCTCTGCCTCATCTGCAAAGTCAGTCTCATATTCATGGTCAGAGGAAGATTCAAAAAGCATGGCAATGACCTGCTGAGCGGTCATCTTGTGGCTAGCAATAACCCTTACTAATAAAAGTAACTTGACATACAAGTCAACAACAATCAACCCTGTGTACTATAAGTAATAAACAAATTGTGGCTTTATCAGAAAGACCTATATACTTAAAAACTGTACCACTCACTTGCCAGAGACAGCTAGGCTCACCAGCAGCTACTCTGCACAGACACAGCAAGCACCAGAGATATTCCACTAAAAAGTAAAAAGAAAATAAAGCACATGAGACAACACTATACACATAGTGCACACATCTACAATAAAACAGAAGCTATATGTTATTACACCAATTACAAAACACTCATTAATGTATGGCAAACATACTCGTTTGGATTAGACAGTACAAAAAAGTTTTACTTACTATGCACACTGCATATCTATCACTGCCGAAACGGGAAGTAGGTGTCACAGCAAAGAAATCAAAAGCTTTGCAGTAGAATAAAAAGGAGAAATAAAACAATATGATCACAAAAGGAAATAAGGTGTGCCCACACAGACACACCATCAACCAAGCTGAGGGGCAGATGGGCCTAATAATGAGGTGAAAACATTCACCCCCTAAAGGCCCAAGGAACTTCTCCCCACAACAACTGTATTGCTCAAAAATAAAATCCCTGGTGTCCAGTGGCTTCTGCCCGCCTTAGGGGCAGAAGAGCCTAAAAGCATAAGGTTGATCTGCCTCCAAAGTGGGCAGATATGGCCACAATAATCACCCCTAAAGGGGAGCGAACCTTGCCCAAGAGGATGCTCCCCATACCAACATACTGAATAAATCATCCCTGATGTTTAGTGGCTTCTGCCCCACCCTGGGTGCAAATGGGCCTAAGAACATTAGGCCGATCTGCCCCCAATGGGGGCAGAAATGGCCAAAATAATCAACCACTAAAGGAGACCTACACTTGCCCAAGGGGCCGCTCCCCACAACAACATACTGAATAAAACATCTGAGGTGCTTAGTAGCTTCTGCCCTCCTTGAGGGCAGATGGACATAAAAGTATAAGGTCAGTCTGCCCCCAGTCGGGCGCAGAAACAGCCAAAATAATCACCCCCTAAAAGGGAGCGACTCTTGCCCAAGGGGCCACTCCCCAACATCGCCAAAAAACATATCCCTGTTAGCCTAGTGGGTTCAGCCCACCTTGGAGGCAGGTAGGCCTGAAAAAAAGCCTGATCTGTTCCCACGGGGGACAAAAACGACCAATATATGTGCTTCTCAATCGGGAGCGACCCTTCCCCAAGGGGCTTATCCCCAATATTGCACAAAATACACATAATAATACAAAGAAAACCCAAATTCCTGGTGGCCTAGTGGTTTCTTCCCCCCATGGGGGCAGATGGGCCTGAAAAAATAGGCCGATTAGTCCCCAACGGGGGACAGAAACAGCCAAAATACTTGCTTCCCAAACTGGAGCGACCCTTCCCCAAAGGCCACTCCCCAACATTGTCAAAGCATGCAGTTAACATAAAAAACATACTAAATCCCTTGTGTCTAGTGGGCAATCCTGCTGTACGATCGTGACCCCATGCATGATTGTGCAGCAGGAATGCTCCAAAGAGACATCGAAGGAAAGGAAAAGCCTTTCCTTTCTCCTGATGCCTCTTTGTTCTCAGCAAACCCACTCCCCCAGGAGAAACTCACCTTTCTCCTCCAACGTGCTGGAAGCAAATGACTTCCAGTATGTCCCCAGCAACCTCTAATGACGTTGGCTTGCGGTGCTAGCTGAAGTCACTAGATTCTGCGGGGGAAAGCACGGTTAGGAGTGGCAGGGGAAGTGCTTCAGCTGCCATCCCTTGTGGGGTGTTTGTATGGGTGGCCCACGGGGGGAGTGCCAGCGCTTCCCCGTGGGTGGTTGTCAGGACAGTCAGGAGCCATCCTACGCACATGCGCACTGTGGTCTGACGCTCGGAAGGGGTTAATCCGCCGCTGCTACTGCTGCAACTGCAGCAACTGCAGCTATTCTATGAATAATCATAATACCAAGAAATAATAACCCTATTTAACACTTTCATTTATATTGTTGTTATAGTTCCTAATGGAAACACAACTTCTGCCATTTCCAACCACTGGGAGCAATGATGCTGTGTCTTTCTGATATATATTTCACAAGACCGATATTTCCAGGAAGATGCGTGACTCAGAACTGCCTCATCATTTGGCTGTACCAGATGAGGCTTTTTCCTCTTTTCTGGGTATGGTCTATCTGACACTAGGATTGCCACCTGGCCAGTTTTATACCGGCATGACTAGTATTGTAATGTTCCTGTCAGCACAAAATTTAGAAAATTCATCTAAAGCTGTCTCCCTTCCCCCCTTATAAGTGCATACTTTACAGAGTAATTTTAAATGTGTTCTATAGCTGCTCTAATTACCTTTAGCTGATACTTAAAGTAAACAAAGACAACAATGCGGTATTAAAAATGAATGCATGCAATTACCATGGAGTTCTACTTAAGAAACTGGTCTGGGCCTTAGCAGAATCTTAAAGGTTTCAGATGGCCAGTATTTCTCTCAGGGAAATGTGGCAACCCTACCTGGCACCCTTGGTTTAAAATCACTAGTGCCCTCGGTCATTTCATTCCATATCACCTCCTATGTGGTAGGTTAATTCCAGTAGAGAACCGAGCTTCAAGCATTTTTAACTCACCTGGGACCGTATCGAACATACTGCAATTTTTCCTTTTTTGCGCCTGGCGCACCTTTTGAAAGGTGCGCCAGGCGCAAACAAGTAAAATGCACTTTATTTGCATGAATGCACTGTCCCTAGGGCACCTGGAACTCAGGCTTCCCTGGGAGAAGCAGATTCATGCGAAAAACAGAGTGCCTGCTTTAAAGCCACTCCGTTTTTTGCTGTGCAGGAGGCAACCTGCCTGCACTTTTAAGGGGGATTAGAAAGCTTCTTACAGTCTGGTGCAAGGGGATTTTGGGGGGGATCCCTGGGACCCCCATTCCTCCATCCAGAGGGCTGCCATTGGTGGGCACACTTATAATTTAAAAAGAAATACCCTTCTGTAAATCAAGTTCTTTGGACTGGGACAAAAAGCCAAAATACAAGAAAAGAACCCCAGCTAACCCTATGGTATATCAAAATAGCACAGGAAAGTTCAAATTATTCTAATCTTTTAATTAAATTTTTATCACATAATCGCATTTTCACAATTAAGATATTTTGAAAAATGCGATTTTGCAATTAAAATGTAATAAAAAAGATTAGGATATTTTAAACTTTCCTTGTTTGCCATACATTTTAAAGGGTATAGACATATATGTGCTAATTTGATATACCACAGGGTTGCCTGGGGTACTTTTCCACCTTCTAAGTGGCTTACTGTCTTTGTGCCTCCTGACAGCTTCTTTGCCTCTGCGCCAGTGTCTATAATATGGCACAGGTGCAGAGACAAAAGGATTACCACTTTTGCATGTCTCCATGCAAGTGAGAAAACACCCTTTAGTGATAGCACTGGCAGTATATGTAACACCAAAGTGCACCGGGGGTGCGCAAAGTGGGCGCACATGCCCATTGCGCCCCCAGGGCAATTTTATAATATGGCCCCTGATGTGTGTAAGAACTGATATATCTAAAGATACAATCCATGTTTAGTGTTCATCATTAAATATACCATCGCCTTTTAGCCTATTCCACTTGTTCCTGGGTTAAAAGTTTTTTTAAAGAAACATTTTATTAGATTTTGTAGTCAGAAAAGTTAACTTGGCAAATACAGCTGAGAACTCGCATCAGCACATAATTGAAAACAATCAAATCAACATTTCAGTTTACTCACTACAGTTCCAATATAGACTAGGTAAAGTCCCAAGGCTGCGAATCAGAATGAATCAGTCCGGGTCTCAAACGTGAACCCTCTCTAATTCCATCCTTCTCCCCAAATCTTAAAATGTTTCAGAGGATAGCCCCTTGCTCTATACATCAGGATGTCCAAACCCATGCAGCAATCTAACCCATGGTGGAACACATCCAGAATTTTCCCTGTTCTTAGCAATATCTTGCTTAGCACCAAGCAGTTGCATCCATTCAAGTGTTAATTTGTGATGATTTGAGTCGATGTCGGTTGTTGTGTGAAGTAGTGCCAGCTTTCATGTCTGCAGTTTTCAACCCAGTGCACCTTTCAGAATGTAAATCCCATTGCAAAAGGACCTTATTTTATTGTATAGCCAAATTGTGTGTAGAAAATCATGACTGAATCCTGCATCTGGGGCATACAAGAAAGGCTGTTTCCCATATTGCCAATGCAGAGTGGGTGAGTTAAATATGATGTAAATACTTTAATTGTACAAGTCAGAATTGAGAGGCTATTTTGGATTCATCCGGGGCAATTCTGAAATCCCATCACTACCCATCAAACATTTCACCAATATTCCTCCGCACAACTATCTCAGTTTATCCGGGGTATTGATCATCAAAGACTGATATATTTGGGAGTCTTAACATTCATCAGTTCCCCCAGTAAGAGTTTGTTACCTAGTGGATTGAAGTTTGAGATTTGAAGTTGCAAAAAATAGGGTTAATGTATGTTACAGTTGGAGTACCAGAAGAACTGACTTTTATGTAATTCGTAATTTGTATTCCTCCTGGATATCTGCAATCTGTTCCAAACATTGCATCCTTTAGCAGAGATATTCCTATACTGTCCCACCTATAAAAGCCCTGCAAGCTGGACCCTTGACACAGGAAATCGCCCCCCTCCCACACAGGGGTCTCCTTTGTAAGTGTGTCAACCGAATTCCTTCAATGTTGTGCACCTTATCCTACATAATGTTTGAGTGGCCTGTGGCAACAGCGACTTGGGCTTAGCTCCATACAGTAAATGCAGTACATGCGTATGTCCTTGGGTCCATTTTTCTGTAATGAGTGCTGGGTCTGATTGTCTGTTGTGTAGCCATTAATTAATAACCAGCAAGTTGGATGCTCTGTAGTATGATGCAGTGTCTGCCACCCATTCCTCCCATCATATTGAAATTTAAAGTATTTTCTCAAGGTTTTTCTGGGGGAGCCCTGACACCACAAGAATCCCCTTATTTGGGAGCTAAGCTATTCAAAGAAATTACAGGATTTCTTGAATAGGAAGGTTTCGAGTTGATAAAGCAGACAAGGCGGGACCAGCCTTTTAAGTAGAGAAACTCTACTCAGTGAGGACAGGTATAGAGGAGCCTAGAATGCCACCTTACACCTCACTTTTGTCCATCAGTGTCTGGACGTTTTCATGCCATGCCATTGTTCTATCTTCAATGTTGTAGACCCTCAGGTATCTGAACCCTTCTGCTACTCTTGTGAGAACCTTGGTCCAACCAAAATCTTGGTGAGAGGTGCTCACAGTATAGACCATTGTTTGTCCAGGTTGATTAAAAGGCCACTGCAGTTTCCAAATATGCAGAGCATCTGTATTTCTCTCAGGCCAGACTACTCTGGGTCCTGTGGAGATGTAAATAGATATTTGGCATACAGGTACTGTAGGAAAGTGGAGAACTATGCAGTGAGGCTGGTTAGGCTTCACTATGCAATGCTCTCACAATACCCCAAACTGGGTCCTTTGGGTTCACAGTGATAAATCCCTCACTCAGTCCTGGTAGCATGGCAGGGATCAGTTAGGCATTACTAGAGAATCATGTGTTAAGCATTTCAGAATACCAACATGGACAATAAGTAAAAGACACAACTTGAAAGAAATCTGACACCAATTTACAAAACTAGAGCAGAATTTATGTAAATTTAGACAACAAAACAAACACATTTGGATCAGTGTAACCGGAGTTCAGGATTTTAGATGGAAAAATAAATCAGTGAATTTCACTACTGTCAAATTTTAACATTGTTCTCAATGGAGGAAACAGCTAATAACAATTGGTTAGTTGCAGGTCGAGTCCAATAAAACCCACTGAAAGTAAAGATGGTGCGGTCCTAGGACCAAAGATCACCAGTTAGAACAATGTTTCCTGGCTGGCTTGGTCGGGTGCAGAGTGGTCCTGGCTGTCTGTGGTGCTAAATGTGGGAGCTGTAGGTGCTGGGAAACACAAGTGACACTCAATCACTAACAGGTCGAGTTCAGGGGAACACAGGAGCTATGGATGCTGGTTTTACCATGTAGACTGTGCTTGTGAGGAAATGGATGCCAAAACTTGACAACTGTGCCACTGAGCTTGATGGTTGAAGGTGGTGTGGAGTTCCCTTGAGGTGCAGTATCGAAAAAAGTTAGTTGTAGCCAGTCTGGCCACCAACAAGCCTTGGCAGCAGCAAACACAGTGTATGGTTACTTTGACGTCATGGAGTCCGGGGGAAAACAGTAGCCACCTTAAACTTACTGGAGGCCAAGACTACATTTCCCACAATGCATTAGACCATTTACTTTTGAGGGATCACTTGGCAGGCCCGATGGCCAGTGATTCTTTGGCTTTGAGAGCTTGATTTTACCTTTAGACTGCAGGAACTACTACCTCTAGTCTAAGGGAGTGCTGGAGTTGCTTTTGGTGCTCAGAAAAGTTCATGTTGCCTTTGGAACTGGTCTCTGGTCTAGAACGAGTCATAGTCATGAAGTTGCAGGGTGGTTGCCACAGGTGCAGGGTTCCAGACCTTTGCTTTGTGCAGGTCCTGAAGCCGCAGACTTGGTTCTTTTCTTTGTCCTTGGTTGCAAGTGTAATCAGATCTGAGTTTCTGGTGCCAAGAGTGCCCCTTAAATTCTAGATATAGGGGCGTTAGTGGTGTGGTTGCAGTTAGCCAATGGGCTACTAGCCCCAGCAGCTATTCCACCCCTGAGGTGACTTCATTTGGGGGGTGGGGTGAGGGTGCCACCTTTTCTACGCAGAACCCTTATTTTGACACTTTTCAAAATAGCAGAACGCATCCTCAGCTGTGCAAACCAGGTAGCCCTTCCAAGATGTGTGCTAGCATTCTGGGGTTGTACGCCTCCTGACCACCTAATTTTCGTGCGACCCCGGGTGGAAATGTGTCTGGAGGCAGGGAGTTGGCTTTGTCCTCCTTTGGCAGTCAACTTGCTTGCATATCAGAGGAGTGGTGGGCTTTGAAGCTCACCGTCTTGATGTACCACTTCACTAGCCTTCCTGCCAGGGAGGGAGGGGACACCTCCTGCCCAGGCAGGACTTTGTTTCTGACTCCTGGGAGTGTTCACACCTCCTGGCATAGAGTCAGATTCCTGTCTTGGCAGGAAAAACTGCAGGCTGCCAGTCAGGGCACAGGAAAAGCTGGGGCAACCAGGTGGGCAACCTCTAAGGTGGCCACCTGAGTGCATCTCACATTAAATCTGACTTTGAAATAAAGGCAGGTTTAATGAGACAAGTCGTTTGATTCCAAACATGGCATACTTCAGTGGGGGCCATAATAGAGTTGGCAACCTCGGATGCCCAGGTGCCAGCTCATGTTAGCCAAAGGCCCCCTGATCACATATAATAGCCCTTAATTGTAAGAGACCACTATAGGGACATAAAAGCTTGCACTTGTATGTCCACACCTTTAATATAATGCACCCTTCCTCCCAGGCTTATGAGGCCTACCTTAGGGATGACTGGCATATATTAAAAGTAGTGCTTTGACTTTGCCACACATGGTGAGGGCAAAGTTGAGGCAGAGCAGTTTGCACTGTTCCTGCAGTGGAAGACCTGCTGTCATCTGTTTCCTTGGGTCACTCAGGGGGCACAAACAGTGCTTCGGCCGTGGTGACTCCTTTAACTCCCGTGCCCTGGGTACTTCTGGTATCATTTACCAGGGACTTACAATGGGGCTAAAGTCCCTGTCAATTGGGGACACCAATACACATTCATCATATTTGGGCGAGGGCACTGTGGCCTGGTTGTCAGACTCCAGTGCACTTTCAGAGTCATAGCCATCAGCATTGGGGCAAAAAGTGTTGGAGTGACCATACTAGAAGGGCAATCTCCTACAGATACATTCTTTTGGCAGTACCTAGAGCCCACTCAAAGCCTTTAAAGGGTCCATCTCTTTCGATTCATTCTGCCAGTGGTTCAATTGAAATGGTGAATTGGAAGGGGGAGCAGCAGGTAACACTGCCTAATGCACCTGTGTACCAAAAGAGTAACTGACATTTTGCCATCCATGCATTCTCTCCCTGTCAGATTGACCTATTGCACCTTTGTGTATTGAAGGAACTTAGGACTGTGATTCGTTTGTTTCAGAAGTGTGAACATATAGACTCACCCTGCAGAATAAAATGGCTTTTTCAAAATCATCATCAAAACCTGTTCACCAGGGTGAGGGCATTATGTAGTCGCCGCATATTGTGCTGTGTAGACCTTCCAGGCATAAAGCTACACTGATCCAGATCCATCAGAGATCAAATTACCCCTGTAAATCGAGTAGCCAGGTTTTCGTCTAGCATTTTAACTTCAACATTTAGGAGGAAATACAGTCAATAGGAAAAGCACTTTTCAGGTTGTTCACCTAATTTATGTATTATTACTATATCAGCCGATTGTAGATTTAGTGGCTGTTCATCTTCCATTAATGAAAAGTCTAGCTTTTTATAAATCAGTTGCAGTGTTTTGGTCAAGATGAATTTAAACAACTCAACTGGGAACCCATTTCGACTTGGTACTTTGCTGGGCTGCAATTGACCCGAAGCAGTTAATCATTCATCTCTGAAATGTACCCTCTGGAAGCTCTCTCTACCAGCTGAATAATCATCACACATGGAGGCACTGAACATATCCTTCTAATATGTCTAGAGTTACTGTGAAGTTGCGCACATAAAGTGCGGCGTAATAGGTTGCAAAGATTTGCACAATTGTGTGATTGCTCGTTACTGTGTCACCCTGGCCATTACCTATCTGGGCTACATGTCCCTTGTTGTCCCCGTTAAAGCACAGCCAGAGGGCATTTTGTCAGCTTGATTGCCCTATTGGTAGATGATACTTCCGGTAGCCTGCCACATCCCTTTCACCTCTTCAGGGAGCGTTTGATTCAGCTCTGTTTTAGTGTTTTAATGTAGTGAGGTTTGGGTTGATCTAGAGACTGAAAATAGTGAGACTCCATCTTGAAAAGATGGGCCTCCAGAAGTGTCACCACTTCCTGCTGGCATCTGATCTTGAATGCAGTAAAATTAATGATTAATGATCTCTTCCCGCTTTGAAGTCGTAAAGTCATTGGGGATTGTGAAAAAAACACTGCAAGTTTTGTAGCAATATGGGTTCTAAACTCCAGGTGCTTCATCCACAAGGTGCTGAGGTGCCAAGTTCCTCCTCTTGGTTGTGCACTAAAGTCTAGTGTTATTTCAACTGGTAAGTGGTCAGAAAGGCCAGAGATAGTTTCCACATAGCGTTTACTCTACTCAATAATGTCTTGGGGTGGAAAAATAATACTGCCTGCAAAAGGACCTGTGCGCTATGGAGTAATATGTGTAGCAGCGCACCTGGGGATGGAAATAATGTCAGACATCAGCTAGGTCATAGACATTAAGAAATCAAGTAAAATTAGCTGGCCCCTAGTGTGTGTTTGGTCTAAAGTCCACTCAGATACCCAATGACATCTCCTCCCAGTAGCCAGTCGATTGGCTTGAACTGGGCCATAAGTGAGCCATTTACTTATAGCGCTGGTGAGGTAGCAAGCAGTCTTATAATTAGGGATCTTCCCTGCAGTGTACTAACTGCAGTGGACTAACACTATGTTATCTTCTACATTTTATCCTCAGTTTGATGAACATCCTAAGCTATATGTGGGGAGGTGCCTGAAGGAGTATGAATTTAGGATGAATTAATTCCAGAGGGAAGTTGTGACTCAGTTGTTATTGTCTTATGGAAGAATTTATAATCCTATAAATTCTGCAACCATTGCACTCTGGGTCCAAATGTGTATGCTGGAAGCAGGTGTTGATCTGGAGAGATTTGGGGTGCATTCAGTGAGATGCCATGGCAAATAAAGTTTTTTCGTCTGGAGGTTGGCACCTGGAGGAGATTTTGAAAGCTGCAGACTGGCCTAATGGTGGTGTGTTTGCATGGTTTTATTTAAAACCTATGGTGCATGTCTCCTCTGTTGCTATTCACCGCTTTGAACATACATAATGCAAGCCTTCGGTCTTGACTTGAAATGTCGATTCTCCAAGTGTTGTAATGCGAGAATATTGATTTCATTAAAGCCATGGAGGCTAGCGCTATCCCACCATACCTTCCCAATTGGGGGTGGAGGGGAGGGTTGAGAGATATATATCTATATAATGTTATGATTCAGTTAATTTTAATGGGTGTTTTGGGCTGTTTGTTGGTTTAATCTTTATTCGTGATTATATTTTGCCACAAATTTGGTGAATCTAAGGGAAGATTTGGAAGGAAACCAGTAGAAGATTTGGAAGCTCCATTTTAATCAGTTATTTTCAAGTTCAGTATTGTTGGGGTGTGGCCAAGATGGCAGCTACTTCGGATGCACTTTGACAAGCTCCGAGTCTGGCCCTTGCATAATCCTACATGAATTTTTCCCATCCATCTACAATTCGTTAATATATGGTGCTCGGATTGCACGCTTTCCCGGAGGCCACACACTGAGGAAGTGGCGAGAGTGCGTTGCCTCCGTTTTTACTTCAGAGGTGTGGTGTGTTACCGCAGGGAGAGGAGGCCTGTGGCGGGCCTTTAGCAGCATGGTCCCGTTGCCATACCGGGACCGCAACTGGAAGGAGCCGACATGCACAGTGTTGGGGACAGACGTCCCAGAGGGCAACTCAATACCCACTGCAAGTGAGATCTCTTGCTCGCCCCGGCCCTGTGAGAATTTGTAAGGGTGTTCAGGGGAGAGCAGACTCCCCCACCTGATCGGCAAGGATTGTACTTATTTCTGCACTTTGGGGTGCTGAGGTGCCGACTTGGACCTGACAGTGTGGTGCAGGAACTCTGGCCCGTGCTGTGGGTGAAGTGCGGGGGCCTAGGATTGCTTGTGTTGCATGATGGCATGCATAACTGGCCAGTTTCGGGAGCTGAATGGTCTCCTATTGGAACTGATATGGGTGGCGGAATAGCATCGGGTGGCACTGGCTGTTGCACAGAGACCCCTGCTTGTTGGAGGACTTAGTGCGCTGCGTTCGTTAGACATGACTCCTTGTCCTGAGCGAGTGGCCATCCGAAAGATACTGAGAGTGACGAGTATTTATACCTGGCTGACGAATCAAGATTGCCTGCGACAGCATAGACCAAGCTAGATGACAAGGGTGCGGGTGTGTTGACATCAGTTGAGCATGGTATGAACAGCCACATTCCTTCCTCGCCATCAATAGAATTGGAACATTTGCTGGGTATTTGGGATTGGCTGAGATATGATTTGATGCTGTGGAGGGAGGCATAATGGATACAGATAACGTGGATGCAGGCCACTTTCTGGTGCACCACCCCATACATCATACAGTGCAAAACACTTGGGAGGCCAGGGAGGCGGAACCATCCCCATTGCCCACACTGCATGCACTCCTCACACATGGAGGATATGGTAAGGGCATTTGCTAGGTGGAAAAGTGCCCTCTCACAACCAATGACAGACAAGATTTGGGCACTAGTGCTTCAGCACATGAAATAAGTGTCCAGGAATCTCAGATTCCACTCTACACTATTTAATTACACACACCACACATATATTTCCCCCTAAGTGTTCACCTGAATGCTCGCATTGGAGGACGGATTTTACCACATGGTATGGGAGTACCTACCACTTCAATTGACATGGGTGAAGGTTACGGCTACCATGGCAGAGATGGCATGACAGACCTTGACACCTACTCCTGATTGTGCCTCCTGGGCCTTTGCCCCAAAGCCAAGGGTGACAAACATGTACATAGGTTTATAGACCTTGCGTTTGTACTCTTCAAGTGACAAATTGCAATGACGTGGAAGGCACCTTCTGTCCCAGACACCCAGAGATGGCTACTTACATTACTACATTCAGCACACGTGGAGGCTACTGCACTACAGTCACTGCGCGGTAGGGGAGCCGGACAGATAGGTGGTTAGAAACTGGGACACATATATTATGAATGTTGAGGCCAAGAATGATACCTGCCCACCCTGAAGGGAATGCCCCAGAGTTGGCATTTGTCTAGTCTTGTGATGTTAGCATTGCTACATGCTTCTTACATTCCTATACCATATGGTGGTTCCCATATTCCACTCTGGCGGCAAGAGACTGCGTGGCATTGACACCAGTGCCGACTACTATCAGAAAAAAATGCTAGTGGCTGAGGTGCTCACCGGTATTAATGTCCACATCACTGCCTATTCATTGCTCCTTCGTGGCATGTTGTAATCCCCACATGCTGCTTTTTAAGGGGTTTTCACTACCCTTATTACTCCGGGACAGTTCATTCATTGTCTACTTTTTGTTCCTCACTGAAGGTTATTTATATGCACAGTATGCTCTTGGCTATGCCTTCGGTACCTTCATTATGTCTTCATTGCTGTTGATGGTAAACAATAAAACTAAATTTGAAACATAAAGTTCTTTATGGTGGCGGATTTGGCCTCGGAGCAGATGTAAAGAGGAAGATGGCTGCCACGCTGGAGTTTATAAGGACTGACATGTTCATTCTGATCCTAGAGTTTTGAGTAATGTTAAAAGTTGCTTTAAATGGCTGCACATAGAGCAGCAATAAATGACTGATCCCTTATGCTAGCCTCCATATTTAATGAAATCCACATTCTCTCATCACAACACTTTGATGATCTACATTCTAATTGCATTTTGCTTCACACCTTCAATCATTTTTCGCTCCTGCTGTAAAAATTTACTATATCGTCTTTGAGTATGAGTATCTGAGAGACGTCATAGTTGATTGTCTCTTTCGTGTAGGCCATCTGCAGGACGATGTCGCTATCTTTATGATTGAGAACATGAGCGATGAGCATGCTATGGGTGGAAGACCCCTGGAAGAGGTCACTGTTTCAAAGCCCTATGAACCATTTCAGTGACAAAGCATGTCTAGATATCTGCCACAGAGATCCAGAAGCAGAACCACTCATTAAGGAATTTCTCGTGGAATTTGCTGCTTGTTGGAAACCCACTGGGCAAAGGTTATTTTGACAGGCTCTCCCTTCTGTATTCTCTACTCTCCCCTGCAGGATTTTGGTGGAATCCTTTGCTCATCTCAACTCCATGTGAATGGCTTAGACCCTGTTCTCCAGTTTATCCTTCCTTCTTCCTCTGTGAGTTGTTCAACTACATCACTTGGTCTTGTTGGGTCAGAATTACTTTGGATGCCACCTAAATGATCCCGACATCCAGTGCCCGGCAAGTAACTTGAGTAGCAATCGTCAGAAGTGAAGCCCAGTGCTCCTTTTCAGATCTGTGAAGCCCAATGCTAGCTTGGTCAATTTATCAATTTCCAATTGCTGTGGTTTATCCCTACCCATCATGCTGTTGGCAGAGAGGGGTCCAGTACCGTCTAGTTTACTTGTGACAGTCCACTGCTCTTGTTAAGCCCCACAAAGCATTCAGGACTCCCCATCAATACAGCACCTGACCAGACACAGCAAAGCACAGACAGCAACACACAGTTGGGCATCTTCTGAGTGGAATTTTGCCCTTTCACAGGACTTTGTCTGACAAAGTGAACATTGTCACATCGGCTCAATAGGGGCCACTGAACGTGTTGTGCGCTCTCTTCTCAATCAGTCCAGCCAACAAACCCCTGTTGAGAGAGCAGAGAATGCAAATACATTTCTACCACCTCTGTCAGTGCCCCCTGGAAATGTGGGATTCATGATGGTGCCAACTGCCTCTCTCAACCTGGTGGCAAAGCAGTTTCAGAAGTGACTCCAGAGGAGCCCAAATCTCTATTCCCCTCCATTGACATCAGTGTTAGTTTTCCTCACTCAAGCTCAATTGCCATCAGGCCTCACTAGAGCTCGGGCACCATCAGGTTGGGGGGTGGGGAGGAAGTTGGTGGGGTGAGAAAGTGAGAGAGGCATGAGCAGTCAGCTCTGTGTTCCTCTGTATCATCTGCATCAGTCTCTTGTAGCCGAGGCCACTCACACAGGTGAGGGCTCCAGGGACCTCGATCTTTGCCTTATTCCTTGGGAAATTCCAGCTCTTGCTGGGTTTTTCTCTCAATTCTGGTGGTCCGAAAAACTAAGGGGTATATTTACAAGAAAGTAGTGCATCGGTCCCGATGTGCCACTTATCTTGCTTCGCCCATGGCCCACCTAACGACCGTACGGTGCTCCATGGCAGTTGTTAGGACAATAGCATCAACATTTTTTACACTATTGTGGTGCTTAGCCACACTAGTGTGAAACTTTGACTCTAGAGCAGCAAAGCACAGGGAGGCCCATTCATTAAAATGGGTACGTCATTTTAACACCTGTCCTGAGAAGGCATTAAAAATTAAGGAAAAAATGGAACAGTGAAATGTTGTAAATTACGCCATTTTTCGGGTCTCCCTGTGTCAGAATGCGCCCCCTTGCATACATTATGCTTTACACATGCACAATTTGGTCCAAAGGGTTGCAAAGTGGCGCAGTGCAATCATTGCACCACTTTGTAAATACGGTGTGGGGGAAAAGCCTCCTTAGCGTAAAAGAAAAGATGCTATGGCTGCGCAAGGTGGCACTAGGGGTTTGAAAATATGTCTGTAAATGTTTTGTGCCTTGATGTCTTCAACAGTGAGGGCATAATGTGTTTTCATGCAAGGGGCTGTATTTAAGCAGCAAGCTGAATGAATATTTCCTCTAGCCCGGCATCTGTTCAGTGTCTAGTCAGCCGCTCCTGGCCCAGCTGACACCGTCCTCTCCCCTGCATACCCACCACTGGGCCCTGCTGGCAATACTAGCAGCCTTCTACACCACTGCCCCTTCTGCACCATGATTTGCAGTGAAGCTGCTGTTCCTGTAGCTGTACTAATATGTTCCCCAAAACGGCTAACACACCTGGGGCTTTGGAAGGTGCCACAGTCACCACAAGGGCCATCCCAGAAGCCGTCACCACACCACACCACTGCCTTAGTGTGTGCACCATCTGGCCTCTCCCATTGTCAGATATTGCAGGCTTTCAGCCATCTCAAAATTCTCCAATATTGTCTGATCAGTGGAGCACTGAATGTGCATTTGGTGTAGAATTAAGGAAGACTGTGTTAGAGGAGACCTTGAGCTCTCTTAGCTTGGGACTACTATCTTACCCACTCACCCACATCCACTATTTGATAATGTTGACTCTTCTCTTTTTCCCTGTCCTGCTCCTGCACATTACTGTCCAAGGAGGTGCACGCTGATACCTAATTTGTGTTCTCTGTTAAGTTCTATTCCAGTTCATGTCCTGTGACCTGTTACCTGAAACAATATTTGTTTTTTTGTACTGTGCTTAAACATCCTAGACACTATTATATTGCAATCTTTCCCACCCATTTAGTACACTCACGTCTTTTGCTTTTTTGAGCCACCCGGTTTGGACTTCTTACTGTGGGTGAGTATCATTACCTGTGTGTTACCCACGGTAATCACATGGTAAAAGAGGCTATGCATGTTTACCACCAGTGGAACCTGCCCAGGGCAAGGGGCGGTTACATGTGAACACGTATGTATACACGTGTGAGACTACCTATGTGCGCAGCCAGGTAAGTGCACACAGGTAGCCAGGTCCAGAGGGAACTCTGCAAGGATAGGCCATATAAAATTACTGGGCACTCATAAGTTACATTAGTATGGTTTACTGTTGTAGGTGCATTGTATTATACATATGGGGTAAATCTGCATTAGGGTGCACTTTCTCTTCTCTTAGGCCTACAGAGTCTTTTAATGTATGAAACAGGTGTTAAACATGTGTGTCCAGTTTGAAAATGCAGGTCCCAAGATCATACATGTGTGCTCTATGGGTCGTCCAGAATTTTCATATTTCTTTGGCTCAGTTGAGGATCAGAGACTAGACCTTTTGTCACCCTGCTGCCCAAGTTAATTGCTCTGCTCCTCAGCAGAGGAAACAAAGGCCTACCCGCACAAAAGGAGTAATTATCAGTGCTTCACTCCGCTCCTGAGGAGGAAGGGATGAGGAAGGAAATCTGCACATGTTAATTAGCTTTCACACTGTACCAGGATTGGGACAGCCCAGGCCCACTGAACCAAGGCGGAAGCCCAGACAACTGGAGCCAATACAGGAAAGGGGATCCTCTTTGAAGTTTTGATGGGAAAGACCCTGTCAGTGATGTGAGCTAGGGGCGGAGGTGAGGCTCCTAGAGGAAATGTGAACAGTGGCATCTCGAATTGTCCCAATATGCTGTGCAGGAGGGTTGGGGCCAGGGGGAGAGGTGACGTGGCACCCAAGGATTGGATTGGGGTGCCTGGCTCGTAGAACTTTCCACACACCTTTAAAAATTATTGCACAAGGGTGAGTGGTTGTTTTTGGATTTAGACACTGGGACTGGGCTGGAGCAGCCATGGACAACTGGAAGGATAAGCCCCCTGATGCCCTAGTGGATTAGGGACACTGCTGCCAGTTGACCACAGGACCAGTGGGTCTCTTGAGGACCAGGGAAGCTGGTTCCCTTATACCCCCTAATGATTAAATGGGGGAAGAGCTGGACTTCTGTGCCCTAGCATGAGGAAAGGCGCACCAGAAACAGAGCAAAGTAGGAAAGCTGGCGTAGAGAGCCAGTAAAAAGTGTTCTCAGAATGTGCTTCCTTGGAATGAGGAGGTCTTCTGAAACTGCTCCTGGTGACCAGACCACTCCATCAGGAGAAAAATTAGCTTTAGATCTTTAAAATCGGTCTATCGAGGCCAAAAATATCTGTAGACTAATTGAAGACTATTGACCTTTGACCCTCCCCCCTGTGTCAGAGGATATGGGCTCTTCCAGAGTCTCCTACAATTACCCCCCTTTTAAGGCCCAGGAGACAGCGCCAGGTTTATGAAAACTATATGAACTTGGGGGCGAGCATGGGACCCCCTCCCCAAAGCAAGTGAGACATGGGGGTCCCAACCCCTGGGCTATTTCCTGCACAAAGGGGCCTGGAACCACACCTCTGGGCCCTTGCTAAGAAAAGAGAAGGGAAAACACCATTGTGCGCCCACCAACAAAGAAGAAAGGGGCCCAGGACCCCATCTCTAGGCCTCCAACATATGAAGATCAGGGGGGTGTGCTGCTGCAGTCCCCTGAGAAGGAGGAAAGGAGCCTGGGAAGCCATCACCAGGCCTCCAGCAATGATGGAAGGAGGGGAAGCACTGTTGCACTCCCCCAATGGTGGTGGGCTCACTCCCTCTCCCTGTGCAATGTCTGGGGGAAACGGGGTGGCCACCACAAAAAGAACACCCTGCCCCAAGAAACGGGCAGAGGAGAAGCAAGCCGCCAGTTTCAACGCTGACAGAGAAGTGTGCCGGCCAGGCAAGGAGCCGGCAGGGGCAGCTGCTGAGGGGCTTCCCAAGCTGCTGCCAACTTAAAGACCTGTGCCTGTGTGAGTCCATACATCCCCAACAAAATAAAAAATTGAAAAGAAGACACGAGGCAGGAGCACTGTGCAACAAAAGAGCAACCTCGGCTGAAGCCATTTAATTCATATGTACGCTCCCTGGAGGGAACACCTCATAACTCCATGCAGGGCTTTCACATGCCCAAATTATGCTGTATCTGGTGGCCCCTGGAGGGCAGGGTCACCACCAACGTCCTCAAGAGAGTGGTTGGGGGGCCTGCAGGAGTCTAGCAACTTCCCCCCAAGGAAATTTAAAAAGTACTGACCCTAAGTTTGTAGGATCTAAGAAATTATGAACCCCCTGACCTTTCAGCCAAACGTTAAGCACTCCCAAGGTCAGAGATTTTGTTCTTCAGTTGGGAGTACAGTGCACTCTTGGGGTTTGTTCTATGGCTGCATTTTCTATGGCGTGTAGGTGTATACAAAAGACTGTAATGTGAGGCTGACAGTGACTTTTGATCAGTGTTGAGATCCTTTATTAATATTAATGATTGCATTTACTCATGACTACTGACATGAGTGATTGTATCTACACAGGGTCATTAATTACGGTGAATTTATGTTTTTTAGTATGTGGATTATGGCCCTCATTATGACCCTGGTTGTCTTCTGAAAGCCAGGGTTAATGTTGCAGTATTACCGCCAACAGGCTGGCAGGTACATACTGCCACATTATGAGATTGGCGGGTTGGCTGCAGCCAACCCGCCACTTCTCCACTCATACCACCATGGTTATCTCCAGCCTGTCGGACGACATAGTACCACCTATGGCATTATGAGCCAGCTTACCACCATGGTTTTTGTGGCGTTAGCTCCCCCACCCTCCCAACACTCACCTGATGCCTACCTCCATCCATACTCACCCCCCCAGCCACCCCATACACACACTAACCCCCACCCCCTCCGATACATTCACACCCCCTCCACTACATTCACACACCCCCACCCCCTCCGATACATTCACACACCACACCCCCATTCACACACACCCCCGTAGACACTCACACACCCGCAGACACGCACACACCACACAACTGACCCCACAGCCACACATATCATCCCTCCTCCGCCACCCCCACTACAGCCACAGCGCCCCTCACCCTACACCCCCCTCCACGCACACAGACTCCCACATTCACCACGCATGCACCTATTCACTTACACTAGCATACACACATTCATACACACACTGGCACACATAAATTCATACACACACTGGCATACACACATTTAGACATGCATACTTCCAGACATACTCACACACATTCTTACACACAATCACACTGACATGCAGACACACACTCACTTCACCATTCTTACATGCATACAAACACAACACACACAGACATATTCACACACACACACACACACACACACTCATGCACACACTCAGCCACACACACAACACCCCCCTCCCCTGTCAGACACCAGACTTACCTTCTCCAGCGAGGAGGTCGTCTGGCAGGGAAGCAGAACACCACCTGGCCATACTTCTGGTCATAATACGGCTGGCGGCGTTCTACTGACAGGGCGGTGCTGGTGTTAGCAGTGGCAGCTCACAACTGTCCACCACCATAAGCACTGCCAGATTATGATCTTATTGTGGCAGAAGTCAGGCAGTGCTCATAATATGGCAGACGGATGGTAGCCGCCGTGGCGGTATGTTGGCGGCTGTCACTGCGGCGGCAGGCAGTTTTACCGCCAATGTCATAATGAGGCCCTATATGTCTTTTGGTGTGGTGCAACTTTGAAAGAGCTAATAAGCTTTCTAGATATGTTGTTGTGGTGACACCCCTGACATAGCCAATAGCTGTACTTTTTTTAAAATTATACCCCCCTAATTTGTGATGTTCTATTTTGTAAAGTTTGGGGGAGCTACTCTGATTGCGGAGAGTCATGAGGGGGTAAAATGTAATTGCAAAATGTCACCTAAGGTATTACTATCTGCTTGATGTATATATTTTTAAAGAATGTGTAGTATTTAGCGATGTGTGTGTAATAAATGTACTTCTCTTTATTAAAAAAAAGCAGTGACTGGACAGTCATTTGCTGAGTGTTATTGCATGCCCGTGAATTGTGGTTACTAGCCCACACCACCTTCCCCTGAGTAGACCCTGGACTCCTTTGCTTCACTACTTTGACAAGTCAAGCGCTACAAAGGAGTGGTTGGTTGTCATTAAGAGCACATTATGGACCCATTACTTGCACTGGCCTCACATTCTGCACAACTTATAACCCTACTTCTTACGCTAATGCACTACAGAAAAATGTAGATTAAATAAAAAATCACCCAACTACTTGGTTAGGAAAAAGCCTGACTGTTGCCTCTAAGAATCCTTTTACATGTTCAGTTTATCTTGCATGTATAACTTCTAAAACAAAAATTCTACCTCTAACATTATTATGACTATTATTATGACTATGCTGTTTGTGGAAATGGTATAAGCCCCTAAACTGTTGGTTTAAAAACAATATCTAGCCATCACATATATGTAAAAGGAATTTATCTAATTTTTTTAATGTGTTGTCGAGGGATAACCGAGCTGCTAGATTTGTTTCCATGCGCACGAATTTTGTAGTTAACATCACAAACCTGTCCTTTTCGAGATCACACTGTAGGTTATCCACCACTGTAAGGTTTATTGTATCTATTGTGTAGGGTCTAATTTTCACAAGTGCCTCCATCAGGCAGTGAAGAGCATATTGGATCTGTTGGAGTTTACACCAGTCAATCTGAAAAGTTAGTAGTAGAATTGTATTTTCATTACTTTTGGCCACTGTTTAGAAATAGGTGATTCCAGGCTTAAATTGAGGAATGTTCCATTTCTACAAAGCAAAGTGTCAGCTCCATCGTTTGTTTAGTTCTTTCAGAATTATGGACTAGCTTGAGCACCTGAAATGATTATTTTAAAAGTCCTTAGTATGTTGAACAGATTATTGCTAGTCCAAAAATACTACCACACATCAGTGGTCGGCATATTTGATGAATATATTATATTTTATCCTATAGGGCCTTCTGTCTTTTCAAGTTCCCTTATGGTGTGTTTTCCTTTTGCACCAATATATCGGTTGGATCTTTGAGGACACTGATTTCCCCTGGACAGTGGATGAACTGTTGACTAAATACATTTTCAATTATGTTTTACTGGTCATCATTGGAAAGGATCATATAATTGTGTTTTAACATAACGCTAGTCCTCCGTTTAATAACTCCAGTTACTTTTCTGTCAAAGAGTACTGTGAGAGGTTAGCAAATAACTCAGTTAAGGCCTCATTTGTAGCTCCGTAGGATCTGTAGAGCATTGATCTACATATCTAATATGTCTAACTCTCTGAATTACCCTTTAATAAACTTGGCTGATTCTGTCAAAAGTCCCCATCCCCCTCTTTCCTGCCTTTTTCTCATTATCGCACCCATTTGTTGGACCAAGCTTTGCGTATCACAGCTAAAAAAGAATATAACTGTAAACTCCTTTAAAAAGGCTAACATCTGTAGCGAAGGGCGGCTTAAGCATTCCCCACTTTGTGTGGTACTATCAGGCAGCGCAACTCGAGTATTTAGTAGAATGGTATATGCCTCACACTAAGAAGTATTGGTGCTTTATAGAGCAACCTGTAGTTGGGATCCACAATGAGAGAGAACCATTGCTCCCCAAGCCACTGCGGCCACCGGGGGCTTGTATCTCCCTGTAGCTAGGGCTTGAGTAGGAGCCTGGAACAAGGTGCAAATGACACTGAAGCTTTCCATCTGCATATCACCACCCACACCTATAATAGGAAACAGGGGACAGCATTCCGACTGTAGCAAGAGGCCAAATGTAAAAGGGGGCGGGACCTGTTTGATCACAGTCGCCTTATGGACTTTGCACAGGTTCAGTCTAACCATAGCCTACCTCCCAGTGCACATTGGCAACATGTCACCATCCGGCACTGGGTTACCCAGTTACACATTAGCCTGGCAACAGGCCCCTCACGCCCTTTGAGAACTGGCTCCTCACACGTCACATGGACAAAGACCTTCTTTCTGACATCTATGCCCTCCTTAACACTCCGATGACCGAAACTAAGTCTCCAGCATAGGGGTGCTGGGAGCCGGAGTGCGGACACCCCTTTAGCCCTAAAGAATGGTTTGACATTCTGCACTGAGCGCGCACATCCTCTTATAGCGCCTCGGAAAGGAAGCGTACTTAAAGTTATTACACCCATCTAGAATAGCTGAATGGAAGCAAGGCAGGGATGATGAATGCTTGAGGCAATGCGGACGTCTCGGTACATTGACATATGTTCTTTGCCATTGTCCTAAACTACAATACTGGACAGACATCTTGGCAGACATTAATGAGATGTATGAAACCGACATGCCCAGGTTCCCCAGGAACATTCTGTTGGGCCTCCCGAATGCACTGACGTACCCCCTGCACTCGACAAGGGAGAAGGCTGTCACTTTTTCCCTATGTGCAGCCAAGCAAGTCATACTGTCCAAGTGGGGCACAGATTGGATGCCTATGTGGCTGCTTTGGTAGCATAAACTGTGGGAACTGTTTCGCATGGAGAAATTAAAGGTAGTAGTAGATCACACAGTGCTGCAATTTGATAAAACTTTGGGGCCCTGTGTATGATTCCTAGCGCAATATTTCAGAGAACTCTTGTCTTCTTGCGGATTCCTTGCCTCACACAAACTGGCCATGGTGCTGACTAAGGTGTGGAAGTAGCACTTTAGACTGTATTGCCTATCCTTTGGCCCGAACTCATTCCATTTTCCAATAACACGGGTTTTTGAGCATGTCCCTTCCCTCCTCCCGTAGTCATTCCTTCATCCTTTAGCCATGTACCCTCACTGCTTCCCACCTCCCCCTGGTTAACCTCCCTCTTCATATGTTACACCTCAATGGCCAACGGATGTAGGGGAGGATATGGTTATGTATTGTTTATTCCCTGAAACTCAATAAAACAGATTGAAACCTAAAACGTCTAATAGGTGCTTGCGCCTTTTTTCTTTTTACCCTTTCTGCGAATTAATCCACTTTTACACAGACTATCATTCCATCATGAATGAACTGTTTGACATTATTTTTTTTATTTTTAAGTTTTTGGTTCTATATCAGCCTACTCCGATTCCTTTAACTAAAAATGTTGGGAAAAATGTTGCAGTCTTGTTATATTTTCCTCTGTAGTTGTATTTGCAGAGTTGCTGAATGTGAGCAAGGCCTGATCTTGATCCCTGTGTTAAATGTTCATGAGGCTGCCCCTTATGTTGTTGTGGAAATATGAGAAGCTCCCATGCTCCCTGTTGGTTACTGTGTAAGGTTGCATTGGAATTTTGATTGTAGCCAAGCCATTCCATCTATTGTGTGAATGATTCTTCAGACTTACAAATGCCCCAAAAGCATTCACCACAACCCCACTGTGTACTCAGTAACTGACACATACACCTCAGATACCAAAACCTTGGTTGATGCATGGAGCGAGTGATGGATAACCTAGTTGACGTTACTAAATTTTAGAAAATATATTCCAGGTTCCTGTGCCAAAGGGATGATTATAATGTTATATAGCAGTTTTAACTAGTGCTATGTCTTAATTTATCTAACCATATTTCAGCCTCTGGATTTTCTTGGAATATTTTAAAATATTCTGCTTCTGTGGTTCCTCAAAATTTCACAGTTGGGTTCTCAAAGATAGTGACACATTTTTAGAATTAAGTGCATGCTTTAGAAATTATAATATTAAATCTACCTGCCTAAAATGCTAGCATTGATTTCTGAAGTTTCCAAAAGTTGCTGACAGTTCCAATGTGCAATGCTTTTTCCCTGCAATACTAAAAACGACCGTACAGGTAAATCACTCAATCTAATTTCTAGCAATGCAGACTTCCTTACTTTCCCCAAATCCTTCCTGTAGGGTTTTGTGGCTGTTGTGGTGGAACCAGGAAGTTCTTCAAGAGGTGACCTGTCTTCAGTTAGATTCGTCGTCCATCAGCTCGTCCGCTTTGACACTGTACATCTTGGAATGTTGTTGTGCACTGTAGTGCATAATGCAATGGTGTTCAATGTTGATAATCACAGACAGATTGAGGCCCAATTTTCAGGATACCCACACATTTGTAATCCATGAATCTATATAGAAATCATTTTAATTGTCAGTGGTAATGTTGGAAATCTGACTTGGATCTTACATTGGAAATTTCAAATCAAATATGATAACCCCTCAAAGAAAGCATTATCTATAAACTGGTTGCTGAAGTCCATCCTTTTGAACAGCTGCAGTACCCAAAATAATATGTAAATTAACCATGCATATTCCCATCTAAAAAAAAGGTTTGTTAAACAACATTGTATGTTTGAATTTGGAGTCTGGCGAGTAAGGGGCGTATTAGGAAATGGTTCAGAGCATTACAATTAGGCACACTCTGACCACAATGTCGGGTTTGTCCTCACTGTAGGCTGATGGTACTATTTTTCTGTAAGTATTCATAACAAATAGCATGCTCCAGTAGTACTAGATTTAGAAAAGACACAACAAAACTAGTAATCTTCTTGAAAGAAGTTGCAAGTGAATGATGGCCATGTTTCTCCATGCTTACTCACATAGAATATTTACGCTTCTAAGTGTAGGCTGTATAGGATGTTGACAATTTATGACTTAGAAGATTGTTGAGGGTCTGTTTTTAAATACAAAAACTAGTAAATCTATTTAAATCATTGGAGGAAACCTATTATATGCACACGCCTCTGGATCTAAAAAATACAAATGTTTTCAGTAAAGAAAAAAATGTTAATGTGAAAAAAGGTTACATTTCAGTTTTGTTTAAGCAAAGTTAAAAGTGATATGTTCTTTGGAGAACTTCCCTTTTCGGTGACCGCATCCTGGGGGTGCGGGTGCTAAGGCACAAACTTGAAGCATCTCACACACAAGTTAAATTTAGCTGGTCCCCTTAGGGCTAAACGTGAAATGCGTGGGTTTGAGGCAGCCAGGTGCGGAGGTGTACGAAATTCTAAATTTAGCCCGTGCAGCTTCCTCTTGGTGCCCCATGTACGTCAATATGTAAAAGAGTTTCCATAAATAAACCACTGTGTGTGCTATTTCCAAAAATAGCACTGCCTGATTTTGGTGGAAGCTTTGAAAGATCAAATATTGTCTTCCTATTTCATGAACATGTATTTCATTTTTCATCAAAACAGGCAGAAACCATCAGACGAAAATTGGCGGCAGTTGATTTGGTTACAGAAAACTTTGCTCCCGTGCAGTAAAACAAAGTAAAATAAGGGAGCAATGCAATAAAAGCAATAAAAGTTCCAAATCCATGACAACAGCCGCTAAAACAGCATTTGTGTTTATTTAGCACAAGTTTGCTGAATGTGAGTCTAGCAATGCTTGATTAATGCCAAAGTTTCAGGACCTCAACATAGGATAATATGGCATTAATTAATTTAAATGCAAACAATTTTATTGTTGCATTGTCATTGTGCCATCCTATCACGGATCCATCCTTTCTTGCATTTCATTGTACATCGCCAGGCTTTTTTTGTGAGATTAGGCTGTAGATATTATTAAAATAGCCTACCGACAATGGTCCCTACTGAGAAATCCTGAGGATTACTGACTTATTTTGTGGAAAGAACTCTTTGCCATTCCATGATTCTCTTTCACGATTATTTATTATGTTCTGTAATGTTTACTTGTGAAGAGCACCACCATCCAAGAGGGTATCCTGTCCCTGAGAAGGTGTTTGCCTAGTCTCACCAAGGGCTGGGGCTTATTCGAAAATTAGGTCTTCAGTTTCTAACAGAACTCTAGTAGGGAGGAGGAGATGACTGATGTGTAGTGGAAAGTCACGCCATGCCTTAAGAGCAATGTATGAGAAGTCCCCACATCCAGACTTGTTTCTGTGTATACACCGGATGAATGCAAGCAGGAGTCCTGTGGAGTGGAGGTGTCTGCATGGTTGATGGAAGGAGATGCGATTGTTCACATAGGCAGGAACTATGTTGTCTAGTTCCTTGAACGTGTGGGTGAGGAGTTTGAACTGAGCTCATTTGTGTATCAATTGCCAGTGGAGCTCCTTGAAGTGTTGTGTGGTGTGCTATGCATGGCAGGTTGAGGATAAGTCTGGCTGCTGAGGTCTGCATGGTCTATAGTCTGTTGGTGAGTTCTTTGGTGATTTCAGCATACAGGGGGTTCCCGTAGTCCAGCTTGCTGGTGATGAAGATGTAAGTAATGTTTTTTCAAGTGTTTGGGGCCATTTGAAGATCTTCCTTGGTGTCTTTAGGGAGTGGAAGCCGGGATCTGTGTCCCTGTTGACCTGCACAATCATGTCCAATTTGCTGTCAGTGACGATCTAGAGGTTCCTGGAGTGGGTCTGGGGGTAGGTGTGGGTTCAGTCACCGTAGCACCAGGTGGAGTACCAAGATGTTTTTTTGATAGGTCACTACTTCTGTCAGTGTTTAGCTTGAGACAGTTGGACCTCATCCACTTTGGTCATGCAGGTGGTGAACATGCTCCTGGGTTGGGGTCTTGTACAAAAGGGGGAGTATGAGATGCATGTCATCGGCATAGGAGAGTATGTTGATGTGTGCATAGATGGCATAGGTCTCAAGTGTAATGCATGTGTTGAAGAGGGTTGGGCTGAAGGCCATACCTTGAGATACTGCGCACATGAGTTGGCAGGCTTCCAAGAAGTATGGTGTAAGGCTCTAGTCTTATCGGTGAAGAATGAGCAGAACAAGAAGGCACTGGGCCACTGGATGTTAATTTTGTGAAGGAATTTGATAAGGATGGGGTGTGAAACCATATTGAATGCTGCAGAGAGGTCCAGAAGGATGAGGGCTGCCGAATCTTCTCAGTCGAGTATCTTGCAGTTGTTGTCTTTGGCGGCGATGACTGCTGTTTCTATAGTTTGATTCAGCCTGAAGCCGAACTGCTTTGTATCGAGGAGCTGGTGGTTGATGAAGTGGTCAATGAGGTGCTCGATGAGGCACCTGATGATGCGCTTCTCTAAGACCTTGGCTGGGTACAGTAGAAAGGATTTTGGTCTCTGGTTGGTAAGGAAGGCTGGGACTGGATTTCTTGAGCAGGGGAGCGACAGTGGCTTGTTTCCAAGCATTCAGGAAGGTGGCTGAATTGATGGAGGTTCTGAGGATGGAAGTAAGAGCTTTGTTGGGGGATGTGAGTCCTTTAGTGTAGGCATGGTTGGGGGCAGGTGTCAGACAGAGCTCTGGAGTGGATCACGTTCATGGTAACAGCAGTCTCACTAGTGGTAATTGCGGGCCACAAAGTCAGGGTCACTTCTTCGGCCAAGATTTGAAGACAAGTTGCGAGGGTAACTGGCTCTGATTGAGGGTCAAAGTTTCAGTAAATGGATGTAATCTTGATGCAGAAGAGTTCTGAGAGTTTGTTGCAGAGGTCTGTTGATGGGGCACTGTTACTGGAGATGCATTGAAGTCTTTAATGGTGACAAGATGTCCTTGCTGTTAGTGCCAGCTTCAATGTGGGCTGAAGAGCTGGGCAGGTGGTGTTCTGGATCTGTTGGTGATAGTGTTTCAGGGCGGATGTGAAGATTCCCTTGTCCACTGAGTCTTTGCTCATTCTTCACTTCCTCTCCAGCTGCTTGCAGTGATGTTTCATCAGCTTGAGCTCCTCTGTATATCAACTGCCTTACGGCCATGCTCCTTCCATTATGCCATACTTGAGGGGTGTCAGGACAGTGGCTCATACAGTAATCCAGCTGTTGAAGTTCTTGATAGCTTCCCACAGGTTGCTAGTGTGCTCTAGTCACCCTTGTGGAAAGTGCATATGTTCAGTCTTCCTCTAAGATGTTCATCCAGCTGCTAAGGTATGTCTGGTGATGGAGTTGAATTGGGATGCAGAAGCTGACAATGGGATTGTCCATCCAGCTGATTGATGTTTGCTTGATGAAAATTGAGTCCAAGACATGTACAGTGATGTGGGTGGGCTTGGTGACAAGCTGGATGAGGCCTAGGTTTCCAAGGCTTTCTAGAAGGTCAATCAAGTTTGGTTTGATGCCGTTTTCTAGGTGAAAGTTCAGATCTCCAAGGAGGATGAAGGTACTGGTGTCAATGATGAGGAATGTGACAAGGTCCATGATGTTGCTAAAAATAGGTGTGAGGTCCTGGTGGTCTGCATATGAGGGATCCACACAGGCTGAAGTTTGCCTGATGTGTAGTTTGAACATGAGGTGTTTGTGAAGCTACTGTATGTGTCTCTGGAGGTGGTGTAACTGGTGGTGTCCTTAAACATGATGGGGACTTCTCCTCTGGTCTTGTGCGGATGGACCATCCTAGCAATCTTGTAGCCAGCAGGGATGGCTCTAGTGATACCTGTTAGTGAGGCTGGTTTCAGCCATCGTTCCATGAGGAAACGTCTGGAAGAGTGCAAGAGAACTGTCAGGAGACTCAGATGAATGCTCCTTCCTCAATATGTGGATCAGTGAGGCAGCAATGCAGTGAGTGGAAGCCTGAGTTCAGAGCAGCAGGCTAGTGGTGGGTGGTGGGAGAACAAGGGTTCATGGTGCTGGGCTTGGTCTAGGCACAGATGGATGCAGACTGGCTTGCCATTGGCGTGCCTTCATCATGTTAGTGGTGCATCCACACTGTGGCCACCATTAAGTAGGTCCTAGAAAGAGGGAGGAGCATAGGGTTGGTGTGTGGGGCTAAGGAGGGTGCAGAAAGTGCGAGAGCGAGATCAAGTAAGGAGCATTGCAGGGTAATAAAAGGGTGAGGAATCAAAGGCATACACCAAGTGCACAACAGAGCAAGAGATATAAAACAGTGCAAGGAGACACAGACAAGAGCAAAGCAGAGCAAGAATCACAATCAAGGGCAAAACAGAGCAGAAAAATGGAGCAGAAAGGCAGACAACAAGGGCAAAAGCTGAGTAAAAAAATAGAGCAAAGAGGCAAAGGGCAGAAAATAGGGAGTTGACACAACAGAGTTAGGCGTGAGATGGAGCTTAAAATAGAGGGAGTGATCAGGAGAGGAGCAAAATGAGAGACTCAAGGTGCTGCGGAAGGAGCAAAGGTAAGTCATAAGGGGTCTAGGAATAGAGCTCAAGAGAATAAATAAATAATAAAATCCAGCATTTGTAAAGTGCGGCAAATCACCCGTGAGGGTCTCAAGGTGCTGAATTGTGGGCACAGGGAGATTAAGTGATTTGCCTAGAATGTTGAGCCAACGTCGAGACTCGAACCTGGTTCCTTCAGCTCCGAAGTTGGCAGTTCAGGCTGTTACACCACAACCTCTCTTCACTAGTTGACCTCTTGATCTGGCTGTGAGGAATCATCCTGAATGGGGGCTCTGATACGATCATCCTTATTTAGCTTCAGGATATTTCCAATCTGTTACCAGCAAAATTGACTTCGAACTTTCTGCATTTGCATATGAGTTTTACATATATGTTTGTGCCTCTCTAGTATTACTTATGGCTCTAGTTGGCTATCTCCGATTTGGCTTAAGGGGCATATTTCCAATCTGGCTTCAGGAAAATATCCCCATTGTGGATCCAGGAGAATATTACTTAAGGAAGATAAGCCCCACTTGGGCTTCAGAAAGATATCCATTATTTATTCTGGACGTGACTCCTGTATGATATCCCTCATTTTGGCTCTAGAAATTATCCCTGATTTAGTTCCAGTGGGATACTTGTGAATGTGCTCCAGAATAACACTTTTAATGTCGCTACAGTAGTATAAGTCTGATTTTGCTCCACAAACACAACCCTGATTTAACTCCAAAGAATATCCCTCAAAGTAATATAGGACTTTCATCTCCCAGCGCCACATGTTTGCAAAAAAATTGAATTGGGTATATACTATAATAGTGGGGGAAAAAGGAGGGAATGGTGCATGAGCATGCACAAGAAGGAGTGCAAAGGGGGACCTCTGGGTGTGAAGTCCCCATAATTTAAAATATAATAAACCATGAAAGCCAAATTTTGAACTTCAGAAGTTTTAAACTGTTGTTACACCTTTTTGAAATTCCAACTCACAAATTCAGGATTTTCACAGATTCCATGTCAATTTGTCCAATCTCTTCTCTATATCCTTCATCTAGTCAATACACCTTCTAATCCTGGTTTCCGAAATTGCTTCTGTCCATTCAGTCCTTGACAAGTTGGTATATGCCCTCATGGTGAAGTCGAAGTTAAAGATTCCCGTCAGTGTCCAAAGAATATTCTCCTTGATGATGATCTCTCTAACAAAACTCTACATTCCTAACATTGGCCACTGTTATACTTATGATGGCTTCATGATCTAGACAACTATAAATGTTCTTGTATGATGAGACAGAGAATGAGGTCTTTAAATAATGTGATGTAGCCCCAGGCCTACACACCCTGGGCAACAACTTATTTAGTGGCTTTAGTACCTGCTATGTAAGTCTGAGGTACACGCTTGACATGTTGGTGGACCTCAGTTCGATCCCGTCCCCACCGCCCAGAGTCACCCCGTTCAGGTAGCTTTTGGTGTAACATTATTCTTAGCCAGGCAGCACACTTGCACTTGATATAGCACTCAGTGAAATGCCTAGATCAGGTGGATTCAGAAGGGGCTATTGAGGGTTCTGGTGCCGAATACCAAGGCAGCATAGTCTTGAGTCCATCTGATACCTTCTTAAACCAACACTGGACACTTGCTGCCTCTTTATCTCTCTTGCACGTCTTTTTAGCCCTTCTTTCTCCCGTTGTCAGTGTTTTTTCGTCTTCTTCTTGCTCCTGCTTTCATCCTTTTGCATTTTCTCTCTCTTCCTCTGGATCAGAGTCTGTTAAGGAATATTAAGTGCTGATCCCCAAAAATAAGTGATGTTGAGTCCCATCTATCAGCTCAAATTAAGCACTGTATAGAATACAAAATTGCTTGAGAATTGGAAATCATTTTGGAAGCCATCAGTCATGACAGCATCCCCAGTGTCTGGGTGGCTCTCGGAGGACTGGTGACATGTTGTCCATATGAGACTAAAGCTTGAACAGGGAAGCTTTTGCATACTATTGTTCTTCCAGCGGCACCACCTTTGGTGGCTGCCTGAAAGGCTTCTGATAAAGGAGAGACCAGCGGGGCTTTCTCAGATAATTTCTTGGCATACAAGCTTTGTGATCTATGCCTGTTTTTTTAGATTTTGTTTGTAGCTGACATGAACCTTATCTGTATGGGCATACAGTTTATAACAGGCCTTTCGCTGATTCACTGCTGCTAAACTGTCATTCTTTTAAAGGTACTGCTTTTCCTTTTGGTGTTAACAGCCTACCTATGCTATCAGCACTAAACAGAAGCTACGATGAGACTGAAGCTTGTTGTCGCTTTGTTTAAAATGAACAGTGAACTCTTTGTGTCATGCAATGAATGGAAATTTCATTGTGCTGGGAGATGGCATTAACGAAAGACTGGATCGCATTTGACTGATTCATTGGTTTAGCCTTTTATTGCTTTTATTATTGCACTGAATGGTCTGTATCAATGAAGCACTAGCAGAGGAGTGGTGTTTACAGTGAGCATGTTAAATTATGATTAATTATTTAATTTCAGAAACATTTATTTAAGACTGTATCCAGTTTGTGCTGTCTTCCTCTCTGTAATTGTATCTTTTCTGTATTATTATTTTTTGTGTTGTCTCCTATTTATTTGAAAATTAATAAAATATGTTGAACAGAGAGCGGAGACTTGCGTTGAGCATAGAGCAGGGGCAGATGGATGTAATACAAATCTACCTATGGGGTGCATTAGAGACCATTGCCCTCGACCAAGAGAAGAGCCGTAACTGAGTTAAGTGTCTAAGCATCCTCCTCATCCCATTGTAGAAAAGACACAGTAAGGGTGACTTGATGGATGTTTAATGAATTAGTGCATAATATTAAAGTAAGACATATGCTGACAGCACTTGAAAATTTGGCATGTTATGTCATGTAACTATTTTTGTGTTTAGCACACTTCACTCGAGTGTGGTCTGTTAGGCATTAAATGTTTGAAGATTTTTTTATGTATCAAAGTACGCAAGCCGGTAAGAAGCAGTTGGTGGTCTAACTCTGAAATGTACCTGAAAATAGCCCATTTGTTTGAAAGTGGCAGCAATGGAGAGCTGTGGACCCACCAGATGGTGGCTCAGTTGTAGTGTTAAAGCATTATTTACTAAGAGCAGTCTCCGAGAAGTCTTCATATCCCAGCCAAGAATTATAGAACTTTCCAGTAACACGTCCTGAATATGACAGATGTGTTTCGGCCACCACAGCTCCCTGAGTAATGTGGTAAACATTCGTGGTGGGAGTGATTCTGCTGTAGCATGCACAAAGCTGTTCACCTTTGACTGGACCATTTCTCAAGTAAGCCTGGTACACCTCTGAATGTGTGGATGGACTTGGAGCATTTCTACCATTCAGCACGATTTGCACATTGTAGTCTTCATCCAGCTGCCCTGCATCTCGTTGAGCGTACTGAATCAGAAGTATTTATTGTACAATTATTTAAAATCCTTACAACATAGTGCAAGTTTAGTCACAAAAGTAAACTAAATATGACCACTAAAATTTTTAGATGAGAGAATAAGATCAGTGCATGTGACTCATGACCAGGCGTCCCCTGCAAATAGCAGTAGGGTGCCATTTTTCGCTTCACAGGCAGGAGCCAAGGTGGTGAGTCCCCTGTCTGTTTTCACAATGGCGTCATCAGAAGGCATTCAGTATGGCTGGATTTAAGGCTTTGCGGACGAAGGATCAACCTCTTATTCCCTTCACTGTGCCAGCATCCATGTAGGACAGCACTCCCACCCATGGAGGAAGGCAGAATTCCTTGCAGCAGAAAAGGGGGCTAGCCAAAAATTTGGGAAGGCGTCCAGTACGTCTGGATTTAAGGCTTTGCAGGCGAAGGTTTGACATATTTTTCCCTTTACCGCACCGTCATCCATTTAGGACAGCTCTCCCACCCCTGGAGAAAGGCGGAATTTCTTGCAGCAGAAAAGGGGGCAACCCAAAAAATTTGGTCTGATTTACTGAACTTACAACTTGCACGGGTTGTGATTTGTGTGGGCACTGATCAGGCAGGATGGGGGGCTGATTTGTCAGTGGTCCTGGATCTTTCTGCCCTACCCCAGGATGCCTGGAGTCGACAGGTACCCCCGCAGGGTCTGTGGGCTATGCGGTGCCCTTGTATGGTTGATATGGAACTGCAGGTATTGCCCATCCCGCTGTGTGATGGAGGGAAGATGCTACAAAGGTATGCCCCGTGCCCTTGGGTGAGGGCATGGGCGATGGATGAGGAAAAGGGGCCTTCCAGCACTTTTTGCATCCTGAAGTGTTGTGCTGTAATTGAAAGTGGAGACAGCTATTGTATTGCTTGCACAATATTGATGGTTTGCTGATCTTATGTCCTGTATTTTCATAACAATAATGTCTGCCTAACTATGGCTATCATCTCTCGCTGATGCTATGTGAATAAAAGGCTACGCCATGGTCGAACCACCATAATTGCAATGTCTATCTTCTTAGGAGTTGTTTCAGTGAGAGGGGGAGCAGCGACTTGCACGTTGTGAGCGCACCATGTGTCTCCCTCAAGATCCATTATGGTGCCTCTTTGCTTATATGGCTACTGAAGACATCCTCATCTTCATTATGTGGTTAACTAGCAGGTCAGCTCAGATACTGGTATGTTGGCTGTCTAGAGTGATTTTAACAGTGCTGGAGTGCTAGGGTTAGCCCCCCCCCCCCTTCTTTTGATGTGACTACAGATTTTAGATCAGTTTCGACCATTGGCAGGCAGTGGCATAACGAAACTGGAGGGGACACCCCTGCCCAGAACACACAGGGGGCCCCCTTCGGACTCACTCAGGTGAGGCACTGTGCTGAGGGGGCTCCCTGGAGCAGGGGCTGCGAGGGCCTTTGTTATGCCACTGTTGAGAGGCATTTCACTGAAAGGCAGATCAGTCTTGTGTCTTTCTGTTCAAAGCAACTGGTCTCCAATATCAATGAACGCCTGGTGCAGAAAAGCCCTCCACCTACTCATCAATTCTTTGCAGATGCAGTTTAGGTGAACTAGGTCCTCTCTCATAATTGCGCAAAGCCTGCATACTCCATTTCCAGCTAGTGTTAGCCAAACCAGCATGTGGTCCAATGAGAAAATGTTTCCAAACCTATACCTCATGAAATTTTGTTTTAAGTCAATTGAGAAACCTGATGTCAAATATGGTTGCGGTGCTAAGATTTTATCATTTTGTATTAACATCCAGGAATGCCAGTGCTTAGAGAATGTGAAATTGTCCTTCTGCAAGGATTGTGCCACCGTTAATTTATTTGTTATTCTCTTGAAAAATAGGAAATATGCATGAAAATTCCCAAAGCAGCATGAGTTTTAGGGCCCGATTTAATGTTTGGCGGTAAGGATACTTTGTCACTATGCCAACAGAGTATCCTTACCACCAAGAATGTGGTCCGCCCGCCGCATTTAGATGCGGATGGACCTTCGGGGTAATCACGACGGAGACTGCTCTGTCTCCGCCTTGATTAACCCCCTCTGACAGCCTTAGGGCCATTAGAAAAATTACTACAAATCCACCCAGTTTGAACATGTGGTAATTCTTTACTGTTTCTTACTGCCAGGTAAAGCCTGGCAGTAAGGATTAGTAAAAAACATTTAATGCTTCCCCAATCATGAAAGAAGCCCCCCATGGTGAGGGGAGCATTACTTTTGTTATTTACAAAAAAGAAAGTCCAGTTTCAGGATTTTCTTTTTGAAAAGAAAAAATATTACTGTTTGTTACATAGATGTGTCCTTCTCATATAGCCATGTAACAAACAATAAAATGCATTGACAGGTACCTGCCAATGCCTTTATAAATGCCTGCCTGCGGGGTGGTCATTTATAAATTGGGCGGGTGGAGTAGTCTGTACCTGGTGGATATAAAGTCCTCGGTCAGGCCAATGGTGACTACTCTGTCTGCAATAAATAAATTGGGTCCTTAAATTGTCCAGTGAGTGTTCCAAGTAGCTTCTTGCTCATGAGTTAGGTGCTCCATTGCTCATTTCCAGCCACAAGTATACATTTAGAGATTTCTCAGTTGTTTCGGTCTGTAGCAAGCTTTCAAAAATACGCACTGCCTGGCTATTGATTGTTTTATGAGGCCAAGTTCCATTCTTATTTGCGCAGGGGATGCATTTTTTGGGAGGACAAAGATCTATGTATGTTTTGGCTACTAGGAGATCCAGGACGTTTAGGTCCTCCCTCCACCTCCCAAAATGTCCGCTGCTGTATGTCCATCGTTGGGAGAAGGTATTCAGACATTACTTTCAGCACTGGAAGTAGAGTAGGTCCTTTCAAGGTTCTGTATATTTTTTGGAATGCTGCCATTAATGCCAGCCCTTTTGTCTTTTGTTCTAAGTTGGTGGATGTAAGCTGTAACAGGTTGTTGGACAGAACTCCTGGATATTTGTATTCCTTCACTGATTCAATCTGATTACCTCCCAAGGTACCATTTTTGTGTGCTTTTCAGCTTTTGCCTACTGCCATCACCTTGGTTTTAGTAAGATTTATTTCCATTCTGTTTTGATGGGTATATAATTCTAAGGAATGTACCCATCTTTGAAGGTCGACTTTGGTTTTACTCATGATCAAGTCATTAGCATAGAGGAGACTGGATAGCTGGAATATGCCTAGTTTGGGGAGTGGGCGTTGACCACTTTCAGTTGCGATAACAGATCAGCTGGGGGAAAGATTGAAGAGTTTGGGTGCCAGCATGCAGCCCTCTTTCAGAACTGTATGTGTGTTTCATTTTCCTTGATAGTCGTATCCCATCTCCAATTTCTTCCCACTCCCATTGAGTACACTGAATTGCAGAAAAGAGACATGGTATGTTTTAAGATCTGCCTACTCTGCTTGCATGTTATTCAGATATGTCGAGTGAAACAGGAACTGTGGGTGGGATATCTAACTTTTATCTGTACAATTTCACCACACCACACTGAAAGAAAATCTATGAGCAGGTTGCCACAGAAAGAACAGTTGTGGTAATGGTAAAGGCCCACATGTAATACGGAACTCAGGCAAACCTCTTGTCAATCAGAGCTACACTCAAACTGCATTTTTTAACACATGCATGCTGATCCTGTCCACATTCCTTCTCCTACTGAATTACAAAGGCAGTTAACAACAACCTGGCCCATGATCTTGATACATTACTGTTGCCTGTTGGAAGGATGTTAAAACTTGAAAAATGGCATAAATGAGCTTTTCTCTGCACCGGGGATGCTCAATGTATACATGTGGACATCTGAATTTAGCTTTCTTTTATTGTCTGCACTGCTGCCTTACTAGTGGACTTCAGTAGTAAGTAATGCAGCCTACTTTTGTGGAACTGTGCCTTCAGCCCTTCTTCATGGGGCACCCAACGCTTTTGGATGTCCCATTCAGCTCAAGGCCAATGAACATCCATGAGACATTTCAAACTTGAAGACCACTCATCATATTCTGCTGGGGGGTCCAATAGTTATGCATTACATCACTGGCCAACATGTGTGTGATGTTGCTGTGAATGTGTAGTGAATTATTAGCATAGCACTATAGACTGGGCTGATGTGAGCAGGAAAGGGCGGAGAAGGGTGGGATGGAGGGATACTGTTCTTGGAGATGTACAGTGAGCGTCTGCAGTTGGAAGTGAAGGTTCTGGGCCGCAGAACACCGTTTACTGCGTCCTCTCCACACATCCACTGAGGAGTGCAAACCACTCTGAGACACTAATGCATAGCGTTGGAAGGGACTCGTAGAATTTTACCTTGCCTTGTGTCACCTGGATAATGTGGTGCTTGGGGCATCATGCAACGAGTGATAGACAACCATTCACAAGTCAATAAACCCACCAATATACCAGAGATATTTTTATAGCAGGAAGAATGATTGGCAGGAGTATGACAAGGAGAGGGAGACAGGCAACTTGAAAGAGAGAGCATCAGAAGGAAAGCGACAGGTGCTTAACTCTAGACTTAGTGACAGGTGCATGTGACTGTCAGGGGAGGCCCTTTATGGCTGTGTACTGCTTTCATTTTCTAAAACCTGGCCTGCTCATACCTGCGTGATGCGAAGTAAAAACCTGCATTTTCCTGTATTTCGTACGTCATTGCCTATTCTTACATTTGTTTTGTTGTAATTTCTCTTATGTTGCATCCACTACTATGAGATAAAAAGAAAAGTGCTCGTATTACTGGGTAAACTTTATTAATTAAGCCTTGATTCAGTGTTTGACTTAGATGCGTCACTCCAGCAGGATAATTTAATATTCGTATAGGTGGAAATATGCATTTAGTCACTCAAACTGCCTTAATTGGTGTAGGCCGAATTGGCGCCTCTGAAGTGTTGATTCATTCATTATGTGGTTTACCTTCTTTGGCATTGTATGCATGTTGTATGTATGTTTGTGCTATGTCTATAGCTCAGACCTTGTCCAAAGGCAGCGAAGTACTGTAAATGATTAAAGTCAGGCATAAAGTCAAAGAGTGATATGACAGCTAGCTGGCTGGTAGACTATTATTGTATTGTGATATAGGCACTGGAAGTAGGGGTGGGGAGGGTGCTGCACCCCCAAAGATGTACCGAAAGTGAACGGGCATTAAAGATGACTGTAAATTATTTAATTTATTGTATCACATGTGTTTTGCTTTCAGAGACCGCGGTCTAATGTTAGACTGTGTTTCTAACAAATTCTTGCTTATTCTTTTAACATGGAGACTGATGTACACTTTTGGTTCTCACTGCAAAGTGTGAGGATTCTGCAAAGTAAACTATGTGACAGTCTTGCTGGTGTGAAAGGAATGGCTGTGGGGTGTTTTATTCTTCTAAAGCAACATTTCAATAACTATAAATTAACTGTAAAAATATTTCAAAATACATAAACTGGAAAGCACAAATAAAGCAACTTTTTTCTAATTGTGAAGTGCGATGTGAACAAATATCTTAATAGGATCAAAACAATCAAGACACTTCACTTAATGACGCACAAATGACAACTATTTGCTGAAACCGAATTTCCACACATAGTTTTATTAGTAAAACTGTATCATTTCATTTCAGTGGAACGTGTGCTGTCAATAATGACAGTGGCTACCACAACATGCTTTAGTAATATATTTGTGAGTGTGCCAAAATGCAGCACCTTACTACACCCTTCCCACTCAGAATGGGAGTGGCTGATTTTTAACACTTGTTCTTTGGGTGATGCTTGGATTTTTTTAAATGATCCTAATGAGTTCAGTGATGTAACATTGGTAGCAGCATCCCCCGCTCTGAAAATTGCTCAGCACCACTGGATATAGTGTTCTTTAAAGAGGTGAATTGCAACTCTTTTCTAAACTTGAGCAGCACTTGGGCGGTTCTGATAGGTACAGGTATATTTTTTGCAGATCCTGGGTGCATAGACGGCAAAGACCTACTGCTTTGCTCCTGCACCAACTTACTTGCTCACCCAGATATATTAGAACTGGAATTACAGTAAGGGTATAAACTTCTAAGCCATTTCAGGACTTCTTTCTCTACGTTTTGCTGACCCTTTTCAGATGAATGTGTCTAAGACGGGATCGCTCGTCATTGTGACAATAGACCCGGACAGATTCGCTTTTTGTTTCGGATCGTGTTTCCAAGAATAAGTTTCCAAGCATTACTGTAAGACATGCCCATGCTTACAGTAACTTGTGTTTCATCCTGCACAGAGGAAGCTTGTGCACACACAGGAAGTGAATAGCTGAACAATTTCCTCATTTTGTGGAGGCAATATATGTGGGCAATTTGCATTAATCAACTGTGTAGCGTTTGAAGGGCGTTGTCACTTCTGCAAATATGATCAGCATGACAATGACTTATAGTGGCTTGTGTTAGAGCTGGTGAGAGAATTTTATGGTGCTCAACACTTGCCGTTGGCATTGCTTCTTGGACCAGAACATTGAACATCTTTTGTGAGTCAGGTTAATGGACTACTCAGAGTAGATGTTGGTTGCACTGAAAGGATTATGTAGGGCTATCATAAAGAGTGCCTCCATTTTGCCTCTTCAACAGAAAATGCAATTTGACCCTTGAAAACTTTTCTTGAGCCATGAACGGTTAGAATATATTTGTGTGTATACTAAATTTAGTTTATAGGAAGGTAGTGAACCAGACTTTTGGTCGTTTCAGAACTTTAGTGGTGGCCAATGTGAGCTAAAAGGTACCTTCTTTGCTAGCAAGTTATGTTTATGGGCATAGATACGCTTATTTTTTTTTTAAAAGGTGGCATGTCAAATGACTGCAAAAAAAGCTGAGATCAGTCCAATTAGGGCACCTAAAAATATGTGAAGTGCTGGGTGCAAAGTGTGCAACAGTGGTTTAATTTGTTTCAATATTCTAGAACACAAGACAGAGTTCATGTGGCGATACACATTGCGAAAGTGGTGTGTGTGAAAGGAAAGGAAGTACAGAGTCAATAATGGGATCATCCACTGCCCATATGCTGGCGGTGATTTCTCCATGTGTTTCTCTATGTGTTGATGTGCATCTAGAAAGAGAAACGACCTTGAAACAAGAGATATCAAAAGCAATAACATGAAGCTGGTGAAGAAACAGACAAAATCTGAAACTAAAAATAAAGAAGAAAAAAATTGTTACTCCCCTGAGTAACAACACCAGCCTGGAGAAATGGGCATTCAGCAGTCAGTTGTTGAGGTGTGTCAATGTTAGTTATAGTAAGTTGGGAAGGCTCGTATTTTGTAAAACAGCTGTTTGTTCGTAGTCCATCCACCAAAAATTATGCTCCATCTAAGTAGTAGGGATCAGTCTAAAATTCTCCTACACGACCCCGATCCTTGGAAATGTCATTGACTGAACGTTGGATAGATGATGCTTGCTGAAATCACCACCACAGTCCACAAAACATTGCATGGGCGGACTCCAAAATAGCCTTAAAAAGAGATCAAGTCCTGTACCCCACCCTGCAATCTCAGTTGCCCATCTTTTCAGAAACTGAAAATTCTAGGCCGAACAACATGAAACATGGGAATGTCACAGTCAGAAGCAGCACTTTTCGCAACAGTCTGTGGCTGTTGAGCAAACGATTATTCAGCACAGAAAAAGCACAATTTTAATACAACAAAGGGCTAGGAAGAAGAATGCACTTAAATGCCAGATAGTGTAAGGGTTAAGCAAATAGCAGATGCCCTGTTCCCTTGTCTTTAACCATCATTTAAAGTTCAGGCCTTGCCCATCATAGAATATATTTAATGAGGAGGTTCCTTCCTCAGAAACAGGCAAATCCCGGATCTTTCAATAAGCTATTTTCTAATCTTACAGGAACTCTCAGGACATGCCAAACACCAAGCAGTATTTATCATTGACCATAGTCGCTGTGGACTTTGGGGATTTAGAAGTGGAGGAAGGCCATAAGCCGTGAAAATGACTTGTAGGTAATCAAGACATTACAGTATTTCCCTTAGGATGTGACATGTTTTGAGAGAGCGTCTAGGTAAGTCCCTCCTCCAATGCTACAAGTTCACTTGGAGCGGGGAGTCACTCCATATCCTAACAGGTGGGGAACCTCTCGGTTACTGTTGCATGAAACTGAGAAACACAGGTGTGGGAAGAAGAGGCTGCACTTTATACCAGATAAAAACGTTGGAGGAACTTTTAAAAAGAAACTTAAATCATGCACAGCTGGAAAAGTCATGACCAAAGAACCTCAAACCCTTTCTCTACCCCAAGGTTCCTGAGCTTTGGTATGTGTGTTGCAGATACCCATAGAGCGAAATCCCATTTGGTATCAAAACCCTCCTGCATCAGACGGGGCAACTCAAGAGGTATCCTAGAGGTGGAATAACCTTGGTTTTTAGATGTGCGAATCTTAACGCCAGAAACTGGTATTTGTGACAAGCTGGAAGTAAAAGTGTGATAGCTCAAACACACTGTTGAGCCTGTTGTTTCTGGCAATATTGCTGGTTGTCAACAGGAGATGGTAAAAACCAACAATAGACCAACGATCTTGTCATCTATGACAAAAAAATACATTTAGCAGGATTAACAAAGAACATTCCTTTGTATTGACCACTGTCCTAGGTAGGAAGAAAAGCTGAACCCACTTTTTTTTAGCTTCCAAGAATTGTTGTGCAGAATTGGATGCAGCAAAGAATGGTCTATATGTCAACCAACAGCCATAGAAACATATTGAATCAATTAAAAACCCAGGTGACTAGCCAGGCATGCAAAAGAAGATGCAAAGGATTAAGGCAATGCGTATGCTGAACTGAAGTCCTGCAAATATGTCATAGGAAGGACATAGAAAGAACACACCCTATTTCGAAAACACAGGACAAAATCCTAACATTCCAGGACCACAAATCTATTGTTACAGCAACAGGCATTAGGCTACTCGTTTTTTGTTCAACTGCAAGGACACACCTGACGTCCTGTAGCAAATCATATTAATGTATAGAAAAAATGGTGCACACCTACTCTCCACCAACAGATTACAGATAAAAATGGAGAGATACTTTGTGTTCGGGATCATCTTCTATACTTAAGTGCACAGTCTCTGTCAGAGTAGATTCCTACTTATTTCCTAAAGGCAGCCATATTTTGTCCATAGTGGTCAAGGATGATCATATACCATCCCAGGAACTGCAAAGGCTACTCCTCCAACCGACTCAGTCTTGCTCTCTGAACTCACAACCACTAGACTAGCCAGCTCTCACTCATTATTAAATCTCCTATTGCTACGTCTGCTCCTTCTGATCGATTCAACCCATCAAATGTCACACATCTGGGTCTTTCCTCTGCCATACATGTTTTTCCAGTAAAACTCTTAGATTTGACACATACCCACAATATTTGAAACCTACTATAGTAATACCTTTTCTACAAGCCAACAGCAGAGCTGTTCTTTCCTCCAGCTACAGTCCTGTATCTCAGGTCCCTTTTTAAATTCAGAAATTATGGGACTGTTTGTTTTTAACTGCCTTGCTCTTTATCTTTCCTCCACTAGCCTTCTTAAATAAATCCTCCAATCATACTTTCACCTTCCACGCCCAAAACTCTACAGAAATGGCCCTCACACAGGCTGCCAGCTTCACTGCATAATCTCTTCTTAATAGTCTATCACTGACCATCATGCTCCTTATTCTATCCTCTGTTTGAAACTGTTAAATACTCCATTCTTCTATCCTCCCCTACCTCCATAGGTATCACTGCCCTGCACATAAAAGTATTGTTTTCCTAACTCCATGAGCACTCATGCCCTGGGATTCCAGGCTTTACCTTACTTACCCACAGATTTACCAATGGTTGTCCTTTGTGGCTAAGTCCCAAGTCCACTGATATTTTCCCTTTGTGTCACCTACATTAGTAACATAATTTATTCCTTCTAATTCCCCTCCCTACTATACAATTCCATCCTTAGCAACTCACTTCTCTCAAACATCATGGCCAGTCCTTCAACGTGATTAAAATGATCCTTACGAATCATCCCCTGGCAGTGGAAGCAAACGTGGTTTTTGCCTTGCATTTCTCTAAAACAATGCACATCTTTTGCCTTCCTTGCAGAGTTGGCATGTTTGGCAGGCTCCATGCATAAGCAGTTCATTCACTCTAGGAAGTTTTGTAGAATTCTGGGACTTGTAGATCTTTTTCAAATGGGTACAGCAGAGCAACAAATCAAAACATGCAGCAAAAAGTCCCTGGGCTGGATGTGCTATTCAGGCATGTAAACATGATACCGTGAGAGCTCTGTTCTTGTTGTTCTTATTAGCTTTGTCATTGGAGTATATGTAATTCTGAATTCACTGCTTATGTCAAAAACAGCATGTTTACTGTTAGAAAAATGGATGTCTAGCTGGCAGAGGTATGCACCCTGTCCAAGTAGGGACCACAATCCTAGTCAGGGTGAGTAACACCACAACCTAAATTATCCTGTGCTCACCCTCGGGTAGCTTGGCACAGTGAAGGCAAAGTGTAAAGTATTTGTGCAATAACATACTGTAACACAGTGAAAACACCACAAAAAGTATTCTTCACCAGTTTATGTAAATCGATAATATTTATCTGAATAAACTGAGATCCAAACAACAAGAATCCAATATGCACAAGTTAAGATATCACTTTCTCTAGTTTTAGCTAAGTCTTAATCCATAGGAATTAATTGTTGTATCTTTTTAACAGGAAGTAGGCCTGCAATCATGCCATTCAAGGTCTTGTCGAACCTCTCAACTAGGCCACTGGTTTGGGGGGTGATAGGATGTGGAGAACTAATAAGTTACAACACACGCATACCACATGAACTTCATGTACGCGGACATGAGGTTAGTGCTTCTATCAGATACTGTCTCTTTTGGGAACCCATATGGGTAAAGATCCCAATCGGAGTTCTGGTCACCACAGGTGCAGTCACCATCCTTGGAGGGATTGCCCCGGGGTAGTGTGTGGCTTGGTCCACCAAGACTAGAATGAGCCTGTTGCCATGGGCTGTCTTGGAATCCAATGGACCAATGACATTGATGCCTACCCTTTCAAAGGGGTGCTAACAACGGGAAGTGGGATCAGGAGAGCTTTCAGGCTGTCTTCATTCTGGGCCACAAAAGTGGGGGGCAAGCCTGGTGAAGGTCTTGTCTTGCCCTAAGTGTCCTGGCAGGGGGATGTCATGAGCCAAACCCACTAGAAAGACCCGGTAACACTGGGGGACCACCAACACATGGGCTGCCCCAATACTCGGAGCATTAGGCTTGCTGTAGAGGAGATCATTCTCCCAGTAGATTAGGTGAGCCCCAGAAGCTTCACCCGCTGCATGTGCTGAGGCCTGTGACCTCAAGCCCTCAAGAGTGGGACACTCTCTCTGCCCTTTGCAGAATTCCTCCCTGGTGGGCTCACCCTCAACTTGCGAGTTAACAAGCTCAGGTAGGTCACCTAGGGTGGCATTGTCCTCCCCGGTTTGCTCCGGGGCCTCCTCCTCAGGGACCCTGTAAGCTCCACCGCCGGAACATCAGGGACTGATTTCCAGCAACCGTTGCCCCTCTCCTTGATACCTGTCTCGGCCACTGTTCCAGGCTCCAGACATCCTTCACTCCCTTCCGGGGCAGGCATTGACTGTGTGGTCATACTGACACACTCAGGCAATCCTATCATCACCAAGAGAGACCTGAGTTCTACCTCCCTCCAGGTAGTGTGCGCAAGGTCATTGCCTAATAGATAATCTACAGGCATGGCATGGTGGAGCTTACAGCAACTTTCAGAGTACCAGACACCATCCCCTCCCCCATTCAGAGGGAACCAGAGCCACCGGTAGATGGCTCTCATGATTGTCGGTGACTATGCCTTGAAGGAATGTTTTCAGTAGGACCTGCTTTGCTGACACCACCTGACACTTAACAGTTGTCATGCTGGTCCCTGTGTCACGCAGAGTCTCCACCCGTTGCCCATTATTGGTGACCCACTGCCTATACTTGGAAGTATTGGCAGGCATTTGGGCTTTTGGCACCATTTCTTTATCCCCCAGGGACACTAGGGTTACCTCTGTCTGTTCTTCAAAACTAGCAGGGACTACCTCCTCCCCAACACTACACTGGCCAACCCAGGTGTCATCCCACCAGTGGGGGGCTGTGCCCTCTTGGGACATTTGGAGTCACCCTTAGAGTGACTTTACTTGCAGAACTCTGTACACTGGGGTACAAACCTTCCTGTCTAATGGTCATAAAACCCTTTCTTTTTAGTAACAAACTGGGACTGGTTACCAATACTCCCTTGGGAATTATTTTGAGGGCATTTAGAGATCTCCTTATTTTTAATTCCCACCACCCCCCTTTTTCTTCTGGTGGGAATCCTGACCAACTTTGCAGGTGTTCCCCCAGATACCTTTTTGGACACTCTGATGCCAGCCCAGAGGTCCACCTTCTCAGCAAGCTTACTGGGATCAGTCAGCTTACTGTCAACTAGGTGTTGGCGCAACTCTGTAAAACAGTTACTGAGCATGTGCTCTCTCAAGATTAAATTGTACAATCCAACATAATCACTAACTTTGCTGCCCCGTACCCAGCAATTCAGTTCCTTACTGGTGTAATCAATGAAATCTACCTGGATTGGTTGGGGAGCTTATTATTGTCCCTGAATCTTTGGTGGTACTTCTCAGGGGTCAGTCCAAATGTGGCAATCAAAATGGCTTTCACAGGAGTGTACTTGATCTGGTCCCCAACTTCTAATGTTAGAAGTGTGTCTCTCCCAAGTGTTGTCATGTGTTTCCACAGACACCCACCCCCAGTGCTCTTCAGGAACTCCATACACCCTCAAAGCAAATTTTAGACTCAGTTGATGAGCCAGAAGTATTGCTTTTCTGCTAAGGCTCTTTCAGCTTCCCTTTCAGCTCACTTAGCTTCCATCTCAGCCTCTATTTTTAATTTTGCTAACTGCAACTGGAAGTCTCTATCCTCTGTCCTTTCCTCTGCAGGCAAGCCTTGACTAGAGACACTACTTCCTTCCCTCCAAGATGGCACAACCTCATTGGTGTACCCTTCAACTGCTGCATGTAGGAGAGACATTTACATTCTCCCCAACACATTATCCTCTTGGGAGCAGGTCTCTGGCCAGGCCCTCAGCGCCATTTGAAACTCCACCTTCTTGGTGGCTCCTCGGGCAGGTACCCATCCCTTTGCAGAAGCATTTCAATTGGTTAACTATGTAATCCTCCAGCTTAGTCAGCTCAACCCCCATGGCTCCACTCGTAGAACCACCTAGAGACATGATGTATAGGATGTATCAAAAATGCAAAGCAGGGAAAATTGCAGAAAAAGAGAGAAAAAAATCAAAATGGTCTTTAAATGTGGATAGGTAGTGTACATGTTGCTTTTGTATGGCACTGTACAAACCCAAGTACTGTCCTCACCAATGTTAGACATTAGGCCTCTTTTTGGCAGCGGTTTGCATCCTGTCCAAGTAGGGACAATAATCCTAGCCAGAGTAAGTAACAACACAACATAAATTAGCCTGTGTACACCCTCCAGTAGCTTGGCACAGAGCAGGCAGGCTTAATTTAGAAGGCAATGTGTAAAGTACTTGTTTAATAACTCATACAGTAACACCGTGAAAACGCCACAAAAAGTACTCCATACCAGTTTTAGAAAATGGATAATATTTATCTGAATACAACAAGACCAAAATAACAAGAATCCAATATGCACAAGTCAAGATATCACTGTTTAAAGGATAAGGTAAGTCTTCATCCATAGAAATCAGAGGGCATATCTTTTTAGAACAAAGTACTTGGGATGTGTGAAATATAACAACGCAGAGGGCTGCAGAGGAGGTGATGCATCTGAAAGTAAAATGGTGCATTGATTTTTCCAGCGCGGCATTGGTGATACGTTGATTTTTTCCTCTCAGGCCAGGTGATTTGTCGATTCCCAGGTGTGAAGCCTTGGCTCCTTACTGCAGTGTGAGGATATTTTGATGCCCAGGGACGATGCGTGGAAAGTCTAAAATGCGCTGGGAGAATGAAGCAGGTGGTGCGTCAATCCGGTATGCAATGCAGCGATTTTTCTGCCTTGAGACAGGCGCTGCGTCGATATTTGCAGTTGTTGCATCGATTTTCTGATGCAGTGGATTTTTTCTCTCTGGTGGAGTCTTTTATGTCCCTGGGATTTCTTAAACAGGAGGCAAGCTCAGTCCAAGTCCTTGGAGATCACTTGGGGAAGGCAAAGTCTTTCCAGCAGTCAGGGAGCAGCAGGCACCAGGGCAACAAGCAGGAGAGCAGTCCTTCCAGGAAAACAGTCCATATGAGTCATTTGTCCAGCAGGGCAGTAACTTTGACAGAGTCCAGTTGTAGGTCCAGAAGTGTCCGATTTGAGGGGGTCACAGACCCAGAATATATAACCAAATGTGCCTTTGAAGTGGAGAAAACTTCAAAGAGTGGTTTTGAAGTGCACCAGATCCCCTTTCAACCCAGTCCTGTCTGCCAGGACATCTGTAGGAGGTTACCAGCCCCCACTAATTGTTACTGCAATGATGGTTCTATAAATGCTGTTTCCAAAATGGCGGCCACACTGCACGCCGACTTCTAGGCTCTTAGAACTCCACGTGGTGTTTGAGGTACCCTCCAAGGTGAGTCACCTGGCATTCATGCTATCATTGTATAGTACATTTGGCTTGTTAAGTGATAATATAAATGACTGAGAGATATGTTTTTACAGCAATCTATAACCTGACTTACACTATGATGGATGCCATATATTACAACCTCTTACTATGGTTTTAGGTGAGCCTGTATATTGAGAAGTTGGTTAAGTAGCCTAGTAGTGGCTTTGACCTTAGTTTTGGATTTAATTGTCAGTGTGATGTATACTTATAGATGTTCCATAATTGAAAATATAGTGCCCGGAATAGACACGCCGTGAATGTTTCCAAGCATAAGGTGAGCAGCATAGTATACTTTGTTCTTGGGTTACTCGAGGATCCTTCCTTTTATGCACTATTGGCACTGGTTTAATAATGTTTGAAGTGTCTTCTTCATGTATTTCAATGGTTTAAGTAAACATTGGGGCATTACACTGACCTTGGTTCAATCAAACAGACTGTTCTATATTCTCACGCATCGCTCACATACTATAACCTTCATTGGATCTACTTTGCTTTCCCCACTCGCAAATTCCTACTTTTGAATTTACTTAAGGCTTGTGGTGTTTGCTGCACAGGGGTGTTTCTTTGGTGTTGATATGGTTGGAGCTGTTTATATTTTATCTTATGATTTGTATGTTGATATTATAGCCCTGATGAAGTCTGCTATGTATACCAGTAAGGCAGATGAAACACATGTTGGCTAATGTTGCTGGTCTTGTGGCGGAACCTGTATTAAGATGGACATGCACCTTTTGTTGTAAGGAATAAACAACCTTTGGATGAAGAACTTGTGGAGTGCTTGAAATCCCTTTTGTTCAGCATGCAGATGAATGCAGATGGAGCTGAGTGTCCTGTGTTAATGGCTGTCTGGGTGGAATGCACAAGGGAGCGGTCAACAGGCACAGACCAGGTGTGGATTGAAGACTGACTGTGAGGCGCAGAGAGCAGTAAGTGCAGAGAAATGCCTACTTTCTAAAAGTGCCATTTCTAAAATAATAATGTGAAATCCAACTTCACCAGTAAGCAGGATTTCTCACTACCATTCCAACTATACCAGACATGATAATGCCACTCCTCTCAGATCAGAAATTACCATTTAAAGGTAAATAAGAGAATTCCCAATGCTGGCCTAAGAGAGAAAAAGGCTTCACAATAGTTAAAAACATCTTTGGGTGTTTGGCACTACCAGGACATGTAAAACCTACAAGTACATGTCCTGCCTTTTACTTACATTGCACCCTGTCCTGTGGGCTACCTAGGGCCTACCTTATGGGTGACTTATACAATATAAAAAGGGCGCTTAAGGCTTGGTAAGTAGTTTTAAATGCCAAGTCGAAGTGGCAGTGAAAGTGCACACACAGGCCTTGCAATGGCAGACCTGAGACATGATTATGGGGCTACTTTTGTGGGTTGCACAATCAGTGCTGCAGACACACTAGTATCATTTAATTTACAGGCCCTGGCACATGTAGTGCACTTAACTAGGGACTTACAAGTAAAGAAATATGCCAATTATGTTTGAACCAATGCTACCATGTTTAGGGGAGAGAGGGTTTCAGGAGGGGTACAGAAGATCTGCGGGAATTGCCTAATATATTGAACCCACAACAAGGAGATGCCCATCACTCCAGGAGTTTTGAATCCCTTGAAACCTGTCAAGGACTTGCTTCTAATAAATCGCTGGCTAGTGCATACCAGCATCCGACAGAGATTCTGCCTTGTGAAGTACTGACTATCAGGAAGTCCTGAGTCTGGATGAGGCATATATACTGTCTGCACAAAAGCAAGCAAGTTTCTGGAGCAGTAAACTGGATTCAGCATTCTCAAAAGCTTATTTAGACCTCCTCATACTACGTTCCCTTGTGTGGCACTGGGGCTGCAGGAGTCACACTTGGCTGATGCTAGCGCATCCATCCAAGCGTGGCCACCTTCCACATCCAAACCTGTGGCATTAATCCTACTGCAGAAATCATTCATTGCAACATGACGCACCCAAAGGTGGTGTGAATCATTAGTAAATTGAGCGGTAGAGTATTGAGAATGGATACCTCAATTCTCCCCCGTGTGTGTGCGATGACCATCAGGTGACTTTAGCCTCTTTCAGCATAACAGACTACTGCCTCACCTGTCGGCTTAGAGCCTGAGCAGATGAACCACTGGACATAGCATAGGGAAGAAACAAGGTGTACTCAGTAAAGGATATCATGAGTGTACTGCAGCCGAACACCTTTTCAACTCTGACCTATGCGCTCCTAAATAATAATAGGCCAAAAATAAACACTTAGCCACAGAGGTTAACATAATTCATTTTTTAATAGTTATACCCACATTCAACAGGAGCACCAAGGAGCTATACCTTCTAAACAGACGTATCTGTTGCTACATAAGCAAACTTGCGGCGCTGTACACAGAATCCTCTGTTGTGCAGAGAGGAAAGAGGCAATGAATATGGTTTGCCTCAGAATAATATTATTTGCCTTATGTAGTGCTTGTGAACAGCCATTCCTACCGATGCTTGTAGCGAGAAATGGACAAAATACCCTTTGTAAACATTAATTGTAAAATGTGCGATTACAGCCAATGATGGCCACATAAACCTTAATGTCCGGTAATTAGGGTGACGTTGTCCTTGTCGGTGACAACTATTTCTGTCGGATTTATAAAGTGTTTAAGGAATATTTGGTAACAGACAATGGCAATATTACTTTGACGTGCTTTTTAAATACGGCATATTTCAACATCTTATGATTTTCATTTCTACAGTTGTCAGATGTGTATTTCAAAGGACAGGGGAGACTGTGGTGAACAGGCCTGGGATTTCGGTAAACGTGCCGAACTTTTTCAAGCAGGGACTTACATAGCAGTCAGCAGAGTTCCCTCACTTGTGCCACAGGAAATCTCCAAGGACCCGTATCACGTAGTAAACAAAACAGGTACAACTCTAGTTTCTAAGTTACAAATAACAAGCTGATTAAAGAAAGCCCGGGCTACATATAGTGCCTTGTGTTCTGCCAACTGCTGTCTAATTAAAAGTAATCCTTAGGCTTAACGCTGGGACTCCTCGGAGAGACGCAGGGGACCTCCAGTCGGCGAAACATCATTGTAAACACGTAGTAGGGTTTCTCTAGTGCCGCAGAAGCTCCCCTGTGGCCCTGAGCCTGATAAACCTGATTGTGTAATACCATTAACATGTGTGGCCCACCCCGTGTCGGACTGTGTTTTTAGTGCGAAGCATTTACTCATTGAGCCTGTAACAACTGCGGTTAATTTTTCCAACGCGTAAATTTCACGACAATGTGTATCACCAAATGTTTACTTGGACGAGCTGGGTGATGTCCTATGTTGCGTGTGTCTTACTAGCAGCATATGTGTAAAGAGCTTGCCTTAAGGAGTGCATATTTTGAATCCTCTCCAAACAGCAGCATCAGGGACATCTAGTTTGAGGTCCAGGAGTGCTGTGTTTTTTATTTGCTCCAGTATACTTTGCTCCAGTACACCTCGAAATCTTCAAATTACCACCACATGTGCCATTCCCGTTTTTCCACAGCTTCCTCAGCAGTGGTCATTGGCATCAAACACTGGTGTAAGCACACTGGTGTAAGGTATCACCTCATCAAAATAGTTATTGGTTTTCTCCCTGTGTTACACTTGGAAGCTTTTACGTCCTAGACTATGGCGGTCATTCTGACCCTGGCGGTCAAAGACCGCCAGGGCGGAGGACCGCGGGAGCACCGCCGACAGGCCGGCGGTGCTCCAATGGGGATTCCGACCGCGGCGGTAAAGCCGCGGTCGGACCGGCAACACTGGCGGTCTCCCGCCAGTGTACCGCCGCCCCATTGAATCCTCCAAGGCGGCGCAGCTTGCTGCGCCGCCGAGGGGATTCCGACCCCCCCTACCGCCATCCAGATCCCGGCGGTCCGACCGCCGGGAACCGGATGGCGGTAGGGGGGGTCGCGGGGCCCCTGGGGGCCCCTGCAGTGCCCATGCCACTGGCATGGGCATTGCAGGGGCCCCCGTAAGAGGGCCCCTACAAGTATTTCACTGTCTGCTTGGCAGACAGTGAAATACGCGACGGGTGCAACTGCACCCGTCGCACAGCTTCCACTCCGCTGGCTCGATTCCGAGCCGGCTTCATCGTGGAAGCCTCTTTCCCGCTGGGCTGGCGGGCGGCCTGAAGGCGGCCGCCCGCCAGCCCAGCGGGAATGTCAGAATTACCGCCGCGGTCTTTCGACCGCGGAACGGTAACCTGACGGCGGGACTTTGGCGGGCGGCCTCCGCCGCCCGCCAAGGTCAGAATGAGGGCCTATGTATTTATCCAGGACTCCTATGGGATTTGTAATTCTGGTTTCCACGAAGTTATGTATGACGGTTTAGTTGTTTGGTGAGCATTACTAAGTAATCTGTACATTCTTGATATGCTCCTTTGTGTGTTGGTCTATTTCATGGAAAATCCCGACAGAGAGCCTTCGGAGCACTGTCAAAGTGTTTTTTTATTTAAAAAAATTCCTTAATGGTTCAGTCCATTATACATTTAGATATTGTGACCTCTTGCATTAAGTTGTGTACGCGGTGCAGTGTGTATCAGCCTAGTGACTGATTCATGGACCTTCCTCAGGACAGGGGGCTAGATAAACCTTTTTTGTTTGACCAAGTGTATTCTAATCTTATTGGTCTGGTGTTCTCATTCATTTTAGCTCAGGGCGAACAGTAATAAACACTTTTGGGTAACAGGGAAATTTCATACATCCTGTCCAATATATCACTCCCTTCTAAGGTAAAATATCATTTTACACATAAGGAAGGAAGGGTTAAAAGGCACATTAACTCCACTTTTTAGGGGTGAGTTCAAAGCGCTCAGTCCTCCGTTGTAACCTCTGTTTGGGCTTCTAACCACGCCCGTGTCACGTCTGTCACTTTCATTGGTTCGTGGCCCTGCCTTTTAAAATCCGCTTGCTTTCATTGGTGAAAGGCATGCATACGTCATGCCTTTTCCGGTGTTTAGCCATCTTGGAGTGCATCGACCAACTACTGAAAACATACGAGGCTCGATGATTTCTGTCTGGTTTCTGGACTACTTTTTCTCTTTATTTCCCAGTGCGATCTCGCTGGGCAGAAGTTGAGCGCTTTGCATGACATCGATCCTGTTACATAGGCAATTGCATTTTTGCTAGTTACATGGATAATTGCAGTTTTGCCCATAGGTTTCACTGCAAGCGAACTTTTATTTCCCTTTGTGTGTCTGCTTTGCGATGATGGTGGCCGTCGGCTCGCTTATGTGAAACCTTTACTTTTCAGTTTATATGGCAAGAAAAGTCCGCTTAGTTATGTGAAACTGTTTTACTTTTCATTTTCAATTTATGTAGCAAGAAAAGTCCAGTTAGGAGTTTACAATGCTAATAGCTCTAACTCGAGCAAACGCAAAACCCGTTGCACTGCAAATGCTTGTTTCTTGTCAGTGATTTGGAACAGGAGTATCAATGTCATAGGTTATCTTTGGGAAGCCTGGAAGAGAAGGGGCTGGCCATGGTAGAAGTATCATGTAGATTTAATCATAAGGCCAAATGCCAGTCTTTTGTGTAAATTGGCAATTTCCAGACCTTCGATCAACAAGATCACATAGACACATGGAGAACAAACTGCTTCTGTGACTATTATTTCCCTCAATAATAAAGCCAAGGTTGTATTATCCCTGACTGGTTCAGCATGCCCTCACAGTTCTACATGTTTCTAGGTTCTGCATTCACAAATAAAAAAGTTGGCCCATTGAGCACATTCATTGCGTCTGCTTCAGTCTTTCGACAAAGGGGTATGCATGTGGGTGGAGGTAGTAATTTTAAATTACTTTATCAATTAAGAGACATCTTTTTTAATTCTCTTGACAGCAGGCCTGAACTGCCCATTTTTCTTGTATTTTACCAGTGAGTTGGAGCCATTGGAGAACGGCTTTTTGGCCATTGCTGGCTCCTCTGCCACTTTCTACAGCTAGTCCAAATAGCTACAGGAGGCACACAAAGGCTTCAGAATAGAGGAAATAGAAAGAGCAAGAGCGAGTATAAGAAGAGAGAAACAAGTGACAAGAAATGGAACAGGGTTAGTTTGAATGTTTTTTCCAGGGCTGATTTTGGTTCTCACTCCAGCCATGCTCAACGTTAAATTATGTAGCATGTTTGAAGTTCTCCCCAAGTGTAGAATGTAGGTTTGTTATGTGGCACCATCTTATCATTTTTGTAGCATGCCCACATGCATAACGTATGTATGTTGAGCTTTACGTTATGCGTTTTTGGATACTTGCCTGGTTCTTTCTCGCAAATTTGTAAATGTCATACTTGTTTTTAGCTTTTTATGTTGGTGACACATTAATGTGTTAATTGTGAAAGGTTAACTTTTTTAGGGTCGATAGCAAAGCGCTCTGTCCCTGGTGTAATCTCTCTGTGGGATTTTAACCATGCCCTTATCACGCCCATCAGTTTGGTTGGTTTGTGGGCTTGCCTTTTAAAATGTGCTTGATTTAATTAGTGGAAGGCATGCATATGTCATGCCTTTTCTGGTGTTTACCCTGCCTCCAGCGCACCGGGAAACTACTGAAAACATACATGGCTCCATATTTTCGGTCTGGTTTCTGGACTAGTTTTTCCTCTTTATTTCGTAGGCAGCGCAGTCTCGCTGGGCAGTAGTCACGCACTTTGCTTGACATCGACCCTGCTACATGGATAATTGCACTTTTGCCGGTTAACGGGATAATTGCACTTTTGACGGTTACATGGATAACTGCACTTTTGCCGATAACAGCGAGCGAACTTCTGTTTCCTTTTGTGTGTCTGCTTTGGGCTCATGGCAGCTGTCGGCTCGCTTCTGTGAAACTATTTTACTTTTTATTTTCAGTTTATGTGGTAAGAAAACTCCGGTTAGGAGTTTACAACGCTAATAGCTTTAACTCGAGCAAACGCGAGACCCCTTGCATTGCAAATGCTTGTTATAAATTGTATTTACCTATTAATTTGTTTTATCTACTAAAAGTCCAAGGGTTGAATGGAACTGAAAGAGTAATAAAACTTTTCAAAAAGTTGCATTTTCTTGCATAACTTACATAATAATATTTATTGATAGAAGTATTTTTCGAAATAAATAAAAATAAAACAATTTTTCAGCTTTACAAATAAAGTTCTTCATGCACAGTTAGGTGTAACTTTGCTTTTAACTGTAGACTTTGATGGACAAATGGTTCACACATTACAAGGGAGAACAGACATTTGCAATGCAATAGGTCTCACATTTCAAACAAATTAATTGCCATCTTTTCCACAAGCAAAAACTAAAAAAAAAAAAAAGGAGTGGAAGCTGAGAAATACGACTTAACAAAAAAAAATATAGTTAGCTTTCAAAAAACAACTTTGCAATTTTGTTTGTTCTGCTGGAAACATTTTTGCCAGTCACAAGTCTTCCGTTTGCGAGGCACTAGAAGTTAGAACAAAACAGTACCTCGATCACATCGGGAGCAGCGAATGGGCACTGATTAATTTGAAATCAATTAGTGCTTGATCCCTACTTCACACAGAGGAACAGAAATAATACCAGACATGCCTTGACGAATTATGTGGCTGTAAGGAAGAGTACCACGCAAACCAACAAATGGTGAGCGACAGGAGGGCTCCAAGCCTTTTATTGAACACAACAGTGTCTTGCAATCGAGACGCATGCCCAAGTACATGCACTCGAAGGCCTGACCCTAAAAAGAGTGGTGAAAGTTTGTCAGTAGAAATGAAAATCAAGTCAAAGCTGTACCAGTGAAATTCATCTTGTTTCTACGTCACCCATCCCACTCTGGGTCACGAATGGTGGACCCTAGTAAAACCACATTTTTAGTGTTAATAAGCCATCGAAAGGAGTACCTAAAAGGACTATATAATGTCTGGAACATTTGATGCATTTATCATCTTCCTCCTCTCAATCACCCTGCTGTTGCCTTGTGACCGAGCAGTCTCCAGGACCGTCTTGTTTGCTTGCCGGTTTATGAAGGATCTCGGGTAGCACCGTGGTATGTGGTAAGCTTCCTAGATATTTCTCCATGGTATGAAAATGAAGACTACATAACTCCTGCGGTCGAGAGACACCAAGGACTCTACTCCTTCCTGGCCTCAGAAGTGTGTTTCATTTTGTAATTCAGTCACACTTATTCTTATATGTCTTTGTCTAAGAGAAAATTAGTGACTGTTTGAAGTATTTATTTAGTTAGAGATTTAAGCACTGGTTTGAAATGAGAATTTGTTTGCACTCTAGAGGACAGGTATCCTTGGCAGGCACAGTTACTGGGGCGAGTCCAGTGTCACCCATTAATAAACAGGTAAAAGCACTTCCTTTATTGTGATTTTCTTTTCTTTGGGGCACTGTGTATCGGGAAGGTCAGAGTTGCTGTCAGAGCTTCATAGAATGCTTGGAAAGGGTCTTTCACTGTGGCAGGTTTTTCTTTCACTTTGCCGATTGTGAAGGCTGTTGATTTCTGGGCTCACTAGTTCCAGAGTGGAGCACCCAGCACCCCAATCAATCTCCCTCTGTCGTTCCTACCAATGTATCTGGCTTGCACGTGGTATGATAGAACCACTCATGGTTTTCCCACACATGCCTTCATGAAAAATCATCGTAAAGGCATGCGTGGTAAAGGCATGCGTGGTAACAACACGGTTGTTGTTCTGACCGCGTTGTTAGGCATGCGTGGTTCCAGCATGCGTGGTTCCATCATACATTCTTTTGAATTTGACCATACTTCTAGGTTGTTTAGAGCCTCAATCTGAGTTGGTATGGGTCCCACCTAATTCACCAAAGGACTAATATCTGCCTGTTCTTCCACTATCAGAATGCCTCTATAGTCGAGAAGGATCAATATTTCCAGTTCTTCCAAGTTGAAGGCAATCAGGTGTATCCCAACATCAGCAGTTGTTATCTCTGTCCTCTACCCTTTTTAAAACCTGATTGTCTGTCATGGGCAAAGTTATTTGCTTGCACAAACTGATGCAATTGTTGTGTGACTTCTCCCACTATTATTGTATTGATTAGATTAGGTTTGGATGTGTCTTATATTTGCTGGATTCTATGGATTGATTGAATGCTTCTTTAGTATTAGGATTATAATAGCATGCTTTAAGGCATTCGACACAACTCCTTGTGAAAACAAGGTATTGAAGGTTCACAATATGGAGGTCAGCTCTGACTCTACAGGGGCAGAGTGGAGTTTAAGGTATGTGTGTCTGAAGGAACTCCTATAGCTCCCTCATTTTATGACACAACGTTTCCTCCTTTTTAAGCACAACACAGTCTGTGGCACCTTATCAAACAAAGAGGCATATAGCTTACAGCAGTTTGAATCCAGTTTTGCAATGCCATTTTGGTAGTAAATGGAAGGGATTCCAAAATGTACTTTCCAGCATTGGTAGTTGACTAATTTCTATCTCTAGTCACCAACTGCATATAGACCACAGCCTGCTTCCTGTAAAAGAAGACTTACTTAGTCAGAGATATTATAGTTTTATTACCACACGAATTTCACAATTACTGCAGAGGCAGTCTGTGTCTTGTTGATGGCACTTTCATAGCGTGCTTGCCCAAGAAATCATTACTCCAAAGAAAGAATATTGCATATACTCTTCCAAAGATACCTCCCCTTTGATTAAATTAATTATTCAATTAATTTTCCATATATTATAAGTCGATTCTCTTGGAAGAGGATTCAACAACCACCACTTAGGATTTAAGTGTATTGGAGTTTTTATAAAAAAATATTCTCTACAAAAGAATTGATGGAATGTGCAAGCTCCCATTTTTTTTATCTTTGTTTGTAAAGCGCACTATCAACAGCGAGGGTATCCTGTTACTGAGCAGGTTGTCTACCTGGCCCTGCCTATGGTAGGCTAGTTAATGAAAAGCCAGGTCTTCAGCTTCTTGTGGCACCCAGGAACAGAGGATGAGTCTCTGATATTTAGTGGAAGGGTGTTCCTCTCTTTAGGTCTTTAGGAACAAAGAAAGAGAACACTCATGCTCCTGATCTGGTTCAGTGTATGCATGAGATTTGTGTGAGCAGAGTAGAGGTGTCTGTTTGGTTGGTCTTTAGCCAATTCTTTTGCATGTTCTTCGAGTGTCATGTTCATATGGCTAGTTACATCTCATAATCTGTCTAGGCTGGGATCTTGAAATGTCTTCCTTTCTCTGTTTCCCAAATGTCCAACTACAGCTGATTGTGATCTCTTTCCACTCTGCATGATAATTACATTTTTATAGAAGTGCCAGGCACGAATATCCAACAAAATGCAATTGATCTTGGCACTGGTTCCTCTTGCTACAAAAGTGGGCATTTCCTGGGCCTCATGTTCACAATAGTTCCTGGTTGACACATACAATTCGTTGTCACAGAACCTTCCAAGAACACTATCCCTCTTGTCATTAAGTTAAGCGTGGTTTATGGGGTCCAAATTTGATGTTCATATCACCATAGATGAATCTACCGGAGCTCGTTTTTTAATTACACCAGGTAATCACAGAAGACCCTGGAGGGCGTGGAAGATTCAGGGGAGAGAGAAAGAGCAGAAATCAAGAAAGGAGATAGGAGAGTAAGGAAGAAAGGAGTAGGACTGATTAAAACATTTTTACCAGGGCTGCATTGGTGCCAGATCCGGGGCCTGGTCGTGACACACCAGTTGCCAAAGAACACTCTAAGCCAGTGATTCTTAACTTGTGGTCTGGGGACCCCCAGGGGTCTGTGTTGCCTACTCAATGGGTCCGTTACAGCACAGAAAAAAGTAATAACAAATTAATAAGATGTGTATGAATAAAGAAGCAAAATGTAAAGTTGAACATTTGAGCATGTCCTATAAATGTGAAATACTTTGACATTGAATGCTAGAAATTAAGTTGGTATTCTCAGATTGTTTTTTGAGAGTAATCAAACAGAATATAGTATAGTTTGTAGTCTCAAATGAATTTAGGAAAACTGCAATCTTCCTTTTAAAATGAATTGTATTTTTGTATATTTTTTTGTGAATCAAATAACATATGGCAAATATTGTGTATTTATTTGATGAATGCTTGCTTCTATGTTTGTGTGTATTGTTTTGTAGTTCAAATCATTGGAATTGCTTAGGTCAGGATTTCCAGATTCCAATAATGACTCAGCAGTGGAGTCCCCTGATTCCTAAAATGGTTGGGTGGGGGCCCCGGGTTCCAGTAATGATTTAGTGGGGCTCCACAGAAGTTAGAAGGTTAAGAACCACTGCTCTAAGCCTTTAACATTCAACTCCTCTCCTGTTGGAAGTGCGTGACTCTATCGCATGGGGACCGAGGCCTCCACGCCCTGGGGGAACGGCAGACTGTTGATGTAACTCAAGTACATAGAATCTACAGGCGCATCTGGCAAAGTGCGAGCCAAGCAGCAGCGCAGTGACTCCAGCGCGTACTAAGAGTGAGCTCATCACGTTTGCAAGGCTCATTCTGTTACAGCCTGCGCATGCGAACTCTGGGGAGATGAATGTATATGTGCGGCTTGCATTATTCAGAAGGGATGAGAATGGAACGATAAAGTGAGATGAACATTTGTTTGCTTAAATTCGTTTAGAGCTTCCTCTCTCTTGTTTTCATTATTTTGCAATGACTGTTTTGGCCTTTTCTGTGCAGCGCTCTGAAGTGATGTAGGTGGCATGCAGAGCTTTACAAAAGTTATAAATAAATGAAAAAATGTGTCTGCATAAAAAGGAAAGACTGATTAAATTGTATAAATGAACATATTTCTGTATTTCAGGCAGCACGGCAGAGGTGTAGCAATACATCCATCTGGTGATTTAAAAACAATATGTGGAGATGTTTAAGACCTCCAGGATAAACACTTGCTACATCCTCAAAATGAAATAATTCCCACCTTCTTTCAATTGCCTCTTGCGAGATTGCTTCCTTCAGCTCCCCCTGTCCATTGCAAGCACATTTAAGAGCGGGCACTCAGAAGCACATGTTGTTCGCTCTTTAAACAGTATTTGTTGGTCAATTTAGGCTTATCTTCTACATTCCAAAACTACCTAATTAAACCACGTTGTTTTATTCAGGTTTACCAGCAGTGGGGAACAAAAACGATATGATGGGAACTGTTTTAATCATTTCTTTTTACGTGTTTGAAATTCCACTTTGTACCATTCCGTTCCACGTATCTAGAGTTGTCTACAGAAAAAGATCCCCTATTGCAAGTCATTTTTGCCTCTTCTGTCACACCCCTCACCTGATCAGCCTAGCCCTCAGTCCTGCAGCAGGAGACCTTAAACAACTAACTCCAGGAAGTGTTGGTCTCATTCGGTGCTGTCTGTATGGGTCAGCAGGCTCAGCATCCTTTTCTGGACATACCCTCTCCAGTACAGGACATGTACTGGGACACCAAAACATTGATGGATGGCAATGCTTGAGCCAATGCCTATTAAAGAAGCCTCTTAATCGCTGCAGATTTCCATTGGCATCATTCTGTGCCATTGATTGTTGGCGCTTTTGAGCCAGTTCAGAGAGGGACCAACCAAGTAAGTATGGATAGAGCAGTGCTTTAGTCGGTGATTACAGGTGGGAGCCTCATATTTTGGGATCACTTTTTATATTTCCTCATCAGACTTTGACCCACAGAAAGCGGGAGAACAACACACAAATGGAAAACAAGGAGGTAGAGAATGGAGGCAAAACTGTGACAGAGGGAGCCTTGGTTATTGGCACACCAGCATTCAGTTCTGCCAGCCACAGGATTCTGAGTCTAAAGCCTTTAAATATCATTGAGATATATATTATTTGGGGGCCCATCACCACATTCTGCAGGGGGGGCATGATTTTCTGTTGCAACACTAGTGTTAGGATCATGAGGGAATGTGGTTGTTCTGAAAATAAGTCACAGATCTTTGGTACAATTCAGGAGGTGATGCACTGTTTTACTGTGACATGATGTTTCGTATATTTTTAGCGCGAGTGCTCTGATGTCTTCAGACACTATAGTTTTGGAGCTGACAGGCACTGCAGGACCTCAACACTGAAATAGTACAGCCCAGCATGGCTCCAACAATCTACTAAGTAGGAACCTTGGCAGTAAGTTCATGTGAAATTATTCCTATGACTAGCTAATGCTTGCAGGAATCCAGGACATGAACAACCGTTGGCAAAGTCAATAGTTCTGTTCTTGGACAACAGGAAATTGCATTTCTTTTTTCAGGCATCTGCAGTAGACATTCCAAGTGTGAAAGTAATAAAAAGTCAAAACTTTGCAAGCTAAAGTCATCATGCATTGCATATGTCTGCAAAAATAGTAAGTAAAAATCAACATATCACAAACATAATTTAAATTAAAACAGAGATCAAAACAGTAATTGGCCCACCAGCCATAGCTATGAGCTGAACTAGGTTCTAGTCAGATGTTTAAATGTGCAAGAACAAAATGTTGTTACTCACAACGAAGATTGTCAGTGGCAAAACAGGCCTTGCCATTGCCTCATGCTTTACGGTATAGTTGGAGTGAGCAAAATCTGAATGACACTTAAACAAATCAGTGGATAAAAAGTGCTGAATAAACATTGCCAACATTGCCTCTAGGCCAAACCTCTAGTTCCGATGGGTAAAGGGACATGATCACAAATTGGGTGTACATGATATTGAATCCTGTACAAGAAAAAAATAATACTTCACTGCTAAACATTGGGTTGTTAGTTGACTGGGGTGTGAGCTGTGGTGTTGCCGCAACTGCAGTAATAGTCAGGGTTAAGGCACAACCAAACCATACATGAATCTGTGCTAAACCCCCTGGTTGCTATTGGCACAGAGCAGTCAGGTTTAACTTAGAGGCAATGTGTAAAGATTTGTGAAACACTTCAAACAGTAAAACAGTGAAGACATCACACAAAAAAGACCCCACACCAGGTTAGAAAAACAGATCTTAATTTAATAAGTAAAACAAGACCCAACAAAAGTCCAGAAGGCAGAACTTGAGTTATGAATTTTTGAAGAATAGACTACAAAATAGTGCTTAGAAGAAAGAAGCACCAACTGGGGCTATCTCTGGTATGGGAGAAAATCAAAAGTACAGGCCAACCACGATGGAGCATGTGCCAGCTACAGGGACCCAGTTAGGCCAATTGAACCAAAGCACCTTAAATCCTGGTCGCGTGGCATTGCGTTCTTCCAAAGCAGAGATGCGTCATGCAGGCGAGGTGTCAGTTCCAAGATGTGGTGAGGCTGCAGTGCAAGATCCTGGTGCCTCAACGTCGTAGATCTTGTCGATGGGGCTTGTGATGTGAAGACCAGTGTTGAGGATGCATGATGCAATCGAGACAATGTGTTGATTCCAAGCCACACAGTGCCGGGATGCAGAGGTTCAGCGTCGTCCTCGGGGCTGCTGTTAATGGGAGATGCGATGACCTTGTGCCGGGGAAAGCATTGCGCAGTGGCGGTTCTGAGGGTGATGTGCTTGTCCCAAGATGCAGTGATGTGACTTTGCCGAGTCAGTTCTGACCCACGCAGTAGAGGATGCACCAGTTCTGAGTCACACAACAATGACAATGCTTCGGTTCTGCCCTGCAGCAGAGGATGTGTCGGTTCCACTGGAACAAACACCTCAGGTCCATTTTCAAGGGTCCAGGATTGCAGTGGCTCCAATTGGCAGGGCAGACGCACAGATGGCAGAGTCCAGGTGCAGATCAGGGTCGTTGGAAGTCTTCTATGTCCCTGAGACTTCAGACCAGGACGTCAGCCAGCTTGTCCCTGGAGGCACTCTGGATTGGAGAGATGCAAGTCCAGTCCTTCTCACTACCAGGCAAAAGGACAGCAGGTGTAGGTCAGCAGAGCAGGAGTCCAGCAGAGTGGCAGGCCTTCAGCAGGTCAGCAGTCCTTTTTCTTTGCAGAGTATCCACGGGTCCAGAATTGTGCAGAAGTGGTCGCGTCTGAGGTCCAGTATTTATACTTTGGAGTCCTGGTTCTGGAAGGTGGGAGAAGCTTCTAGACAGTGGCTTTGAAGTGCAAGGAATTTCCTTCCTCCACTGCCCTGGCTCCAAGCTGGCTGCAGTGTCAATACAGGGCTGTTAAGTTCTTTGTGTGTGGGCAAGACTAGCTTATTCATGTGTACGTGAGGCTGTGTCCAGCATCTCCCTCCCATCCTGCCCAGGATGACCCATTAAGTCACAACCAAGCTCCCATTGTGTGTTGTTCTCTAGGAGGAATATACAAAGCCCATCTGCCAACTAAACTCAGTTATGTGACCAGAGAAAGCCTGCAGGCACCAAATGGCTAAAGCAAAACAATGGCAGCCTTTTTAAAGTGCCATTTGCAGAATTGCAATTTAAAATCCAACTTTACCATTAGTTAGGATTTTAAACTGTGATACCAGAGACACCAACCATGAAGGGGTCATCTCCTCTCATTTGGAAGCTACAGTTATAAGACATAATAAGGCAACTCTAATGTTATCCTATGGGAGAGATAGGCTTTGCAGTAGTGAAAAACGAAGAGTTTTTCACTACCAGGACATGTAAAACGAAAAGGTACATGTCCTACTTTTTGAATACATTGCTCCTTGCTCTCTAGGATGTCCAGGGCCTATCCTAGGGGTGACTTATATGAATTAAAGATGAAGATTTGAGCCTGTCAGTTTAAATTGCACAAACGGGCTCTACAATGGCAGGCCCAAGACATTTGTAAAGGACTACCTAGGTGGGTGGCACAATTTGTGGTGCAGTCCCACTAGTAGCATTTACTATTACAGGCCCTGGGCGCATGTAGTGCACTTTATTAGAGACTTATAAATAAATTAAATATGCTAATTGGGGAGGGAGTAAGTCATTATTACCATGTTTGAAGGAGTTAGCACATGCACATTAGCACTGGTTAGGAGTGATAATGTGATCAATGTCATAAGGCCAGCAAAAATAGGTCCAGCAAAATGGAAGAGGAGAGGAAAAAAGCTCTGGGGAAGTCCACCCTAAGGCTGCCAGGTCTAAAATTCACTGAGTTCCATCCTTTGGCAGCGATGTTGATGGTGCAATGTGATAAGGAGTTTGACTCTACTCATCCTCATGCCTGGAAGTTTGTTTTATTACATAAAGTGGGGATTTCAGATGTTCATGGTATTCAACTTTTTTTTTTTTTTTTTTTACTGATCCACATTTATATTGTTTATAGAAAAGGTTTTTGTTCATGGATATTCTGAAAATCTAGCAATAATCTGGTTTTGGTAAACCAATAGTTTATTTTATTTAATGGTTTGTTTGAGTAATATGAGCAAATTATTTACTGGTGAATGGTGGACCTGCCACTATGAGGGCAGCAGAGCTTTTTACAGCGAAATCTAATGTCATCATTTTTTTTTTTTTAAAAGAACAAGTACCGAGTGAGAATGGGCTTTTCACAAGACTTTCTACATGTGATATTCATGCTTTGCCTTTGCTTGAATGAGTGGTCCTTCAAGTCCATTGCAATTAATGGATGGTTGTATTGTTCTAAAAGAGTTCTCTTTAAGTTTTCTTGATGTGGAATCAGGTAGACCTTTTGTTGGACTGTAGATCCAAAAAGACATGTAACCTATAAATGAGAATCAATGTGTAGTCTTAGTTGTATTTACTTTGGTGGCACAAGGACATTCATTTTCTGATTTATGGACACTTTGTAGGTCAAGCTTAAGGACTCACTATTGGCTTAAAGCCCGCCCACTGTTTACCATTAGTAGACTTTATTGTCACTTTCATTTGCTAGCTTCATATTTGATTGTTTGCAATGTCTATCATGTTTTTGTCCCCCTCATAGAGTATAGCTTCTTTATCTGTGCCCTTCCACTGCTCATTTTTAGGAAACTATCTTTTTACTTTTTCTTAAGCACTCCACATGAGTCATGTCTTGTCCATTTGTCTCTTTTGTGTTCTCCTCTGCCTTGTGTTCCATGTTATTCTCTCTCATCCATGTGCTTCTCTCTCTCTATGCGGCTTGTTGCTCTCTATTGCCTTGTGCTTCTCTTCCTTCTGCTGCACTCTGTGTTGTTCTCCCTGTTTCTGTCCTTTTTCCCTTGCCCCGACGTTTTGATCTCACTTGAGTGCTGCTTCTCCACTTTGCTCACTCCCTGTTGCTTCCCTCCCCCACCCTCTCTGCCGTTGCCCTAGCCCCTGCAGTGCTATTTTTTAATTATTTTTTAAAGGTATATTTAAATTTAAAAAATGCTTATGTGTTACTACTTTTTACTTTTTTTGTTTACTGATCCGTTTCAGAACGTTAAGTTAAAAAGATACCTGTACGTCATATCGAAGCGCGCATGCTTGGTCTCGCATGCATGTATACAAAATAATGCTGCCACCTGCTGCCATATCATCATGCCTTTTTTCTTTTTCTGTTCATGCTGGTTGAATAAAAGTCATTGGTGAAGCCAATAGGTCTCATAGTGAGATCTATTTGGTTTGCCAGTGCTTGTTTCAGGAAGGTTTGTCCTAGCTTATGAAATATTCAGTAATTCTGTTTGCACATTTATGTGTTTCACTTTCCACTCATGATAACATGTTGTTGGATTTTCGTTGCTGAATTTACGTTTTTGGTTCACAAAGTAAAGATAAGCCCACACATTCTTTTTAAAGAGACAATAAAATACTGTTCTTTTATGAATGTTCCACTGCTATTGCCATTTAACTAAGTAAAAACGTACACAATAAAGGATTTCTTAAAAATAAAGTAAAAATGATTTCCTTTTTTTTATGGTCCCCTATTGACACGCTGTTATTAAACAACCCATATAACTTTCTTTCTGACAAAATCTGTGGAAAACTGATTACTCTAACAGTCATCTTGCCTTAAACAAATTAGTTTTTCACACACACACCAATCACTCTCTAGTAACACTAATGATTTTAGACATACTAATAACCCATTCTATGCTTCAGTTCTGTTGAACAAAGGCTATTGTAATAAAGTACTACCATTCTATTAAAACTCATACCCTTTCAGGACTAGTTTCTACATATTGATTATTTACTGCTCTTTTATGTGCATACCAGCACATTTCATTAATACTACACCTTGCTTTTCGGCACTTTAGTGGCCCCTCACTTCTTAGTAAGTCGGGGATGTGGGCGAATGGTGTAGCCATTGATTTTTGGTAGATTCCAAATTATTGACTACCTCTAAATGATGGGGCAATTTACCTATTGATGGCGGTCAAAAGAAAGTCTATGATAATCACCTGGTTGTGATGACATAGATATTGTTTACTGAACGCATCTTTCTCCTGGGCATGCTTGTGTATTATAACCAACGTCTACATGGCCCCCCTCGCTCAACTGGCCCGCCAACATCATCTCAGCATCATCTCTTACGCCGACGACACCCAGCTCGTCCTCTCCCTGACCAAAGACCCGCTCACCGCCAAAACAAACCTCCACGAGGGACTAAAATCCATCGCCGATTGGATGAACAACAGTCGCCTGAAACTCAACTCCGACAAGACGGAAGTCATCATCCTCGGGCGCACTCCCTCGGCCTGGACCGACTCATGGTGGCCCTCCGTCCTCGGACCCCCGCCCACCCCTGCCAGCCACGCAAGAAACCTTGGCTTCATCCTGGACTCCGCCCTCACCATGTCCAAACAGGTCAGCGCCGTCTCCTCCTCCTGTTTCAACACCCTTCGAATGCTCCGCAGAATCTTCAAGTGGATTCCAACAGAAACCAGAAAGACGGTGACCCAGGCCCTCGTCAGCAGCAGACTTGACTACGGCAACGCACTCTACACAGGCATCCCAACCAAAGACATCAAACGACTCCAACGCATCCAAAATGCCTCCGCCCGACTGATCCTCGACATACCCCGCCGAAGTCACATCTCCCCTCACCTAAAGGAACTCCACTGGCTCCCGGTAGACAAGAGGATCACCTTTAAACTCCTGACCCACGCTCACAAGGCACTTCACAACACCGGACCCTCCTACCTCAACACCAAACTTAACTTCTACACTCCAACACGTCAACTCCGATCCGCCAACCTCGCCCTCGCCATCGTACCCCGAATCCAGCGCAAGACATCCGGCGGCAGATCCTTCTCCTTCCTCGCCGCCAAGACCTGGAACTCTCTCCCCACATCTCTTCGCCAGACCCAGGACCTCCTCGCATTCAGAAGGCTCCTCAAGACCTGGCTCTTCGACCGCTAAATCAGCAGCGCTCCCCCCCCCCCCCTCTCAGCGCCTCGAAACCCTGACGGGTACATAGCGCGCTTTATAAATACTATGATTGATTGATTGATTGAACCATTGACATTGTTGGCAGATTTTAGCTTTTGTCTAGTGAAAAAAAACAACCAACTCAAAAGACTGATGGGAGACGGTAAGGAATGGTGTAGAATGTTGGGATGTTTAAAAAACGCATTAAAATTGCATGAAATCTAAAATGTTTTGGCCTTCCCCATTACCCGAACTTTATATTTTAAAAACAATCGGCATTTATACACATATTTTCTATTTTCCCATTAAATCAGGAATAGTAAAAATGTGAAGCACATCTCGTGTGTGAAAATTGCACAGATGCCAAAGTCCATGTTTAATGCCCCAGCAACGCCTCTTGCACTGCTAATTTGAAAATTGGTCCACGTTAAGGTCAATTTAACATTACTTCGGAAGGAAGTTATATTATATTCAATTTTCTGTTCTTTGAAAGAATGGACGATCTGGAGGCACAGTAATGCGTGGTTCTGCATGTTGTATCATGTTCTTCATAGATGGTTAAATCTCACAAGATGTTCGGGGTAAAAATCCACAGTGCACTATTTTATAAAAGACATGCATTAAAGTTTCTACAATATGATTTAATTATAAAGTTCTGTAACCAAAGTGTTACGAGTCTGTCGCAAGGAGAGTATATAAGTATAGGTGTTAAAACGAGGCCAAGTTAGCTTAACTTAAAATTAGTGCATGACTTGGAACACTTTATCTCATTGGTAGAAGCCTTTCCAACAGAATGCATTTAACAACTACAAGAAAAAATGCTACATGTTTCTCTGGTGCAATGTGTAGAGGAAGGCACTTAGAACATACTAAGTGACCAACAACGCTCAGTGGACGTCTCTACCCAACCCTCTGATTTCTTAATCCATCCTGCCTCTGCTTATTAAATGGAAATGCCTGCACAGCAGGGGCGGCTCCTCCATTATGGCAGAGGAGCGTCGCCCCCTGCCAGCAGCAGCAACTGCAAATTGAAAAATAAAACAATAATAAACTGTTTATTTTTCAAGGGGTGGAGCCATGGGGGATGACAGGCAGGAAGGGGTAGAGCTGTGCACTCCCCTCAGTGCGCATGTGTGTTTGACCAGCTGTCTCGGGAAGGGCAAGCGCACATGCGCATTGAGCTCTCGCCAACCTGAGCTGTGGTGCCAGGCTCGAGACAGCAGACACAGGCTCCTGGTCTGACTGGGAGCGCAATGCCGGGGCGCTCAGGCCAATCCTCATGCTACTCTCATGCTGCCAGTAGCATGAGAGCAGAGTTAGGATTGGCCTCAAGGCAGGCTGGAAGCCTGTGCCTGCAGTGAGTGGAGTCAGAAGAACAGCGAAGCAGCGACAATGTGGCGGATCAGGTACATTTAAAAAAACAAAAAATACAATGTAAAAAAATTGTTGTCTTTGTTTTGTACCCACCCGCCCGCCGCTTTACCCCAACAGGAGCCGCCCCAGCTGCACAGCACTCTTATTCATAATTTCCATCAGATGTGTTTTATTTTATTATTTTTTCGTTAATTTGGGGTGCTTATCCAGCTCTGAGAAGTCACTTGAGAGATGAAATTTGATTATTTCCTTCATAGTGCAAAATTAGATATAGAATAATCACGTAGAGATAACATACAAAGACGAGGTAGTAAGTTTGCAGATATTTCACACAAACCCCCTGAAGGCTACGTGAACTACCACAGTTGAGCTACTTCCTGATTTAGAGGTGGAGTGACTGCGACCTGACTATTGGGTCAGAAGTACCTTCGCGTCTAAGCTTTTGGCGGGTATCAGCCATCCCTTCGTAATGTGCTGCTTAGTAAAAACATACAACCCATACCCCCAGTGGCATCACAGGAAGTGCAATCACATGCCCTTTGGACAAAAGAAGGGCTCGTGAATATTTTTCCTAGCAATAATAATTGAAAAGTGTAAGCGCTTAGTAAACAGTTACTGAAAACAAACACAAAGACACATCTACTAAAAGTGGCAAATAATAAAGGCAATGGTGTTTTTAAATAAGCCAATGCCAGATGAGGTAAATCACCAGTATTAAAAAGTAACACACTGTGGCTGCAAGCAGTATAATAGGAATGCCCAGATGAGTTCGGAAGGAAAAATTATCCAGGGATGGAGGTTTTGGTGGCAAACCTAATTTTAGTATCGATTCAGCGTTCTAAAGGTAAGATGGTATCAAATAGCACTTTTACATTATGGACTTGGGAGTGGCCAATAATTGAGACTGCGTTTGAAGGATGTTTATAGTCAAAGATACCTCTAGTTTGGTGTGTTTTGTCAAATACGTATTTCATGCTTTTATTGCTGAATATGGGACAGGCTACTTGAAGAATATTTTGATCGTGGCAGATAGTTTCCTTAGTTTTGAGCCGGAGTTGCAACATTTAACAAAAATATATATTCACTAGAGTAATAGAACAATTCTAATATTGAACAATGTTGAAAACTGGATGTCTCAGCAAATGTGTGATCTCACTCAGATGTATTATAGTATAGCAAAGCATACACAATATGGTGGTTGTTGCCTATAAAATGAACAAGACCGTCTAAACCTATTAGTACACCTGTACATAGTATTTGAAGCACTTGTTCTCTGACGGTCAACGAACCCCTCAGACATTGGTCTTCAGCTCTTGAAAGAGTACAACAAATGACCATTGTTAGAGCTTTTGGGCGGGGCATTTTCAGAAACTTTTGCGAGGGCATAATTTTAACGGGGCTGTGTCCGCACTTGTGCAGGCAGAGTAAGACTACGGACTTCTACTTCTGAAACTGTCAGCCTTCTTTTGAGAATTTCAGGTGGATCTTAGTGACTAGGGATCCTGGCACCACTTGGCCAGGTTAGGAAATGCTAGCTGGTTCATTGCTCTAAAACTTGCCATCTCCCTCTTGCTGTAGAGACTCTTTGGGGGCCCAGGAATACTCTGGGTAGAGTTACTGGTGCTGCTAACTTGCAGTTGTCAACCCTTGGTCTCCTTGTCTGCTTTTCTACGCAGGATTCAATGGCCCTCATTTACTTGTAGGGAACTTGGGCATGTTTGAGGGTTGACTGATGTCCTACTCTGGCTGAAAACTACTTCTAGTCTGGTAAAAAGCACACTTAGATTGGGAGGCAAGCACTGCAGGTTAGAGTCTTGAATGACAAAACTTCATAACAGATTAGCTGCATTTGGAGAAGCAGCATGCAGGCCTAAAGTACAGGAGCCACTTGTGCGATCCACTAATGTCTTTATGGTGTAGCTTTTTAATGTGCTGGTTCCAGAAGCCCATTATGTATGCATTCGTGAGAAGATGGACAAGGAGCCAATTCCAAATGAACAAATGGTTGATATTGCAATTTGTGTGGCTATACAGTAAGGGAAGAACATTTTCATTTTAATTGGCTTATGAAATCCACTGTAAATATAGGCTGAAGAATAAATACAGTGGCTCCTAGGGTAAGACCGTAATGTCCACACTGCTAGCCTTTTAGTGGGGATTCGCCATACCAAATTAACTCATCCCTTGACTGGGTGTCCAGCTATTTCGGATCACATTTTACCACAAATCCATAGTAAATTAAAGAGGTCTGTTTATGGGGTCAGCTAGAGTTGACTGGGGGTAGACCTCCCCATCTGGGTTCAGGCTGCTTACCTAGTCCAAATAGCTTCCACCAACCAAATAGAGTCAATAGTGGACCTAGCTTCTGGCATCAGAAACCTCGAGGGAAAGAACTGAACTGGGAATCTTAAAGGGCGATCAATGCAGGGTGAAACATCAGGTTTTGAGACTCCTCCATTACACCGCATTGGAGAGCAGTGTTATTTTCACAATGTTCTTAAAATCATCAGCTACCCCTCTGCCCCTCCCCATCGCAACCATTTTCTTTATGAAATGAATGGTCTGCTCTTTGGGATGCAGCTATTCAGATCTGTCATAAGAATGTTCACTTTGGAGGGATGTTTGTGATTTGGAATCTGCAGTCAGTGAAAGGCTCAGGATTGAGAGGTTTCCTTTCAGGATTCTGGCTAGATGTGGGATTGATGTTTGTGTTTTGAGTAGGTCTCTGGGGCTGTTTTGATGTCTGGTGATTTTCAGGTTTTAAGAGGTTAGGAGTGATTGATTGAATGAAAAGTGGAGAGCTATCATTTATAATTTGGGTTATTGTTTTATTACCTTTATGTTGACTCTGGGGGTTTCGTACTTTTTGTGAACATCAATGATAAGCATACAATGTTAAGCAGCTTTTTCCCATTGCCAGACTCACCACTCTGAACTATAAAATGATAAATGTTTAACCAGATTGCAAGTATTTGTAGTTGAAATGTATTAGACTTTTTAAATCTGCTTTTTGGTCTACTTTATCATGTAAAAATAAAATAAATATTGCTGATGAGAATGGAATGGCACATGTTTACTACAGTGTGCACAGCATATGCTCATTAAATTTAGCGTAGTATGTGGCATCCCTCCCCAAGACATACTTGTGGAGTGCCAGAATAAGCCATATCGTCTGTAAAAGCAGTACAGCCACTGCCAGTCTGAAGAATTCTTGAAAGTAGATATCTATTTGTCACTCAGTCCTTCATACTCATCTAGACATGAGCTGCCTTTGTAACAGTGATGAACTGGTGGTGGTGAGGCTTGATCCACGTGCTTCTTTGCGTACTTTTTCCTGCATGTGCAGGCTGTGGTTAGTGGAAGTGGTATTTCATGCAGCAGCAAAAGAGTGAGGTAGTAGCATAGGCAAAGAGGTGGCATTGTCTGCCTGTGGTTTAGGATAGCATGTGAGTGTCTGGAGAATAGGGCACAAATTACTGCTCCTGCAACTGCTTTTAGTTACAGGTCACCCTCTGAGGTATTTTTGAATCACCTTTCTTCCAGAGGGCTTTCAGGCGATGCACACAGGTCTCCTGTGAAACTGGCTCTAATCCCAGGTTAGCCATATTCAGATCAAAATCCTTGTATGCCTACTACTTGGAAAACTCCTTAAGGGTTACTCTCCTTTAAATGCTTGATGAAACACATGTTGGCCAACTAGATGAGGACAATGGGCAATCAATTTATCTTGCAAACTGAGGGTGCAAAGTGATTTCGCATAACCTAAATAATTAAAGTAAAGAAAGTCCAGTTAGATGTATTTTAGATACAAATACACTCTTTGGGAAAAATCTGCTCACTGTTGATACTTAATAAATGATGAAGAACTCTCAACTCTGGTCAGGTGGGATAGACTGGGCTGGTCTATCAGAAATGCTCTAATACACATTAAGAAGGTTGTGTCTGTGAACGGTGAGATGATCAGAGTCAGTCACAATGCCAACATGGACTCTACAGCGTGAGATGCATTGCCATACTCTCAGACAGTGGTATCAGGCATGGCAACATATATTGTCACTATTCGCTTTCCTTTCTGACTTCCGGCATCACTAGAAGTGTCTTTTTCTACAAAGGTTCTGTACTTACATGCCCCACTAGTAAAAAGATCACTTACCTTCCTAAGGCTGTCAGTTCTTGTGTTTCCATACCGTCACATAAATATTTGGGGAGAATTAAGAAAGTCAGTTCTTGACAAAACAGATGTTGGTTGCCTCTTGAATTCTATGATGTGTGTTTGTGAGAATTGTTGTTTTTATATTTTTGTAACAAAAGAGTGGCAACACAAGATGTATTTACAAGAAACTATGGACCAACTTTTTTTCACAAGAAGGGTTTGCTATCTATGAGTGTGACCCTAAAAAAAGGACATAGTCAGTCACATTTTAGAATTTCCCAAAACTGCCATAAACCTCCCACTATTGTGTCCTCTCATGTTCTCAGAAGATCCTATGAATTAACTTCTTCCTCTTCAGAAAAGCATATGCTGGCTGTACTGAGTTTATCATATTTATAAGTCTGTATGTTACCACTGTTTACAAGATGCAGCATTCCAATAACGATAGCCCCAGCCCTGACCGCATGCCCTTTAAATGTGTTACCTGTTTTAGATGACATGTAGATTTTTGAGTCTATCCTAATGGGAATTATGGTTGAACCCATATACTGTATGTGTTATCTTTCTTTTCGACTGTCCTCATCTCTGAACTATATGATGATCAAACAACAGATCACTTTGACAATCATCTTCCTGACTAAGAAGTGTGTCCTTGGCCGGTTACCTGACTAACTCACCAGAGCTTTCCCACTCTACCAGATGCCTTGCACCTGCGTCTCATAATCTGCTAGTCATCTGCCAGTCACTCTACAACCATTTTGGAATTTCCCATGATTTCAAGCCAGTCAATATAAGATATTTTGTTCATGATCTACATCTGACCCCTCTCTCAGCAACTCAATATTTAATTGTTTGCCTTCTATCAACACTGGATGTTGGATGTCGTCCATCTCCCTCCATCCCAGCCAAACTAAAACAGTGATTCTGTTAGTTGCTTCTCCATCTCCATATGTTGCCTTTGTCCGGAGTTCTCCATATTTTTCTGTAGCGAGAGCTGCTTCTGATGAGTGGAAATCCTCAAGAGCTACTAAAGGCCAAGCAGCTAGTGCATTGTTCCCAGAGTCCCCCAACGCCCAGCTCCATTGTCTTGCACAATGCATATGCACTGTTAAAGGTATAACACCCATCCAAGATTTAAAATGTTCCTGTTGCAAATTACGCTGTGCAATTTAGAGTGCAGTTGGGTGTTAGGATGCCTCAATTGGTTGTGGTCTTGCCTGTAGATCTACAGGAACAGGTTTGAATTCCAGCAGGGCCTACTTTGCCTGCCATCCTTACAAGGTCCATAACATGTGTTCTGTCCAGTAACCATTACACCTGTCATTCAAACACCTGGATGCAGTCTGTTTGTTGAGTTGACCAAAATCATTTACTACTGTTTATATTGGTATATGCTAGAGGTGCTTTAAAAAGCAGGGGCCATGCTAACATTTTGTCAGAGTGAAGTAAAACCATCAACAGCGCCTGGTTCCCTGGTTATGAAAAATTTGTAAGGTGTGAGCTGGGTGAGACTGGGGTGTTTAAGGCGGTTCTCAATGACAGGATATATGAAGCTTGTCAGTCAGAGGTCAGCAGAAGATCCCTTGAAGGGCCAGAGAGAAAGCTTAGCGCAGCCCTGCCTTCAAGGAGCTCTAGGCAAACAGCCGGCGGGCGCTTGTTGTAAACGCCACCACCCGAACTGTAAATAATAATTAAATAATAATAATAATAATAGAAATAATAATATTAATGATAGAAAGCAATGTACAGCATTGAGAGAAAATGTACTGATGGCTGTGACGGGACAAGAGTAGAGGAGCTGTAGAGTAGAGCAGAGAGAGAAGTAAAAGAGTAAACCAGGAGCCCCACATCATCATGAATCATCATCATCGGCATGTAATAAGATAATAATAAGAAGAAGATTAGGAATAATACCCCTACTACTATTATTAATAATAATCCTCATCACCATAACATCATTATTGTTATTGTATTATCATTGTTATTGTTGTTATTGTTATTAATATCCTCACGTCACTAATATATAGTACTGTACCTTATTTGTAAAAATTTAGGAGAAAAGCTTATATGAATGTCATTAAATCAATATAATCAAAATGACATAGATCCAGCCAATCTCAAGACTCTTCAATCCGGATCAGTGTCCACCTCAAATGTGACCTAATGAAGTCAGGTGCACATTGTTGCCACGTGTTTCTCTCTATGTGCCGATCATGCCCTACAGAATATATTTTGTACATCTCATTGAATTATAACTGCAGCTGGATTAACCTTCTTCTCTTGGACAAAATCAGTGTGTGTTTTACTCCTTCGAGCCCCACTACACCAACCCACAGCAGCATCTGAACCACTATATTGTTACGGTAAATCTTGCACTATTTTCACCATTACTTCGACCACCACAACACTGACTCTATCCCTTACCTGTTTTTTTTTTTTTTTGTTAAATCTGTTTATTAAGCGTAACATTCACACAACAGTACATTGGCTGTTAATAATTCTGCGATCCATTTGCTTGCTTATATAAACTTGCACAGCATTATCACACAATAATGTAACAAAGGAACGTGGAGAAGAGAAAAAAAAAACGAGCAAAGAGAGCAAATATAAAACAACATGGAAATACAAAAGAAAAGAAAATAAAGCAGAATACAGCTTGAAAACTATGTTATTAACTAATTGTCAATTAAAGAATCCCTTACCTGTTTGTTAATCACTTTTTTGCCTTAGTTATTTTTAGTCTGATTGTAATTATTACCTTGTTCGTTTTTTGTTTTTGCTTTGTAAATATATATCGAGTTAATAAATCACCTAAACATAACAAATTAACTATATTTATTTATCTTGGAAAAAAATATTTGTTCGCATAAGCCCGGCCTATAAATATATTATATTAATCTATAAATAAATTAATTAAAAAACATAACCCGACCTTTGAATACAAATATTTTATATTTTAATAATTAACCAAAATATAAACAAATGTGTTTATTTGTCAGTTATTGAATTTATTTTAAAACATAAGCCCAGCCTTTATTTATATTTAAATCATTTGCATATGTTTAAATGTATTAACCTAAAACTTAAATATGTAAATAATATATGTTGAATGGGGCACCCCGGCCCTCCATGAACTTCCCTTTTTTTTAAATGTATGAATTTGATTTAACTGCAATTAATGTTTGTTTTATTACTATCTAACATATATATATTTCTTACCTTGGGTGAACTAGTGGTCTCTAATGCACTGACGCAAAAATTATTCTGCACTGCTTTCAATGGACAGTTATTGGAGCAGTCAGACAAAGTAGTGATGGAAGTATATAATGGGTGCCCCATACTCAGAACTCTGAAGTGACCTTCTGGTTTCATACGTGCTATATAAAACATTTAAAGAAATGCATTTATTCTTCCTCACATATCATCCTAAACCTGCACACCATTGCACAGATGTGCTAAGAGTAATATGTATCATTCTACCATAGTAGGTAGAGGCTACCAGACAGCGCAAGCTACCTGATCGAAAAAAAAACTATTGTGGGCATACCAAGAATTTAAAGGGTCTTATGGACTGACGATTGCTTACCATTTGTTGTATTCATTGTCACTCTCATTTGCTTGCTTCTAATTTGCTGAGTTTCCTTGTCCAGCTTATGTTTGTCCCAGACCCTGGAACTGCCTCTTTTCCATCCTCTTAACTAACTGACTTGTGCGCTTCCACTGTTCACCTTTACGGAACTACTTTTTCTTTTTGCTTAAGCACTCCATCAGAGTGCGTTTTTCTAGCTCTCTTCTGCTTTCGTTTCTCTCCCACCTCAAATTCCCATCTTGCGTGTTCTGTGTTTGTTCTCTCTGTCTCGTGCTCTCTCCCATGTATTCTCCAACCTCATCCTTCTGGGCTCCTTGTTTCTGTCTCCCTCCTGTGCTTCTCCCCCCTAGACCCGGTGTTGCTCTCTCCATCATCTTCCCCTACACACTCCCCATTGCTTTCCTCAGACTACTTCACCACCCGGTCCTCTGTTGCACCCCCGCCTCACCTCTGACTCTTGGTTTTCAAATATGTATATTTTCGAGGCCAAGGAAGCAAATTGCTGTTGACCCTCCACTAAAGTACTTTTTTCACTTACAATGTATTTTTTATTACTGACTGCTATATGTGGTGCCCACCATCGTAGATCAGTCAATAAAAAATAAAAGAAGCTGGTACCTGCGTCATTCTGTAGCAGTGTGCATGAGTGATGATGCTGCAAAGACCAAAAGCAGCCACTTCTTCATTCTGTTATTTATGGGGGGTTTTACTGATACTGAACAGCACCAGTAAAAACCATTGCTTTATATCTGTGCTGTTCAGCAGCACCAAAAAGCATTGGCAAGGTCAGAAGGTCCCCAAGGAGTCCTATTGGCTTTGCCAGTGCTTGTTTAAGTAATGAACCTCTCTCTCTGTGCACCATACAGTTTCTCTCTACGTTGTCCTGCATTTTTAACTGTGTCAATCCACTGCAGAGTTTTTTTACCCTTCGTCTGAATGATGAGCGCATGTTGGGAATTTAATTTGCTACATTCCAGGGCATGGTGGTATTCATGAATAAGATGCCAAACACCTTCTTACAGGGATTGGAAAGCCTGGCGATTACAGGGAGCATGGGACATGGGAGGTATTGAATTCAGTCTTGCCTGTGAATAAGTCCCTAGCGATGTATTGAGCACAGTAGTTGGTGGCATGTTAAATGAAGGCTGTCTACATGGATGTAATTTAAGGGTCGCCAGCGGTCCTAACTGTGACCCCTGGCTTGCCCCTTGTGACCCCTGGAACTGCTTTTGTACCCCCTGGACTCAAGAGGTGGCAAAATCATTGCCAGGAACACAGCGGCAGCTGGTGCTTATGGATGTCGTTTGGGGCTTCACTCTGTGTTTACTGTCTATTTTTTTATGACACTGACAGTGAATAGTACTATGTCATTCACTACTAGTATACTAAAAAAATGGAGTACAATAATCTGGAAAATGACCTTCCATGGTAGTTGAAGTAAGTAAAAAATGATTATAGATTTATGTTGTGTGCATACTTGGGGGTGGGAGTGTATTAATGTGACAGAGAATGTGTGTAAATGTAAATGTGTGGTGGATGTGTAAGGATGTAAGTATGAGTGAATGAGAAAGTCAAAGGGCATGTGATGTCACTTCCTTCCATCACCCCTAACATTTTGTTGAATTGATGGCTATGACTGCCTAATGCCTGGGACACCATTAGTATGGGCGAGTTCCCTGTGAGTGGGTGACATGGCCTTTGTAAGCCAAAGCTCAGCAGTGTATCTGAGGTCCTCCCTGTGGCCTCAGAAAATAAACAATTGTTGGTGTGGAGGAAATGTGTTAGGAGTCCCACTTTCAGAAGCGTGTAACCACTTCTGGGTAAGCTATGTAGTTCACTCATACTACCTGGGTGAGGGATTTGAGAATATTGTGAATCTAAGGAGCCTAATACAACATGTATTTTTCCCTGGAGTCTCCAGGCCTGTGACCCGAGGCCTTACATTTTTGATCATTAGAGATAAATACCACTTTTTTTCAAATTGAAAAAAACAAACCTACACAATATTTTTATGGTGGGTCTACCCATGTGGTGTTATCAGTGCAGAATCAATAAACTAGCCTGCCGTTTGCTTACTGCATTTGTTGGTCATAATATAGCAGTACAGCCCACTGTCGCAGGCTGTTTGGTTCTTAAGGCGCTATATCAGAGTTATAGGTCTGGGCCGCAGTTAAACCCTTAGAAGATAGAAGAAGGACTTTAATAACCGGTAGAACCCGAGGTCGAATGACTATAATACTATTAGAACATGCCAGCCAGTCACGGTAGAATTTTGTGAAATGAAGAGAGAAATAAATAACGCTAAGCTTTGGACTGTCAGAGCAGATCTCTGCTATGTATTGTAGGCCTGCTGCCAATTCACTTTTTTTTCAGAGGAACTCTAAACATGCCGTTGTTTCTAATGTATTTGTTACCCTACTTGTGCAGCTGGTTTTAGTCATCCCTGGTGTGCCTGCTCAGGATGCTGGAATCCCAATGTGTAAGATGATGGGGGGACTTGCTCTAAAAGTGGAACTCATTTTTAAGCAGCATTTTTGAAGGTGAAAACAACATTATGGTGCCCTGGTGAACTAGTGGAGAAAAGAGGGCGCAAGGGGTTAATGCAAGTAACCTGTCAAATGATAATGATATGAGCTGCATGGTAGCTGGATATGATACAATAACCTGCTATAAAAGTACTCTGGAACTGCATGATTTAACATTCAGCACTTGTGGACTCTCGTGACACTGCTGCTGTGTGAGAAAGTAAGCCGGGGTCCCCCTCCCCGCAGCCCCCCCCCCCCAGCTCCGCCGTCATCTGCCCTTTGAGTCGACTGTGGGAACCACTCTTGCTTCAAGTCAACTCTGACAGGATTGGGCTTAAACAGTGTTTTTTTAGAACCTTATAAATTACATTCCAGCTTTATTGTATTTGTGTTGATTATAGAAGTGTTGTGGTTGAGAGGCGCCTTGGGGGCCAAAACTGAGTAATGCTGCAACAACATGGCACCAAAGCCTGGCTTCTGAGGTTTGCGGTCATGGTATCTTGGAGAACTTCCAAATTAACCCTTTTCTCCTGGCAGGCTTCATGAGGAATTTGGCCTTCTGTCTGTTTTCTCTCTCCCTCTCTCTTGCAGAAAGTGTTTCATTATATGAGCATCTTTCTTGTCTTTAAAAGAAAATTCTATAAATGTTAGTACATCTGTTGTTTTTCAAACCTCTGGTGCATACCGGGCACCCTTTGTAAAATAAATAAATAATCCTGAGATACCCTGCACACATTTTCAAATCTTTAATGTGCTTTAGAAAAGTTATGTAGACATTGACATTTACTAAAACGAAACAAAGCATTATGTGCTGCCAATTTTCACATATTACTCTGCCCCTTGCAAATCTTGGTTTAAAATAATATGAGGACTTCTTTAATACTTTCACAAAATACAGAACTGTTCTTAATTACTTAAAAGTGGGCACAGGGATACTGGGCACAATGAGATGTAGTGCATGATTCATTGTGTCACCTGTGGAGGCAAGAGTGGCAGGCGGCAAGATGGTGAGGCTCTGCCAGCCGAGCACAAAATTCAGCAGGAATCTGCTGCAGTGGATACCCATCGACTCAAAAAAAAAAAAAATAGCACCCTGCCAACCTGGCTCCAGTGAGGAACACAGCGGACAGAATACCCCTCCCTGCGAACCATGGAGACGTGCACGCGAGTGTGGCCTGAGGTGCCTCTAGTGGCACATGTGGGGCCAATTAAATCATGCAGTGTTATGCAGCTGACTTGAGGACCATAGGCGCCAAGTGGAGAAGCTAGTGGGCAGCCCGAGAGTGAGATGGTGCATGTTGGGTGGAGCTGAGGTAGTGGTGATGTTTGGTCTGTAAGAAGGACCAAGGTGGAGACTGATCGGGATGCTCCTCTGTGGTGCGGAATGAGTGAGGGTGGCCCCATCCTGAATCCCACTCCAGTGGCCTCAGTCCGTGAGGCTTGAATACGTGCATGCAAGCTACTTTGTATATGAGGATGCGCCCCTCAAATGAACCATGACCTGAAAACTGTAGTGCAAGGCTGGGTCTGTTTCATGATGACAGGGCATGGACCCGAAGCTCTGCTGCATCAAGAGTGCTGTCACCCATCAGGACAGTTATAAAAGAGAAAAAAAAACTAGGACAGAAAAACAATGGGGCACAGACGGCCATTTATAAAGACAGTAAAGGCAAGTAACATGTGTCCCCAAATATACCTGTTACACCCTATCCTTCCAGGTGATTACATAACAGTGACGGGCTTTTTGCTTATGCCCCCAAATGTTAGCCAGCATAATCATGAACGGAACCTGCATCATCACAATTCACGAATTCATCACAGAAAATGGACTGCATTCTGGAGGGCGGAAGTATGTGTTCCCTCTCTATTTGTCAGCTGATGCAGATCAGGGAGAAGCCAAATGTGCCATCACAACCCCTGCATTGAGATTGAGGTCATGTCTTGTTCAGTAAATTATGAAATTTTGACTCCATTGTACACACCCTCGCCGACTACAATATTAGCTCCCAGCACAGCTTAACTATGGGCAAGCAATGCAACAAAAACAACCACAATTCATCTTTGAAAATAGGAGTTCAGCTAGACAACCTCACCGAGGCCAACTAGACACTCCCATTCCAGAACAAGAATACTCCCAGTAACAAGACTTGCACACAATCCTGACTACCATGAATAGGAGTGTATCCTCCATAGATGCCAAAATAGACACCCTGTGAGACCTCTTGGACCTTATGAAAGAAGCAAGGATAAGCAGGACGGCAGGGTTAATACACTAGAGCAGAGATTATCGGATGTTGAAGATGTAGCAAGCAGCATTAGTGAGCAACTAACAATATTGAAATGGTCCTAGATCTCAATAGGGTTAAAAATGAAGACTTGGAAGCAATGTTGCACTGGAACAGCTCATGTATTTTAGGTATACCAGAGATCGATGCAATGTGAAGAATAGAAGAATGAATGGAATCTTTCCTACAAAAACTATTACGAGAGGTCTCGTTCTCCATCACGTTGTCATTTGAACAGACGCACAGATCCCAGCTCACCCAATCATTGCATGCCTGTTGAATTTTCGGGACCACGGCCTAATACCAAACCTCTCTTAAGAATGCTGCGTCCTAACACAAAAAGGCAGCAAGATCTCTGTTTACCGGGACTTCGGCTTGGCTTCCAAGTGGTGCACCGTAGGCTTCTCCCGATAGAAAGCCTGTTCCAGAAAGCAGAGGTACAGTATGTACTACTGTATACATCCAAGCTCTGCAACACTCTAAAAGGAAAGGTCACAGATGCTTACGGACCCAAAAGTGGCACTGAAGTTCTGATGCCGATATCAATGATACACATCTAACAACGGATGCAAGAGTGGAAGCCATGGAAAATTACCCTGAGCATGAGCATGACAATGACAATGATCCGGTTCACTTGAAGGTAACATTCACGAATACAGTATTTTGATTTGTACAACGTGTATTGTTAATCATCACAAGTCAATAAAGGCGAAAATGAGAGATATTGGCAACATTGTAAAAATGAAATCCCATATATTTAATTATGTATAACAATTGATATTAAACAACATCAAAATACATATTAATGAAAGTTGCTCGAAGTGTAGGGTGTGCATGAAGTGTTCAGAAATGTTCAGGTGGCGCATAAGTAAAGGAAAACAAAAATGGTGAAAACAGACCACAGTTCAATAAAGCGCAGGAAAATAATAAAGACAACAATCCCTAGTAATTTCATTGCAAATATATGTATTCAATAATCCACATCTTTTTCAGGCGATATAATGTCCACGCTGTTTTGACCTTCATAATTCATCAGGTCATCATCAGGACAAAATATTAAAGAAACACCAGAAATAAAGATTACTGTGAGTACAGTACTGGGATCATGAATAAATCTTTCAAATGTAGTGCTCAAGACATTTTAACGAGGCGTACTGATAGGAAAGAGAAGATTACTTTGTGCAGCGACGTGTGGTGTGGCACATTGACAGAGGATATATTCCCCACTGGCTTATTTTTCAGTGACTCGCCAACATTGGTTCAGTTTCCTTTCCTTTAAATTGGTACAAGTTGGTGATAATATTCCGTCTCACCTCATCCACACAGACATGCACCCTAGAACATCCCCTCATGTAGCGGTCTTCTTTGGTTAAATGTCCTGGGATTTAGGTAAGTGGAATGAATGAAATGTACCTCAATTGGATGAAAAATTATGAGTGTTTGAATTCCATGTTGAGGAATGGGTGAACACCTGGATTAAACCTCCCTTAGTCCATGGCCGCAGGGACTGCTCTGTCTGAGATGGTGGTAGTACAACATTCCACTTCCACTCACCATCAATTCTTTAAGGAACCGGAGATTTACATGGTCGGACTAACATGAGTGAGTAAACAACACACATTAAAATGGGAGACACTAACCTTGTTTTTCGAAAAATTGATTATGCTAGTACCAGATTTCGAGCTATACTGCTTGTGTGTACAGGTGCATGATGCTCTACGCACATTTCTTGCATCACCCCTCAATCTATCAACCGCAAAATGCGGTTGAGGTGGATGCTGTGCATTCCTGGCCCTTGAACACGGCTATATGTGCTGTGCAGAAGCACCCAACCATGAACATGAATACGGTCAAATGCACATTTTGGGCCTGGGATAGAATAAGTGAAAAAGTACATTTCGAACACCTATGTAAGCTGAATATCTCCCTCGCACAGAATCATAGATTGCTACCTACACTTAACAGGAAACAAACAAACAATTACAGCACATGATACCACGCATACGGGGAGTCCTCTACCAATGAGGGCCAAGTCCTGTTCCCTGAACAGTTTCAGACAGGAGAGAATTACACCACTTTGTGCCTAATTGTACATTCCGACCGTGAGTCGACATGCAGAAAGGCACAACACACATTCCCTGACCCATCACTGCACTTTTCCACCCTGATGATAATGCTGCAAATGGAATCTCCGAGATGATCAGTCTCGCACCTCTCTGCATCTATGCAAAGCAATGCACTACGCTGCACCCCTAGTGGCAAGGCCAAACGTAGTATGGAAATAGAGCAACCTCCTACTGATGTGGAGAGTAAATTCTGTAGCAGACAGACACAATATATGACATATTAAATTCATTTACAGTGTTCACTGTATCCCAGAGCAGTTACACAGACTTGAGCTCAGCTCAGGGTAGTGTCTTGATGGGCCTGGTGCGGAACTCCAAATGCCGGATTCTATCACTTGGCATGGTCATGTCCCCAAGCGCTACGGTACTGGACGGAGGGGCTACATACATTGTCTGTAATGGTTGGAGTTACTCTACCAACCACTCCCCTGGTCACTCTGCTAGGATGCATTGGAGATCTCCCATCAAGAATTCATAGGCTCGCTGTTGTAGAGCTTGTGGTGGAAAAAAGACAGGTATTGATGCACTGGAGCAGAGCCCCCCCAAAATTACATCTCCTGGACATCCTGAGTCCTCAGGTCGACAGTTCATCCACCTCACCCTCATGTAACATTACTGAGACACTTGCAGCAGTGACTTAAGCCACAAGTGAGTCACTAGGATGTGGGTGGGGGCGACCTGTGTAATGCCAAGCCACAATACATGTTGTTGTATCTTGATGTTAAGCAACGGGTGATAATATTTTGGATCATTAATCACTCTGCACCATATAATGGTGATAATTGTTAAACCACAAGTGCATAACGCCAGTTGTAATGCAATGGCTGTCTTTTTTTATTCGTTTGACATAATATAAACCGTCAGTAAATACGATTTAAAAAAATGATTGGACTTGCTTCCAGAAAAGAGCACCACAATTAATAACCCTATTATACGTCTGGATCTACAACAATCTGCCACATTGCAGTTTAAAATTTACCACGTAATCTCAGTAGTTCGTCTATAGAATTACATAAAATTTTTTGGAGCACTGTAAGACACTGTGGGGGTCATTACAACCCTGGCGGACGGTGTTAAAGCGGCGGTAGGACAGCCAACAGGCTGGCGGTCTTTTTTTGAGTATTATGACCATGGCGGTTAATGCCATGGTCATCCGCTGCTTCACCGTTCCGCCCGCCAGGGCAGAGACGACCGCTGGGCTGGAGACCTGGGTCTCCAGTCCGGCGGCCGTCACAATACCGCCGCTGGTATTTCGACCCTGCTTACCGCCGTGGATTTCCAGCGGTAGGAACCGCCATGAAATCCATGGCGGTAAGCCCTATCAGTGCAAGGGAATTCCTTCCCTGGCACTGATAGGGGTCTCCCCCGACCCCACCCCGACTCCCTCCCCTACACCCCCTGCCACACCCCAAAGGTGGCAGGGCCCCCCTCCCCACCCCGACCCCCAACATCACATCACTCACACACGACACGCACTCAGGCACCATCAACACACATACACGCACACACACCAACATACATGTCTACATCCACACACTCAGTCAGACCCGCACACCCATATACAGACATACACGCACTCATTCCCAACACACGCAACACACCCGCAAGCATACACGCACTCACACCCCCCCTCTACATACACAGACGCACGCCCCCATGCACCCACACAATACCCCCCCACCCCCCTCCCCTAACGGACGATCGACTTACCTTGTCCGTCGATCCTCCGGGAGGGGACGGGAGCCATGGGGGCTGCTCCACCGACACCACACCGCCAACAGAACACCGCCGCGCCGAATCACAGGATGTGATTCGCTGGGCGGTGTTCTATTGGCGTGGCGGTGGAGGTGGAGCAACCTCCACTTCCCCGCCGCCCGCCAGTATGGCTGTTGGCGGCTCTCCGTCGTAAAAAGGACGGAGAGCAGCCAACAGTCATAATGCGCTGAGCGGCAAACCGCCACTACTGGCGGTCTTCCGCACGGCGGTCCCTCGGCGGTCTTGTTAAAAGACCGCCGAAGTCGTAATGACCACCTGTATGTTTTTTTGATATAGAGAAGGGGATTTAAGTTTTGTGGTCTTGGATTTCATTATAATCAGAAATTGATTGCTTGCAACCCTGTATCATGGGCCGATCGATAACTAATTGTGAAAAGGAGAAAACCTAATCATGATGTGGCCCTATTCCCACTCATAACTCTATTGTGTGAAACTGTTTTGAATTCTGCACATCTTTGGAAGGATCTGAAGCAAACCTGAACCTACTCATAATAGTAAACGTCCGAAGGAATGTCTTGTGAGAAAGTAGCCTCTTTTTACCATGGTTACCCCCATTTTTGACCTGTTGTCAGTGTGTTTGACTGTGTCGCTGGAATCCTGCTAGCCAGTACCCCAGTGCTTACTGTTTTTTGCCTGTTTGTCAGTATGTTTGACGCCATTATATGCGTGCACTGGACATAGGTCAATACCTATGTCCAGCTTCACAATGGTAACTCCAAATATGGCCATGTAAGGTGTCTAACACCTGGGAATTGTACCCCAATACTGATTCTGGTATTGGTTTTACAGTTCCATGCTCTCTGGGGGCTCCACACTGGACCCCCAGTACTGCCATACCAGCCTTCTGAGGTTTTCCAGGCAGCCCCTGCTGCTGTCAACTCACAGACAGGTTTATGTCCTCCTGTTGCTTGAGCAGCTCAAGGCCAGGAAGGCAGAACAAAGCATTTCCTTTGGGAGAGGGGTGTTACACCCTCTCCCTTTGGAAATAGGCGTTTCCGGCATATTGAGGGTGGGGGGGGTAGCCTCCCAGAGTCTCTGAAAATGCTTTGAAGGGCATTAGCCCTTCAAAATACTTCTAGAAGATATTTGGGTTTCTTCATCTTCCCACCTTCTAGGGTGTTTTGAAGAAATGTGGCAAGTGTGTAGCTTAAGCACATTGCTACAGATATTGATATACTGAATAAAATGAACGATTGAAAACAATTATGTAAAGTGTACTTCTACTCTAAGCAAGCAGCCTGGCGCTGAGCAATAACTCAAGGAAAGGTGGAGACTGCACTGATGTGGGAAAGGCACACATTTTGAGGCTTTTTTCAAAGACTTGAGTCCCTAGAGCCCGAGAGCCAAAGAGTTCCAGTGCTTTGATGCCAAAAAGGAGAAGCATCAGCATCCAATAAGTACGTTCCTAAGTCAGTAAGATACAGACATTTGGCAACTATAAAGCATAGGTTTCTGGAAGGAATATAAAGAATGACACAATGGTGAAAAACCAAAGAACCTATTTTATGAAGAGCACCAAGATCTAGGCACAACACTTTGAGGTTATATCGTTTTGCATTCAGAAGGCAATGGACAGTAGAACAGTGAGAAGAGATGGTGAAGCAAGGGGCAATCCTCAGATGAGGCATGCAGGAGGGTTTTGAAGTATTTGAAGGTAGGAAGCCCAAGATAGACTTTCCATTACCCAGGCGTGAGAAGATAATTGAATTTACTGCGGTTCTATAAGTGTGAGAGGGGTTTTCCATAGCATGAGGATGTTGTTAAAGCAAGTGGAAAATATGCCTGATGTGTTGAAAGTATGAGAAAAAGCAGTCAAAAATTAATTCAGAACTTTTTTCTGAGTCAACCCAGAGTGGGTAATGGGTCTTAGCATCTAGAAGGGCTGTCATCAAGTAGATCAATCTCTTAAAGTTCAAAGACGTTTGTCTGCCAAAATGAAGCCATTTTGATCATGAGCTAAGGCAGAGAGCAAAGGCAACAATCTATTTACTAGCACCATCATCAGGTTTTTATGGTATATATCCATCATAGAGTGGCCTGTTCAAAGTCCTATCAACACTATCACAACCAGATTTCAGAATCACTACTACAATGCCTGTCAGTTGTGGAAGCATGAGCAAGGTTTGCGCCTAGTTATATACCTCTAAGAGCTGATAAGTCAACAGTCTTTTGTTTGTTGAGTCAATTTTGTTTGGCAGGGCACCCAACCCTGGCTTCTGGCCCCTAGTTATCATTTCTATACCTTGCCTAGTTTCAGCCAGGACCAGTGGTTCCTCCAGAGCAAGTCTTTGATCTTCTGATAAAATGGGGAGAGCCTGATGCCCTTAGAACCTCTGTAAGTGTGCCCTATATCTCACTTCGTACCACATCCAAGGAGGTGTAGCAATTAACTAAAATTTCATTGATTTTGGTCTCTGCATTGGGCACACTTTGGGTATTACCCTTGCAACATTGCCGCTGGAATTTGGGGCACCTTTGGGGTCAGGAAGCCTGCTGCTAACAACCTGCCTGATCTATCACCCCCTCAGAGTTTCTTGGCTGTGAATTCCTTATAAGGAAGTCGATTCAATCTATGTTTGATCATCTTGGACCTTTCCCTACATTGCAGTCTCTGTCTTGCATGCTTCCCTCTGTAGCAGCACTTATGATTCAGTCACCATCAACTTTGATGTACCTCAATTTTCCCTACAATAGTCCACATTGGCATCCCTCACAACCACCCACAAATTTGCATTTCACATCTCTGCCACCTGAAGTTTACATTAGGGAATGCTAATAGGCAATATATTCCAACCAAGGTTAACTTAGAGCAGCCAGTAGACCGTTATTATTTTTCATATGTACTGAGCTTCAACCATGAGTCCAATATTCAGGGTAGTTTCCGGGTCATCTGTGTTTCCACTAATCACCAATGTGCTCTCTCCTTAGCCAGTAGTGATAATCGAGCTCAACGATTCATGGAGTGCCTCCACTGTTGCAGTAGCCTTCTCAGCTTGTTCAGAGTAGTGGATGGCCTGTCAACCTTTTGTTTTTTTCTCTCCATCTTTGCAGTCTAGATCTCAGTCTGTTCTGGGATGACCAATAGGTAGGGCTCCCAGAGTTTGTTGGTGCTTCAACCCATTTCTGCACTGCTAGTATATCAGGCTCAAAACACCTGCCTAGGCACGCTTGCCTACCACAGCTTGTCAACCGGAAGAAAGGCTTTTGTCACAGCATAAGGATGGTCTGTTTCATAGCATGACTATGACTACAGTTACCTGTTCACCCTGTGAAAAATCTGTGCATCGTGCTTGACGGTATGATCCAAAGCACATTGTAGGGCCTCTTCAAGGAGCAGAACCTGAAGAAAATTGCCATGCCTGCCTGCCCACTTTTCGACAGTGCTGGGGTCATATTGCCTAGCACGCTGCCGGATTATGGCCCTCATTCTGACCCTGGCGGTCTTTGACCGCCAGGGCGGAGGACCGCGGGAGCACCGCCGACAAGCCGGCGGTGCTCCAATGGGGATTCCGACCGCGGCGGTAAAGCCGCGGTCGGACCGGCACCACTGGCGGGGTCCCGCCAGTGTACCGCGGCCCCATTGAATCCTCCGCGGCGGCGCAGCTTGCTGCACCGCCGCGGGGATTCTGACCCCCCCTACCGCCATCCAGATCCCGGCGGTCGGACCGCCGAGATCCGGATGGCGGTAGGGGGGGTCGCGGGGCCCCTGGGGGCCCCTGCAGTGCCCATGCCACTGGCATGGGCATTGCAGGGGCCCCCGTAAGAGGGCCCCTACATGTATTTCACTGTCTGCTGCGCAGACAGTGAAATACGCGACGGGTGCAACTGCACCCGTCGCACAGCTTCCACTCCGCCGGCTCGATTCCGAGCCGGCTTCATCGTGGAAGCCTCTTTCCCGCTGGGCTGGCTGGCGGTCTGAAGGAGACCGCCCGCCAGCCCAGCGGGAAAGTCAGAATTACCGCCGCGGTCTTTCGACCGCGGAACGGTAACCTGACGGCGGGACTTTGGCGGGCGGCCTCCGCCGCCCGCCAAGGTCAGAATGAGGGCCTATGTCTCTTTGGCTGTAGTATAACAGTTTACAGATTACAGGCCTGACTGGCTCTCATGATGGTTGTAGTGATAATATGGTCCTGTGTGCCCGTTGAACCGAAAATAACTTGGTCAGGCAATCAGCTGCAAGTGTTGTACTTAGTAACCCTTCCAAAAAGCGTTCATTCAGCGAGGCCCCCAATCTGAATGTCGGTTCTCATAGCTTTTCCTTCTGCATCTTCGGCCCAGTGTTCAAGGAGTGAAATTCTGTCATGCATTCCTGAGGACTCAGATCTGTGTCAGTTTTGCTTTGGCTTCTGATGCTAAAACTGCCAGTTTCTTGTGACCGAGTTAACCCTACATCAAAAACTAGAGTATCAACCTTTGCTACCAGTGCTGCATGAGTAACCTGTATAGTGAGCAATATAGGTTCAATATGTCAGCAGTCCCACAGTTTCAGTTCACCCTTTGCATCAATGCCTTAATCTCCAACTTTTAACTCTCCCCAGCTTTTTATCTTCTCTTGCTGGTTCTGCCAGTCTTACACGCATGTCATCCCTTCCTCTTTCCTGCTACCCATTTCTTGTTCTCACTGATTCTTTCCCCCATAAACTCACCTTTTCCCCTGCCCCTTAACTCCTATAGTTTCTTGCTTTCTCTCAGTGGTTCTGCTCCACTTGCATCCATTTTTCCCTCCATGCTGTAACTTCCCAGAGGGTTGTCACCTGGCCAGTCTGTTACCAAAACGGCAGATATTTTTAAGTAAAGGCTAATAAAACACCCTTGAAACTGAACAAAAGCTCAGAGTTATTCTTGTTTGAAATACAAGGTTTAAGCAGTTAATACAAGTATATGTCCGGGGCCGTTGGAAATATGTGGCTATGGGATTTTTCGCATAGTTGTAGATTTACTGCATTTGCCGCATAACCTCATCTGCCTCATAATCTGCAGATTTTAACTGAAACAAATATATTTTAGCTCAAACCTTTCAAAAGTTGCTAAAAACGGAGCGACATGTGTTGACAAGCATTGGAAGGCCCTTTGCAAATGTGGAATTATCACCATTATATTGCTTATTTCTGCATTTGAGTGTTAAACTGGTACTAATGAGGTGCAACCAATGCTTAGATAGTGTTAACAAGTATAAATATGACAAGCTAATAAAGTAATACTATAACAAAATGTGCTGCATAATTTGCCTTTTCTTGTCACATAATTTACTCAATCCTACTGCATAATTTAGCTCTGCCCTGGCACATAGTTCCAATGGCTCTGAATATATTGCATCAAAATTATTTCAAAGCAATATACATAATCCCTAACACCATATTTATCATCATCACCTGCTCGGATGTTAGTGCCAAGAAGCCTTCGGGCATTCACTGTGCTTAATAAATTATATCCATATCAATATCAATAATTCCTAAATGATTATTAAATGTAACAAGTCTTGCTCTTCATTGTTTGGCTCTAAACATTTCTTATGGTCGGACTCATGACTTTGATAATCATTTGTTCAATGCAAAAACTGCTGGCTTCACACTCACTCTGATCCAGGTGAGGTCTTATTTTTGTCTATAATTCTGAATGTGCATTGTAAACTCTTTAGGACAACTATACTTTCTGTAACACTCACAGTACTGTGTTCATTTTATATCCTACTGTTGTTTTACTTTGGTCACGTTAAAAATAAAATGAAAGTGTTTGAGCAAAAAAGTTAAGGGAGTTGTGACTGGAATTTTAAAAAAGACATACTGCAGATGTTTCCATACATTGTTATTCACCTACCACGCAACGTCCCCATTTGTGTCTGGAAAAGTTGCAGTCCTACATGCATCATATGACTACTTGAAAGTCACCTCTCCCCTACGTTGTCTGCAAAATCCAGTTGTGATGTGGGTTTATTCCTTTTCGTTTGCAGATTACACTGTTGTTCATTCCTGGACAGGGAGGGCTGTCTTTCACACCTGTAAACATTTTAACGTTGCCAATCTCGTCGCTGTTGTCATGCAAATACGGCGATAAAGCAATGAAAGGGCAGCACAGAGGAGGCTGCTAAAAGAAAGAGGTAAAATAAAAGGTAAACATAGAGACTTTCTGGTATATTCTGTGGTTTGTAAGCACGTGTAGTGTCTATGAGGTAATAGAATGGGAAGGCAGATATCAGTCGGGACTTCGGCAGTTGGAGTCCTGCTTGCTGCCCTGTTGGACGTTTCACTGAGAAGCTAATCAGAATAAAGAAGAAATGAGTCCTACCTGAGTTGGAGTCTCTCATTATTTCAGTGGCGACGAGGGACATTCGAACCACACAGGCAGTGGTCCAGCAGGGCGGTGATAGCGGTAAAGCGTGCACATTTTCTGTGCGACCCCAGAGAGCTCAGGCGTCTGAAGTATCAGCCGGTGGTTTATGAACTGAAGGGACCTGAAATTGGTTATTCCCGACAGATTCTAGTATTTAATGTTACTTCCTGTGCGTCCAAGGTCACAAGAGCCTCGTGTAACGGCTTGCACTAACTACGCACCTGACGTTGTCTTAACAACACATCTTGCGTTGTCACGTGGAATATCGTACTGTCGCTAGGCAACGTTGCTAGTGTGAGCTCCATGAAGGAAGGGGTTTCCTGGCAACGTGTTGTTGTTTCCAGCAATACTCGTTACGAGGAAGGAAGGAGACACGCGTTTGGTGGCTGCAATCTGCTGCAGTACTTGTCCTCGTTACGGGGAAGGGTGGAGTGAGCCACGTGTCTGGTGGCTGCTATCTGCATGTGAGTTATCAATCACCTATGCCAGCGGCAAGTGGACCATCCGGTTGAAGGAGGTGAATTAATTAAAGATTAAAAAAATATATATATAATAAATTGGCGGCCTCTCAAGGAGCGTTTTGGGGGCTGTTCGTTGTATAGAGCTAAAGGACATGTCTTATTTACCTAACTATTTACTGATTTGGCAATTCAAGACATTTATTTCACTTTCTTGGACTGTTTTTATTTTTAATAGCATGTTTATGTGGGTAAGGTTCAATTGGGAGATAAAAAAAAAATTTCGTTTATTTATTGTACAAGTTTAAAAAAAAAAAAAAGTGTACTAAAATGCAGGCAGTGCTACCTCCAATTCCAATTGGCTTCACTTGGTTTGCCACATGTGGACTAGGAGCAGTGGATTGAAGGGTTCAAAGTGTATTTGGATGCTATTGATGGAGACATTTTCACTCAAAAGAAGACACTTGCTCTTTTGAAACATTGTTTGGGAATTGAGGGTAGGAAAATGTTTAAGCACTTACCAATTGTGCCTGTTGCAGGTGAAGGAGATGTGATTGATGAATATAGGATGGCTGTAAAAGCTTTGGATGCTCGATTTAAAAGGAAGCAAAATGTTATAATGGAGCGTCATAAATTCTACAGGAAATGTCAAATGAATCTATAGAGAGTTTTGTGAGGGATTTAAGAGTTTTAGCAGCAACGTGTGAGTTCAGGTCTTTTGAGGAGGAGGTAATTTGTGATCAAATAGTTGAAAAATCCAATTGTACTAAAGTCCAAGAAAAGTTTTTGACAATGGAGAATCTCACTTTGGACAAAGCTATAGAGATTGCCAGCCGCATTGAGTCCACTACTATGTACATGGAACAAATAAGTATGAAGAGTGATGTGCAAAGTGTTCAAATGAAAAGTTTCTCTAAGAGAGAGAAATTCCAGTCTGGTGGTGGTAGTAGCAATAGGTTTGGTGAATGTTATCACTGTGGGAGCAAAAAACACTTGGGTAACTCGCAGTCTTGTCCTGCTATTGACAAAGTTTGTACCAAGTGTAAGAAAAAAGGGCAATTTATGAGGGTATGTAAAGCGGTATGGGAGAAAGATTCCAAGGGTGCAAAGTCGGTGAACATAGTGGAATCTTACCCAGTGGAAGAAAATCAAAGGGATTCCGGTGAGGAGAATGTGGTGCTGTTGGTTGAAGAGGGGGCAAGTGTGGTGTCTCAAATACAAAACAGAAGACCTATGTGTTTGATGAAAATAAATGGTTGTGAATATCAGATGATGGCGGACTCTGGGCCATTTGTCACGTTGATCAGTTTAGCGGATTATAAAAGGTCACAAAATGCTCAATGGATAAAAACCTATGTAACTCCTGTGGCGTATGGTCGGGAAACCTACAGATGTAGCTGGGGAATTTGGAGCTACAGTAGAGTTTAAAGGTAATCAGACACAAAGTACGATTTATGTGACACGGACAGGTGGCAACCTGTTGGGTTGGATGGATCAGAAGAAGTTGGAAATTGTGTTAGATCCGAACAGTGATGAACAGGTCATGATCCGAAGTGATGTGATAAATGCAATTTCAGAGGAGAGCTGTGTGTGGGAGAAAGAGTTCCCAGAGGTATTTTGTGGCAAATTGGGGAGAATAAAGGGATTTGTACATCAAATACAGTTAACGTCAGGGTGGTACCTGTGGTTCACAAACCAAGACATGTTCCTATTGCTATGAGTGAGGAACTAACAAGAGAACTGGAAAGGTTATGTACTAATGGCGTGATAGAACCCATTGAAAGTTCTGAGTGGTTATTTCCAGTTGTTTTAGCTAAGAAACCCAATGAAGCTCTGAGAATGTGCATTGATCTGAGAGAATTTGGGTCGATCGACATCCCCTACCCAATATTACTGAAATGTTGACCATGGGTAAGGGTGCTAAGTTGTTTGTGACTTTGGATTTATCTTCGGCGTATCACCAAGTTGAGTTGCACAAAAATTCTCGGCATTGGCCATCTTTTGTCACTCTAAATGCAGCGTATCATTATAAACGTATGCCTTTCGGTTTGGCGTCTGCTTCCTCAGTATTTCAGAGGATAATGGAGGCAGTGTTCAAGGGTCTGGAGAAAGTTAAGTGTTTCCAAGGTGATATCTTAATTTGGGGAACAAACAGAGAGGATTTGTATGGTAGATTGAGAGTTGTATTGGGAATTTTGAAGGAAAGGGGGGTTACATTGGAAATGAATAAGTGCAGGTTTGGGGTGAGCAGTGTGAATTATTTGGGACATACCTTGTCTGAGGGGGGTGTTTAACCAAAGGGAAATTTGGTACAAGCGATTAGGGAATTTCCTGCCCCAGTGGATAAGGACCAGCTGAGAAAGTTTTTTGGCATGCTGGCGTTTTACTCACAGTTTATTCCAAAGTGTGCAGCAAAAACTAAGGGAATGTGTGAGTTGTTACAGAACAAATCAAAGTTTTAATGGTCAGATGATAAAGAGGATGAATTCAACAAGATTAAGGAGTCTTTGGCTGCGGCCATACCCTTGAAACCGTTCAACACAAATAATCGCAGCATCTTTGTAATGGATGCAAGTCAGTACGGTTTGGGTGTTGTTTTAATGCAATCCAGGAAGGGGAAGGAAGAGATTGTAGCTTTTGGGTCCAGACCGTTGCGCGGAGCTGAGGCTAGTTACTCCGTGATTGAGAAGGAAGCTTTAGTGTGTTGGTGGGGTGTGAACCATTGTAGAAAGTATTTGTGGGGAACTGAATTTATAGTGAGAACGGACCATAAGCCGTTGATTAATTTGTTGTCAACGAGAGGTGCGTACAAGGCAACGCCTAGGATTGCCAAGTGGCATTATGGGTTGCAGGAGTTTCAGTTTAAGTTGGAATATATTGCTGGTGTCAAGAACTTTTTTGCTGATTGCCTATCACGTTTCCCTGTAGATGGGGGGAGTGATGATCAAGAGTGTGCTGATCTCCAGGGGGTTGCGTGTACTATAATGGATGAATATGCTGCATTGGTGAAAATTAGTGGAAGGATGCTGTGAAGCAGGACCGTGTGTTACAAGATCTGATTAGGAAATTTACTTATGTATGGAATGGGAGTCAGGTGAGTGAGGAAGTAAGAATGTATGGTGAGTGAGGAAGTAAGAATGTATAAGGAAGGTTTCCAGGAATTGAGTTGCGTGGAAGGAATAGTGAGAAGAGGAAATTTATTGGTGGTGCCTCATTGTATGCGGGAGAAGGTGTTGAATTTAGCACACAAAGGCCATGTCGGGATGAGTGCGATGAAGAGGAGAGTTAGGGAAAAGTTTGGTGGCCAGGTGTTGATAGACAGATCGAACACTGGGTGAGGAATGTGTTTCGTGTGTACTAAGTGATAAATCGCAGGTGACTGTGCCTAGCCCTGTTGAAGCTGTAGTGTGTCCTGAGAGACCATGGCATGAGTTGGGAATGGATATAATTGGACCCATGAATATGTTAGGGGAGAATCATAGGTTCGGTATTGTGCTTGTGGGTTTCGCGATGGCCAGAAGTCAAGTGGGTCAGGGCACCCACCTTCTGTGTAGGTGATAGTTTTTGAGGGAGTTGTTTATAAGGTGTTCCTGGTGAGATTGTCACAGACAGTGGTGTGCAATTTGTATCTAAAGAATTTGAGGTATTCATGAAGAATTGGGGTGTGAGGCAATGGTCTGGTAGAGAGGTGTAACCGAGTGATTAAAGATAATATACAACTATCGTTGGTGAATGGTTTGGAATGGAGGAGAGAACTGGAAGATTTGTTATGGGCTTTACGCACCACACCCAATGCGTCCACGGGGATATCTCCTTTTGCTCTGCTTAAGGGGAGGGAGCTGATTAATAAATTGGTGCATCCGTGGATGTGTGAGAGGGAGTTGCTGAGCGAGGAAAGGAAACATGTGGTGAAGAAGCGGAAGCAAGCTCAGAGTAAATATGTGAATACAGGAAAAAAGAGGGAAAGGAATGTGGAAGTTGGTGATTGGGTGCGCATTAGATTACCGGGAATCATTGCCAAGGGTAGTTCCAAGTTCTCTGTGCCAAAAAAGGTGGTGGATGTGAAAAGGTGTGTGGTTAAGTTGGAGGATGGCAAGTGGTGGAATAGAGAAAGGTTAGCTGTGCAAAGGAATGGGGGCGAGGATACCACAAAGCTGGATAATGAAGTGGAGGAAGGTAAAGAGTGTGTGGACGAAGAGAGGAGGCAAGTGTATAAATGGATGGTGGTATGCAGAAGGTCGGAAAGGGAAACAAGAAAGCCTTTGTGGTTGCAGAACTGTGTTGAATAGAGGGTTTGGCAGAATGAGTAATTGGTAGTAAGATAATGTTTCTTTCTTTTGTGTCTGTTCTGTGTAGAATTATCGTGGGTTTTTTCTCTTTATAGTTATTATTGTATTTATCTTATTGTTGTATAATTTTCTATGTTCATTAAGTTTGTGAAGGGGAAAGATGTGTTATATTTTGTGCGTGCCTACACGTTGTAAGCACACGTAGTGTCTATGGGGTAATAGAATGGGAA